>NC_083340.1:77508170-78158687 GCF_019175385.1 Lycium barbarum | reverse complement strand
TATGGGATATGAAAAAACATATACTATGATGATGTAAAATATGATATATGTAAAAAGTATGTTGCTTATAACACTCAAGAAGGTTATATCTTTTCTTATGATTCATGATGCTTCTATGACATTGTTCATTTCATTCCTGCCTTACATAGTCAGTACAATGTTCGTACTGACGTCCGTTTTCTTTGGACGTTGTGTTCATGCACACAGGTAGATAGGAAAGAGATCTTGCTCCGGACTCTTAGAAGCTTTTAGCTGACTGAAAGCACTCCCTTGTTCCGGAGGTGCTCATGATGAATCTTTTGTGTACAGTTGTATGTGTAATCCAATAGAGGCTCGTAGATACTCAATGTGGGTTATGTGGTTTCACGATGTGGATATAGTGTAAATATATTGATATATGTTATTGTATAAAAGCATTATGTTTTGTAATGAAAAACAGTTTCTTTTGTAAAATAAGCATGAAATTGATAAATGATTGTTGAATGAGTCTAAGAAGTAATAGTACGAGCGGTGCTCGGTGGTTAGCCCCGGGCACCCGTCGCGGCCCCTAGCTTGTTCGTGACAGAAGTGGTATCAGAGTAGTTCGTCCTAGGAAGTGTCTACGAGCTGTGTCTAGTAGAGTCCTGTTTATGGTGTGTTGCGCGCCACATCAATAAACAAGAGGCTACGAGGCATTTAGGAAAATGACCATCTTTCTTCTTATGAGATCGTGCGATAGAGCCGTGTATAAGATTTTATCCTCCCAAATAGTGTGTTGTGATTTCAGAATGCCGCCCAAGGGAAAAGCTATAGCCGTCTAGAAGGGAAAGACTACGATAAAGAGGCGGGTAGAAAGAGAGCCTCCGGTGAACATTGGATAAGGCGAGTCACAAAATGAGACTCCATCTAGCACTTCCTCTACCCCGCCTAATGTGGAAAAGCAAGGAGGAGCTCCAGCCCCAATTCCTCTGCCGGTTGCTTCGGGTCAACAAATGACCGAGGCTATTCAGTTATTGACACAGTTGGTTGCCGCCCAGGCACAACGGCAAAATGCGGGCCTGGGTGATCGATCAGCCAGTACTAGAGCCCGTGACTTCATGACTTTAAACCCTCCGGAGTTCTTTGGGTCAAAGCCGGATGAGGATCCGCAAGGCTTTATTGATGAGATGTTGAGGACTTTAAAGATTATTCATGCCTCCGAGACTGAATCCGTGGAGTTGGCCACTTATAGACTCCAGGATGTGGCAATCTTATGGTATAATAATTGGGTATTATCAAAAGGAGAGAATGCGCCTCCACCCGTATGGCAGGAATTTGTGGATGCTTTTATTCACCACTATTTACCACCCGAGATTCGCCGAGCTGGGGCGGATAGATTTCAATATTTAAAGCAAGGAAGATCGTGTTCACAGATTTGTGAGTGGTTTGGGACCACATTAATTCAAAGATTGTTTGACGGCTTCATTGCAAGATGGCATGAACATTTCCCGTATACAGGCCCATGCCCAGAACTTAGAGGGGCGACAGCAACCATCGAGGAATGATCGTGATATGGACTGGAGGAAAAGCAAGAGGGCTAGATCTATGGGAGAGATCAACGAGTACAGAGGGGGATCGAGGCAGAATTATTCTAGGCAGTCAGGCCAGACGGCGACTGGCGGACCTCCCAGATTTCCCGATAGAAGATTTGACCGCTCCTTTCGCTTGGGACAGGGTCAGAGTTCGAGGGCTTTAGGTTCCCAGTTTGAGGGTGATTATAGTCAAGGGAGACCCCCAGTTCCACGATGTAGTCGGTTCCGCAAATTACACTCAAGGCCATATCGCCAGGACACAGATGCATGTTATGTTTGTGGGTAGACTGGGCATATGATGCGAGATTGTCCCTCACGGTATGGTAGAGATGGGGTTCAGCCCACAAGCTCAGCAGCTGGTTCCTCGTTAGCGCGCCCGGTAGGGCAGCTCCCTAGATGTCAGCAGGCCGAGGTAGAGGCAGAGAGGCAGCATCTACTTCAGGTGCCACCCAGCGCCGCGTATATGCTTTAGCCGGACGACAGGATTTCGAGTCCTCCCCCGATGTGGTTACAGGTATATTGTCTATATTCTCCCGTGATGTGTATGCATTGATGGATCCCGGTTCTACATTCTCTTACATTACTCCATATGTTGCTAGTTGTATTGGGGTGAAACTCAAGTCAATTAAACCTTTTGAGGTACTCACGCCGGTTGGTGATCCCGTGATAGCAAGGCAAGGGTACAAAAATTATGTCATTGCGATATGTGATCGTCATACCAAAGCTGATTTGATTGAGCTGAAAATGATAGATTTCGATGTAATCATGGGTATGGATTGGTTGGCCTCGTGTTATGCAATTTTTTATTGCCGTACAAAATTGGTTCGATTTCAATTCCCGGGAGAGTCCGTACTTGAATGGAAGGGTAACACGGCATCCCCAAAAGGTCGGTTTATTTCCTACCTTAAGGCGAGGAAGATGATAGCGAAAGGCTATATTTACCATCTAGTTCGAGTTCATGACACCGAGGCAAAGTCGCCAACTTTCAAATCCATTCCAGTAGTGAATGAATTCCCAGATGTATTTCCTGACGATCTTCCAGGTCTTCCCCCAGAAAAAGAAATTGATTTCGCCATTGATGTGTTACCGGACACCGAGCCCATTTCTATTCCTCCTTATCGAATGGCTCCGGCAGAATTGAAAGAGCTAAAGGTACAGCTGAAAGACTTGCTTGACAAGGGGTTTATTAGACCCAGTTCATCGCCGTGGGGAGCACCAGTCTTGTTCGTGAGAAAGAAGGACGGTTCCCTACGAATGTGCATTGATTACAGACAGCTGAACAAGGTGACGATAAAGAACAAATATCCTCTTCCGTGGATTGATGACTTGTTTGATCAGCTGCAGGTTGCCAAGTGGTTTTCTAAAATCGACTTGAGGTCGAGTTATCATCAAGTAAGAGTTAGAGAAGCGGATATTCCCAAGACTGCTTTCAGGACAAGATATGGCCATTATGAGTTTCGAGTAATGTCATTTGGGTTGACTAATGCTCCGGCCGTGTTTATGAACGTGATGAATAATGTGTTCAGGCCACTCTTGGATTTATTTGTAATAGTATTTATTGATGATATTTTGGTATATTCTCGCACTGAATCAGAACATGCAGATCATTTGCGAATTGTTCTTGGCATTCTTCGAGCCCGAGAATTATATGCGAAATTTTCCAAGTGCGAGTTTTGGCTAAATTCTGTGACATTTCTGGGCCATGTTATTTCAGATGATGTCATTCGAGTCGACACTCAGAAAATTGAGGCTGTGAAGACTTGGCCAAGGCCTACGACACCTACAGAAGTCTGTAGTTTCTGCGGTAGGCAGGTTATTACAAAAGGTTCGTAGAGGGTTTCTCGTCTACTTCAGCCCCATTGAGGAAGCTAACCCAGAAGTCAGCAAAATTTCAGTGGAACGATGCTTGTGAGCGTGGTTTCCAAGAGTTGAAGGGACGATTGACCTTAGCTCCGGTTTTAACCTTTCCAGAAGGGTCGGATGGCTATGTTGTGTATTGTGATGCTTTCGGAGTGGGATTAGGATGCGTATTGATGCAACATGGGAGAGTTATTGCATATGCTTCGAGACAATTACGAAAACATGAAAAGAATTATCTGAATCATGATCTTGAATTGGCTGCAGTGATTCATGCGTTGAAGATGTGGAGACATTATTTGTATGGTGTGCACGTCGATATCTATACAGACCACAAGAGTCTCCAACATATTTTCAAACAGAAGGAGTTGAACCTGCGGCAGAGGCGGTGGTTGGATATGTTGAAAGATTATGATGTGAACATTTTGTACCACCCCGGAAAAGCGAATGTAGTAGCCGACGTGCTTAGCCGCCGATCCATGGGTAGTCTATGTGAAGTTCCTTCAGAAAGGAAAGGAATGATTCGTGGGCTCCATCAATTAGCCAATCTTGGAGTACGTGTAGTCGATTCAGGTAGTGCGAGGGTCAGCATTAACGATCCTGCAGTTTCATCTTTGAATGAAGAAGTGAAGGAGCGACAATATGAAGACTCCCAATTGTGCCATTGTAGGGACCTATCTCATGAAAAGGAGAAGTCTCCATTTGAAGTTTCTATTGATGGAATTCATAAATACCGAGGCAAAGTATGTGTGCCGAATGTGGCAGAATTACGCCGGTGAATTCTAGAGGAAGCACATTATTCTCGGTATTCCATTCATCCAGGTGCGACCAAAATGTATCATGATCTCAAATTGATATATTGGTGGAATGGCATGAAGAGGGACATAGCAGAATTTGTAGCACAGTGTCCAAATTGCCAACAAGTAAAAGCCGAACATCAGAAGCCAGGAGGCTTATTACAAGCGATGGAAATTCCTATATGGAAATGAGAAGTGATTAATGTGGATTTTGTTGTGGGATTACCCCGTTCACGAGGGAAATATGATTCTATATGGGTGATCGTGGACAGACTCACAAAAGCAGCTCATTTTCTTCTAGTCAGAACTACGTATTCAGCGGAAGATTATGCTAGGTTGTATTTAAAAGAAATTGTGCGACTTCATGGAATTCCATTATCTGTTATTACAGACAGAGGGGCACAGTTTACAGCCAAGTTTTGGAAGTCCTTTCAAGAAGGTCTTGGTACTCAAGTCAAGCTTAGCACGGCGTTTCATCCGCAGACCGATGGACAAGCCAAGCGCACTATTCAGACCTTGGAAGATATGCTACGAGCATGTGTGCTGGATTTCGGTGGTAGTTGGGATGATCATTTTCCGCTAATCGAATTCGCATACAACAATAGCTATCACTCTAGTATTCAAATGGCTCCTTATGAATCTTTATACGGAAGGATGTGTAGATCTCCAATTGGATGGTTTGAAACAGGAGAAGCACAATTAATAGGCACCGAATTGATTCAACAAGCAGTCGAAAAAGTCAAGGTGATCCGAGACCGATTGTTAACAGCCCAAAGTCGCCAAAAGTCTTATGCGGACAACCGCCGATGAGACCTGGAATTCCAGATTAATGATTGGGTATTTCTGAAAGTATCGCCAATGAAAGGGGTGATGATATTTGGCAATAAAGGGAGGTTAAGTCCAAGGTACGTTGGACCCTATAAAATTATCCATAAGGTGGGTCGTGTAGCTTATGAATTGGACTTGCCTTCAGAACTTGAATCAGTTTATCCAGTCTTCCATGTTTCGATGCTCCACAAGTGTGTTGGAGATCCTACGAAGATTGTTCCAATTGACGACGTTCAAGTGACCGAAAAGCTAACCTACGAAGAAGTGCCTATGGCCATTCTAGACAGGCAAGTGCGAAAACTTCGAAATAAAGAAGTAGCTTCAGTCAAAGTGCTATGGCGAAATAACAACAGGGAAGAAATGACTTGGGAAGAAGAAGAAAAGATGAAATTCAAACACCATTATTTATTCCAACACCTAGGAGAAATTCAAAGTGAAACGCCAACAACATAAGGTATGCATGCATTAAATGAAGTGTAATAATTAAAGTATCTGAATACCCCTACTCCCATCATTTCTCATAATTTTATTGTGTTATGGCCCTGTGAGGCAGTGATGTGGTATTACGGGTTGTTATGACAGGATGGTCGTGCAATATTATAAAGGAAACTCTGGCAAACAATTTCTAGAATCCTCGCTGACTTAACATTCGAGGACGAATGTTCCAAAAGGGGGGAAGAATGTTACACCTCGGAAATTTCTCTATGAACGTACAATGAATAGACCAACGAAGAGTATGAGTGTTATATCCCGTGTTTTCGCACATTTGGAAATTAGAAATAATCTTGACTTGTATAAAATAAGGTTATAATTGGTTACATCTAGCACATGAGTTGGTTGTGAAAGAATATTAATGTGGAAGTGCCGAGGAAGTCTAAGGGCAAATTTGGAATTTTGGAAATTAGTTTCGGGATTTGTAAAACAAGGACTTAAATCCATTGGGCCAAGAAAATTGAAGAGAATAATGAGGCCCAAAAATCATGGGGTGGCCGGCCAACATGCCTTGGCCCAAACCCATGAAGTTGGTCATGTGACTAAGTCATGTGATCAACTTAAAGATAAGAGCTAACTTCATGAAAATTCAAGAAACAAAAAAACATTTGAAGAACACCCCAAAAGGAGGCTCTCGGCCGAAACCCTTAGGAGAAAAAAAAAATTCTAAGTCCTTCAATCTTCTTCTTAAAATCTTGTTCTTCTTGTATTCGTAGTAAGCTCAGGACGCTCTCCAACGCGGTATAATTAGTTAAGCGAGGGAACAACGTTTGCGGCAAGTTGAAGTTCGGAGAAAAAGGTTAGAATTTCTCCCTTATCTTTTTGTTATGAAGGCTTGTTTGTGTTGTAGTATATAGAAATGTGTTGATTGTATGGAAAAATGGAAGTTTGCAAAGCGAGTTTGGAATATGGCTTGTAGTCGTGGGCATGGGTGTATGGTGTGGTTATAATGTGTTGAATTCATGTTATATTCTAGTTGTGATTGTGATGAAATGCATATGGGAATTGAGAGTTGGATGAATTTAATTGATATTGATAAAATAGGCATATGGCCGTAGGGTGTGTTTGGCTTGGGATAGAAATGAATTAAGTTGTTTAGTGTGTAATTGTGATGATCATTGATGGGTTTAGAAGTTGGAAGCATGTTATGAAGTTGTATGCCAAAGGTTTGATGTTTTGCACAAGTTATGACTTTGACGGAAAGTTGTATATTATGTATATCGAGTGTATAACTTGAGGAAATGATATGAAATGTTTCTAAATCTATACTGTGATAATCTTGATTGATAACGAATGTGAAATCACTGATATTAGTTTGAAAGTTTGGGTTGGAGAGAAGGTTATGGCAATTGTCGGCAAGTAGAACTAGTTGTGCCATATTATGTTTTTGATGTTCGTTGTTGATGTTGATGTTGTTGTTTGGGTTGTTGTTGATGATTCTGAGCCGAGTTGAATTCTCAGGGGTGCTATATGTATAGGGGAAGTGCTGCCGAAATTTCGGTAGACAAATATGAGTTGAATTGAATTCGTAGCATCTATAACTTACAATTGGTAAATGTGACCATTTGCAGATTTTCGACGAAACGGAGAGTGAGCTTGGATAGGCTTAAAAAGCTCAAAAGGTATGTAAAGCTACCCGATCCTTCTTTTGGCATACCTAAGTGTATTAGAACCGGATTCGGGCCTCGAAAGACTTTCTGCCCATCGGAAATCCGCAAGTGAAAATATCACTTTTTCTTTCAATAAGATTAAACTCTTTTTGGTATGCTTTCTTGAAAATTATGCGAACTTTCCCCTAAACTACTTGGAAAGCTATAGAACGTCCGTAGAACCTTTGTAGGTGATCCCATAAGCTTAAAATATGTAATTTGAGCCCACCGTCTTGCTTGTCCCGAGGTGGGCCCACTATTCCCGGTTTTGCCCGTATTGTACTCCAGTCTTACTTTCGAGCAGTTTTTGAAAGAAATGTTTTGACTACCATTCTAATTTCCTAACAAACGTTGTTTCAAATATTCCATTAAGTCTGATAAACTGTTTTGATACTCGAAACTCATTTACTATGATCTCTTTCGATTTCATTGGATCGGTTTGTCTTTGATATGCCTCATCGAGTCTATGGAAACATTTATGATATTTTGATTGCATTAGTCTCTCACTACTCCATTCATGGATGCCCAATGTTTCCCACACTGAGCCCGGGCCAGGATATCTTGTCAAGCGTGATCCTTTGCATTGTTCGCCGTGCCTCGATGTGAGGGGGCAGGTATACGCGTACATGGGTTTGTGGAGTATGTTGTGCCATGTACGCTTGTTCTGATATGATTTACTATGGCCATCTGATATGACATATTATGTTACGGGGTTATGCCCCTATTCTGATTCTTCTGTGTTGTGGCACCAGCGTCGGGAGGGTGGCCACGTTCTGTCTGCCGAGTCCCTTGGCAGGGGCCGGATTTGATATGACATATGTTTCTGTACACACTCTGCATGTTTTGAAAATATATATCTGATACTTTGTATTTTCTGATTACTTTCAGTACGTTCTATACCAGTTATGATTTTGTTTCTGCAACTCAGGCTTTATATATTCAGTACATATTTCGTACTGACCCTCTTTCCTCGGGGGCTGCGTTTTCATGCCGCGCAGGTACTGACGACAGGTTTGCCGATCCGTCTGTCTAGGATATCTTTTCCGCCATTTGGAGAGCTCTTTTATTCAGAGCCATCTTTTGGTACAGTCTGTCACTTCTATATGTGTATATTCTCGTTCATGGGTACGGCGGCGCCCTGTCCCGCCATATGATTCTGTTGGTCCGTTTAGAGGTCTGTAGACATGTTTGTGGGTTGGGATCTTTCTGTACAGCTATGTGTATATGTTGTGTTTGGGCGATCCCATTCGCCGCGGCGGCCAGTCTGCATATATTTAAATGTTACTCTGTTGGCCTTGTGTGGCCTTTGTTGGTATTTTCTGCGTGCAGGGTATATGGGATAGTCCGTAAAACAAAGGAAACTCTGCCAAAATTTTTCTGGAAATTATCTAAATTGGAAATAAAGCCTTGTCGGCTTCTGCTATATACTAGAATGTGTTTGAGTGCCCAGATCGGGCACTAGTCACGGCCTACGGGGTTGGGTCGTGACAAAAGTGGTATCAGAGCGGTTCGTCCTCGGAATGTCTACAGACCGTGTCTAGTAGAGTCTTGTTTATCGGTGTGTTGTGCACCACACCTATAAACAGGAGGCTACAGGGCATTTAGGATACTACCCTTCTTTCTGTCTTAGATCGTGCGATAGAGCTGTGTTATCAGGATGATTCCTCCCTAACGAATTGTTACATCTGCAGTTATGCCTCTAAAAAAGGTGACAACGGCCCAAAAGGCCCAGGCAGCAGCTGTGGGAGAGACTAGTCGGGCCCAGAGGGTTACCGAGGCCCATGCTCATATTGCTCCTGATGTTTTGCCCCCGGCAGAGGGCTTTTCCACACCGCCACATGTAGAGGAGATTGGAGCAGCAGCAGCTGCAGGTCGAGGGGCGGCTCCACCGCCAGCTCCCGCAGTTCCAGTACCTGAGCCTCCAGCTCCACGGCCAGGGACTGAGGATCAGACTATGAGAGAGGCAGTCCAGCTATTGACCAGACTTGTGGCAGGACAGGTTCAGGGGCATGATTGGGAGGTGACCGAGCATATAGGCGTGACAGTTCGAGAGCTCGTGAGTTCTTGACTTGTGGCCCTCCAGAGTTCTTCGGGACAAAGCCCGAGGAGGATCCTGAGGAGTTTATCAGGAAGATGCGGCGCACCTTACATTTGATTAATGCTTCTGCGATAGAGTCAGTCACATTGGCTTCGTACCGGTTGTATGATGTAGCGGCTAATTGGTACGAGTCATGGGAGTTATCCAGAGGCGACGACGCTCCCCCAACAGTTTGGGATGATTTTTCTCAGGCTTTTCTTAGCCATTTTCTGCCCCCGGAGCTACGGCGGGCCAAGGTTGACAGATTCTTATTGCTGAGACAGAGGGGTCGCAGTGTTCGAGAGTACAGTATGGAGTTCGACTCATTGGCCCGATACGCACCTGCTGTGGTAGCTACTATGGCTGACAGGATGCACAGGTACATTATGGGGCTGGACCGTTATTTTGTCGACAGCTGTTTGGTATTGGCTGCTCAGCCCGGCATGGATATTGCCCGGATTCAGACGCACGCCCAGGGCATGGAGGACCGGCATAGGGAGCGTCAGCCTGATAGGAGTCAGGATTGGAGACAGCCCAAGAGGGCCAGATCATCTGGGTATTCTGGAGATTTTCGGGGCAGACAGCCTCAGCAGCCGCAGCAGCCTAGCAGACATTTATCCCAGCCGGCACAGAGCGCACCCCCACAGCCTACAGGTCGCAGATTTGATAGCCCAGGGTATTCAGGAGCAGGTCAGAGCTCCAGGGCTTCAGGTTCGCGGACAGACAGGGGTTCTGGTCAGACGAGGCCACCTAGGCCTCAGTGTTCTTATTGTGGCAGATATCATCCGGGAGAGTGCTACAGAGCCACCGGTGCATGTTTTTCTTATGGCCGTCAGGGCCATTCTGTGAGAGATTGCCCGTATAAGGGTAGTTCGGGTGGTGCAACGCAGCCTACCGGGTCAGCCGCCGGGTCTTCATCTTCATCAGTGGCTATGCGCCCTACGGGGCGAGGTACTTCAGCACTAGCGGGTCGCGGCAGAGGCCGTGGTGGAGCTTCGGGTACTAGCGGTCCTTCGAACCGCATTTATGCTCTGTCCAGCCGCCAGGATCAGGAGGCATCGCCTAATGTCGTTACAGGTACATTATTGGTTTTCTCTCGGTCTGTGTATGCATTGATTGATCCAGGTTCGACTTTGTCATATATTTCGCCTCTGGTTGCTTGTAAAATTGGTATAACGTCTGAACCTATAGAGCCGTTTGAGGTAGCCACACCGATTGGGGACTTTATTGTAGCAAAACAGGTATATAAAAACTGTTCTGTAATTGTATGTGGCCGTGACACTAAGGCAGATCTGGTGGAGTTAGATATGGTCGAGTTCGATGTTATTATGGGAATGGACTGGCTAGCCTCCTGTTATGCTAATGTTGACTGCCAAAATAAGGTAGTTCGTTTCCAGTTTCCCGGGGAGCAAGTTATAGAATGGGCCGGTAATACAGCATCGCCGAAAGGTAAGTTTATTTCATACCTTAAGGCGAAGAAAATGATCAGAAAGGGATAATATTTTTATCATCTGGTTCGGGTACAAGACTGTTTTGAAATGACATATGTTTCTGTACACACTCCGCATATTTTGAAAATATATATCTGATACTTTGTATTTTCTGTTTACTTTCTGTACGTTCTATACCAGTTATGATTTTGTTTCTGCAACTCAGGCTTTACATATTCAGTACATATTTCGTACTGACCCCCTTTCCTCGGGGGCTGCGTTTTCATGCTGCGCAGGTACTGACGACAGGTTTGCCGATCCGTCTGTCTAGGATATCTTTTCCGCCATTTGGAGCGCTCTTTTATTCAGAGCCATCTTTTGGTACAGTCTGTCACTTCTATATGTGTATATTCTCGTTCATGGGTACGGCGGGGCCCTGTCCCGCCATATGATTCTGTTGGTCCGTTTAGAGGTCTGTAGACATGTTTGTGGGTTGGGATCTTTCTGTACAGCTGTGTGTATATGTGTGTACAGCTGTTGGCCGGTCCGCATATATTTAAATGTTACTCTGTTGGCCCTGTGTGGCCTTTGTTGGTATTTTCTGCGTGCAGGGTATATGGGATAGTCCGTAAAACAAAGGAAACTCTGCCAAAAATTTTCTGGAAATTATCTAAATTGGAAATAAAGCCTTGTCGGCTTCTGCTATATACTAGAATGTGTTTGAGTGCCCAGATCGGGCACTAGTCACGGCCTACGGGGTTGGGTCGTGACAATGAGTGTACGATGTTTTACTAAGAAGGGGATGACAACTTATGAGTTTTGAAAATGCGAAAGTTGCAGATTTGCACTTCGGCCCAATTGGTCGTAAAATAGAATACGGCCCGTAAAGTGGTTTACGGATCGTAAAATGCTATCGTCTTTCCCCATTCCAAAACTTCAACTTTCTGCCAAATGGTTAAATACGACTCAGAATACGGACCGTAAATCGGAATACGACCCGTAAACTGTGACCGTAAACCACCATGACCTCCAGCAAACCTTTCTGGTTCTGTTATGCTTAAATACGGTCGTGAAAGACGGACCATAAACCAGAATACGGCCCGTAAACTGGGTTTACGGCCACTGCGTACTTCGATTATTGTTCATAAAAATGAGATTTTTAAGTTAAGTATAAGGGACCATTTTTCATTCCATTCATTTCATTTTCACTCCACACTTCAAGAAACATCTAGAATACTCTATAATATTCATCCACAAGAGAAGCAAAGGAAAATCAAGATCAACAACACTAAATCCATGAAATCAAGAGTGTGAAACTCATCAAAGTTCATCTACACCAAGAAATTGCAAAGGAAGTGAAGTAGGGTTTTTGGTATAGAAGAGTATTGCTACTCAAGGCTTGTTGATACTACATCTAAGGTAAGTTTTATGAATTTCTCATGATGATTGAAGTATTTATACGTTGAAACACTTAGATTATAGAAGAGTGTAGTAAATGGGTCATAAAATGTGAATAGTGCCATAGTTGAATGATAGCTGGATTGAATTATGAATGTTGATGAGTTGGGAGTATAAATATGTTATAAATGATGTGTAGACCCTGAAATAGGTGTGATGTATGAGAAAATGTGATGATGAGCTAAAACCCATATATGTGGAGAAATTGGAGAAAATGGTGGAATGTGGTAAATGTAGATAAATGACGATTGTTGATACGATATTGTGAGTGTTGTAGTGAATGTTTGGTAGTTGAAAAGAAACATGGGAAAAGTAGTAGAAACAAAGGAGATGCTGCCCAATTTTCCCTAGAAATAGTAGCGCGTTCTTCTCGTCAATTGACTAACGATGGTACGAATTCTCTCTTGAAGGTAGAGACGTGACATCAAAGGAAATCAAGCAAACGATAGCATAGTTAAATGACAAAGGTATGTGAGGCTTATCTTTTCTTTCAAAAGGCATGAATCCTTCAACTCTTATATATATCCTTCTACAAAACGAAGCCTACGAGTCCTTTATATATATATATATATATATATATATATATATTGAATTACATGTGAAAATGATGGTGATGATAATGAGCTAGAGTATAGCGATTCAAGAAATTGTGGCATGATGTTCTTATAAGGCTAATGATATTATCTTTGTTAACACTCGCCTTATGCTCTATTTCCTTCAAGGCGAGGCACGATACTCATAAACGTTCATAATATAATCGGGGGTTCACGACCTTACGTCACCCCGACATAGTGTGGTTGCCCTTAAAGCTTAACGTATGCTCTTAGTGCTAATATATGATATGTCTATAAGATGATTAACAATGCTAGTTTGTAATACGATGATGATATGTATAAGATACCAAGAAATGATAAGATGATGATATGGTATGAGATATGTAATAGTGATGTGTTATGATTGATTTTGTGATGATAAGATTCCACCGTGCCTATTTGGCCTGGCATGTCACCGCGAATGCGGGATGCGTATGATTCCACCGCGCCTATATGGTCGGGCATGTCACCGCTGATGTGGGCTTCTATGTTTAAACCGAGCCTAGAGGGCCGGGCATGATCACCACTAGTGGGCGACATATGAGGATTACCCGGACGTGGGTAATGATGCGGAGTACGATGTGACGATGTACGTGATGAAGTATGTGATGATGATGTATATGATGATGAATGTGATGATATATGGGATATGAAAAAACATATACTATGATGATGTAAATTGTGATATATGTAAAAAGTATGTTGCTTATAACACTCAAGCAGGTTATATCTTTTCTTATGATTCATGATGCTTCTATGACATTGTTCATTTCATTCCTGCCTTACATAGTCAGTACAATGTTCGTACTGACGTCCGTTTTCTTTGGACGCTGTGTTCATGCCCACAGGTAGACAGGAAGGAGATCTTGCTCCGGACTCTTAGTATGTTGCTTATAACACTCCCTTGTTCCGGAGGTGCTCATGATGAATCTTTTGTGTACAGTTGTATGTGTAATCCAATAGAGGCTCGTAGATACTCAATGTGGGTTATGTGGTTTCACGACGTGGATATAGTGTAAATATATTGATATATGTTATTGTATAAAAGCATTATGTTTTGTAATGAAAAGTAGTTTCTTTTGTAAAATAAGAATGAAATCGATGAGTGATTGTTGAATGAGTCTAAGAAGTAATTGTATGAGCGGTGCTCGGTGGTTAGCCCCAGGCACCCGTCGCGGCCCCTAGCTGGGTCGTGACAATGAACTATTTTGAGCATGTTGTGGTAGTGTTGTTGGGCAGATTTCCATGTATATGCATGTTATCTGTTGTTGGTGTGTTGATGAGATTATGCTCCTTGATTGGGAAGAAAGGGAGTGTATATTGTTATTGTATGTTGATAAACATCGTGTGGGATGTTTTATGGAATATTTTGGTATGGATTATGAAATTGTTGGCGTTAGTGTTGGTCGTTGTTGTGTTGGTTGTTGGTTGTTGGTGTTGTGATTTCGTGCTAGGGATATAAACAAGGGAGATGCTGGCCGAATTTCGATAGATTCTAAAAAGGATTTAATTTGGAAGCCTAAGACAAGCATATAATGATCAGCCTAATAATAGTATGATTTGTTTTATATGTAGATTACGAGACTACGAACAATCTTAAGTAGATTGCAAGACAGGAGGTAGGTTGGAATGTCGGGAAGTGAGCTTCCAGGTATGTTAAGGCTAATCCCGTCTTTCTTAAGGCATGATTCCTTTGTTGTGAGCCTATACATGATATCTTCAATAACCCTGTTTCTAAAGATACCAAAGCTTATAGTTCCCGATGTTCCAATGATATCATTGATCTTGTTTCATGACTATAGATGTTATTCATTGATGTTGATCTCATCTTATGATATTGCTCTTTCAAGGTGAGATATGTTCATGATGATAGTTTCATAATGTTACCGACCTTACGTCACTCCGATGAATTTAGAAATGTGTTCTTAAGAAATGTTTTGAAGGACATAAATAGAGTGCTATTAGAGGATCCCTAATGAGGTATTTAATGCTAAAAGAGAGGCTTATGATGTATCTCAGGATTTGGTTAATGTTTAGTTAAGCGGGAAGAAGTCCTAATGGCTCAGAACTGCACCTATAAGTCTTATGTGATCATGTACGCAATGACGGATAAGTGATGACCAAGAGAGGTGCATAGAGAGTACTCATGAAGGCCGAGTCGTGACGCAGATTACATTTACCACTAGTCTGCAGCCAGTTGGGCAGTTACCGCCAATAAGTTGGGCAGTTGCGTTCTTCCATCGGGCGATAATCAGACGGGCAATTACCACCCCGGCCAGTCGGGTAGTTACCACTAATCAGTTAGGCAGATAACGCCAGGATGATACGTGGGTCAGGATCACAGTGTTATACATAGACGTAGTTAAAGATATAAGAATATAAAGAGACATGCATACTAGATTCTCATTGGTAAGTCAGATGTGCCAAGATTATTCTTATCCTTCTTGTTTGCATCATAGGTTTATTATGTTATATTTCCGCCTTACATACTCAGTACACTATTCGTACTGACGTCCTTTTGCTTGTGGACGCTGCGTTCATGCCCGCAGGTATAGACAGACGAGACGAGGACCTTCCACAGTAGGCTGCCTCCAGGTACTAGTCTTGATTGGTGGGCTACACTTCTTCCTGGAGCATAACCGAATCTAGGTCCGTGTATGTATTCTTGTGTGTTGCGGGTATGTCGGGGGCCCTGTCACAACTTGTATACTTCAATATGTTCATAGAGGCTTTGCCGGCAGTTTCTTGCATACAACTTTGTTATGTCTTGTCAGTGGTTACGTTGGCATCGTGGGCCCATTGTACATATACATATGCATGGTATTATATTCTTAGTTAGCCTCCTTGGCCTTATTATGCCATTCGAGACATAGAAGATGCAAGTTACAGCTTGGTTTGCTCGGCCCCAGTAAGGTGTCGGGTGCTAGTCACGCCTTGCCAAGGTTGGGGTGTGAGAAATGGTCTGTTTTAGCTTATAGTTTACTGTTACATTGGATTTTTTGAGATATGAACTTGTCATGTGGGTTTTTCTCTGAAGTTTAGTGTTGTAATGAAGGTTATTAAGGTGATTCTTCTCTGATTCTGGTTGTGTTGTTACTGTTTTCATTAGATTATGAGGTCCTTAGTTTTTAGTAGCTTTTGATTTCTTGAGTTTGATCATATTAGTTTTTGATTCTAGTATAAAGTATAGAGATTGACACTTGATTATTATAGCTTAGAGTTTAAGAAATGACTTTTAAGGGTCAAAAAGTTAAAAAATGGTTTTTGAAAATGAATATTTTCATTCTTTGTTTGAAACTGTCTTGACACCAAAAAATGAGTTTGTTTTCCTTCACTTGTTGATAATGGATAAAATCTGGTCCAAAAGATGTCTTGCAATACTGTCACGACCCAACTAGGGGGCCATGACGGGTACCCGGAGCTGACTACCGAGCACCACTCATGCTGCTAGTTATCATACTTATTCTGCATTTTATCTATTGCTCCACACTTCTAGTCGTAAGGAAAACCATTTACAATTTGAAACACATACACATTTATATACATAAGCCCTTCGGCTATCAAAAATATATATACATATATACACTAAGGACATCGTGAGACCATACTACCCACACATGCGTATCTAAGAGCCTCTACTAGAGTGCTAGACATAGGAACGGGATAGGACCCCGCCGTGCCCAAATATGTACACAAAATAAATAACCAAATAGCACCTCCGAAATAATGGAGTGCTCCTGTAAATTTGCTGGTAGCTCCTATGGATCTGCACCATCTCCCTGTCTACCTGTGGGCATGAACACAGCATCCAAAGAAAACGGACGTTAGTACGAACATTGTACTGAGTATGTAAGGTATCAAGTGAGGAACAACCTGTAACTGACTATCAATTATAAAAGAAAGAGAAAAGACATGTTTTAGCCCCTTAACTTGTGAGCAAAACTCACTTTAGCAACTAAACTTAAGTTGTATTTATTTACCCCCCTTAACAACTTTCAAGTTAATTAAATACCCCCCTTAACGGCCTGGACTAGATGAGATCTTGGTGTTGTTCACCACTCGCCTGGTGATTGGTCCACGTCATTAAATATTTTTTAAATTATTTTTATTTATTTAATTTTTCTCTTTCTTCTTCATCCCTTCTCCTTCTAACCCCCAACCCCCGCTCCCTCTCCTTCTTCCCCCAACTCGCTGCTGCTATCTTCTTCTTTCTTCAACAACATTCACGTATGAGCAACACCCAGAATCAACACCAAATTTAAATACATTCATTCCTTCAACACAATCCCAAACCAAAAAAAAAAAACTAATTGTATAAAATTAACAAAACTCCACCCGTTCCCTAATTCATAGCAAAATTCATCACTCACCCACCCTATTCTTCTTCCATGGATTAAATGTTGGTGAGAAATAAATTAATAAATTAATAAATTAACGACTATAAATATAATAATTTTGTATAAAATAAATTGACACTGTCAAAGAATACCACGAAATAAAGTATACCAAGAATTCTTCATTTTTGTGGTTGTTGTTGCTGCCCCCATCCCTCCCCCCCCCCCCCCCCCACTCACCCCTCCTCTCCCTTTCCTTATTCCCCATCGTTTCAGCTGTTGCTGCTGTCCCCATCTCCTTATTCCCCACAACAATTCAAGTGAGTTTTTTGCTTTGTGTGCTTTGTAACTGAAGATATGAAGCTTCAAAGGACGAAATTGTAACAAAAAGTGGAAAAATAAGTGATTTAGATAAGTGGGTATTGTTTAAATTGGGTTTGAACAACAAGCATATCTAGAAAAAGAATATCTACTCTGTTCAATTTATCGTTTCAAGCATATTTGCTCTCTTCAATTTATCTAGAAAAAGTAAGGAAAAAAATTAAAAGAAGAAGAAAGAAGATGCGGATTGAGAGCAGAAGCGAGAGGATAGAAAAGAAAGGGAAAGGGAAAAGAATAAGAAAGAAAAGAAAAAGGAAAAGAATAAGAAAGAAAAGAAAAAATTTAATTTAAAATGGAAAATAAAATATTAAGAAAATCTTAATATATCATCCAATTAGAAGGTGACATCTGTATAGTTGGGATCAGTTTTAGTGTTTTTTTTTCATCCCACGCGCTTTTAAGAAATTGAGTACACTTTTTTGCCACATCACCCGTTAAGGGGGGTATTTAATTAACTTGAAAGTTGTTAAGGCGGGTAAATAAATAAAACTTAAGTTTAGTTGCTAAAGTGAGTTTTGCTGCCATGTTCAGGGGCCAAAACATGTCTTTTATCTAAAAGAAATAATGCATGCTGGCTTACTCCATATTCATCATCATATCATGTATGCATATATGTATAAGCTGCCCGACCATATAGGTACGATGTGATAATCAATAGCCCGCGTCCAGATCATATCATGTATGCATATATGTATAAGCTGCCCGACCATATAGGTACGGTGTGATAATCATTAGCCTGCGTCCAGGCCTCCCGCGTCCGGGGTACCATGTTATGCCGCCCACTAGTGGTGTCTGCCCATGCCATCTAGACATGGTGTATACGCTGCCCGCTTTAGCGGTGTCTGCCCGACCATGTAGGCACGGTGTAATATCATCATCACATACTTATTATGAATCGTGCATAAGACTCAAGAAAAACTGTACATCTATCGAGGTGACGTAAGGTCGTGAACCCTCGATTCCGTTATGGAGCATGCATAAGTATTCTGCCTCACCTTGAAGGAATTAGGATATAAGGTGAGTGTATACAATGAACAACATAAATGGATCATAATAATAATAACTAGCTCTGTAGAAACATAATATCATAAGCCTTAGACTCTTTAGACTTAGACTCATCATCATCATTATCATGCTCGTAACATATCTCTTATCTTATCTCATATGAAGCTCTTTACTAAGATTGACTCATAATTTTTGAGATGTAGGAAAGTCATGAAGAGATAGGGAATATCATGTCATAAGAATCATGCCTTAGAAAGAAGGGACTAGCCTTACATACCTTTTCGTTTAGCTACTCTATCGCTTGAACGTTCCTCTCCAATATTCACGTTTCTACCTTCAAGAGAGTTCATACTATATTAGATAATCGATAACATAAGCGTGTTTGAACTAAAGCTATAGAAAATTTGGCAGCATCTCTTTTGTTTCTACTACTTTCTCCATATCATATATCAACTCCCAAACGTCAATAATAACATTCGTAATATCATCATCAATAACTTTTGTCAAATTCATCATTATCCAATCCCCACAATTTCCTCTCAAGGTCATCCATAAACATGATCATAAGACAACATTACATTCATTCTCATCTAATGTTTCTCTCATGCTCTTAACATCATTCATAACGTAATTACAATCACAACATATCAAGAATCATGATTCATATTAATCTACTACTCACAATTGCCACTAATCTCATATTTGTTAACCCATTTTCCATCTTTTTCCATAATCCAAGTGTTTCAACTTTTCAACACCTTAAACAACATGGAATAATCATAATGCTCACCTTTGAATGTGTAGGAACTGGTTTTGGTTGGGGTTGCTTCACTTGGAGAAAACCCTTGCTTCAATTCCAAAGGAAATTCCTGACTTCCATAACCCTAGCAAGCTTCCATATGCTTGATTTCCCTTGAATATTTGTGTTTGATCTTTGGTTTCCCTTGATTTTATGTTGAAGATGTGTATGGAATAGTCTAGAAGTTTGGAGAGAAGTGGAGAAGTGGAAAGAATGAGAAAATAAAAGTGGGAACACGTATTTATACTTGCAACTTAATCAGTCCATCGGGCATTATACGGACCACTTATACAGTCTGTATAACATTGTACGGTCCGTATAAGTGTCTGTGGTTCACCACCATGGAAGACATTCTTCCTGTTGGGTTATACGGTGCGTATAAATTTCCACGGTCCGTGTAAGGTGGTCGTGTAACTCAGAGTTTTTCCGAAGTTGTCCTCGTTGTTTCGTTTGATCTCCAATCCTTATACAACCTTCTTAACACTTTTTAATACTTCATTAATAATCTAAAAAACCCTATAACTCGTCCTCAAGGCCTTACAAAACAATACTTAACGTAATAATTTATGAAACCTTTCCTAAACCCCACTTATACTCCACTTGTCCTTGTCAATCCTTATTTCATCAATTCATATGACTTCAAAATCTTAACGTATGCATTTTAAGACTACTAAATATCCTTCTTATAGTCTTAAGAACTTCCTATTATCCTTAAGCTCGCATTGGTTCATTCACTACACGACGAGATGAAATTTCCAAGGTGTAACACTCTTCCCCCCTTTTTGAAACATTCGTCCTCGAATGTTAAGCACTCGAGAATTATACGAAAATTTCGCCAGAGTTTCCCCTGTAATATGGCACTACCATCCTGTCACAACAGCCCACAATAATATTGCCTCACAGGGCCACAACACAATAGCAATATAAGTTGGCCACACACGACCCATATGCATAAAAAGAAAACATACATGCCTCATAATCTTGGTGTTTCATCTTGGATCTCTTCTGGAGGTTGGAATAAGCGCGGGTACCTCGACTTCATACTCTCTTCTGCTTCCTAAGTCATTTCCTCTCGGTCTTCATTACGCCATAACACTTTAACTAGGCTACTTCCTTATTTCGAAGTCTTCGTACTTGCCTGTCTAATATGGCAATGGCCACTTCTTCATAGACTAGATTTTCTGTCACTTGAACATCATCTATTGGAACAATCCTCGTAGGATCTCCAACACACTTTCGGAACATTGAGATATGAAAAACTGGATGGACTGATTCATGTTTTGGAGGCAAGTCCAATTCATAAGTTACTTGACCCACCTTGCGGATAATCTTATAGGGTCCAATGTATCGAGGACTTAACTTTCCTTTCTTGCCAAATCTCATCACTCCGTTCATTGGCGACACCTTCAAAAATACCCAGTCATCAACTTGAAATTCTAAGTCTCGCCGGCGGTTGTCCGTATAAGATTTTTGGCGACTTTGGGCTGTCAGTAATTGATCTCGGATCACCTTGACTTTTTCTACTGCTTGTTTGATTAACTCAGGGCCTATTAGCTGTACTTCTCCTATTTCAAACCATCCAATCGGGGATCTGCACTTCCTTCCATATAGAGCTTCATACGGAGCTATTTGGATACTGGAATGGTGGCTATTGTTGTATGCAAACTCAATAAGAGGTAAGTGGTCATCCCAACTACCACCGAAATCTAGTACACATGCCCGTAGCATATCTTCCAAGGTCTGAATAGTACGTTCGGCTTGCCTATCAGTCAGTCTGTGGATAGAATGTTGTGCTAAGCTTTACTTGAGTACCTAGACCTTCTTGGAAATATTTCCAAAACTTGGCTGTAAATTGCGCTCCTCTATTTGTGATAATAGATATCGGAATACCATGGAGTCGCACAATGTCCTTGAGATACAACCTTGCATAATCTTCTGCTAAGTACGTGGTTTTGACTGGAAGAAAATGAGCTGCTTTCGTGAGTCTGTCCACGATCACCCATATGGAGTCATACTTGCCTCGGGAATGGCGTAACCCCACAATAAAATCCATGTTGATCACTTCCCATTTCCAGGTAGGGATTTCCATTGCTTGCAATAATCCTCCTGGCTTTTGGTGTTCGATTTTCACCGGCTGGCAATTTGGACATTGAGCTACAAATTCTGCTATGTCTCTCTTCATGCCATCCCACCAATATATCAACTTGAGATCATGATACATCTTCGTTGCACCTAGGTGAATAGAATACCGAGAATAATGAGCTTCTTCTTGAATTCGATGGCGCAATTCTGCAACATTCGGAACACATAGTCTTCCTCGGTATTTAAGAATTCCATCCATAGAAGTTTCAAATGGAGACTTCTCTTTTTCACGAAATGTGTCCCTATAATGGCTCAACTGAGGATCTTCGTATTGACGATCTTTTACTTCCATATTCAGGGACGAAACTGCGGGATCATTAATACCAATTCCTGCACTACCTGAATCAATTAGACATACTCCAAGATTAGCTAGTTGGTGGAGCTCATGAATTAATTCTTTCTTCTCCGGAGGAACTTCACATAGGCTGCCCATCGATCGATGGCTAAGCGCACCGCTACTACATTTGCCTTTCCGGGGTGGTATAAAATACTCACATCATAATCTTTCAATAATTCTAACCACCGCCTCTGCCGCAGATTCAACTCCTTCTGTTTGAAAATGTATTGAAGACTCTTGTGATCTGTATAGATGTCAACATGCGCACCATACAAGTAATGTCTCCACATCTTTAATGCATGAATAACTGCAGCCAATTCGAGATCATGAGTTGGGTAGTTCTTTTCATGTTTCCGCAGCTGTCTCAAAGCATAAACAATGACTTTATCGTGCTGCATTAACATATATCCTAGCCTAACACCGGAAGCATCACAATATACAACATAGCCATCTGGCCCTTCTAGGAGTGTCAAGACTGGGGCTGAGGTTAATCTGTCCTTCAACTCTTGGAAACTACGTTCACAAGCATCATTCCACTGAAATTTAACTGACTTTTGGGTTAACTTCGTCAATGGGGATGAAATAGAGGAAAATCCTTCTACGAACCTTCTATAATACCCTGCCAATCCCAGAAAACTACGGACTTCTGTAGGCGTCGTAGGCCTTGGCCAAGTCTTCACAACTTCAATTTTCTGAGTATCAACTCTAATGCCATCATCGAAAATAACATGACCCAAAAATGTCACAGAATTCAGCCAAAACTTGCAATTTGAGAATTTTGCATATAATTCTCGAGCTCGGAAAATCCCTAGAACAATACGTAAATGGTCTGCATGTTCTGATTCTGTGCGAGAGTATACAAGAATATTGTCAATGAATACTATTATGAATAGATCCAAGAGAGGCCTGAATACATTATTCATCAAATTCATGAACACTGCCGGAGCATTGGTTAACCCAAACGACATTACCCGGAATTCATAATGGTCATATCTCGTTCTGAAAGCTGTTTTGGGAATATCTTCTTCTTTAACTATCACTTAGTGATAACCTGACCTCAAGTCTATTTTGGAAAACCACTTGGCCCCCTGTAGTTGATCAAACAAATCATCAATCCTTGGGAGAGGATATTTATTCTTTATCATCACCTTATTCAACTGCCTATAATCAATGCACATTCTTAGGGAACCATCTTTCTTTCTCACAAATAGGACTGGTGCTCCCCACGGTGAATAAACCCCTTTTCAAGCAAATCTTTCAACTGTGCCTTTAATTCTTTCAATTCTGCCGGAGCCATTCGGTAAGGAGGAATAGAAATAGGCTTGGTGTCCGGCAATACATCACTAGCAAAATCAATCTCTCTTTACGGGGGAAGGCTTGGAAGTTCATCTGGAAATACATCTGGGAATTCACTCACTACCGGAACGGATTGGAAAGTTGGCGACTTTTCTTCGGTTTCATGAACTCGGACTAAGTGATAAATGTAGCCCTTAGCTGTCATCTTTCTTGCCTTAAGGTAGGAAATAAACCTACCTCTTGGAGATGTTGTATTACCCTTCCATTCAAGCACGGGCTCTCCTAGAAATTGAAATCGTACTACTTTCATTCGGCAATCAACATTAGCATAACATGAGGCCAACCAATCCATACCTATAATTACATCAAAATCTAACATTTCCAGCTCAACTAAATCAGCTTTAGTATGGCGGACGCATATCACAATTACACAATTTTTATACACTTGTCTAGCTATCACGGGACCACCCACCGGAGTAGATACCTCAAAAGATTTAATTGGCTCAGGTTTCACCCCAATACGACCGGCAACATATGGAGTAAGATAAGATAGGGTAGAACCCAGATCTATCAATACATACACATCATGGAAAAATACGGATAATATACCTGTAACCACATCCGGGGAGGACTCAAGATCCTGTCGTCTGGCCAAAGCATACATACGAGGTTGAGTGGCACCTGAATTAGATGCACCCCCTCTACCTCTACCTCGGCCTGCTGGAATCTGGGGAGTCTGCCCTACTGGGCGCACTGAAGAGGAACCAACCGCTGATCCTGTGGGTTGAACCCTAACTCTACCACTCATCGACGGGCAATCTCGCATCATGTGCCCAACCTGGCCACAGGCATAGAAAGCATCCGAACCTTAGCGACACTGTCCGGAATGTAATCTATCGCACTGGCTGCATCGCGGTACTGGGGGTCTCCTCTGGCTATAATCTCCCCCGAACTGAGAATCTGAGGCCCTCGAAGTCTGACCCTGTCTTGAACAAATGGAGCGATCAAATATCCTACCTGCAAATCGTGGAGGCGCACTAGTTGCCGACTGGCCTGAATGTCTGGGATATGTCTGTCTTGATCCCCCTCTATAATCACTTCCTGCCCCCATAGATCTGGCCATCTTACTTTGCCCTCTATCAATATCACGATCACCTCTTTGCGGATGTTGTTGTCCTTCTAAATTCTGGGCATGAGCTTGAATGCAGGAAATATCCATCCCATCTTGCAACGAGACCATAAAGCAGTCCTTGAACAAATGTGGCCCTAAGCCACTCACAAATCTGTCCACTCTATCTCCCATATCGACCACTAGAGTCAGAGAATACCTAGCCAATGAATTAAACTGAAGGCTATACTCCCGGGCACTCATATTTCCATGTTTCAAATTTAAAAATCTATTCACTCTAGCTCGGCGGGCCTCGGGTGGCAAATAGTGGCTGATGAAGGCATCTACAAATTCTTGCCAAACGGGAGGAGGCGCATTCTCTTTTCTTGACGATATCCAATTATTGTACCATAATATCACCACATCTCGGAGTCTATAAGATGTCAACTCCACAGATTCAGTTTCGGAGGCATGAATAATCTTCAATGTTCTCAGCATCTCATCAATAAAACTTTGTGGGTCTTCATCCAGCTTTGACCCGAAAAACATCGGAGGATTCAAACTCATAAAATTGCGGGCCCTGGTACTAGTTGCCCGATCACTTGGACTCGCATTCAGCCGTTGTGCCTGGGCAGCAACTAACTGCGTCAATAAATGAATAGCCTCGGTCACTTGTTGACGCGAAGCAGCCGGTGGAGGAACTGGAGGCATAGCAGCTGGAGATGATGCCCCTTCCTGTTCTTCTATAATAGGCGGAGTGGCAGAAGTATTAAATGGAGCCTCATGATGTGATTTGCCCTCTTCTACATTCATTGGCGGCTCTCTTTCGACCTGCCTTTTCATCATAGTCTTGCCCTTCTGGGCGGCTGTAGCTTTCCCTTTGGCGGCATTTCTGAAATCATAGCACACTATTAAGGAGGAGAAAATCTTATAACACAGCTCTATCGCACGATCTCTTAAGATGAAAGATGGTCATTTTTCCTAGATGCCCTGTAGCCTCCTATTTATTAGTGTGGCGCGCAACACACTATAAACAAGACTCTACTAGACACCGCTCGTAGACACTTCCTAGGACTGAACTGCTCTGATACAACTTCTGTCACGACCCGACTAGGGGGCCATGACGGGTACCCGGAGCTGACTACCGAGCACCACTCATGTTGTTAGTTATCATAATTATTCTGCATTTTATCTATTGCTCCACACTTCTAGTCGTAAGGAAAACCATTTACAATTTGAAACACATACACATTTATATACATAAGCCCTTCGGCTATCAGAAATATATATACATATATACAATAAGGACATCGTGAGACCATACTACCCACACATGCGTATCTACGAGCCTCTACTAGAGTGCTAGACATAGTGTCACGACCCAACTAGGGGCCGCGATGGGTACCCGGAGCGAGATACTGAGCACCGCTCACTCTACTACTCATTTTACTCATTTAATGATCTTTTGCTAGTTTTACGCATGAAGGTATAAGAAACATAATTTGTATCAAAACATAAGTACTTTATATACATATGTCTCTCGGCCATCAAAATAATATATACATAATAATAACATCTTTTGAGACCACCTGACCCACACTACGTATCTACGAGCCTCTACTGTCATAATGAATACATAGACGGAACAAGACTCCGTCGTGCCCAAAATATATATACATATATACCAAAGAGAAATCATAAGCACCTCCGAACAATGGAGTGCTCCCAACAGATGACAGCTCCTAAGTATCTGGATCAAGCTCGCCTCCTTGTCTACCTGTGGGCATGAACACAGCGTCCAAAGAAGGGACGTCAGTACGAGTATTGTACTGAGTATGAGAGGCATGAACAATGAAGAAAGGCATCAATAATATAACGAGAGCATCAATATAAAGCATATGGATCTGACCGATAATCATAAATGGAATAATGCATGCTGTCTTACTCATACTTATCATCGTAACATGTATGCATCGTATGCAAGCTACCCGCCCATATCGGAACGGTGTGATAATCAATAATATAAGCCCGCGTCCAGGCCTCCCGCGTCTGGGGTACCATCTCATGCCGCCCACTAGTGGTGTCTGCCCACGCCCGAAGGTCGTGGTGTATCCGTATCGCCGCCCGCCGAAGCGGTGTCTGCCCGGCCAACTAGGCCCGGTATGTAATGCTCATGCCATGCTTATCATAAAATAATCATAATAATGTATTCCTTGTAAAATACTTATCTTATCATAGCACATGCGTAAGGTTTGAGAACAACTTTACTCTATCGGGGTGACGTAAGGTCGTGACCCCCCGACTACTTTAAGGAGCAATTACGGACATTATGCCTCGCCTTGAAAGGAATAGTACAAAAGGTGAGTGTAGGCAAGGACTAACATCATCATCATCCTAGCATCATCATATTGTATAACTTATCTCATATAGGCATTTAACTTTTTGGAATGTAGGAGCTCATGGAAAGATGGTAATTCGGACTATAAGATTCATGCCATTGGAAAGAAAGGACTAGCCTCACATACCTTGCCGTTTAGCTAAGTTGTTGTCCACTTATTCTCCTTCGATACCACGTCGTCACCTTCATGAGAGAATTCGTACTTCATTAGTTAATTAACTACAAGAACGGATCGCTAGTTCAAGGAAAATTTGGGCAGTACTTCCTTGGTTTATACTACTTTTCCCATGTTCAATATCTACCCCCAACATTCACAATGCTATTCGCAATATCGCAATCAAAATCATCATTTATGCACCATTAACAAAATCCACCATTTTCCTCCAATTTTCCCATATTTCTCCCTATAGCTCACCTTAGTGATTTCGTGCATTTACTACTTGTTTCACGTTATAAACATCATTTATATCGTATTTGTACTAACAACACTTCAACATTCATGATTCAATTCCACTATCATTCGTTTATGTCACAATTCACTCAATAATGACCAATTCCTATGTTCTTCTACATTTTAAGTATCTAAGCCTTCCAATACCTTGAATCACGTGGTATAGTCATGAAACATACCTTAAATGATGATCGAACAGGCCTTGAGTTGAAATACTTCACTTAGCCAAAACCCTAGTTCCACCCTTTTAAGGATTTCTTGACTTAGATGATCCTTTGATGTGTTCTTACACTTGTTTTCATGAATTTAGTGGTGTTGATCTTGAAGTTCCCTTTGATTCTCTTGAATTATTATGGAGGAAATATTTGGAGAGTTCTAGAGCATTCTTGCGTTATATGGAAGAAAAATGAAATGAAATGAAGCCTAAGTTCCTTTTAATAATCAAAAAACTGATCTTTAATGAAAAATTGTCGGGATGAACAGTGGTCGTAAACCACAGTTTACGGACCGTATTGTGGTTTACGGTCCGTCCTCCGCGATCGTTTTTAAGCATTTCAAAAACAGAAAGTTTGGCTAAGGGACATGGCAGTTTACGACCGAGGTTTACGGTCCGTAAACCAGTTTACGGGCCGTCCTCCAAGTCGTTTTTAGCCATTTCAATACTTTGACAGAACTTGAAATTTTTGGACAGCTGGAGGACGATTGCACTATACGGTCCGTAAATCACTTTACGGGCCGTATAGTGCCCTTTACGACCACTGACCTGAAAATTCTCCGCCACTTCCTTATTTCCAAAAATTCATAATTTGTCATTCCTGACTTAACAAAACATCATGCACCCAAGCCTTTCGTTGTTCTACTCATCACACAAGTACGGAAAAATTTCGGAGGTGTAACATTCTCCCCTCCTTTTGGAACATTCGTCCTCGAATGTTCAACACTCGGGAATTCTAGAAAAATTTTGCCATAGTCTCCTTTGTAATTTGACTCTACCAACCTGTCACAGCAACCCATAATATCATGGCCTTACAGGGCTATATCACACTATCAACACATCCATGGCCAGACACGACTAAAAGCATAATACTAAAGTGTACATACCTTACATCTTCGACGTTTCATCTTGAATCCCTTCCGGGGGTTGGAATAAATGCGGGTATTTGGATTTCATCATTTTTTCCGCTTCCCAAGTCATTTCTTCCCGGTTGTTGTTTCGCCATCGAAACTTGACCGAAGCGACTTCTTTATTTCGGAGTCATCGCACCTGTCTATCTAAAATGGCAATAGGTACTTCTTCATATGTCAGCTTCTCTGTCACCTGCACATCGTCAACCGGGATTATTCTTGTAGGATCCCCGATACACTTGCGGAGCATCGAAACATGGAACACCAGATGGACTAATTCAAGCTCCGAAGGTAGGTCTAATTCATATGCTACCTGTCCCACCTTACGGACAATTTTATAGGGTCCGATGTACCTTGGACTTAGCTTCCCTTTCTTGCCAAATCTCATCACCCCTTTCATCGGTGATACTTTCAGAAATACCCAATCATTTACCCGAAATTCCGAATCTCGTCGGCAGTTGTCCGCATAAGACTTTTGGCGACTTTGGGCTGTTAACAGTCGGTCTCGAATCACTTTAACTTTTTCAACTGCTTGTTCCCAAGTCATTTCTTCCCGGTTGTTGTTTCGCCATCGAAACTTGACCGAAGCGACTTCTTTATTTCGGAGTCATCGCACCTGTCTATCTAAAATGGCAATAGGTACTTCTTCATATGTCAGCTTCTCTGTCACCTGCACATCGTCAACCGGGACTATTCTTGTAGGATCCCCGATACACTTGCGGAGCATCGAAACATGGAACACCAGATGGACTAATTCAAGCTCCGAAGGTAGGTCTAATTCATATGCTACCTGTCCCACCTTACGGACAATTTTATAGGGTCCGATGTACCTTGGACTTAGCTTCCCTTTCTTGCCAAATCTCATCACCCCTTTCATCGGTGATACTTTCAGAAATACCCAATCATTTACCCGAAATTCCGAATCTCGTCGGCAGTTGTCCGCATAAGACTTTTGGCGACTTTGGGCTGTTAACAGTCGGTCTCGAATCACTTTAACTTTTTCAACTGCTTGTTGGATCAAGTCGGGGCCTATCAATTGTACTTCAACGGTTTCAAACCATCCAATTGGGGATCTACACTTTCTTCCGTACAAAGCTTCATATGGGGCCATTTGAATACGTAATGGTAGCTGTTGTTGTAGGAAAACTCAATTAATGGCAAATGATCATCCTAAATACCGTCGAAGTCTAGTACACATGCTCGTAACATATCTTCTAAAGTTTGAATAGTACGCTCGGCTTGCCCGTCAGTCTGTGGGTGAAATGCCGTGCTGAATTTGACTTGAGTACCTAACCCTTCTTGAAACTATTTCCAAAACTTAGATGTAAACTGGGCCTCTCTGTCTGTAATAATGGCTACAGGAATTCCATGAAGTCGCACAATTTCTTTCAAATACAACCTCGCATAATCTTCCGCCGAATATGTGGTTCTGACTGGGAGGAAATGAGCTGCTTTCGTGAGCCTGTCCACGATCACCCATATAGAGTCATATTTGCCTCGGGAACGGGGTAATCCCATAATAAAATCCATATTAATCTCTTCCCATTTCCAGGTAGGAATTTCCATTGCTTGCAATAAGCCCCATGGCTTCTGATGTTCTACTTTCACCTATTGGCAGTTCGGATATTACGCCACGAAATCTGCTATGTCTCGTTTCATGCCATCCCACCAATATAGCAATTTACGGTCATGATACATTTTGGTCGTACCTGGATGGATGGAATACCGAGAATGGTGAGCTTCCTCTAAAATTCGCTGGCGTAATTTTGCCACATCCGGTACACACAGTCTGTCTCGGTATCTAAGAACCCCATCTATGGAAACTGCAAATGGAGACTTCTCTTTCCCATGGGATACATCCCTGTGATGACACATTTGTGGATCTTCGTACTGGCGTTCTTTTATCTCCGCATTCAAGGGAGAGACTGCAGGATCATTAACACTAATTCCTGCCTTACCCAAATCAATTACACGTACCCCAAGATTTGCTAGTTGATAGAGCTCACGAACCATTTCTTTCTTTTCTGAAGGGACTTCACTTAAACTGCCCATTGATCGACGGCTAAGCGCGACTGCTACCACATTCGCTTTCCTGGGGTGGTATAAAATATTCAAGTCATAATCCTTCAACAATTCCAACCACCGCCTCTGCCGTAGGTTCAACTCCTTTTGCTTAAAAATATGTTGAAGACTCTTGTGATCTGTATATATATCGACGTGCACACCGTACAGATAATGCCTCCATATCTTTAAGGCATGAATAACCGCAGCCAATTCCAGATCATGAGTCGGATAATTCTGTTCATGTTTCCGCAACTGTCTTGAAGCATATGCAATAACCTTGCCATGCTGCATCAGCACACATCCTAGTCCCACACCGGAAGCGTCACAATACACGACATAACCATCCGGCCCTTCTGGAAGTGTTAACACTGGAGCTGAGGTCAATCTATCTTTTAGCTCTTGGAAACTACGCTCACAAGCATCATTCCACTGAAATTTCGCTGACTTCTGGGTTAGCTTCGTTAATGGGGCTGAAATAGATGAAAAGCCCTCTACGAATCTTCGATAATAACCTGCCAAACCCAGAAAACTACGAACTTCTGTAGGCATCGTAGGCCTTGGCCAAGTCTTCACAGCTTCTATTTTCTGGGTGTCGACTCGGATGCCATCATCTGAAATAACATGGCCTAGAAATGCCACAGAATTTAGCCAAAACTTGCACTTTGAGAATGCCAAGAACAATTCTTAGGTGGTCTGCATGTTCTGACTCTGTGCGAGAATATACCAGAATATCGTCGATAAATACTATCACGAAGAGATCCAAAAATGGCCTGAACACATTATTCATTAAATTCATGAACACCGCCGGGGCATTTGTCAATCCAAACAACATCACTCGGAACTCGTAGTGACCATATCTTGTCCTGAAGGCAGTCTTAGGAATATATGCTTCTCTAATTCTCACCTGATGATAACTCAATCTCGATTTCCCTTTTTGGAGGAAGACCTGGAAGTTCATCTGGGAATACATCTGGAAATTCATTTACTACCGGGACAGATTGGAAAGTTGGCGGCTTTGCCTCTGTATCATGAACCCGAACTAGATGATAAATATATCCCTTGGCTATCATCTTCCTCGCCTTGAGGTAGGAAATAAACCTACCCTTAGGGGATGCTGTATTACCCTTCCATTCAAGTACGGGCTCTCCCGGAAACTGGAATCAAACCATTTTCGTTCGGCAATCAACATTTGCGTAACACGACGCTAACCAATCCATACCCATTATTACGTCGAAGTCTATCATTTCCAGTTCAATCAAATCGGCCCTTGTTTGTCGGTCACATATAACGACGACACAATTCTTATATACTTGCCTCGCTATTACGGGATCACCAACCGGGGTGAACACCTCGAAAGGTTTAATCGGCTCGGGTTCCACCCCGATACAATTAGCAACATACGGGGTAACATAAGAGAAAGTAGAACCCGGATCAATCAAAGCATATACCTCACGGGAAAATATAGTCAAGGTACCTGTGACAACATCGGGGGAGGATTCAAGATCTTGTCGCCCTGCCAAAGCATATACGCGGGGCTGAACAGCTCCTGAAGTTAATGCTCCCCCTCTGCCTCTGCCTCTACCTGCTGTAGTCTGAGAAGTCTGTGCTATCGGACGCACTGAAGAAGAACTCGCTGCTGAACCTGTGGGCTGAGTCCCTGCTCTATCTCTCACCGAAGGGCAATCCCTCATCATGTGACCAACTTGCCCGCAGGCATAACAAGCATCGGTACCCTGATGACACTGTCCGGAATGTAATTTACCGCACTGGCTACACCGCGGTATTGGGGGTCTCCTCTGGCTAAAATCTCCCTTGAACTGAAAATCAGAGGCCCTCAAACTCTGGCCTTGTCCCGACTGAAAAGAACGATCGGACCTCCTGTCTGAGAACCTGGGAGGCGCACTGGTCGCTGACTGACCTGAGTGCCTAGAGTGCATCTGCCTCGGTCCCCCTCTATACTCGCTACTCGCTCCCATCGATCTAGCCCTCTTACCTTGTTTCCTATCACCGTCACACTCACTCCTCTGCTGTTGTTGTCGTTCCTCAAGATTTTGAACGTGAGCCTGTGTCCGGGAAATATCAATCCCATCTTGCAAAGAGGCCGTCAAACAATCTCTAAACAAGTGGGGTCCTAAACCACTCACAAATCTGTAGACTCTATCTCCCATGTCGGCCACCATAGTTGGAGCGTATCTGGCCAACGAATTGAACTGCATACTATACTCTCGAGCACTCATGCTTCCTTGCTTTAAATTCAAGAACCTGTCCGCTCTAGCTCGGCGGACCTCAGGCGGCAAGTAATGACGAATAAAGGCATCCATAAATTCTTGCCAAACGGGAGGTGGTGCATTCTCTCCTCTTGATATCATCCAATTTTTGTACCATAGCACCGCCACATCGCGGAGTGTATAAGAGGCCAACTCTACCGATTCAGTCTCGGAAGCATGCATAAGTTTCAGTGTCCTCAACATCTCATCAACAAAGCCTTGGGGGTCCTCATCCGGCTTCGACCCGAAAAATTCTGGAGGATTTAAAGTAAAGAAATCACGGGCTCTCGTACTGGCGGAACGATCACTCGGGCCCGCATTCGGCCACTGTGCCTGGGCAGCAACCAATTGTGTCAGTAGGTGTATGGCCTCGGTCACTTGTTGACCCGAAGCAACTGGCGGAGGAATTGGGACTGAGGCTCCTCCCTGCTCTCCTACATTAGGCGAGGCCTCATTCTGTGATTCACTTTCCTCTACATTCGCCGGAGGCTCCCTTTCTGCCCGCTTCTTTGTCGTAGCTTTGTCTTTCTGGGCAGCTGTAGCGTTTCCTTTCGGCGGCATTCTGAAATCACAACACACTTTTAGGGAAGGATAAAATCCTATGCATGGCTCTATCGCACGATCTAGTAAAACGAAAGATGGTCATTATCCTAAATACCCTGTAGCCTCTTGTTTATAGATGTGGCGCGCAATACACCATAAACAAAACTCTACTAGACACGGCTCGTAGACACTTCCTAGGACGAACTGCTCTAATACCACTTCTGTCACGATCCAACTAGGGGCCGCGACGGGTACCCGGAGCTAGATACCTAGCACCGCTCACTCTACTACTCATTTTACTCATTTAATGATCTTTTGCCAGTTTTACGCATGAAATTATAGGAAACATAATTTGTATCAAAACATAAGTACTTTATATACATATGTCTCTCGGCCATCAAAATAATATATACATAATAATAGCATCTTTTGAGACCACCTGACCCACACTACGTATCTACGAGCCTCTACTGTCATAATGAATACATAGACGGAACAAGACTCCGTCGTGCCCAAAATATATATACATATATACCAAAGAGAAATCATAAGCACCTCCGAACAATGGAGTGCTCCCAACAGATGACAACTCCTAAGTATCTGGATCAAGCTCGGGAAAGATGGTAATTCGGACTATAAGATTCATGCCATTGGAAAGAAAGGACTAGCCTCACATACCTTGTCATTTAGCTAAGTTGTTGTCCACTTATTCTCCTTCGATACCACGTCATCACCTTCATGAGAGAATTCGTACTTCATTAGTTAATTAACTACAAGAACGGATCGCTAGTTCTAGGAAAATTTGGGCAGTACTTCCTTCGTTTATACTACTTTTCCCATGTTCTATATCTACCCCCAACATTCACAATGCTATTCGCAATATCGCAATCAAAATCATCATTTATGCACCATTAACAAAATCCACCATTTTCATCCAATTTTCCCGTATTTCTCCCTATAGCTCACCTTAGTGCTTTCATTCATTTACTACTTGTTTCACATTATAAACATCATTTATATCGTATTTGTACTCACAACACTTCAACATTCATGATTCAATTCCACTATCATTCGTTTATGTCACTATTCACTCAATAATGACCCATTCCTACGTTCTTCTACATTTTAAGTATCTAAGCCTTCCAATACCTTGAATCACATGGTATAGTCCTAAAACATACCTTAAATGATGATCGAACAGGCCTTGAGTTGAAATACTTCACTTAGCCAAAACCTTAGTTCCACCCTTTTAAGGATTTCTTGACTTAGATGATCCTTTGATGTGTTCTTACACTTGTTTTCGTGAATTTAGTGGTGTTGATCTTGATGTTCCCTTTGATTCTCTTGAATTTTTATGGAGGAAATATTTGGAGAGTTCTAGAGCATTCTTGAGTTATATGGAAGAAAAATGAAATGAAATGAAGCCAAAGTTCCTTTTAATAATCACAAAACTGATCTTTAATGAAAAAATTTCGGGATGAACAATGGTTGTAAACCACAGTTTACGGAGCGAATTGTGGTTTACGGTCCGTCCTCCGCGATCGTTTTTAAGCATTTCAAAAACAAAAAGTTTGGCTAAGGGACATGGCAGTTTACGACCGAGGTTTACGGTCCGTAAACCAGTTTACGGGCCGTCCTCCAAGTCGTTTTTAGCCATTTCAACACTTTGACAGAACTTGAAATTTTTGGACAGCTGGAGGACGATTGCACTATACAGTCCGTAAATCACTTTACGGGCCGTATAGTGCTCTTTACGACCACTGAGCTGAAAATTCTCCGCCACTTCCTTATTTCCAAAAAATTCATAATTTTCCATTCCTGGCTTAACAAAACATCATGCACCCAAGCCTTTCGTTGTTCTACTCATCACACAAGTACGGAAAAATTTCTGAGGTGTAACACATAGGGACGGGACAGAACCCCGCCGTGCCCAAATATGCACACAGAATAAAGAACCAAATAGCACCTCCGGAATAATGGAGTGCTCTTGTAAATCTATTGGTAGCTCCTATGGTTCTTCACCGTCTCCCTGTCTACCTGTGGGCATGAACACAGCGTCCAATGAAAACGGACGTCAGTACGAACATTGTACTTAGTATGTAAGGCATCAAGTGAGGAACAACCTGTAACTGAATATCAATTATAAAAGAAATAATGCATGCTGGCTTACTCCATATTCATCATCATATCATGTATGCATATATGTATAAACTGCCCGACCATATAGGTACGGTGTGATAATCATTAGCCCGCGTCCAGATCATATCATGTATTCATATATGTATAAGCTACCCGACCATATAGGTACGGTGTGATAATCATTAGCCCGCGTCTAGATCATATCATGTATGCATATATGTATAAGCTGCCCGACCATATAGGTACGGTGTGATAATCATTAGCCCGCGTCCAAGCCTCCCGTGTCCGGGGTACCATCTCATGCCGCCCACTAGTGGTGTCTGCCCATGCCATCTAGACATGGTGTATACGCTGCCCGCTTTAGCGGTGTCTGCCCGGCCATGTAGGGACGGTGTCATATGATCATCACATACTTATTATGAATCGTGCATAAGACTCAAGAAAAATTGTACATCTATCGAGGTGACGTAAGGTCGTGAACCCCCGATTCCGTTATGGAGCATGCATAAGTATTATGCCTCACCTTGAAGGAATTAGGATGTAAGATGAGTGTATACAATAAACAACATCAATGGATCATAATAAGAATCATTACCTCTGTAGAAACATAATATCATAGGCCTTAGACTCTTTAGACTTAGATTCATCATCATCATTATCATGCTCGTAACATATCTCTTATCTTATCTCATATGAAGCTCTTTACTAAGTGTTAGACCCCGTATTTTATACGTCTAGTTATTCGCGATGGAATCGACGTGAGATAGAAACCTCGGATTTTTAATTTCTAAACTAGAACTAATCGGTTATAAATTTTACTTAGTATAAAAATGTTATTGGAGATTAGGAATTTCTTAATTGTGGTGTTAAGTAAATATTTGTTACAACAATGAACTAAGAAGGAACACCAACGTGCCAAGGTAAAAGGATGACTCAAAGTCATCTAAAATAAGGCTAATGGAAGACATACAAATGTGCAATTAAATGTTGATTCATCCACTACATTTTCAATATATTGTGGACAACTAAAATACACTTCATAACCAAGTGTATATTCGGCCAAGGGCTGAAAATTGGAGGAGAAAAGGTTGAAGCATGCAATTGAATATTTAAGCATCCACTACTTTATGAAAGTATACATTATTTTATGAAGACATAACATGGTGGAGGGATCATTTCACATTAAATATTGATCATTCATCTTGGAATGATTACAATGGACAAAGGGTGGTGTGTGAATCATTCACCAAACATGAGATTGTCTTGTAAACAATTGAAAAGAAATAAGAAGAAAGGAAACAAAGGGAGACAAATTCGGCCATATAGCCAAAAGTAGAGGGGAAAAGAAAGAACATTTTAGGTGTAAATTTAAAGGAGTGACTCATGCCATAAGTGGAGCATGTGCCAACTTGTAGGCATCAAAGTTGAACCAAATAATTACCAAGAAATCAGCCATCACAATTCATTTCAACTACACAACACAAAGAAAGAAAACCTAAGCCTAGAGAGAGAGAGCATTTGGCCAAGCTTGGCTGATTTTTTAGCTCTTTGAGTCTTGATCCAAAAATTATTTTCCAAGGTGTTTCAACCCTTTAGAAGGTCCCTAAAACGTGAAGATATTCTTTGGAGCAACAAGAACCATTTTCATCTCAAGTCACCAACTCTAGCCAAGTAGAGAAGTCAAGTTGTCAAGGTAAGATCTAACTTTCTTTTCCATGCATTAAGGGTGATGTAGATGAGTAGATATAAGTTTTATGTATGAAATAATGTGTGTTGATGATGGAACATGATAGTAACCATGAGGTTATATGTGTTGATGTTGAAGTATGGTTGTAACTTGAAGAACATGAATCGCATGCATAAAATCATGAATGTTGGTGTTGGAATGACTATGTGGCCGAGGGGACTGTTTTGGTGGAATTAATGAACTAATTTTCTTTAATAAATATGGATGTTACTATCATAGATCTCATGGTAAAAATAATGAAAAGAATTGTAAGGTTAAAGGTGAAGTTGTGTTAGTATGAAAATAAAGTGAATCTATGATTTTATGTGAGTGATGTTGAAGCATGTTGAAACCGTGTGTGGACTGTTTTGTGAGGAAGTTAGTGAACTGTTTTTACTTGATATTTTGATTGTTATTATCATGAAATTTATGATGGAAATGAAGGTGTTTAATGGTTGGAGTTGAAACTAAAGTCGTTTGTGAGTTGTTGTAAGGATTATAGAAATGACGATGTAGCATAGTTGCGTATGAATTGATGTTGTACTTGTCGTGTGGATAGCTGGTCATAACTTACTGAAATTATATGAAAAGAAGACATGAAATTATGTGTAAAAATCGTATGTGGTTTGCTTAGTATGTTCGTAAACGTTTGCAAGAATTCCGAACATTGTTATGTTGTCGGTTAGGGACTGTTTTGGACTTGTGTTTTCATTAAGTTGGAAAGACTAATTATAAGTTAAGAGTATACATAATATTGTATGTTGGATGGGCTGTTATAAGTTGTTACATGCAAACGTTAAGGTTACAAACTATTAGAAGTAACTTGAGAATGTCGTAGCCGTATGTGAATCGTTATTGCATGTTATGAATGTGGGTTGTTTGGAATATTGTGTGGGCTGTCCGGATTGGTATTGAACACATAATTATTGATGTTGGATTGGTTGTATGTGGTTGGTTTGGATACAAGAGAAAACGTCGCCTAAACATCTAGAAAGGAGTTACTAACGTTAGAATACGTTTTGAATCTCCCCGTAGCTTAACCGTAGTTGTTGGCGTCTTAATATAGGTTGAAATATTATCGGGCAGCGCATACATATAACGTGACGAATAAGCGCTAAAGGTATGTGAATCTAACCCTTCTTTCTTTTTGGGATGATCGTTGTGAAATGAATATACGATATATATATATATATATATATACGATTCCAAAGGAATTCCTACTCCTAGAGCCACTAGGATGGCTATTGATCTTGATTCCCATAACTTATGTTTTGATATGTATATTGATATGTACATATGATTCAAGTTCCATTTTGATATAATCCACAGGGACATCCGAAAGGTATATAATATGACTATTATTTGAAATTGCGAACGATGGTTCGAGTTGACTATTCTATTGAGTCCTTAAAAATGTTTTGAATTGCATATAGTTTCTCACTACTCTGCTCGTGCATAGCTCAATATATCTTTCACCGAGTCCCAGGCCGGGTATGTTATCGTGCACACTTCCACTGTATTGTTCGCCGAGTCCCTCATTAAAGGGCCGGGTACAATATATATATATTCTGGAGTTATGCTGTGTTATGGTGTTATGCTGTGTTATGAAGTTATGCTGTGTTACGGAGTTATGCTGTGTTATGGAGTTATGCTGTGTTACAGAGTTTTATTATATTCTGGAGTATGCTGTGTTATGGCGCAAGAGACGGGGTGGCGACCATGTTCACCGAGTCCCATAATGGGGCGGGATATGATATATGATATTGACATACATGATTTATGTTTCGAAAGAAAGTACTTGGTATTCTGGTTATTGTACTCATTTTCTGTACTTCTTATTTCAATTATGATCCCGTTTACTGTGTTTCATGCTTTACATGCTCAGTACATATTCCATACTGACCCCCTTTCTTCGGGGGGCTGCGTTTCATGCCCGCAGGTACCGATACTCGCTTTGCTGATCCGACAGCTTAGGATTCCCCTTCTGCTATTTTAGAGAGCTCCGTTGTTCCGGAGTCCAGATTTTGGTACAAATCCTTCTCGGATATATATATATATATATATATATATATATATATATATATATATATATATATATATATATATATATATATATATATATATATATATATATATATATATATATATATATATGCATATGTTGACTAAGGGTACGATCGGGCCCTATCCCGTCATATGTTACGTTACTGTTGATACTCTTAGAGGTCTTATGACTTATGTGTGGGTTGTGTATGGGTTCTGTTAAGCTGTGTCTATACGATGTGCTGTGGTATGATGTTCGTATATGATGGCGGCCTTGTCGGCTTGCATATGATATTATTATATGATGGCAGCCTTGTCGGCTTGCATTTATATGAATATTTATGTGACAGTTCTGAGACCATGGTTTGGTCGTTATAAGATCCATATTGAGTTTGATGTGAAATGAACATATAGCTAAAGAGTATGTATACGGGTGTCCATGTCGGGCACCAGTCACGGCTTATGGGGTTGGGTCGTGACAAAAGTGGTATCAGAGCGGTTTATCCTCGGAGTGTCTACAGACCGTGTCTAGTAGAGTTTTGTTTATCGGTGTGTTGTGCACCACATCTATAAACAGGAAGCTACAGGACAATTAGGATGTTACCTTTCTTTCATATCTGAGATCGTGTGATTTAGCCCAATCCATAGGAAATGAAATTCCTTATACTAGCCCATGATTTCAGCTGATGAACGGCATTGACAGAAGAAAGTGACTGATGATATTAGAAGTTACAAAGTACGCATGTAAGCAAAGGTATGAAAGATATATGTCGAGTAAGGTATGGAAGTACGATTGAAATGTAAAATTGAAAATTTAAAGAGCAAGTAAACAGGAAAGTATAACAGGTGCAATGTGAGTTGGGCATACGAGGTATGTTCATCATTTTCATAGTGTTGTTGATATTGGGAGCCCTGTGTGGCTATGATACGATATGATATATATATATATATATATGTTGGCCCTGTGAGGCATTGTTGGTATTTCCTGCGTGCAGGTTTGAGATAATAAGAAATACAGAGGAAACTCTGCCAAAATTTTCCTAGAAATAAAAAGAGAATGAGATGTAGGTTTGTAATACGTCCTGAAAGGTTCTGTCAGTAGTAATGACAGGATTTTACTAAGCTGCGAGTACGGCTGACCTCGAGAAATAAGTTAATTGCTGAATAGATGGTAATAGTAATTATGAGGTCAAGATCAATATGGTAAAAAAGGAAATGTTAAGATAATTTAGAAAAGGCTGGAGAATCTTAATAGAGTGTTATGTTGAGATATCAACTGAATTGATCAGTAGGGATAAATTACGATGAGTCTATAATTAAAAGGAGTAATAGTATGATTGAGACAAGAGTACGGAGGAGGAAGAATTGTGACGAATACGAATGTATTGATAAGACAGCTTGTGAGGTATTAAGGGCAAGGTTGACCAGAAAGGGTAAAAGGTTAAGAAGTGTTACACTATAGGATTGGTTACGAATAGGATATTATGCGAGATTGTTATGAAAATGAGTAAATCCTAGCGAGGAAGTAACTAACAGATATGACGTTATCTATGTGACTAAAGTATAAAGGCGAGCTATAAAACGAATAAGAAAGACTTATAAAGTCTTATAGGGAAAGTTCAGAGTAGAGATTATGTGATAACGAAAGTGAAAGTAAGCACAAGGAAAGAAGGAGTTAATTAAAAACAAGGAAATAAGAAGAAAGCGAGATAACAGTGCAATAATAAGTTATGACATCTGCAGCCGAGAATACGAGTAATATAAGTGACGGAACTGTGAAAGACCAAACTATAGAAAGAAGAGCAACGAGGTAGAATGAGTGCTAGAAAATGACTAGGATGATAAGAACACATAGGGATGAACATAATACGTTTTGAAAAAGAGAAAGAGATTATGCAGAGAATACAGAGGTAGCATGAGATTCCTCGCGCACAGAATAAAAGATGGACATGGACTGGAGAAATGGTAAGGGAATACTAAAGGAAACACCCGAGATAGACGTAATTAATTGAGTACGAGCATAAAATAAAAGGGAAATATATAAATACAAACTTAAAGGTGTAGTACGACGACAAGGTGATAAGATAAACAATTATTAAGACGAACTTGGTGTGATTCTGAGTAAGTCAGAAGTCAGTGCTGGGTACGCAACAAGGGTAAAAGAGAATAAGGCATAAAAGGAGTACTACGTGTATATGACTTCACCTCGGAAATAGTGGAATCCTTAACGAACAATAACTGAAGGAACTGAAGGAGCAACTGAAAGATTTATTAGAAAAGGGCTTCATAAGGCCCAGTATATCACCTTGGGGAGCACCGGTATTATTTGTAAGGAAGAAGGATGGGTCGCTGCGGATGTGTATTGATTATAGGCAGCTGAATAAAGTAAAAATAAAGAACAGGTATCCCCTCCCCAGGATCGATGGTTTATTCGACTAGTTGTAGGGTGCTAAGTGCTTCTCGAAGATTGACTTGCGGTCAGGTTATCACCAGGTGCGGGTAAAGGAGGCAGACATTCCAAAGACTGCATTCAGGACCCGATACGGGCATTACGAATTTAGAGTGATATCCTTTGGATTGACCAATGCTCCAGCGGTATTTATGGATCTGATGAACAGAGTGTTCAAGCCATTTCTTGACCTGTTCGTAATTGTATTCATTGATGATATTCTGGTCTATTCACGATCAGAAGAGGAGCATGCAGATCATTTGAGGACGGTACTTGGGGTGCTTCACCACCAGAAATTGTATGCTAAGTTCTCTAAATGTGAATTCTGGTTGACTTCAGTAGCATTATTGGGGCATATTATTGGAGCTGATGGTGTTCAGGTAGATACGCAGAAGATTGAGGCGGTGAAGACTTGGCCTAGACCTATGACACCTACTGAAGTACGCAGCTTTCTGGGGCTAGCAGGGTATTACAGAAGGTTCGTAGAGAAGTTTTCCTCAATATCAACGCCTTTAATGAGGCTAACCCAGAAGGCAGCTAAGTTCCAGTAGACCGACGCTTGTGAGCGGAGTTTCCAGTTGCTGAAAGATAAGTTGACTACGGCCCCAGTTCTAACTCTTCCTGAGGGACCGGATGGCTATGTCATTTATTGTAATGCTTCCGGTGTTGGAATAGGTTGTGTGCTGATGCAGCATGGCAAAGTTATAGCCTATGCCTCCCGACAGCTCAGAAAGCATGAAAGAAATTATCCCACCCATGATCTGGAGTTAGCAGCGGTGATTTATGCTCTAAAATATGGAGACATTATTTATATGGTGTGCATGTTGACCTTTATACAGATCATAAGAGTCTCCAGTACATCTTTAAGCAGAAGGAGCTGAATTTGCGGCAGAGGCGGTGGCTAGAGTTGCTGAAGGACTATGATGTTGACATTCTATACCACCCAGGGAAAGAAAATGTGGTAGCAGATGCACTCAGCCGTCGATCTATGGGCAGTTTGGTAGACGTACAACTAGAGCGGAAGGAGATATTCCGTGAGATTCACCAGTTAGCTAATTTGGGAGTCCGTTTGGCTGTTTCTGAAATTGGCAGGATTTCTGTTCGGGGAGTTGCTGAGTCTTCTATCATAGAAGAGATAAAGAGACACCAGTACGAGGACCCTATTCTTGTACGTCATAGGGATGCAGCTCTTCAAAAGGAAGAGACCCCATTTAAGGTTGCACGTGACAGAGTGCTACGATACCAAGGTAGATTATGTGTACCTGAGGTTGCAGGGCTACGACAACAGGTGATGGGAGAGGCACACTGTGCCCGTTATTCTATTCATCCAGGGTCAACGAAGATGTATCATGACCTCAGATGTTTGTATTGGTGGGATGGTATGAAGAAGGATATAACAGAGTTTGTTGCTCAGTGTTCGAATTGCCAGCAGGTTAAGGTCGAGTACCAGAAGCCTGGAGGACTATTACAGGAGATGGAGATTCCGACCTGGAAGTGGGAGGTGATTAATATGGACTTCGTCATAGGTTTACCTCGCACTCTGCGAAAATATGACTCTGTTTGGGTCATCGTTGATAGGTTGACAAAGTCAGCCCATTTCCTTCCAGTCAGGACTACATATTCAGCTGAGGATTATGCCAGGTTGTACCTTAAGGAGATAGTGAGACTTCACGGGGTTCCCAGAACTATTATTTCTGATAGAGAAGCCCAGTTCACAGCTAACTTCTGGAGATCCTTCCAGGAGGGATTGGGGACACAAGTGAGTCTGAGCACGGCGTTTCACCCTCAGACTGACGGACAGGCCGAGCGTACCATTCAGACACTACAAGACATGTTACGGGCCTGTGTTATGGATTTTCGGGGTAGCTGGGATGATCATTTTCCACTTATTGAGTTCGCCTATAATAACAGCTACCATTCGAGTATCCAAATGGCACCGTATGAGGCCTTGTATGGGAGGAAGTGCAGATCACCTATTGGCTGGTTTGATGTTGGCGAGACCAAGTTGATAGGCCCAGATATGATTCAGCAGGCTGTTGATAAAGTGAAGCTTATCCAGGAAAGATTACTGGCAGCCCAGAGTCGGCAGAAATCATATGCAGATAATCGGCGTCGACACTTAGAATTTCAGGTTGGTGACTGGGTATTCCTGAAAGTGTCACCCATGAAAGGTGTTATGAGATTTGGCAGGAAAGGGAAGCTAAGCCCGAGATATATTGGACCTTATCAGATTGTCCGTAGAGTAGGCCAGGCTGCCTATGAGTTAGACCTACCGGCTAATTTGGAAGCAGTGCATCTAGTCTTTCACGTGTCAATGCTTCGCAAATGTATAGGCCATCCTTCCAGAGTATTCCCCGTAGATGATGTCCAAGTGACAGAGGAATTGTCCTATGAGGAGCAGCCTATAGCCATACTTGATCGGCAGATTAGGAGGTTACGAACTAAGGACGTGGCTTCCGTCAAAGTATTATGGCGAAACAACAACAGGGAAGAGATGACTTGGGAAGCCGAGGAGGAGATGAAAGACAAGTATCCTTACTTTTTCTCTACGCCTATAGGTAACTCCAACTCCTCACTTGATTATATTGATTGTCCGATAAGACTATATGTTATGACGATAAGGGAAGCCTTTCCCAAAATTCTTATAGAACGTCACGGGACCAATTCAACATTCTAGGACGAATGTTCTAAAGGGGGGGGGGGGGAGAATATTAGACCCCGTATTTTATACGTCTAGTTATTCGCGAAGGAATCGACGTGAGATAGAAACCTCGGATTTTTAATTTCTAAACTAGAACTAATCGGTTATAAATTTTACTTAGTATAAAAATGTTATTGGAGATTAGGAATTTCTTAATTGTGGTGTTAAGTAAATATTTGTTACAACAATGAACTAAGAAGGAACACCAACGTGCCAAGGTAAAGGGATGACTCAAAGTCATCTAAAATAAGGCTAATGGAAGACATACAAATGTGCAATTAAATGTTGATCACTACATTTTCAATATATTGTGGACAACTAAAATACACTTCATAACCAAGTGTATATTCGGCCAAGGGCTGAAAATTGGAGGAGAAAAAGTTGAAGCATGCAATTGAATATTTAAGCATCCACTACTTTATGAAAGTATACATTATTTTATGAAGACATAACATAGTGGAGGGATCATTTCACATTAAATATTGATCATTCATCTTGGAATGATTACAATGGACAAAGGGTGGTGTGTGAATCATTCACCAAACATGAGATTGTCTTGTAAACAATTGAAAAGAAAGAAGAAGAAAGGAAACAAAGGGAGACAAATTCGGCCATATAGCCAAAAGTAGAGGGGAAAAGAAAGAACATTTTAGGTGTAAATTTAATGGAGTGACTCATGCCATAAGTGGAGCATGTGCCAACTTGTAGGCATCAAATTTGAACCAAATAATGACCAAGAAATCATCCACCACAATTCATTTCAACTACACAACACAAAGAAAGAAAACCTAAGCCTATAGAGAGAGAGCATTCGGCCAAGCTTGGCTGATTTTTTAGTTCTTTGAGTCTTGATCCAAAAATTATTTTCCAAGGTGTTTCAACCCTTTAGAAGGTCCCTAAAACGTGAAGATATTCTTTGGAGAAATGCTGATGGCACATGCATACATACATAAAGATCCCGGCCCTGTCTGGGGGCGCGGTAAACAGAACCCGGCCCTCTTAGTACGGGACGCGGTGGACAGACAGAATCAGATCAGATCGTATGCCATCCTGGCCGCCATCCCCATACACAGATCATAATATCATAATCATACAGATATAACAGATCCCGGCCCGCACGCCGAGGGACGCAGTGAACAATGCAGAGAAACATGCACGATAACAGAACCTGGCCCGGGACGCAGTGAAGGAATGCATTGAGACAGCCACGAACAGATTAATGAGAAACCACATACATACAGACTCACATACAGACTCAATCATACTGAAGGGTGCCAAACGGCGAGCCAAATCAGAGTATCCAGATAGTATGCATAGTACGCGCCTATATCCTACTTGGAAAGGCACGACAGATTATTATCAGAATCATATTCTCAGATGTTCAGAAGTCATTTTGTATGAATTGCATAAAAATAGTCATATCATAACCAAAATAATAGTGTAGATGTTTTTTGAGAAAATCGGACAAAACGGAAGTATTTAAAGTTATACAGAAGATATCAGGCCTTGTGGGCCCGCCTCGGACCAACTCGAGGCAACATATGTAAATTACTGATAATAGACCTTATGAGGTCATCCATATTCGTTTGGAAGTGTTCCGACTCCGTTTAGGGAAGTTTCGTACAAAAATTCACTTTAAAGGCAATTTGTAAGAAAATGGTTTCAATTGTACTGAAGGAATTGGAGCGGTTTTCCGTCTCGAATTCCGAGGAACGGAGTCGTACTTAAGGCTCGCGGCCGAGCCTATCACATCCAGAACATGCCTAAGAATAAAGGGGAAGGCTTTACATACCTCGATTGCGCCTTATGCTCGCTTAGCTTCACTTCCAATTTCGTCCAAAATCTACAAATGGTCATGTTTACCAATTGTCAAATTCAAGCCTTTAAGAATCCAAATTTTATTACTTGCCTACCGAAATTTCGGCAGCATTTCCCCTATACATATAGCCTCCCCGAGATTCAACTCGGCTCAACACAACCAACAACAACCCAACAACAACATCAACAACATCAATAATTTTCATAATTCGCAATATATGCAATTAGTCTACTTTACGACATAATGCAATAATCCTCATTTCGACTTCACACTTCCAAATCAATACCAACATATGCCGTAAAACAGCCCGCACATTATTTTCCAAATTTTCCCAACCAACCAATTCGCGATATAACTATTTAATAATTTTATTTCCGCAGAGAGGTCAAAATTAACACTAACAACATCAGTAACAACATCCTCCACATTCTACAAGTTAAATACATTTGTTTTCATCCAAAATTTTCTTCAAACCCCATTCTACAATTCAGCCATACCAACAAACGAATTTATCACGTTATTTCTTCGTTCTAATCCGTTAAAACTCTAAATAAACTTGTTAATAATAAAAAAAGCCTTATTCATACCTTAAGTGCACAGCCACCACGTCCACCCTCTTATTTTTAGTTGATTTTTAGCTCAAATCGAAGGCAACGCGACGTAGAACACTTTTCTCTTCATGGGCTTCGGGATTCGGGGCTTCGATTTTGGTCAAAAACTGATTTCTTTTCTCTAGGATCTCCTCTCTCTTTTTCTCTAGAGTTTTCCAGGTTTCTTGATCTGAAAATGAGGGAGAGAAACTGATTTTGTTCTATTAAAAGCGTGGGTAATGGGCCTGACCCGAATTGGAATCGGGTTGGGCCCATTTCACTGCCCAGACTGACCGTTCGACCGTAAAATGTCCATATCGCCTTGTACCGACGTCGCCTGGGAGCCCACGACCTACCATTGGAAAGATATTTAAATTATCTACAACTTTTATTTCGGGGCGTTTTCCCAATTTCCAAACTTATAATGCCGTTTTTTCCCCTCCAAGTCAGGTCATCCGAAAACGTTTTCTTAAAAATATTCGTTTGGAGGGCTTCCCCTTTGATTTGGCCCCAGGGCCCTTCACGGGTTGTGTTTAACTTTACATATACGATTCATATAACTTTTCACATGTCCCAAAAAAATCTTGATGTGTGGGCCCCACCTCAGCTTACAAATAATTCGACGTTCGAAAATGCAGGATATAACATTCTCCCCCCCTTTAGAACAATCGTCCTCGAATGTTCGATTGACCTTAGGGGGTCTCGTGACACTTCGGGGAGGTTCCTTTCTTTCCTTCAAAATTCCTTTCAACGTTACGATTGCCATCAACATCTTTCACCTCTTGCCACACTTCTCGGTTCCTTACAACGTTATCATAATTTCACGTTACATCAAACAGGTTCATAACTAGAGCCAGACGCACAAAAGCATATCAGACAGATTCATAGTCGAAGCCAGATGTACGGAAGTATGTCAGAAAAATCTGAGATCGGAGTCAGACGTACAAAAAGGTATCAGCTAGAGTCGAAATCAGAATCAGACGTACAGAAATGTATCAGACAGAGTCGTAATCAGAATCAGACATACGGAAATGGATCAGACAGACGCGTGATCAAAATCAGACGTACAGAGATGTATCAGACAGATTCATATCCAGAATCAAACACACAGAGGCGTGTCAGACAGATTCGTAATCAGAGTCAATCGTACAGGGGTGTGTCAAACAGAAACGTATTCAGAATCAGACGTACAAAGATTTATCAGACGGGAACATAATCGAATTCAGGAGTACAGAGGCGTAATAGGCAGAGCCTTATCAGAATCGGAAGTGCAGAAGTGTAACAGATAGAATCTGAATTAGAATCAGATCACTCCTATTAAGGCTCCAGTGATTTATGGAAATTTCTCTTATTTGTAAACTTGTTCGCCAAGTTGTCATACAAATCGTCTTACGTGTCGCTTATCGATTCTTCTGAAGCATTCTGCTTATTCACATTTCTTATCCTTCATCTTTCCTACTATCCATACTCATTTTCCTTTCCAGATATCGTCACACCAGACTAAGTTATAATATAATCGGGGTTTTTCTATTCTTTGACAACATTCGTGTCCTCACCCCCGCTTCGTTTCATGTATTCGATTTAGTAAAACCTTCCGTCTATCACAACATCAGCCGCCGGGACTCGGCTCTCGACCCATACACGCATCAGACGAAAATCGTACACATACACATACACACATACAGATATATTTACTAATATCTTACTGGCGAACGTCTCTGACTGTTATTCGAATTCGCTGAATTTCCCGAGCGGCATTGCACCTTTTCTTTTGGCCCACTTAGTCCGCCTCGTTCTACGCGACCCCTGCAACGGCACTAGTTACTCCACACATTCTCTTTCCCTTTAGGTTACCCCAAATTTCCATTTATATCTATCATACTTATACTAGTGAAAAATTTTGCATTACTTCCCGGGGGGGGTCACCCATCCCAAAATTTCCCTGGCCTTAGCACGCTTAACCTCGGAACTTTCATGCATTTTAGCGCGTTACGGCTAGTATAACTTCGTCGATTGCCCCGCACGACCTTTGTCACGTAACTTAGGGCAGGTCGGGGTCTTAGCAAATTTTCGGAAAATTCTCGTAGCGGGTCCCACCCCCGGCTAAGTCGTACCATTACCCTGTTGCCTTTCTGAATCTTCAATATTCACTTTCATACACATATACATATGATTACAGACAGCCCACAAATTTAAGTCTTCATCCCACAAATTCCGTCTCCAAATAGTCGGCGAAATCTGACAAAATATTACCGTAAGAAGCTCTCCAACCACCAACAGAAGAAAACTAAATTCCGACGAGTATCGCGGAACCTTTTTGTACTCAATCTACATATTTACCTCCATATTCCTGGAAAAATTTGGGCAGAGTTTCCTCTGTATTTCTTACTATCCGAAACCTGTATACCAGAAATACCAACCATGCCTCACAGGGCCAACACATGCACGCATATATATACATCATATCATGTCATATCATAGCCACACGGGGCTGCTAACTTCAAATAAGAATTACAACGACGTCGACACTTACCACACGTGCCCAACTCAAACGGCATCGGAGGCACTTTCCTGTTTAGTTTCAGCTGAGATTTCTAGATTCACACTGACGGTGGGGACATCTCAGTCGCCCTTGCCTTTAATCACCAGGTCTCTAATCCTTTTTAAATTTCCGTCGTCGTCATTGAACAACATTTTACGGATATCATACACACATCGAAAATTCTAGGAAACTTATGTACTCATAACTGATCAATCTCGGGTCTAACCTGGGGAGCTGCCGTGGGAACTGTGTCCCTCATCATCGTCATCTGTCTGGCCCCCATTCGCCTGGCCCCCGCTATTACCTGCATCTGAATCGAAGGAGTATAGGTAGCCCGACAATTCCTGGTTCACTGATGGCCAGGACAAAGGACTGGAGTAGGGCGTAACACTCTCTGGAGAAGCCTGTCTAACATAATGCTCCACTACAGGAGCTGCTGGCATGTCCTCGGGGACCTCCTCCTCCGGCGTCCCAGAGGAATGCTCTAATGGCTCAGCATCGGGGCTATCCTCCTCCCTGAGGGTAAGAAACTCTGGAGGTATCGTCGCTGGGTCCTCCGAGGGGTCAGTATCATAACTATCTTCTCTGGGATCCTCTGCTCTGGGAATCAGAAACTCTGGAGGGATTATCTCTGGATCCTCCGAAGGGTCTGTCTCAATCGAGTAGCTGGGGATCTGCCTACTCGGTCCTGGTGACGTCCTGGGGGCCTTCTTAGCACCCTCATCCCCATCATCAGAAGCACTCCTCTTCATTCTTTGTCAATCTGCGATCACCTGCAGGAAGAGGGTCAGAAACATTTTCCCCAAATACTGACACTTCTGCTCTTTTGGAGCCTCGCTGTAGATACAACAATTCGTAGGAAACATCCTAACCATACAGCTTTATCGCACGATCTAAGATTCAAAGAAGGGTAACATCCTAGATGCCCTGTAGCCTCCAGTTTATAGATGTGGTGCACAACACATCGATAAACAAGACTCTACTAGACACGGCCTGTAGACATTCCGAGGACTAACCGCTCTGATACCACTTCTGTCACGACCCAACCCCGTGGGCCGCGACTGGTATCCTAGCTGGATACCCATACGTATCTACTTAATAGAATTTCGTACCGTACAGATTTTGTTTTTTAAACAGCTGTGTACAGAATCAGGCCAATACAGATGCGGCGCGCGCGAACATATACATACCTGAACATACCAAAATTTACATATAAGCCGATAAGGCTAACATAGCAGACAGAGTCGTGAAATCTTACGCACCTACCTGAACAGATGTAACCCGTAACCCACATACATATCTACAGGCCTCTACAGACATACAGAATCATATGAAGGGACAGGGCCCCGCCGTACCCAGAATTTCCATACAGACAAAATATATGGAAAACAGAAGATATATACCATAAGTGTACGCTCCGGAACAAAGGAGCTCTTCAGAACAGCAGAATCAGAACCCTACGCTGGCGGCGTATCACCTGGTGCGTCTGTACCTACGGGCATGTAGCGCAACCCCCGAAGAACCGGGGGTCAGTACGAAGGATGTACCGAGTATGCAAAGCAGAAACATAACAACATAATCATAATCTGAACCGAAAGCATATGTATATAGCGGACAGAACCATAAATCGAACGGACGGACGGAATCATAATCCCGACAGACGGACAGAATCATGGTTCAGACAGACAGATAGAATCGTAAAACATACGGGCATACAAAATCAGAATCCATACGGACATACAGAATCAGAATCCATACGGACATAGAGAATCAGAATCCATACGGACATACAGACTAAATCGTAATCCAAACGGACGGACAGAAATATGCCGGACAGAATTATGCATGCAGAGTCATACAGAATCATACAGAGGCATGTGCTTGTATAAATGCTGATGGCATATGCATACATACATACAGATCCCGGCCCTGTCTGGGGGCGCGGTAAACAGAACCCGGCCCTCTTAGTACGGGACGCGGTGGACAGACAGAATCAGATCAGATCGTATGCCATCCTGGCCGCCATCCCCATACACAGATCATAATATCATAATCATACAGATATAACAGATCCCGGCCCGCACGCCGAGGGACGCGGTGAACAATGCAGAGAAACATGCACGATAACAGAACCTGGCCCGGGACGCAGTGAAGGAATGCATTGAGACAGCCACGAACAGATTAATGAGAAACCACATACATACAGACTCACATACAGACTCAATCAGACTGAAGGGTGCCAAACGGCGAGCCAAATCAGAGTATCCAGATAGTATGCATAGTACGCGCCTATATCCTACTTGGGAAGGCACGACAGATTATTATCATAATCATATTCTCAGATGATCAGAAGTCATTTGGTATGAATTGCATAAAAATAGTCATATCATAACCAAAATAATAGTGCAGATGTTTTCTGAGAAAATCGGACAAAACGGAAGTATTTAAAGTTATACAGAAGATATCAGGCCTTGTGGGCCCGCCTCGGACCAACTCGAGGCAACATATGTAAATTACTGATAATAGACCTTATGAGGTCATCCATATTCGTTTGGAAGTGTTCCGACTCCGTTTAGGGAAGTTTCGTACAAAAATTCACTTTAAAGGCAATTTGTAAGAAAATGGTTTCAATTGTACTGAAGGAATTGGAGCGGTTTTCCGTCTCGAATTCCGAGGAACGGAGTCGTACTTAAGGCTCGCGGCCGAGCCTATCACATCCAGAACATGCCTAAGAATAAAGGGGAAGGCTTTACATACCTCGATTGCGCCTTATGCTCGCTTAGCTTCACTTCCAATTTCGTCCAAAATCTACAAATGGTCATGTTTACCAATTGTCAAATTCAAGCCTTTAAGAATCCAAATTTTATTACTTGCCTACCGAAATTTCGGCAGCATTTCCCCTATACATATAGCCTCCCCGAGATTCAACTCGGCTCAACACAACCAACAACAACCCAACAACAACATCAACAACATCAATAATTTTCATAATTCGCAATATACGCAATTAGTCTACTTTACGACATAATGCAATAATCCTCATTTCGACTTCACACTTCCAAATCAATACCAACATATGCCGTAAAACAGCCCGCACATTATTTTCCAAATTTTCCCAACCAACCAATTCGCGATATAACTATTTAATAATTTTATTTCCGCAGAGAGGTCAAAATTAACACTAACAACATCAGTAACAACATCCTCCACATTCTACAAGTTAAATACATTTGTTTTCATCCAAAATTTTCTTCAAACCCCATTCTACAATTCAGCCATACCAACAAACGAATTTATCACGTTATTTCTTCGTTCTAATCCGTTAAAACTCTAAATAAACTTGTTAATAATAAAAAAAGCCTTATCCATACCTTAAGTGCACAGCCACCACGTTCACCCTCTTATTTTTAGTTGATTTTTAGCTCAAATCGAAGGCAACGCGACGTAGAACACTTTTCTCTTCATGGGCTTCGGGATTCGGGGCTCCGATTTTGGTCAAAAACTGATTTCTTTTCTCTAGGCTCTCCTCTCTCTTTTTCTCTAGAGTTTTCCAGGTTTCTTGATCTGAAAATGAGGGAGAGAAACTGATTTTGTTCTATTAAAAGCGTGGGTAATGGGCCTGACCCGAATTGGAATCGGGTTGGGCCCATTTCACTGCCCAGACTGACCGTTCGACCTTAAAATGTCCATATCGCCTTGTACCGACGTCGCCTGGGACCCCACGACCTACCATTGGAAAGATATTTAAATTATCTACAACTTTTATTTCGGGGCGTTTTCCCAATTTCCAAACTTATAATGCCGTTTTTGCCCCTCCAAGTCAGGTCATCCGAAAACGTTTTCTTAAAAATATTCGTTTGGAGGGCTTCCACTTTGATTTGGCCCCAGGGCCCTTCACGGGTTGTGTTTAACTTTACATATACGATTCATATAACTTTTCACATGTCCCAAAAAAATCTTGATGTGTGGGCCCCACCTCAGCTTACAAATAATTCGACGTTCGAAAATGCAGGATATAACATTCTCCCCCCCTTTAGAACAATCGTCCTCGAATGTTCGATTGACCTTAGGGGGTCTCGTGACACTTCGGGGAGGTTCCTTTCTTTCCTTCAAAATTCCTTTCAACGTTACGATTGCCATCAACATCTTTCACCTCTTGCCACACTTCTCGGTTCCTTACAACGTTATCATAATTTCACGTTACATCAAACAGGTTCATAACTAGAACCAGACGCACAAAAGCATATCAGACAGATTCATAGTCGAAGCCAGATGTACGGAAGTATGTCAGACAAATCTGAGATCGGAGTCAGACGTACAAAAAGGTATCAGCCAGAGTCGAAATCAGAATCAGACGTACAGAAATGTATCAGACAGAGTCGTAATCAGAATCAGACATACGGAAATGTATCAGACAGACGCTTGATCAAAATCAGACGTACAGAGATGTATCAGACAGATTCATATCCAGAATCAGACACACAGAGGCGTGTCAGACAGATTCGTAATCAGAGTCAATCGTACAGGGGTGTGTCAAACAGAAACGTATTCAGAATCAGACGTACAAAGATTTATCAGACGGGAACATAATCGAATTCAGGAGTACAGAGGCGTAATAGGAAGAGCCTTATCAGAATCGGAAGTGCAGAAGTGTAACAGATAGAATCTGAATTAGAATCAGATCACTCCTATTAAGGCTCCAGTGATTTATGGAAATTTCTCTTATTTGTAAACTTGTTTGCCAAGTTGTCATACAAATCGTCTTACGTGTCGCTTATCGATTCTTCTGAAGCATTCTGCTTATTCACATTTCTTATCCTTCATCTTTCCTACTATCCATACTCATTTTCCTTTCCAGATATCGTCACACCAGACTAAATTATAATGTAATTGGGGTTTTTCTATTCTTTGACAACATTCGTGTCCTCACCCCCGCTTCGTTTCATGTATTCGATTTAGTAAAACCTTCCGTCTATCACAACATCAGCCGCCGGGACTCGGCTCTCGACCCATACTTGCATCAGACGAAAATCGTACACATACACATACACACATACAGATATATTTACTAATATCTTTCTGGCGAACGTCTCTGACTGTTATTCGAATTCGCTGAATTTCCCGAGCGGCATTGCACCTTTTATTTTCGCCCACTTAGTCCGCCTCGTTCTACGCGACCCCTGCAACGGCACTAGTTACTCCACACATTCTCTTTCCCTTTAGGTTACCCCAAATTTCCATTTATATCTATCATACTTATACTAGTGAAAAATTTTGCATTACTTCCCGGGGGGGGGGGTCACCCATCCCAAAATTTCCCTGGCCTTAGCACGCTTAACCTCGGAACTTTCATGCATTTTAGCGCGTTACGGCTAGTATAACTTCGTCGATTGCCCCGCACGACCTTTGTCACGTAACTTAGGGCAGATCGGGGTCTTAGCAAATTTTCGGAAAATTCTCGAAGCGGGTCCCACCCCCGGCTAAGTCGTACCATTACCCTGTTGCCTTTCTGAATCTTCAATATTCACTTTCATACACATATACATATGATTACAGACAGCCCACAAATTTAAGTCTTCATCCCACAAATTCCGTCTCCAAATAGTCGGCGAAATCTGATAAAATATTACCGTAAGATGCTCTCCAACCACCAACAGAAGAAAACTAAATTCCGACGAGTATCGCGGAACCTTTTTGTACTCAATCTACATATTTACCTCCATATTCCTGGAAAAATTTGGGCAGAGTTTCCTCTGTATTTCTTACTATCCGAAACCTGTATACCAGAAATACCAACCATGCCTCACAGGGCCAACACATGCACGCATATATACATCATATCATGTCATATCATAGCCACACGGGGCTGCTAACTTCAAATAAGAATTACAACGACGTCGACACTTACCACACGTGCCCAACTCAAACGGCATCGGAGGCAATTTCCTGTTTAGTTTCAGCTGAGATTTCTAGATTCACACTGACGGTGGGGACATCTCAGTCGCCCTTGCCTTTAATCACTAGGTCTCTAATCCTTTTTAAATTTCCGTCGTCGTCATTGAACAACATTTTACGGATATCATACAAACATCGAAAATTCTAGGAAACTTATGTACTCATAACTGATCAATCTCGGGTCTATCCTGGGGAGCTGCCGTGGGAACTGTGTCCCTCATCATCGTCATCTGTCTGGCCCCCATTCGCCTGGCCCGCGCTATTACCTGCATCTGAATCGAAGGAGTATAGGTAGCCCGGCAATTCCTGGTTCACTGATGGCCAGGACAAAGGACTGGAGTAGGGCGTAACACTCTCTGGAGAAGCATGTCTAACATAATGCTCCACTACAGGAGCTGCTGGCATGTCCTCGGGGACCTCCTCCTCCGGCATCCCAGAGGAATGCTCTAATGGCTCAGCATCGGGGCTATCCTCCTCCCTGAGGGTAAGAAACTCCGGAGGTATCGTCGCTGGGTCCTCCGAGGGGTCAGTATCATAACTATCTTCTCTGGGATCCTCTGCTCTGGGAATCAGAAACTCTGGAGGGATTATCTCTGGATCCTCCGAAGGGTCTGTCTCAATCGAGTAGCTGGGGATCTGCCTACTCGGTCCTGGTGACGTCCTGGGGGCCTTCTTAGCACCCTCATCCCCATCATCAGAAGCACTCCTCTTCATTCTTTGTCAATCTGCGATCACCTGCAGGAAGAGGGTCAGAAACATTTTCCCCAAATACTGGCACTTCTGCTCTTTTGGAGCCTCGCTGTAGATACAACAATTCGTAGGAAACATCCTAACCATACAACTTTATCGCACGATCTAAGATTCAAAGAAGGGTAACATCCTAGATGCCCTGTAGCCTCCAGTTTATAGATGTGGTGCACAACACATCGATAAACAAGACTCTACTAGACACGGCCTGTAGACATTCCGAGGACTAACCGCTCTGATACCACTTCTGTCACGACCCAACCCCGTGGGCCGCGACTGGTATCCTAGCTGGATACCCATACGTATCTACTTAACAGAATTTCGTACCGTACAGTTTTTTTTTTTTTTAAATAGCTGTGTACAGAATCAGGCCAATACAGATGCGGCGCGCGCGAACATATACATACCTGAACATACAAAAATTTACATATAAGCCGATAAGGCTAACATAGCAGACAGAGTCGTGAAATCTTACGCACCTACCTGAACAGATGTAACCCGTAACCCACATACATATCTACAGGCCTCTACAGACATACAGAATCATATGACGGGACAGGGCCCGGCCGTACCCAGAATTTCCATACAGACAAAATATATGGAAAACAGAAGATATATACCAAAAGTGTACGCTCCGGAACAAAGGAGCTCTTCAGAACAGCAGAATCAGAACCCTACGCTGGCGGCGTATCACCTGGTGCGTCTGTACCTGCGGGCATGTAGCGCAGCCCCCGAAGAACCGGGGGTCAGTACGAAGGATGTACCGAGTATGCAAAGCAGAAACATAACAACATAATCATAATCTGAACCGGAAGCATATGTATATAGCGGACAGAACCATAAATCGAACGGACGGACGGAATCATAATCCCGACAGACGGACAGAATCATGGTTCAGACAGACAGATAGAATCGTAAAACATACGGGCATACAAAATCAGAATCCATACGGACATACAGAATCAGAATCCATACGGACATAGAGAATCAGAATCCATACGGACATACAGACTAAATCGTAATCCAAACGGACGGACAGAAGTATGCCGGACAGAATTATGCATGCAGAGTCATACAGAATCATACAGAGGCATGTGCTTGTATAAATGCTGATGGCACATGCATACATACATACAGATCCCGGCCCTGTCTGGGGGCGCGGTAAACAGAACCCAGCCCTCTTAGTACGGGACGCGGTGGACAGACAGAATCAGATCAGATCGTATGCCATCCTGGCCGCCATCCCCATACACAGATCATAATATCATAATCATACAGATATAACAGATCCCTGCCCGCACGCCGAGGGACGCGGTGAACAATGCAGAGAAACATGCACGATAACAGAACCTGGCCCGGGACGCAGTGAAGGAATGCATTGAGACAGCCACGAACAGATTAATGAGAAACCACATACATACAGACTCACATACAGACTCAATCAGACTGAAGGGTGCCAAACGGCGAGCCAAATCAGAGTATCCAGATAGTATGCATAGTACGCGCCTATATCCTACTTGGGAAGGCACGACAGATTATTATCATAATCATATTCTCAGATGATCAGAAGTCATTTGGTATGAATTGCATAAAAATAGTCATATCATAACCAAAATAATAGTGCAGATGTTTTCTGAGAAAATCGGACAAAACGGAAGTATTTAAAGTTATACAGAAGATATCGGGCCTTGTGGGCCCGCCTCGGACCAACTCGAGGCAACATATGTAAATTACTGATAATAGACCTTATGAGGTCATCCATATTCGTTTGGAAGTGTTCCGACTCCGTTTAGGGAAGTTTCGTACAAAAATTCACTTTAAAGGCAATTTGTAAGAAAATGGTTTCAATTGTACTGAAGGAATTGGAGCGGTTTTCCGTCTCGAATTCCGAGGAACGGAGTCGTACTTAAGGCTCGCGGCCGAGCCTATCACATCCAGAACATGCCTAAGAATAAAGGGGAAGGCTTTACATACCTCGATTGCGCCTTATGCTCGCTTAGCTTCACTTCCAATTTCGTCCAAAATCTACAAATGGTCATGTTTACCAATTGTCAAATTCAAGCCTTTAAGAATCCAAATTTTATTACTTGCCTACCGAAATTTCGGCAGCATTTCCCCTATACATATAGCCTCCCCGAGATTCAACTCGGCTCAACACAACCAACAACAACCCAACAACAACATCAACAACATCAATAATTTTCATAATTCGCAATATACGCAATTAGTCTACTTTACGACATAATGCAATAATCCTCATTTCGACTTCACACTTCCAAATCAATACCAACATATGCCGTAAAACAGCCCGCACATTATTTTCCAAATTTTCCCAACCAACCTATTCGCGATATAACTATTTAATAATTTTATTTCCGCAAAGAGGTCAAAATTAACACTAACAACATCAGTAACAACATCCTCCACATTCTACAAGTTAAATACATTTGTTTTCATCCAAAAGTTTCTTCAAACCCCATTCTACAATTCAGCCATACCAACAAACGAATTTATCACGTTATTTCTTCGTTCTAATCCGTTAAAACTCTAAATAAACTTGTTAATAATAAAAAAAAAGCCTTATTCATACCTTAAGTGCACAGCCACCACGTCCACCCTCTTATTTGTAGTTGATTTTTAGCTCAAATCGAAGGCAACGCGACGTAGAACACTTTTCTCTTCATGGGCTTCGGGATTCGGGGCTCCGATTTTGGTCAAAAACTGATTTCTTTTCTCTAGGCTCTCCTCTCTCTTTTTCTCTAGAGTTTTCCAGGTTTCTTGATCTGAAAATGAGGGAGAGAAACTGATTTTTTTCTATTAAAAGCGTGGGTAATGGGCCTGACCCGAATTGGAATCGGGTTGGGCCCATTTCACTGCCCAGCTTGACCTTTCGACCTTAAAACGTCCATATCTCCTTGTACCGACGTCGCCTGGGAGCCCACGACCTATCATTGGAAATTTATTTCAATTATCTACAACTTTTATTTCGGGGCGTTTTCCCAATTTCCAAACTTATAATGCCGTTTTTGCCCCTCCAAGTCAGTTCATCCGAAAACGTTTTCTTAAAAATATTTGTTTGGAGGGCTTCCACTTTGATTTGGCCCCAGGGCCCTTCACGGGTTGTGTTTAACTTTACATATACGGTTCATATAACCTTTCACATGTCCCAAAAAAATCTTGATTTGTGGGCCCCACCTCAGCTTACAAATAATTCGACGTTCGAAAATGCAGGATATAACATGATGTATCACCCTACCTTTGTTAACTTTTGACCTCCTAGAAATGAGCTAGAAACTAAGATTCTTGAGAATGATAATTGTGACCTTTGCCATGTCTTTCTTTGTTTCTGTACTGCTGTGTTTTCCTTACTCTGCCATTGTTGTTGCCACTCATTTTCCATTCTAAAACCAACCATGCCCCTCTTGACTATGCCATTGCTGATTGCTGAACATCAAACATTTGTTGTGCCTGGCATTATCTACCCTTGCATTGTTTGAAACTACTTAGGTTCTCTTTCTTGTTTTTTGCTAAACAACCCTGTGGCACCTTTGTTCTGTGTTTGTAACTAGTATTAAAAACTATGCCTGCTTGTGTTGGCCCTGCTTGATAGATAAAAATAATAATATAGAGATTGTTAAGATCATTGAGTAGGTTTAGAATTTTCTGTTGTGATTTAAGGGAGGTGTTTAAGTGATAATATCAGCTGAATGTATGGCGTATATCAGGTGTATAGAGGGTATGCCCTTTCATGGGTTTTGCTCTCTATTTCAGTAGGTATATCACAACTTTGACACTTAGGAAAATTTGAGAAAAATGGAGTCATCAGTAGGTCTATCACAGCTTTGGCACTTAGAATTTTTTTTGCTTGGGCTTGTTATTTGGGCCTGTCATCTGCGTTTCTATGTTTGACTTATCATTACTACTATTTTGGGCCTATTTTATAGCTAGGTCGTTTTGGTTATTTGATGCCATTGATTATTATTAATGGGCCAGGCCCAATAAGTTATAATTCATTTTGGCTTTGTAATAATTATTGTAGTCTTAATTTTGTACTTAGTTTGTTTTACGAATATGTACTAATATTAGGCATACCCGTTTGTATTTTATCCACCCAAACCGTGGGTGGGCCCCCAACAAGGCCCAATAACGTATCTAGATCGGGTCAACCTCTCTTTTGGAGCATAGCATGGAGCATACGTAATTTTGGACCCTAAGGATACCCTGCTGCATATTTATTTCTATCGGCCCAATGCCCTTATCTCTTTATTTATCCAATTACACTCTATACTTGTGTATTTATTTATAAATTGGAACCCTTAAAGTTATCCCACATTTAAAGTCGTATAAACTTGATTTTAAAACTATACAAAACTGATTTTGGAAATTTTGATATAGCTTGTGACTTCAAACAGATTGATTTAGTATAATTTGGACTAAAAAAGATCAATTTCGCAAATTATAGGACTAATTTGAACAATTTTAAAACATGTGGACTGATATAAACCTGTGGACTATACAAACTGCTTTAAAGACTTTATGGACTATTTTGTCCATTTCTAGTAACTTGGACTATTTTGGACTAAAATGACTAAAAATCTAAGAAATATAAAATATAGTAAAAAATGGATAATAATGGTATGCCTAAAAAATGATTTTTTATAAAACTTAAAGACTAAAAACCTTTTCCTAAAACTCGGGTGGGCTTACGTTGTTACACCTCGGAAATTTCTCCGTACTTGTATGATGAGTGGAATGATGAAAAGTTGAGTGAATGATGTTTTATTAAGTCGGGAATGACTAATTAAGAATTTTTGGAAAATAAGAAAGTCGCGGAAAATTTTCTGTTCAGTGGTCGTATATGGCACTATACGGCCCGTAAAGTGATTTACGGACCGTATAGTGCAATCGTCCTTCAGCTGGCCAAAAATCTCAAGTTCTGCCCAGTGATGATATGGTTAAATACGACCCAGTTTACGGCCCGTAAACTGGTTTACGGCCCGTAAACTGGTTTACGGTCCGTAAACTAGGTCGTAAACTACCATGTCCATCAGCCAAAACTTTCTGTCTTTGAAATGGTTAAATGCGACCACAGTGGACGGACCGTAAATCAAAATACGGTTCGTATATGGTGGTTTACGACCACTGTTCATCCCGACAAGAATTCATTAAAGATCAGTTTTTGTGATTATTAAAAGGGACTTGGACTTCAATTCATTTCATTATTCATCCATACAACTCAAGAACATTCTAGAACTCTCCAAATATTTCCTCCACAAGAATTCAAGAGAATCAAAGGAAACCTAAGATTATCAACACCAAATTCATGAAAATAAGTGTAAGAACACATCAAAGGATCTTCTAAGTCAAGAAATTCCCAAGAAGGTGGAACTAGGGTTTAGGCTAATTGAAGTATTTCAACTTAAGGATTGTTCAACCATCATCCAAGGTAAGTTTCATGATTTTTCCATGTTGTTTGAAGTATTGGAAAGCTTAGACACTTGAAATGTACAAGAACATAGAAATGGGTCATTATTGAGTGAATAGTGACATAAGTGAATGATAGTGGAATTGAACTATGAATATTGAAGTGTTGTGAGTACTAATACGTTATAAATGATGTTTATATCATGAAACAAGCATTTAAACGCATGAAAACGCAAGGACGAGCTAGAAGTAGAAATAAGGGAAAATTGGAGGAAAATGGTGGATTTTGCCAAATGTACGTAAATGACGATTGTCGATTATGATATTGCGAGTAATATTAGGAATGTTGGGAGTTAATGTAAAATATGAGAACAGTGGTATGAGCGAAGGAAGCGTTGTCCGACATCTCCTAGAATTAGGCACGCGTTCTTATAGTCAGTTACTAATGTTGATACGAATTCTCTTATGAAGGTAACGACGTGATATCGACGGAGAACAAGTCAGCGATATCTTAGCTAAACGACCAAGGTATGTGAGGCTAGTCCTTTTTTCTAATGACATGAATCTTTTAGCTTGAATCCCTATTCCCTTCATGAGTTCTTGCATTCCAAGAAGTTAAAAGCTTATACCTATGAATGTCTATATGAGATAAGTTATACAATATGATGACACTAGAATGATGATGATGTTATTCCTTGCCTACACTCACCTTATGTACTAGTCCTTTCAAGGTGAGGCAGAATGTCCATAATGGTTCCATAATGTAATCGGGGGATCACGACCTTACGTCACCCCGATAGAGTAAAGTTGATCATGAGTCTTATATACGCATTATGATAAGATAAGTATTTTATGATAAGCATATTACTATGAGTATTTACGTTAAGCATGTCATGATTGCATTCACACCGGGCCTAGTTGGCCGGGCAGACACCGCTTTGGCGGGCGGCGATACGGATATACCACGACCTACGGGCGTGGGCAGACACCACTAATGGGCGGCATGAGATGGTACCTCGGACGCGGGAGGCCTGGACGCGGGCTAATATTATTGATTATCACACCGTTCCGACATGGACGGGCAGCTTGCATATGATGCATACATGTTATGATGATGAGTATGAGTAAGATAGCATGCATTACTTCATTTATGATTATCAGTCAGATCCAGATGTCTCATGTTGATGTTATCCTCATATTATTGATGTTTCCTTTCATTATGTATGCCTCTCATACTCGGTACAATATTCGTACTGACGTCCTTTCTTCGGACGCTGTGTTCATGCCCACAGGTAGACAGGGAGGAGAGCTTGGCCCAGGTCCTCAGTAGCTGTCAGCTGATAGATAGCACTCCATTGTTCGGAGGTGCTTATGGCTATTCTTTTGATGTACATTCATATATGCATATTTTTGGCATGGCGGAGTCTTGTTCCGTCTATGTATTCATTATGTTAGTAGAGGCTCGTAGATACGCAGTGTGGGTTAGATGGTCTCACAAGATGTTTTCATATGTATGTATATTATTTTGATGGCCAAGGGGCAAATGTAAATAAAGTATTTATATTTTGATTAAATATGATTTTCCTACAATTGGTATGTAAAATTGATAAAAGAGTATTAAATGAGCGAGACAAGCAGTAGAGTAAGCGGTGCTCGGTAATTGCTCCGGGTACCCGTCGCGGCCCCTAGCTGGGTCGTGACATACATGGTGTTCTTCCTAGGTTAAAGTCCTTCGAGAGTTAACCTAAGTGTTCTAGTCTGAAACCCAACGTCCAATTTTGGGCAAAACTCTACCACTTTCGTTTCTTGAAATGTGATATATTTTGCATGAATGACTAACTAACTTTTTGTTGCGGAAGTATAAACCGAAGTAGTTTTTTCACTATACACTATTTATATCTACAAAGGCATACCATTAGAACCCGTAGGTCAACCGTATTTTATGGATCATTAATAATGGGGTGACTAACACCTTCCCCGGGGGATCACCAGAACCTTTACCCGAACTTTGGTTAGATAATGATTCTTTTAAAATTTAACCGTTTTGAATGAACCCTTTTCGAACTGGTTTTCCTAATTTCCTAAAAATTAGGTGGAGACTCTAAAATAAAGTCCATTTAGAGCACCATCCAGGTAGAAGTATATTTTTTCCTTCCCCGGGACACTTTCCTTTTTAAATGAGGCAAGTGCAAATACGAATCGGAAAAAATAGAACCGCTACACTCTCTATTTTGACGTCATATTAATGAACGACTTAGTACGTTGGAAACTAGACTCGTAGAAATTCGATATGGTGGGTGGATTACCCCGTAACTACAAGCACATTGGGAGAATGTCACGACCCAATTTAGCTAAGTCGTGCGGGCACTTACCTTTTCCCACCTCGGTAAGCGAACCCTCAACCCAACTATAATAAAAGCGTAAATAAATAACTAAATAAGAGAAGGAGAATAAATCACGTAAGTCTGACGATAATACCATAGAACAAGTTCAGAAATAAGAAAATACACTCCCGAGTCTGGTCTAATCCGTACAAGAGCATCTAACTATAAATATATAAGTCTGAACATATAATAATACATCAAGTCTGAATATGTCTCAGAATGCAAAGTAAGACATAAATAAGAATAGTCTTCAAGGCAGTGGACGTCTCGTGCTCACCCTGTAGGCTCTAAGCAACCCTGATAATGACTATCAGCCACGGGAGACGGAGGTAGATCAAACCTGGAATTCAGCATTTATAAAAGAATGCAGCAAGTGTAGGTCAGTACAAAACCATAGTACTGGTAGGTATCATAGGCTGACTAAGCATACCTAACATAATGCAGACAATATAGTAAGATAAACAGATAAATCATCAAGTATAGGTCAAGCACAAGTCAGAACCAAATATACGTCATCACCTAGATGGTAGCATCTAAACCCAAGTGTGCCAAGTCCCAATATCCAATGAAAATCCAAATAACCCAAGTAAATCACCAGATCATCACAATATAAGCCATAAGGCAATGCAATGCAATAATGTATGAATGCAAATACAACGTGATGCTATGCAATGCTGTGTACACATGTACTCCGGACGGAAGTATCGACGTCTCGATAGCACAACCCATGGGGACTCGCGAAGTCCAATGCACCACTCGTCCCGGATCTTTGCCCAACAGATAGACGAGACTCCGGGTCTTTGCCCACGCAGGATTTTCATCAGCACATCCCATGGGGGACCCACGAAGTCCATGTAACTCACGGCCCCAGCATAAACCTCAGCAACCGCTACAACCCAACCACGATTCCGGGACAACCATCGGATATCGGACCTCACGTCACTCTGATCCAAACTGAGCCCAACTCATCACAGTGTTTCCTGAAGTGTCATCAATGTATCAACTGTATATCAATAAGGATGAGAATGCATGCAATGTATGAGTCAACATCAATAATCAGATCAGTATCACAAGTACCAAGCATGGGTATGCCAACAATATCATAAAAGACTACACAAGTCAAAGAGAATACTATCCTCGTATCAAACATCAACATGTGAGGTACCATAATATCATGAACAAGATATATCAATAGTCTCCAACATCTACTATTACCATGCCCAATCAAGCCAATAACAATAGAACAATCAAGTCATAACACAACGGGGTGGCTAGCCCCAATCACACAACAGGGCCCAACCTAAGAGAATATCCAACCCAACTTCATACCTGAAGGTTTACATTCTTTCTCCGATAATATTATCTAAATATATGCCTCGCTAAACGAAGTCTCACCATAGGGTAAGCCATAACCTACCTGTATGACCGAACAACAATAACACCAACAATCACTCCTTAGCCTTTCCTTTTCACTGAGCCTCGAAATCAAGAAAGGCTAAGAATATTCGAAATCTAGATTACAAATCATGAAGATATCACCTATATTGCTATCATTTAAATTGGGTAAAAAACCAACCCTAGAATTTGGGAAAACGGGGCCCAGAAGGACAAAACGGGAAATTTGGGGGCAAATTATCCAATTAAACACTAGGTGATCAAAACCCATCAACTAATTGTTAAATTAAATCAAGGATTCATCCAATTTCAAAATCTAAGCAAACCATCCAATTTGGGGTATAAACCCTAACTCTTAAATTCAAGAATTCAACACTAATAATAAAAGGTATATGATTAACAACCATAGATACATCACAATCTTGCATAAACCCAACCAATTTCATCATTTAGAAACCTAGATAGAATATTCATTAAACCCACCTTTAATCTTCATCACTTAATGAACTAACGATGGAAAGGGATTCTTAGATGAATAGGGATAATGAAATAGCAAGGAGATTAAAAGGACTTACCTCCACAAATCTTCTCCAAGAATCCTCTATAATAGTTCCCAAGAGCTCAATTTTCGGAATATTAATAAAAGATAGACTAAGGGCTTTTAATACACACTTAATGAATATAACAGCCCCGATACCGACACAGTGACATCGGAACTGCAATGACAGTGCTACCCCGACATCCACTCAGACCGTCGGGACGGTTAGGCCAAAAAGAACTTGGCCGCCCTAGCAGCCCATCCCACAGCTATGGCAGTGCCACTGGGACGGTAATGGTGCTGCCATGGCGGACACCAGCACCAGAATTCCCCAAAAATTATCTCAATCTTAACCGAAATCTAGACTAATAATCGAGGCCATGTGCTCACGAACCACATACGCAGAAACACATAAAAAGATGCTACGAACGCACTCATGGCCTCGGAATTCCCAACGGAGGTCTCATTGACCGAGTCGACCCTCGATATCTCAATTTCAACTTCCCAACCTAAGTCCCAAAATGTATCCGAGTGCATTGGGAATCAAACCAGATATACTGTTATATATTTTTGCATATTCGGAAAATTTGAAATAATTTAGACTTGTAAGAAATAAGGCCATATTTTGATTTTATTATATATATATATGTGTTGTTCATGAAATGTTGATGTGGAAATATGGAGGAAGGCCAAGGGCAAAATTAAGAATTTTGGAAATTAGTTTCGGGAATTACAAAATATTAACCCAACTAAATAGGCTTGGAAAATCAAAAAAAAAAAAGGAGGCCCAACATTGTTGTGGTGGCCGGCCATGACAAGGAAAAGAGGCACAAGCCCAAGTAAAAATTTAAACCATGTATTAAAAGGAGAAAGAGGCCACAACTCCTCATTCTTTCTAGAAGTTTCAAGAACAACTTGACAACACCAAATAGAAGGGCCATTCGGCCAACACAAAGAGAGAAAAAAAAAATTTAGCCATCAATCTTGAGTCCAAAAATTATAATTTTCTAGTATCCCTACTAAGCTCAAGACCCTCTTCAACGGGATATAAATTTTGAGGCAAGAAAGTACTTTTTTTAGCAAGTGGGAAAATTGGAAAAAGGTAAGAATTCTATCCTTTTCTTGTTGTGGAAGATTTATATATGATATAGTGAGTAGAATTGAATGAGAATCATGGAGTTGTTGTGTGTTGAGTGAGCCCTGTGGGTGTGTGTAATTTTATGGTGAGGAGAAGATGGATTAATTTTATTTAGCTTGTTAATTGTGTTGTTGTGACCTTGTGATGTAAATGGAAGAATAATGGTTCAAGATTGACATGAAAATTAGTTGTAAGTTGTTGTAGGAAAATTGTGTGATTTTATTATGGTCTTATGTAATTATGGGAATGGAATAGCTAAAGTATGAATGGTTATTGTTGTTGATGAAATTGGAGGATAAAAATGTGTTGTGAATGTTCGTATCGAAGATTGGAGGTTTCGGGTGAAGTATGGTTTTTGGTGGGATTGTTGAATATTTTGTAGAATTGTATGAAATGCTTTTGAATTGTATTTGAATGATCTTGAATTAGTAGTGAATATGTAAGTGTCGATATTGGCTGGAAAGGACGTAGTTGAATCGAATATGATACGCTATGTAGAGAAGAAGGTTATTAATGTTAGAATGCATTTAAATTGAATCTTGATGACTATTATTATGGTTGTTGGTATCGTTGGTGTGGTTGTTGATGAATTTGGCCGAGTTAAATTCTCGGGGTTGTTGAATTTACAGGGGAGATGCTGCCGAAATTTCTGTAGACAAGTACTAGTTAGAATTTGGATTTCTAAGTACTTGTAGCTAATGTTTGGTAATTAATAACGCTATTGTAGATCTTGGAGAACCCGAGACTTGAGTCGGGATTTGTCTAGCGAGTGATCGGGATTTGTTAGCGAGTGATTGAGGTATGTAAAGCCTACCTTTCTTTCTTTTGGCATGACCTTTTTGAAATGAACAAATAACGTATAAGTATGCTCCTAAAGAAAATCCTATTCTTAGAGCCATTATGATGGCTAACATCTTTGACCTCCATAAGATATTCCATATGACTGGATACATATTTTATGATGTTCAAAGATTCTATTTGTTATGTTCCGAATGTTGTTCGAAAGAAAAAAAAAACGAGAAGACTAAAGCCTTTGACGAATATTTCGATATGAAAATATGGTCTTAATGTCCCCATTTGATTTGATCCATGATGTTATCCGCAAGTGTCCTAGTATGAATATGTGATCCATAATGATGTCCGAAAAATATTTGATATGGCTAAAGTTTTGGATACATATATTTTGATACGTACATATGATCTTAAAGGCTCCATTTGATTTGCTCCATAGTAATGGTTGAAAGTTCCCCAAATATGAATGTCACTTGAATTTCCGAAAAGAGCTTCTGAAATGCTTTTAGAAAGTTCTGTACTTCAAAAGTTTGTAACTTTCGTATACTAACTCCGATTGACCCGAAACTGATTTCTGAGCCTTCGGATGCCGTAAATATATTTGTTCATCGAGTTTCGAAATTTATTTATTTATATGCATATAGTTTCCGCACTACTCTGCTCGTGCCTACTACTATGATATCGTTCGTCGGATCCCGGGCCGGTTTTGTGATCGTGCGCACTATGTATATTCGGCAGTATGATGTGTTGCGGTTCCCGAGACCTCGCCATAGGGTCGGGTACCGCTTATATATACGGAGTTATGATGTGATATGACATATGATATGTTCTGATGTTTTGATATGATATGATGATATGATATGTTCGGGGATTGTACGGAGATTTGAAACCTTCTGGAGTATGAAGTGCTGTGGCGCCAGTGTCGGAGTGGCGACCACGTTCCTGAGCCTTATGCATGATTTTATTTGCATTATTTATGTTTTTAAAAACAGGTTTGATATACTGATTCTGTAACCGCTTTCCATACTCCCTATTTCAGTTCTGATTTGGATTAATGTACTTCATGCTTTACATACTCAGTACATATTTCGTACTGACCCCCTTTCTTCGGGGGTTGCGTTTCATGCCCGCAGGTACAGACGTTTGTTCTGGTGACCCGCCAGTATAGGATACATTCTGCTACTTTGGAGTGCTCCTTTGACTCGGAGCCCATACTTTTGGTAAAGACCTTTCATTGTATATGTCTCTGTATATATGTTTGACTATCTGGGGTACGGCGGGGCCCTGTCCCGTCATATGTTTCTGTTATGTTTTGTAGAGGCCTGTAGTCATATATGTGGGTCATGGGTCATGTTTGTTCGTTTCTGTTTATGATCTGTGCCTTAAGCGGTCCCGGTTGCTGTTATGGCCAAAACAGCCCATATGTTTGTATACCTGGGCGATGTGTATTCCGCCAGCCTACCGGATTTGATATGATATTTTTGTACGGGCAACCGCTTAAGATGACATTTTTTGTTAGTATCTGTTTGAAATAACGTATGTTAAGTCTGAATAAATCTTTGATATGTCGATCTGGTACGTAAGTCAGTTTGGGTGTCCAAATAGGGCACCAGTCGTGGCCCACGGGGCTGGGTCGTGACAGAAGTGCTATCAGAGCGGTTTGTCCCCGGAATGTCTACAGGCCGTGTCTAGTAGAGTCTTGTTTATCGGTGTGTTGTGCACCACATCTATAAACAGGAGGCTACAGGACATTTAGTGTGTTACCTTTCTTTCGATCTTAGACCGTGCGATAGAGCTCAGCCATAGGAAATGAAATTCCTTTTACTAACCCTTGATTTCAGCTGAAGAACGGCATCGATAGAAGAAAGTGACTGATGATATTGGAAGCTACACAGTACACAAGTAAGCAATGGTATGAAAGATGTATGTCGGGTAAGGTATTTGAAGTACGACTGAAATATAAAGTTGAAGATTGAAAGGGAAAGTAAACAGGAAAGTGTAATAGGTGCAGTTGAGTTGGACATGTGAGGTAAGTCTCGACATCTTCATACTTTTAGTTGAAATTGTTAGCCCTGTATGGCTATGATACGTTATGATATATACAAATATATGTTGGCCCTGTGAGGCATTGTTGGTATTTCCTGCGTGCAGGTTTTGGGATAGTAAGAAGTACAGGGGAACCTCTGCCCAAATTTTTCCAGAAATATAAAAAGGAGAATGAGATATAAGTTCTTGATATGTCTTGAAAGTCGATACCGATAGGGTAAATCTATTATGTTGTATTAAAGCTTAAGAGATACCCTCCATGTCATTTGTAAGAAGCATCATCCTTATTTGGGAAATTTTATTTCGAGAAAGCATATACGAGCAGCGAATTCGCAATTCATTTAAACGGACCAGAATATGTTCCAACCACATTTTGCTTTAGAAAGAGCCTATGTTGAAGGGCAAAAATGTCCGGCGATTAAGTTTCACTTTATTGGAAGAATACAAAGCGTATGACAAGCAGTTGGGAATTAAATGATTCGCTCATGACTCAAAATAATAAATATGGAGGTAAACTATGTGAATTTAGTACTAAGAAGTTCTGTGGTGCTTGGCGGACTCTAGCTTTCTTCTGCTGGTGGTTGGAGAATGCCTTATAGTAACATTTTATCAGTTCTCATCGACTAATTGGAGATGGAATTTGTGGAATAAAAACATAAACTTGTGGGCTGTCTAGGATCATATATTTCTTGTGTTGTTGGTGAAGTACTAAAGATGATCTAGGAAAAGGCGAGCAACAAGACAGAACAAATACCAGAAATGACTGGTGTGATAAGAATAAAAAGAGATAAACAGAACATGATTTGAAAATAAGAAAGGACTTATGTAGAAGTTGTATTTTCTGAAGGATACAAGAATAACATGAGATTCCTCGTGCACGAAATAAAAGATGGACGTAGACTGGAGGAATGAAAGAAATAATAATGGAAGCACCCAAGACGGACGTAATTAATTGAGTATGAGTATAGAATAAAAGGGGAAACACATATTTATGGACGTAAAGATGTAGTGCGACGAAACGATAATAAGAAAAGACCACTATTAAGACAAATTCGACATGATTTCGGGTAAGTTAGAAGTTAGCATTTGATATACAACAAGACAGAAAGAGTATGAGGCATAAAAGAGTACTGCGTATATGCGACTTCACCTCGGGAATAGTGAAATTTTTACAGGACAAGGATTGCGGATTTGCGAAACAACTGATGTATTGTGAATTTATCAGAAGAGACATACGATATTTGTTGGGAAAAAGATAGTGTTATAAGAAAGTTTGGGACATTTATCATTAGAATATAAGTGCTACCTAATGGAGAATTTGAAACGAATATAAGCACTAGCTAATTACTGATCGTAATAAATGGAACGTGGCATCGGATAAATTGCTACATTAATCACATTACTTGAGTACCAGCCATCAGATAAGATTTTGTACTATATAATCGAGAGTTCTCATCGCCTCGTGATTTTGTTAAGATCTCGTACGAAGATAATCAAGTTATAGATTATAAAGAAAAGGCATGGATATGGTATAAGTACAACCCCAAAGGGGGGAGCGGGTGAAAGTAAAGTAAGTATAAATGGAAACAATTGACACACAGAAGATCGAAGTTGTAAAGAATTTTGCTTCTATTGCGGCACATTAGCAAAGATAACTCAGAAGGCAGCAAAATTTCATTGGACCGATGCTTGTGAACGCAGCTTCCAGTTGCTGAAGGAAAAATTAATTACAGCTCCAGTTCTAGCTCTTCCAGAGGGGTCAGACGGGTATGTCATTCATTGTGATGCTTCTGGTATTGTGATAGGTTGTGTATTAATGCAGCATGGTCGAGTTATAGCCTATGCTTCCCGGCAACTCCGACCGCACGAGAGAAATTATCCTACTCATGATCTGGAATTTGCCGCGGTGATTCATGCTTTGAAGATATGGCGGCATTAATTATATGGGGTCCATGTTGATATCTATACGGACCACAAAAGCCTTCAGTATATTTTTAAGCAAAAAGAGCTGAACTTGCGGCAGAGAAGGTGGCTCGAGTTACTGAAAGACTATGACGTTGACATTTTGTATCATCCTGGAAAAGCCAACGTTGTAGCTGATGCACTTAGCCGCAAATCTATGGGCAGTTTGACCGACGTGCGGCCAGAGAAGAAAGAGTTAGTTCGTGAGATTCATCAGCTAGCCAGTTTGGGAGTCCGTTTGGCCGATTCTGGAAATATTGGGGTTTCTGTCCGAGAAGTTGCTGAATCGTCTATTATAGAAGAAGTAAAACGACGTCAGTTTGAGGATCCTATTCTGGTACAGTACAGATATACAGCCCTCGATAAGGATAAGACTCCATTCGAGATTACACCTGACGGAGTATTATTATATAGAGGCAAGTTATGTGTACCTGATGTCGCAGGGCTGCGGTGACAGATTATGGGAGAGGCACATTATGCTCGGTATTCTGTTCATCCTGGATCCACTAAAATGTACCATGAACTCAGATGTTTATATTGGTGGGATGGTATGAAAAGAGACATTGCAGAGTTCGTTGCTCAGTGCCCAAATTGCCAACAAGTTAAGATCGAGCATCAAAAGCCCGGTGGATTGTTACAGGAAATGGAAATCCCAGCTTGGAAATGGGAAATAATCAATATGGATTTCATTACAGGTTTACCGCGCACTCCACGCAGGTATGATTCTATATGGGTTATTGTCGATAGGCTGACAAAATCAGCCCATTTTCTTCCGGTCAGGACTACTTATTCGGCCGAGGATTATGCCAGATTGTATATTGAAGAGATAGTGAGGCTTCACAGGAGTTCCTATATCTATTATAACCGACAGGGGTGCCCAGTTTACAGCAAATTTCTGGAGGTCATTTCAGGAAGGATTGGGGACTCAGGTGAGTCTTGGCATAGCATTCAATCCTCAGTCCGACAGATAGGCCGAGCGTACTATTCAGACGCTGGAAGATGTGCTACGGGCCTGTATTATTGATTTCAGAGGTAGCTGGGATGATCATTTTCCGCATATCGAATTTTCTTATAATAACAACAATCATTCCAGTATCCAGATGGCACTGTATGAGGCCTTATATGGTAGGAAATGCATATCTATGATTGGTTGGTTCGACGTGGGTGAAACTAAATTAATTGGTCTCGATATGATCCAGCAAGCAGTCGATAAGATGAAACTCATTCGGGAACGGGCAGCCCAAAGTCGACAGAAATCATATGCAGATAAATGACGTCGAACTTTAGAGTTCCAGATTGGTGACTGGGTATTCCTGAAAGTGTTGCTTATGAATGGTGTAATGAGATTCGGCAGAAAAGGAAACCCAGTCCGCGATATATTGGGCCTTATCAGATTATTCGAAAAATAGGCGAGGTCGCCTACGAGTTAGACTCACCATCTGATCTGGAGGCAGTACGTCCGGTATTCCATGTATCAATGTTCCGTAAATGTATTGGCAATTCTTCCAGAGTATTTCCTATAGAGGATGTCCAGGTAACATAGGAACTGTCCTATGAAGAACAGCCTGTAGCTATTTTAGATCGTCAGGTGAGGAGACTGCGCACCAAAGATGTACTTTCTGTTAAGGTCTTGTGGAGAAACAATAACAGAGAAGAAATGACCTAGGAAGCGGAGGACGAGAAGAAGAAGAAGTACCCTCACTTGTTTCATATGCTTACAGGTAATCTAAATTCCGTAACTGGTTATATTGATTAATGAATGATTTATATGTGCTGTCCATATAAAGAACCTCCCCCAAGATGCTTGTAAGACCTATAAGGCTAATTTAACATTCGAGGACGAATGTTCTAAAGGGGGGGGGGGGGGGAGGATGTTATATCCCGTATTTTTGCATATTCGGAAAATTCGAAATAATTTTGACATGTAAGAAATAAGGCCATATTTTGATTTTATTATATATATATATATATGTTGTTCATGAAATGTTGATGTGGAAATATGGAGGAAGGCCAAGGGCAAAATTGAGAATTTTGAAAATTAGTTTCGGGAATTACAAAATATTAACCCAACTAAATAGGCTTGGAAAATCAAAAAAAAAAAAGGAGGCCCAACATTGTTGTGGTGGCCGGCCATGACAAGGAAAAGAGGCCCAAGCCCAAGTAAAAATTTAAACCATGTATTAAAAGGAGAAAGAGGCCACAACACCTCATTCTTTCTAGAAGTTTCAAGAACAACTTGACAGCACCAAATAGAAGGGCCATTCGGCCAACACAAAGAGAGAAAAAAAAAATTTTAGCCATCAATCTTGAGTCCAAAAATTATAATTTTCTAGTATCCATACTAAGCTCAAGACCCTCTTCAACGGGATATAAATTTTGAGGCAAGAAAATACTTTTTTTAGCAAGTGGGAAAATTGGAAAAAGGTAAGAATTCTATCCTTTTCTTGTTGTGGAAGATTTATATATGATATAGTGAGTAGAATTGAATGAGAATCATGGACTTGTTGTGTGTTGAGTGAGCCGTGTGGGTGTGTGTAAGTATATGTGGCCGTGTGATGTTGTTATGGTGAGGAGAAGATGGATTAATTTTATTTAGCTTGTTAATTGTGTTGTTGTGACCTTGTGATGTAAATGGAAGAATAATGGTTCAACATTGACATGAAAATTAGTTGTAAGTTGTTGTAGGAAAATTGTGTGATTTTATTATGGTCTTATGTAATTATGGGAATGGAATAGCTAAAGTATGAATGGTTATTGTTGTTGATGAAATTGGAGGATAAAAATTTGTTGTGAATGTTCGTGTCGAAGGTTGGAGGTTTCGGGTGAAGTATGGCTTTTGGTGGGATTGTTGAATATTTTGTAGAATTGTTTGAAATGCTTTTGAATTGTATTTGAATGATCTTGAATTAGTAGTGAATATGTAAGTGTCGATATTGGCTTGAAAGGATGTAGTTGAATCGAATATGATACGCTATGTAGAGAAGAAAGTTATTAATGTTAGAATGCGTTTAAATTGAATCTTGATGACTATTATTATGGTTGTTGGTATCGTTGGTGTGGTTGTTGATGCATTTGGCCGAGTTAAATTCTCGGGGTTGTTGAATTTACAGGGGAGATGCTGCCGAAATTTCTGTAGACAAGTACTAGTTAGAATTTGGATTTCTGTAGATAAGCTATTCCATATGACTGGATACATATTTTATGATGTTCAAAGGTTCTATTTGTTATGTTCCGAATGTTGTTCGAAAGAAAAAAAAACGAGAAGACTAAAGACTTTGACGAATATTTCGATATGAAAATATGGTCTTAAAGTCCCCATTTGATTTGATCCATGATGTTATCCGCAAGTGTCCTAGTATGAATATGTGATCCATAATGATGTCCGAAAAATATTTGATATGGCTAAAGTTTTGGATACATATATTTTGATACGTACATATGATCTTAAAGGCTCCATTTGATTTGCTCCATAGTAATGGTTGAAAGTTCCCCTAATATGAATGTCACTTGAATTTCCGAAAAGTGCTTCTGAAATGCTTTTAGAAAGTTCTGTACTTCAAAAGTTTGTAACTTTCGTATACTAACTCCGATTGACCCGAAACTGATTTCTGAGCCTTCAGATGCCGTAAATATATTTGTTCATCGAGTTTCGAAATTTATTTATTTATATGCATATAGTTTCCGCACTACTCTGCTCGTGCCTACTACTATGATATCGTTCGCCGGATCCCGGGCCGGTATTGTAATCGAGCGCACTATGTATATTCGGCGGTATGATATGGCATATGATATGTTCTGATGTTTTGATATGATATGATGATATGATATGTTCGGGGATTGTACGGAGATTTGAAACCTTCTGGAGTATGATGTGCTGTGGGGCCAGTGTCGGAGTGGCGACCACGTTCCTAAGCCTTATGCATGATTTTATTTGCATTATTTATGTTTTTAAAAACAGGTTTGATATACTGATTCTGTAACCGCTTTCCATACTCCCTATTTCAGTTCTGATTTGGATTACTGTACTTCATGCTTTACATACTCAGTACATATTTCGTACTGACCCCCTTTCTTCGGGGGCTGCGTTTCATGCCCGCAGGTACAGACGTTTGTTCTGGTGACCCGCCAGTGTAGGATACATTCTGCTACTTTGGAGTGCTCCTTTGACTCGGATCCCATACTTTTGGTAAAGACCTTTCATTGTATATGTCTCTGTATATATGTATGACTATCTGGGGTACGGCGGGGCCCTGTCCCGTCATATGTTTCTGTTATGTTTTGTAGAGGCCTGTAGTCATATATGTGGGTCGTGGGTCATGTTTGTTCGTTTCTGTTTATGATCTATGCCTTAAGCGGTCCCGGTTGCTGTTATGGCCAAAACGACCCATATGTTTATATACCTGGGCGATGTGTATTCCGCCAGCCTACCCGATTTGATATGATATTTCTGTACGGGCAACCGCTTAAGATGACATTTGTTCTTAGTATCTGTTTGAAATAACGTATGTTAAGTCTGAATAAATCTTTGATATGTTGATCTGGTACGTAAGTCAGTCTGGGTGTCCAAATAGGGCACCAGTCGTGGCCCACGGGGCTGGGTCGTGACAAAAGTGGTATCAGAGCGGTTTGTCCTCGGAATGTCTACAGGCCGTGTCTAGTAGAGTCTTGTTTATCGGTGTGTTGTGCACCACATCTATAAACAGAAGGCTACAGGACATTTAGGGTGTTACCTCTTTCGATCTTAGACCGTGCGATAGAGCCCAGCCATAGGAAATGAAATTCCTTTTACTAACCCTTGATTTCAGCTAAAGAACGGCATCGACAGAAGAAAGTGACTGATGATATTGGAAGCTACACAGTACACAGGTAAGAAATGGTATGAAAGATGTATGTCGGGTAAGGTATTTGAAATACGACTGAAATATAAAGTTGAAGATTGAAAGGGAAAGTAATCAGGAAAGTGTAACAGGTGCAGTTGAGTTTGACATGTGAGGTAAGTCTCGACATCTTCATACTTTTACTTGAAATTGTTAGCCCTGTGTGGCTATGATACGATATGATATATACGTATATATGTTGGCCCTGTGAGGCATTGTTGGTATTTCCTGCGTGCAAGTTTTGGGATAGTAAGAAGTACAGGGGAATCTCTGCCCAAATTTTTCCAGAAATATAAAAAGGAGAATGAGATATAAGTTCTTGATATGTCTTGAAAGTCGATACCGATATGGTAAATCTATTATGTTGGATTAAATCTTAAGAGATACCCTCCATGTCATTCGTAAGAAGCATCATCCTTATTTGAGAAATTTTATTTCGAGAAAGCATATACGAGCAGCGAATTCACAATTCATTTAAACGGACCAGAATACGTTCCAACCACATTTTGCTTTAGAAAAAGCCTATGTTGAAGGGCAAAAATGTCCGGCGATTAAGTTGACGGAGTATTATTATATAGAGGCAGGTTAAGTGTACCTAATGTCGCAGGGCTGCGGTGACAGATTATGGGAGAGGCACATTATGCTCGGTATTCTGTTCATCCTGGATCCACTAAAATGTACCATGAACTCAGATGTTTATATTGGTGGGATGGTATGAAAAGAGACATTGCAGAGTTCGTTACTCAGTGCCCAAATTGCCAACAAGTTAAGATCGAGCATCAAAAGCCCGGTGGATTGTTACAGGAAATGGAAATCCCAGCTTGGAAATGGGAAATAATCAATATGGATTTCATTACAGGTTTAACGCGCACTCAACGCATGTATGATTCTATATGGGTTATTGTCGATAGGCTGACAAAATCAGCCCATTTTCTTCCGGTCAGGACTACTTATTCGGCCGAGGATTATGCCAGATTGTATATTGAAGAGATAGTGAGGCTTCACAGGATTTCCTATATCTTTTATAACCGACAGGGGTGCCCAGTTTACAGCAAATTTCTGGAGGTCATTTCAGGAAGGATTGGGGACTCAGGTGAGTCTTGGCACAGCATTCTATCCTCAGTCCGACAGACAGGCCGAGCGTACTATTCAGACGCTGGAAGATATGCTACGGGCCCGTATTATTGATTTCAAAGGTAGCTGGGATGATCATTTGCCGCTTATCGAATTTTCTTGTAATAACAGCTATCATTCCAGTATCCAGATGACACCGTATGAGGCCCTATATGGTAGGAAATGCAGATCTCCGATTGGTTGGTTCGACGTGGGTCAAACTAAATTAATTGTTCCCGATATGATCCAGCAAGCAGTCGATAAGATGAAACTCATTCGGGAACGGGCAGCCCAGAGTCGACAGAAATCATATGCAGATAAATGACGTCGAACTTTAGAGTTCCAGATTTGTGACTGGGTATTTCTGAAAGTTTCGCTTATGAAAGGTGTAATGAGATTCGGCAGAAAAGGAAAGCTCAGTCCGCGATATATTAGGCCTTATCAGATTATTCGAAAAATAGGCGAGGTCGCCTACGAGTTAGACTCACCATCTGAATTGGAGGCAGTACGTCCGGTATTCCATGTATCAATGTTCCGTAAATGTATTGGCGATTCTTCCAGAGTATTTCCTATAGAGGATGTCCAGGTAACATAGGAACTGTCCTATGAAGAACAGCCTGTAGCTATTTTAGATCGTCAGGTGAGGAGACTGCGCACCAAAGATGTACTTTCTGTTAAGGTCTTGTGGCGAAACAATAATATAGAAGAAATGACCTGGGAAGCGGAGGACGAGATGAAGAAGAAGTACCCTCACTTGTTTCCTATGCTTACAGGTAATCTAAATTCCGTAACTGGTTATATTGATTAATGAATGATTTATATGTGCTGTCCATATAAAGAACCTCCCCCAAGATGCTTGTAAGACCTATAAGGCTAATTTAACATTCGAGGACGAATGTTCTAAAGGGGGGGGGGGGGGGGGAGGATGTTATATCCCGTATTTTTGCATATTCGGAAAATTCGAAATAATTTTGACATGTAAGAAATAAGCCCATATTTTGATTTTATTATATATATATATATATGTGTTGTTCATGAAATGTTGATGTGGAAATATGGAGGAAGGCCAAGGGCAAAATTGAGAATTTTGAAAATTAGTTTCGGGAATTACAAAATATTAACCCAACTAAATAGGCTTGGAAAATCAAAAAACAAAAGGAGGCCCAACATTGTTGTGGTGGCCGGCCATGACAACGAAAAGAGGCCCAAGCCCAAGTAAAAATTTAAACCATGTATTAAAAGGAGAAAGAGGCCACAACACCTCATTCTTTCTAGAAGTTTCAAGAACAACTTGACAACACCAAATAGAAGGGCCATTCGGCCAACACAAAGAGAGAAAAAAAAAATTTTAGCCATCAATCTTGAGTCCAAAAATTATAATTTTCTAGTATCCATACTAAGCTCAAGACCCTCTTCAACGGGATATAAATTTTGAGGCAAGAAAATACTTTTTTTAGCAAGTGGGAAAATTGGAAAAAGGTAAGAATTCTATCCTTTTCTTGTTGTGGAAGATTTATATATGATATAGTGAGTAGAATTGAATGAGAATCATGGACTTGTTGTGTGTTGAGTGAGCCGTGTGGGTGTGTGTAAGTATATGTGGTCGTGTGATGTTGTTATGGTGAGGAGAAGATGGATTAATTTTATTTAGCTTGTTAATTGTGTTGTTGTGACCTTGTGATGTAAATGGAAGAATAATGGTTCAACATTGACATGAAAATTAGTTGTAAGTTGTTGTAGGAAAATTGTGTGATTTTATTATGGTCTTATGTAATTATGGGAATGGAATAGCTAAAGTATGAATGGTTATTGTTGTTGATGAAATTGGAGGATAAAAATTTGTTGTGAATGTTCGTGTCGAAGATTGGAGGTTTCGGGTGAAGTATGGCTTTTGGTGGGATTGTTGAATATTTTGTAGAATTGTTTGAAATGCTTTTGAATTGTATTTGAATGATCTTGAATTAGTAGTGAATATGTAAGTGTCGATATTGGCGTGAAAGGACGTAGTTGAATCGAATATGATACGCTATGTAGAGAAGAAAGTTATTAATGTTAGAATGCGTTTAAATTGAATCTTGATGACTATTATTATGGTTGTTGGTATCGTTGGTGTGGTTGTTGATGAATTTGGCCGAGTTAAATTCTCGGGGTTGTTGAATTTACAGGGGAGATGCTGCCGAAATTTCTGTAGACAAGTACTAGTTAGAATTTGGATTTCTAAGTACTTGTAGCTAATGTTTGGTAATTAATAACGCTATTGTAGATCTTGGAGAACCCGAGACTTGAGTCGGGATTTGTCTAGCGAGTGATCGGGATTTGTTAGTGAGTGATTGATGTATGTAAAGCCTACCTTTCTTTCTTTTGGCATGACCTTTTTGGAATGAACAAATAACGTATAAGTATGCTCCTAAAGAAAATCCTATTCTTAGAGCCATTAGGATGGCTAACATCTTTGACCTCCATATGCTATTCCATATGACTGGATACATATTTTATGATGTTCAAAGATGCTATTTGTTATGTTCCGAATGTTGTTCGAAAAAAAAAATTGAGAAGACTAAAGCCTTTGACGAATATTTCGATATGAAAATATGGTCTTAAAGTCCCCATTTAATTTGATCCATGATGTTATCCGCAAGTTTCCTAGTATGAATATGTGATCCATAATGATGTCCGAAAAATATTTGATATGGCTAAAGTTTTGGATACATATATTTTGATACGTACATGTGATCTTAAAGGATCCATTTGATTTGCTCCATAGTAATGGTTGAAAGTTCCCCTAATATGAATGTCACTTGAATTTCCGAAAAGAGCTTCTGAAATGCTTTTAGAAAGTTCTGTACTTCAAAAGTTTGTAACTTTCGTATACTAACTCCGATTGACCCGAAACTGATTTCTGAGCCTTCGGATGCCGTAAATATATTTGTTCATCCAGTTTCGAAATTTATTTATTTATATGCATATAGTTTCCGCACTACTCTGCTCGTGCCTACTACTATGATATCGTTCGCCGGATCCCGAGCCGGTTTTGTGATCGTGCGCACTATGTATATTCGGCGGTATGATGTGTTGCGGTTCCCGAGACCTCGCCATAGGGCCGGTTACCGCTTATATATATACGGCGTTACGATGTGATATGGCATATGATATGTTCTGATGTTTTGATATGATATGATGATATGATATGTTCGGGGATTGTACGGAGATTTGAAACCTTCTGGAGTATGAAGTGCTGTGGCGCCAGTGTCGGAGTGGCGACCACGTTCCTGAGCCTTATGCATGATTTTATTTGCATTATTTATGTTTTTAAAAACAGGTTTGATATACTGATTCTGTAACCGCTTTCCATACTCCCTATTTCAATTCTGATTTGGATTACTGTACTTCATGCTTTACATACTCAGTACATATTTCGTACTGACCCCCTTTCTTCGGGGGCTGCGTTTCATGCCCGCAGGTACAGACGTTTGTTCTGGTGACCCGCCAGTGTAAGATACATTCTGCTACTTTGGAGTGCTCCTTTGACTCGGATCCCATACTTTTGGTAAAGACCTTTCATTGTATATGTCTCTGTATATATGTATGACTATTTGGGATACGGCGGGGCCCTATCCCGTCATATGTTTCTGTTATGTTTTGTAGAGGCCTATAGTCATATATGTGGGTCATGGGTCATGTTTGTTCGTTTCTATTTATGATCTGTGCCTTAAGCGGTCCCGGTTGCTGTTATGGCCAAAACGGCCCATATGTTTGTATATGTTTGTATACCTGGGCGATGTGTATTCCGCCAGCCTACCAGATTTGATATGATATTTCTGTACGGGCGACCGCTTAAGATGACATTTGTTCTTAGTATCTGTTTGAAATAACGTATGTTAAGTCTGAATAAATCTTTGATATGTCGATCTGGTACGTAAGTCAGTTTGGGTGTCCAAATAGGGCACCAGTCGTGGCCCACGGGGATGGGTCGTGACATATACATACAATTTGTCACGACCCGACTAGGGGGCCATGACGGGTACTCGGAGCTAGCTACCGAGCACCACCCATTATCCTAATCATCATACTCATCCTGAATACATTTATTATTTTCAACACAGCTATCCATGAGAAACTATTAGCACTTGCAAAACATTTCTACAATAATGTGCATAAGCCCTTGGGTCTATCAAAATAATATACAAATATACAATGTGATCATCATGGGGCATGTACTACCCACACGTATGTATCTACGAGCCTCTACTAAAATACTAGACATAAGGATGGGACAGGACCCCGTCGTGCCCAATATATACACAAAATAGTATATCAAAAATAGTACCTCCGAAATAATGGAGTGCTATTATAAGTCTGTTGATCAGCTCCTATGAATCTGGGTCTCACCTCTCTGTCTACCTGTGGGTATGAACACAACGTCCATAGAAGAACGGACGTATGAATAAAGTACTGAGTATCCAAGGCATGAATAATACTAGCATAAGGAGGAAATCATTAAACATGAGATGAAGATATAACCTGTTTACCCTTTAAAAGAAAATACATGTCATACATATCACATATACCATCATTGTTAACCCGCGTCTAGGTAACCATCGTACGCCGCCCACTAGTTGTGTCATGTCCGGCCATGTAGGCACGGTGTAATCATATGCAGCCCACCCTCGCGGTGACATGTCCGTCCATCTAGGCATGGTGTAGTCGTGTGCAGCCTGCCTTCGCGGTGACATGTCCGGCCATCTAGGCATGGTGTAATCGTATGCAGCCCGCCTTCACGGTGACATGTTCGGCCATCTAGGCACGGTGTAATATCATTATAATACACTTATCATAAAGCATGCATTAGAACTCAAAGATAATCTATAACCATATCGGGGTGACGTAAGGTCGAGAACCCCCGATGCCATTATGGAGTAAGTATAATCATCATACCTCACCTTGAAGGAACTAGCATCATAAGGTGGGTTTAGCAACAATGAATAACATCAAAGAATCGAATAGAGGTCATTAGCTTCATGAAAATATCATATCATAAGCTTTTGGATATCTAGGCTTAGACTCATCATTATCGTCATCATACTCATGACATATCTCTTATCTTTATCTCATAGGAAGATATTTATAAACATCGACTAATATTTTTCGGAATGTAAGAAGGTTATGGAATAATAAAGGAAGTCATGTTATAGGAATCATGCCTTAGAAAAGAAAGGACTAGCCTTACATACCATGAAGCGTGTCAATTCTTTCAATTTCTACCTCTTGAACTCACAAGTCTACAATTGGGATAGCACAAACCATAATTAGGCCTCTCATCTCATTTGATACTCTTATTGAGTGTAATAAGACCATATTAAATGGTGGGCAATATTTCCCTTAACTTCCAACTCAATCCAACATCAATAACAACATCAACAACAACATCATCTGCTCTTACATAGAAAAATATAATCTAATCCATCCCAAATCCTCATTCAAAACAACTCTTAATCTCATCTTGGTCTCTATTCAATTTATCACTTGCATAACTATATTTCTTTTACTTATAATCACTAAAACTCTCGATATTTAACTTAAATAAAAAGATAAACATCATTCACATACCTTGAAGAGTCTAGAATGTCAAAGCCCAACTTCAACTCCACTTCCTAAGCTTCTTGACTTGAGTAAACCCTAGAAATAATATTTTTCCTTCACTAGTTCGGGCTTACGGGCTTAGATTTTACCTTAATCTTCACTAATTTAAAGAAATATGTTGGGAAGAAATTTTCAAGGGTTTCTCTGGTCTGATGTTGAGGAAAATGATAAATAAGTCGTGATGTCACATATTTATACCTGGAATCAGAAGGTTCCAGATGTCCGGTTCGACGGTCGTGTTGACGAACCGTCGACACGTCGACGGCTCGTCGGCCTGACCCGTCGAATTTCTTCTGCAGCTCAGAAATCTAAGAGTCATGTTGACGACCTAATCGACGGCCCGTCGACATGATCGATGGCCCGTCAATGGTGACTGGTTCCTGCAATTTTTCTGATTCTGTCCGTCACGTTGTTTTAGTCCGTTCAACATACAACCCTGCAAATAGCAAAGGTCACCTGCTAGAACTTTCATCCACGAGGCAAAATACATAATATCACAAATCTCAGGTTCGGACTCCATTCCAAGGTACACTCGACTAGGCGTATGTTTTCCTACCATGAAAACGAGAGGTGTAACATTCCCCCCCCCCCCCCCCCTTAAAAAACATTCGTCCTCGAATGTTAAGTTCTCGGGAATCCTAAAAAAAATTCGCCGGAGTTTCCCCTGTAATATGATGCTACTATCCCGTCACAACAACCCATAATAACATTACCTCACAGGGCTACAACACAATAGTAAGAAATTATGGCCAAACGCGACCAAAAGCATAAAAAGAAAGCATACATACCTCATAATATTGATGTCTCATCTTAGATCTCTCCCGGCGGTTGAAATAAGTGCGGGTACTTGGACTTCATGTTTTCTTCTGCCTTCCATGTCACTTCCTCTCGATTATTGTTCCGCCACAAGACCTTAACTGAGGTTACCTCTTTATTTCTAAGTTTCTGTACTTGCCTATCTAGTATGGCCATGGGTACCTCCTCATAAGTAAACCTTTTCGTCACTTGAACCTCATCTACTGGCACGATCCTAGTAGGATCTCCGACACACTTACAGAGCATTGATAGATGAAAAAATGGATGGACTGATTCAAGTTCCGAAGGTAAGTCCAGTTCATAAGCTACTTGACCCACCTTGCGGATAATCTTATAAGGTCCAATGTATCGAGGACTTTACTTTCCCTTTTTATCAAATTTCATCACACCTTTCATCGGTAATATCTTTTAGAATACCCAATCATCAACTTGGAATTCTAAGTCTCGCCGACGGTTGTCCGCATAAGATTTCTGGCGACTTTGGGCTGTCAATAGTCGATCTCGAATAACCTTGAATTTTTTCACTGCTTGTTGGATCAACTCAGGATCTATTAGCTGTACCTCTCCTACTTCAAACCACCCAATCGGAGATCTACACTTTCTTCAATATGGAGCTTCATATGGGGCCATCTGAATATTAGAATGATAGCTATTATTATGTGCAAACTCAATAAGAGATAAGTTTTCATCCCAACTACCACCAAAATCTAGCACACATGCCCGTAACATATCTTCCAAGGTCTGAATAGTGCGTTCGGCTTGCCCATCAGTTTGTGGATGAAACGCTGTACTAAGCCTTACCTGTGTACCCAAACCTTCTTGGAAAGACTTCTAAAACTTAGCTGTAAATTGTGCTCCTCTGTCAGTAAGAATAGATATCGGGACACCATGAAGTCACACAATCTCTTTGAGGTATAACCTTGCATAATCTTCCGCCGAATATGTGGTTCTAACTGGGAGAAAATGAGCTGATTTCGTGAGTCTGTCCATGATCACCCATATGGAGTCATACTTGCTTCGAGAACGAGGCAAACCCACAATAAAATCCATGTTAATCACTTCCCATTGCCAGGTTGGGATTTCCATGGCTTGTAACAATCCTCCTGGCTTTTGATGCTCAATTTTCACTTGTTGGCAATTTGGACATTGAGCTACAAATTCTGCTATGTCTTTCTTCATTCAATCCCACCAATACATTAGCTTGAGATCGTGATACATATTTGTCGCTCCTGGGTGAATAGAGTACCGAGAGTAATGAGCTTCTTCTAGAATCCGACGACGTAGTCCTACAAAATCTGGAACACATAGTCTGTCTCGGTACCTAAGAACTCCATCTGCAGAAGCTTCAATTGGCGACTTTTCTTTTTCAGGAAATGTATCTCTATAGTGACTCAACTAATGATCTTCATATTGGCTCTTTCTCACCTCCATATCTACGGATGAAAATGCTGGGTTATGAATACCAACTCTTGCATTACCTGAATCAATTAGACAAACTCCGAGGCTAGCTAGCCGGTAGAGCTCGTGAACTAATTCTTTCTTCTTCGGTGGGATCTCACATAGACTGCCTATTGATTTGCGGCTTTCCGGGGCGGTATAAAATGCTCACATCATAGTCTTTTTGTAGTTCCAATCATCGTCTCTGTCGAAGATTCAAATCTTTCTGTTTAAAAATATATTGTAGACTCTTATGATCTGTATAAATATTGGCATGAATGCCATGCAAATAGTGTCTCCATATCTTTAGTGCATGAATAACTGCAGCCAATTCGAGGTCATGAGTCAGATAGTTCTTCTCATGTTTCCGCAACTGCCTTGAAGCAGAGGCGATAATTTTACCGTGTTGCATCAACACACAACCTAACCTCACACCAGAGGCATCACAATACACAACATAACCGTTTGGTCCTTCTGGGAGTGTCATAACTGGGGCCGAAGTCAATTTGTCCTTCAATTCTAAAAAACTGCATTCACAAGCATCAGTCCATTGAAATTTTGTCGATTTCTGAGTTAGCTTCGACAATGGTGCTGAAATAGAAGAAAACCCTTCTACAAACCTTCTATAGGAACCTATTAATCCCAGAAAACTACGAACCTCTATAGGCGTCGTAGGTCTTGGCCAAGTCTTCACAACCTCTATTTTCTGATTATCAACTCGAATGCCATCTGCTGAAATAATATGGCCCAGAAAAGTCACAGAGTTTAGCCAAAACTCACATTTTGAAAATTTTACATACAATTCTCGAGTTAGAAGAATTCCAAGGATAATACATAATTGATCTGCATGCTCGGCCTCTGTCCGAGAGTATCCTAAAATATCATCAATGAACACGATTACAAACAGATCTAAAAGAGGCCTGAATACATTATTCATCAAATTCATAGACAACGTCGGAGCATTAGTCAACCCAAATGACATCACCCGAAATTCATAGTGGCCATATCTCGTTCCGAAAGCTGTTTTGGGAACATCTTCTTCTCTAACTCTCACTTGGTGATACCCCAATCTTAGATCAATTTTGGAACACCATTTGGCACCTTGTAGTTGATCGAACAAATCATCGAGACGTGGAAGCAGATATTTATTCTTTATCGTTACCTTATTCAGCTGCCTATAATCAATGCGCATCCATAGGGAACCATCTTTCTTTCTCACAAATAGGACAGGTGCTCCCCACGGTGATGAACTGGGTCTAATGAATCCCTTCTCTAGCAAATCTTTCAGTTGTGCCTTTAGCTCTTTCAATTCTGTAGGAGTCATTCTGTAAGGAGGAATAGAGATTGGTTTAGTATCTCGTAACACATCAATAGCAAAATCAATCTCTCTTTCCGGAGGAAGGCCTGGAAGTTCATCCGAAAATTCATTTACTACCGGGACGGATTGAAAAGTCGGCGACTTTGCTTCGGTGTCATGAACTCGAACTAGGTGATATATATAGCATATGGCGATCATCTTCCTCACCTTGAGATAGGAAATAACCTACCCCTTGGAGATGTTGTGTTACCCTTCCATTCAAGCGTTGGTTCGCCCAGAAATTGGAACCGAACTGCTTTCATTCTACAATCCACATTAGTATAACATGAGGCCAACAAATCCATGCCCATAATCACATCAAAATCTAACATTTCCAGCTTAATCAAATCAGCAACTGTCTGACGATTACATACCACCACCACACAATTTTTGTACACTTGTCTAGCTATTACGGGATCACCAACCGGAGTAGATACCTCAAAAGGTTTAATTGGCTCGGGTCTTACCCCAACAGGTCCAGCAATATAAGGAGTGATATAAGACAACATACAACCCGGATCAATCAATGCATAAACATCATGAGAGAATATAGTCAATATACCTGTAACCACATCTGGGGAAGACTCAAGATCCTGACGTCCAGCGAGAGCATAAATACGGGGCTGAGTGCCACCTGAACTGGACACTCCCCCTCTGCCCCTACCACGGCTTGCTGGAATATAGGGAATCTGCCCTATCGGGTGCACAGATGAGGAAGAACCAGCTGCTAATCCTGTGGGCTGAACCCCACCTCTACCGTACCTCGAGGGACAATCACGCATCAAGTACCCAGTCTGTCTACAAACATAACAAGCATCTGAACCCTGGTGACACGAACCCGAGTGTAACTTCCTGCACTGACTACATCATGGGACCGATGGTCCCCTCTGGATATAATCACCTCTAAACTGAGAAACCGAAGCTCTCGAGCTCTGACCCTGTCCTGAATGAATGGAGCGGTCAAATCTCCTGCCTGCAAACTGAAGGGGTGAACTAGTCACCGACTGGCCTGAATGTCTTGAATATGACTGCCTCGGTCCCCCCTCTATAGTCGCTGCCAGCACCAACAGATCTGGCCCTCTTACTCTGCCCTCTATCAATATCGTGCTCACCCCTTTGCGGATGTTGCTGTTCTTCCAAGTTCTAGGCGTGGGACTGAATACGGGAAATATCCATCCCTTCTTGCAATGAAGCTGTCAAGCAATATTTGAACAAATGTGGCCCTAAGCGACTCACAAACCTATGCACTCTATCTCCCATATCGTCCACCATAGTGGGAGCATACCGGGCCAATGAATTAAAGTGAAGGCTATACTCCCGAGCACTCATATTCCCTTACTTTAGATTCAGAAACCTGTCCGCACGGTCCCTTCGAATCTCGGGTGGCAAATAATGTCGACGAAAAGCATCCATAAATTCCTGCCAAATTGGGGGAGGTGCATTTTCCTTTCTCGAAGATATCCAGTTATTATACCAAAGGACAGCTATAAGATGTCAACTCCACAGATTCAGTATCGAAGGCATGAATAATTCTCAACGTTCTCAGCATCTCATCAATAAAACCTTGCGAGTCTTCATTCGGCTTTGACCCGAAAAATTCTGGAGGAATCAAACTCATGAAATCATGGGCTCTAGCACTAGCCGCCCTGTCACCTGGACCCGTACTCTGGCGGTGTGCCTGAGCGGCAACTAACTGTGTCAATAGCTGAATAACTTCTATCATTTGTTGACCCGAAGCACTCGGTAGCGGAACTGGAGGCATAGGAGCCGGAGCTGAAGCCCCCTCTTGTTCTTCTAGAATAGACAGACTGTGAGAGGTATTGGATAGAGCCTCATTACAAGATTCACCTTCTTCTATATTCATTGGCGGCTCCCTTTCTACCCGCCTTTCTGTCGTAGCCTTGCCCTTCTGGGCGGCGGTAGCTTTTCTCTTTACCGGCATTTCCGAAATTATAACGCACAATTAGGGAGGGAAAATCTTATAACATGGCTCTATGGCACGATCTAGTAAAAAGAAGAATGGTCATTTTTCCTAAATGCCCCACAGCCTCTTGTTTATAAGTATGGCGCGCTTCACACCCATAAACAAGACTCTAATGGACACGGCTCGTAGACACTCCTTAGGACGGAACTGCTCTGATACCACTTTTTCCATGACCCGACTAGGGGGACATGACGGGTCCCGAGCTAGCTACCGAGCACCACCCATTATCCTAATCATCATACTTATCCTGAATGCATTTATTATTCTCAACACAACTATCCATGAGAAACTGTTATCACTTCCAAAACATTTCTACAATAATGTGCATAAGCCCTTTGGTCCATAAAAACAATATACAAATATACAATGTGATCATCATGGGGCATCTACTACCGACACGTACGTATCTACGAGCCTCTACTAGAGTACTAGACATAAGGACGGGACGGGACCCCGTCGTGCCCAAATATATACACAAAATAGTATATCAAAAATAGCACCTCCGGAATAATAGAGTGCTCCTGTAAGTCCGCTGATCAGCTCCTATGAATCTGGATCGCCTCCCTGTCAACCTGTGGGCATGAACACAGCATCCATAGAAGAAAGGATGTCAGTACGAATAAAGTACTGAGTATGCAAGGCATGAATAATACTAGCATGAGGAGGAAATCATGAAACATGAGATGAAGATATAACCGGTTTACCCTTTAAAAGAAAATACATGTCATACATATAACATATACCATCATTGTTAGCCCGCGTCCGGGTAACCATCTCACGACGCTCACTAGTGGTGTCATGTTCGGCCATGTAGGCACGACCTAATCATATGCAGCCTGCCCTCGCGGTGACATGTCCGACCATCTAGGCACGGTGTAATCGTATGGAGCCCGACTTCGCGGTGACATGTCCGGCCATCTAGGAATGGTGTAATATCATTATCATACACTTATCATAAAGCATGCATTAGAACTCAAAGATAATCTATAACCTTATCGGGGTGACATAAGGTCGAGAACCCCCGATTTCATTACGGAGTAATTATAATCATCATACCTCACCTTGAAGGAACTAGCATCATAAGGTGGGTTTCACAACAATGAATAACATCAAAGAATTGTATAGGGGTCATTAGCTTTATGAAAATATCATATCATAAGCTTTTGGATCTCTAGGCTTAGACTCATCATTATCATTATCATACTTATGACATATCTATTATCTTTATCTCATAGGAAGCTCTTTATAAACATCGACTCATATTTTTTGGAATGTATGAAGGTCATGGAATAATAAAGGAAGTCATGTCATAGGAATCATGCCTTAGAAAAGAAGGGACTAGCCTTACATACCTTGAAGTGTGTAAATTCGTTCGATTTCTACCTCTTGAACTCGCAAGCCTACAATTGGGATAACACAAACCATAATTAGGCCTCTCATCTCATTTTTTTTAAGCAAAGCCACCAGAAAGGTGGAAATTTATTGATAAACAAAATATGTACATATCAATCCAAAAGTGATTGATCAAATAAATAAAACAACAACAGAAAATAAAATCAACAAGTGGAAAATGGAAATACAGATTTAGTTTGAAACATACTATTAACAACTAATAATCCAAGGGCCTTGACTTGATAACATCTATTACACCTTCAAAGTCTCACAGGTGGAATGTTTCAAATCAGTTGAATCATTCTTCAGGCCACTTAAATGTAGTTGTGTTCTTCTGTAGAAACCAACATCTGTATGGAAGCAAAAATCCACTCTCAACTTTGTACCATTGTCAAAGGATCATGAATCCTAGCCTAGACATGTGTAGCTTCCATATTAAGAAATGATACCACCTTAATATAGTTACTGCCTCTGTCCATGCTAGTTCATTCAGCATATTGAATATGGCTCTTCTACATATCTTGATCATCAGTTTGGTGCTCTCTCATGGGCTGTCCTTATTCTCAGATTTGGAAATCCATTCTTTTCAATGTTCACTATCTTCCTAGCTTGACCTGGAAATTATTGCAGTGAATTGTACCTCAGAATCTCACAGGTGGTCAAGTCCTCTGAATCATTCTTCAGGCAATCTTGAAAGGAGTTGTACATTGCTATGTATATCACCTTCTACATGAAAACCAGGTCACTATAGTACTTGATCCATAACTAGTACAATATGCTACTTAGATCATGAGCATCACACCATTTATACTAAGGAATGAGCATGCCAAGCACACTGATACCACCCTAATACACGGGCCGTATAATTTATACGGTCCGTATAATCAGGCCGTATAATACCACTAGGCTGCACCCTTCTTTGGAACAAACCTACAGACCATTATACGGGCCGTACAATTGGAAAAATCCCGATTTTCATTCTCGTCGACTCGTTTGACATCCAATCCTCGTGGAACCTTCTTGACACTTATATAACACTTCATTAACCATAAAATAGGGCCTATAGCAGCCCCTCAAGATATTTCTAAATAAATATTAGCTCAATCATAGCGAAAACCTTTCTGAATGCGACTTATATTTCGCTTCCCTCAACGAACTACATTTCACAAGGCAACACATACAGAATTTCCGAGGTGTAACATTCCATGAACTAATTAAAGATTTTATGGCTTGATCTTCTCTTGATTTGATTTGGAATGGTTTGGAGTGCTGGAGAGAGCTCATAGGATCTAGACGGTTCGGTTTTGGTTAAAATATGAGCCCAAAAGTCATGGCCCTTCTTTGATGCATCGAGATTCGTTGTTAATTTTACAAACTCGATCTTAATTTGATGTAGGAACTCCTAAATTTGCTATATCTGTGTGTAAGAATGTTGGATGAATGTTGTGGGAGCTTCAGGAGAAGTGTGGAGATGACAAATGGTGAAAAATAAGGTGATTTAGATGACTTAAGAGGGTATATATAGTAGTCCAATTCAGTTTGGGCTGATGGGCCAACATTGGTGGGCCTTTTTAAGCAGCTTCTAGAATTTCCGTGTAGGTTCGCGGGCTTGTAGCAATCCATTTTTAAAATGCTCATAACTCCCTACTCCGATGTCGTATTGATGAACGGTCTGTTGCGTTAGAAACTATACTCAACGAAATTCATTCTAGGCTCTTGAAACACCTCAAAACTCGTGATATACCAGGAGATATACCTCTCTGAAGTTGACCCAAAATTCTACCAATTTGTTTTTTCAAATTTTCGACAAACTTATTTTCTTCGATTTGCTTGATCCCGGAATCTTCAGAAACTTTCCATACATGATATTTATCATTAATTATACTTGATAAGGTTCATGTCCTTTGGTTCCAAGGTTGTCCTTCCCGGTTACGACTTACGGGATCATAGTTCATCTTTTACTTCATTGTTACGTACTTCCTATGGCTTGTACCTTTCAAAACATCACGTGACGTCTTCGATACTCCATTAATATGGTGAAATACGTGGCGTGCTCATGCTCTGAAAGTGCGAGGTGTAACAAAAATTAAGGCTATTAGTAAAAAAATTATACTTAACTGCAAAAGTTAAGTATCTAGTTTTAAAATTTGATTTTTCTTGTTCTTGTGTGGTGGTTGAGGAGGCGATTTGAAGCAGCTAGGGCTCCGAATCCATTCTTGAAGCCGGATGCACTCAAAAAAGGTAATTGCCTATTATTTCTTTGTTTTGATCTTTAATTTCTGCTTAGTCTAGATGTATTTCAATACAAATTCCTGTTTAATGTTGTTTTAGCATTATATTAGCACTGTCTTTTTTTTTTACTTATGAACTTGTTAATGGCTTGATTGTGTGATTCATGCTATGTCTATTGGTGGTTGATCCTTCTAGTCCTATTTAAGTGTCATGACTAATCGGTTTATACTTTAATGTTCTTGAATGCCGTCTTTAAAGGGTCTGATTTGTTGTAAAAAATTAGTTAAAAATGGAGTAATCAAAGGTTTAGGTATAGTATCTGAGATCAAAAGTTAAGAGGTGAATCAATATTCCCTCTAGTCAATAGGAATGGTCGAAATGGTGCTTCAATGGATGAATATAGAATGATGAGGTTGTGATAGCATCTAGTTTAAACTAAAATTGAGATCATATAGGTTTCTTACCAATCTTAAATGAAACAAACTAACAATTTAAAGAGGGAAAACTGATCAGGTTGTTAACAGTTTAGAATGATCAGTTCCTGTGTAAGATTAGATGAATGTTAATGATCTCCTCTTAGTCTTGCTATGGTATCAGATCATTGTCACGACCCAACTAGAGGGTCATGATGGGCACCTGACCGTATTAGTCCACATCTGATGTATATCTCTGACATTAATAGGAACATAGGTGGTCTGATAGGGCCATCATATGATACTCAATAGACTTATAAAGAAAACATGTTTGTATCAAATAATATGAAATATTTATCTATATGGATATGCTGGACATACTATACGAGCCAACAAGGCTATCATAATCACCTATGTGACAACATGTGAAACATCAAGTCTGGACATCATCTAACTATACGTAACTGTCTACAAGCCACTACTGGAAAACATACGTAATCTGGTCGGAACAGGGCCCCGCCATAGCCATGCATATGTGCACACGTATATATAAATAAGACCATATTGACTCTTGGCATCTCTGGAATAAATGGAGTGCATCGACCTTATCCGCTGAGCTGACATCCTAATAGATGGATCACCAACCTGTATCTCTGGACCTGCGGGCATGAAACACAGCCCCCAAACAATAGGGGTGTCAGCACGAATAATGTACCGAGCATGTAAGGCATGAAAACAGCATATACATAAGAATCAGGAAAGGAATCTTAGACGTGAGAGCCAATCTGTATATCTGAATATGTCTTTATATAACTTTGTACATCTGAAAGTGCCTCTGAGGGCATGTGATATGCATGCTTTCTTTCAAAAATCATATACATGTATCATTATACCGTACCCGACCATATAATATAGGCTCGGTGTTATCCGTACCCAGCCATGACAGGCTCGGTGTTATCCGTACCCAACTGCAGTGGTGTGCACTGTCGTACCCGGCCGACGCGGTTCGATAAGGTAAAATAAGTGTATACATATAATATAATGCCTGAAGGACTCATAGGAGTAACTTCTGGGCCTTTCGTAGTGACGTAGGGTAGGTAACCTCCGAACATCGTTATAGAACTAACATCATCAATATGTCTTACTTCTACTGAATCAATGATCACAAGTTCAAATAAAGAATCATCAAAGGTAAGTAGTAACATTGTTGAGAGTCCGAAGAACATAAGCTTTCTAACATTCTATGAGTGGAATCATTATGGATAACGTTCGTTCGTTCGTTTCGTTCTTTTCATAAGATTCACGCCAAAGAGAAAGAAGAGATAGCCTTAACATACCTTGCTGTCTGCCTATAACGCAACGTCTAACCCTCGAGCCTGCAAATCTGCATTTAAAGCATGCATCTTCAAGCATGCATCTTCATTTCAAACCAAGAACATCACTCTTATGCTTCAATTTAACTAGCAAATAACTTAACGGAATTCGGGTAGCATCTCCTCTAGATAACTTACTACCATTAAACTCCAAATCAAGCCCAGATCAACAATGATAATGTTAAGATACCATAAAATAAACAAATACAAATCCATCCCAAATCTTCCTTCAATTCAGACCCTAAGCCAACAACACCGCCATGCCAACATCTAATCTTTTTATCACGCTCTCTTTACTTTAAACCGTCAAACTCCTTCAAAACTAACTTAACAACAAATTTATGAAGGAGAACATACCTTATTGAGTCCAGGAACTTCACTTTGGAACCCTTACTTCAAGGTTAAGAAACTTCCAAACCACTATTAAGCAAGAAAGACAACACTAGCCAACTAGTTAACGATCTTAGGCCTTGATTTTTCTTTGGATTGGCTTGAAATTGTTAGGGAGGATTTTTTTAAGGGTGCTATGGGTGTAGATGCTGGTGGAAATAAGGAAAAAATGGAAGAGGGTAGCTGAGCATGGCTCAAACGAGCTACCACCTCACTTTGGGGGTCGCTCATTGAGGTCCCTCTTCTACCCGGACAGTCTCTCGTTAAATGCCCATAACTTTCTACTCCGATGTTGTATCGTCGAACGGTTTGTTTCTTTAGAAATTAGACTCAATGAATGTCAATTTAGATGGGTGGATCACCCCACAACTCCTCATGTTCTAGGAGATATACTTCCCTCAATTTGGGTCAAAAATCCTGTCCAAATCTTTGCCAGATTTTTCCAATATTTTGACAAATTTAGTTTCTTCGATTCACTTGATCCCAAAACCTTTAAATACTTTAACACTTATTTTTTGTCTTCCTTGAACTTATAGGAGATTTATGGCCCCTTCGGGCGTACGTTAATTCACTTACGATACAAACAACGGAATATATGCAACAACAATCTTGTCTTCTTTACTAATTCAAAGGAACTTCATAACATGTCTCGCTTACATTAGCGTACTTATGTCACGAAATAGCACAAGATTTTCTGATGTGTAACATCCTTCCCCCCTTAGGGACATTCGTCCTCGAATGTTTGTTGTATCCCGTGTTTTGTACGTTGGATTATTCATAAGCTAATCGACATATGTTTAAGGACAAGATTATTTTTGAGATATGAGATGAGGACTTTTAATCACGATTTTAATAGGAGCGCGATTTGCTTGTAAATTACAATTAGTGTGGAAATATTAGTGGAGATTAGGGATTAACTAACCATGATTAGATTATTAAGTGGGGATTTATAATTAATTGAGCTAATTGGAGTGCTAAATGGACCCCACTATAACATGGCCAAATCTGATTGGTCCATGCCATAGTGGGACACATGTCATTGTGGTTGGACACATGTCTTAAGGGCTGGTAGTATATATATACTAGCTGATGACAAAGCATAGCACAACATATTCCTCTCCATAATTCATCTTCATCATCACACTTCTTGAAAGAAAATTAGCAACAACCATGGCTGCCAAACTCCCGGCCAGCCTCAAGAAATCAAAAGGAAGAAGATTTTGATTCCCAAAAATATTCTAAACATTCAAGAAGGCAGCCACCAAGCTCACGGCCAATTCAAGTATTGTGAAGGAAAAGTTGTAATTTGTTTTCTAAGTGTTCTACACGTTCAAGAGAGGCAGCAAATGAACATGGCAAGCTAACAAGTGAATTAGAGGAAACATTTCAGCTTAAGATCTCCTTAATTATGTTGTATTGTTCAAGGTTAGAATCAACAACGTTTTCCCCTCCATTTCTTTAATTAATTATATTTCCTTGAACAAGGAGAAAGGTAGATAACGTAAATCTAACATCGAGAATCCCGTGGTGCTAGTAGCGCAAGTTCCGTCGTGTTGTGGTCATGTTGGATGTTACCTCAAGCTGAAGTAACGTAAAATAAAGCTTCTTTTGCTGAGTTAAGGTAAGGGTTCTTCGTTATTAATATTGATTTGGATTTGATTACAAGTTATAAGGCTGCTACAGTATCGTATAATTGGTTAACGGATTGATAGAATGAATAAACATCGCAAGGGATGTTAGAATTAATTATTAGTATGTCGTAACTGTTGTTGTTGTCGTATAGTTCTCGTTATTGCCGTTGTGGTTGTTGTTGTGTTGTTGAGATAATTTCCTCGTTTATGGAAAGTAGTTGATATTGTGATTGTGGGCTGTTTTGAAAATGATCTGGAGGTGGATCCGATTCTAGCTTGATATGAAATTATTGGTATTATTATTGTTGGTATATGTTCGATATTTTTGCTGAATTGGGATCTTGGGGATTGTTGAGTTCTTAGGGGAAATGCTGCCTGAATTTGTAGGCTATAGTCGGGCTGCTCTTATCGTAATTAAATTTCTGAACATGATGTTGAGCTGATGTGTACATAGCCTAGTTGTATTATTGTTGTTATGGAGTTTTGGAGGAGGGCAAGGTGAAACGCCGAATAGTTGTCATATAGCGAGCTCGTGGTTCGTCGTATTGTACATATGCTGTCTTGTTGGTTGTGCTTGATTACAAGTTGGCTGATGCTTGTGTTACTATTATTATCTTGTAGATAAAGTCTTAAAAAGGGTCTGATCCGTCATAATTGTTTCGAGGGTCATAAATCAAGGTATGTAAAGCTAACCCTTCTTTCTTTTTGGCATGATCTTTATAAACAAATATATGACGAGCATATAACTCCAAAGAAACTCCTATTCCTAGAGACACTAGGATGGCTAATGGTCTTGATATCCAGAACCTATTTCACATTATCTTGATACGTGTCTATGAATCTTGATGTTCTATTTGATATAATCCATAGTGACATTCGAGGGGTACTTGATATGATTGTTATCTTTGATGCTCAAGTATTAGTTCATTCTACTTATTCTATTGAGTCTCAGATATAACTTAGTTTGCATATGGTTTCTCACTACTCTGCTCGTGCATGCTGTTAATGTATCTTTCACCGAGTCCTGGGCCGGCTATGTTTTCGTGCACAGTTTCACTGGATTGTTCACCGAGTCCCTCACTAGAGGACTGGGTACGGTATATATATATATATATATATATATATATATATATATATATATATATATATATATATATATATATATATATATATGATGATGATATGATGATGTGATGATGGCACCGAGTTCCATGATGTGCCGGGAATGGTATACATGTATACGACTTTATTCACCGAGTCCCATAATGGGCCGAATATGGTATATGATATAACTATGCATGATTTTCATTTCATAAGGCACAAGTACATTGGTATCTGATTGTTATACTTGTCTCCTATAATCTTTATTTATATCATGATCTTCTTTATTGTATTTCATGGTTTATATACTCAGTACATATCTCGTACTGACCCCCTTTCTTCGGGGGGCTGCGTTTCATGCCCATAGGTACAGACACTCGGTTTGGTGATCCTCCAGCTTAGGACTTCTGCTCAGCTGTTTGGAGAGCTCTATTATTCCGGACCCTAGACTATTTTGATACAGATCTTTTGATATAGACTTATATATATATATATATATATATATATATATATATATATATATATATATATATGTCCAGGGGTACGACAGGGCCCTGTCCCGTCATATTTCACTTTTATACTCTTAGAGGTCTGTAGACATGTGTGGGTTGTATATAGGTGTTGTTCAGCTGTGTCAATATGGCTTGTTTTAGGATGTTCCCGTACGTAGTGACAGCCTTGTCGGCTTGCGCATTGTATTATGCTCGATTAGTTGTGACTCCTCAGGAGACAGGTTATTGTGATATATGAAGTTATAAATCTTTAGTTGTTTTTACAAGTTTCCATTCCGTCCTTAGTTTTAGTTTGACTATATCTAACAGGTTCGTTTACGAGTGTCCATTTCGGCCACTAGTCATGGCCCATGGGGTTGGGTCGTGACAAAAGTGGTATCAGAGCAGTTCATCCTCGGAGTGTCTACAGACCGTGTCTAGTAGAGTCTTGTTTATCGGTGTGTTATGCACCACATCTATAAACAGGAAGCTACATGACATTTAGGATGTTACCTTTCCTTCTTACTCTAGATCGTGCAATACAGAAGGGCGACTGGTCATCATCAAGGTTAGTAATTGTAAATATAGTAAGAAGATGGATTAAATGTATATATATTGATGATAAGTTCAATTATAAAGTGGGAACAGAAGAAGCTGAACGAATCCGTAAAAAGATAGGTAAGCAGGGTATATGTTAGATACGGTATGAATGTTGCAGGTATGATTGAAACCTGCAGTTAAAGATTGAAAGGGAAAGTAAATAGGAAAGTATAACAGGTAGAGTTTGAGTTGGACAAACGAGGTAAGTTCATCAATTTCATACGGTAGTTGATACTGGGAGCCCTGTGTGGCTATCATATGATATATATATATATATACATATATATGTTGGCCCTGTGAGGCATTGTTGCTATTTCCTGCGTGCAGGTTTTGGGATAGTAAGAATTACAGAGGAAACTCTGCCACAATTTTCCTAGGAATAAAAAGAGAATGAGATATAGGTTTGTAAAAAAGTCTTGAAAGGTAATGTCAACAGTAATGATAAGATTTGACTAAGTTTCGAGTACGGCTGACTTCGAGAAATAAGTTAACCGTTGAATTGATGGTAATAGTAATTTTGAGGTCGATATCAATATGGTAAAAAGGGAATGCTAGGACAATTGGGAAGGGCTTGTGATAATAAAAGATGATTTAGAAAAGGCTTGCAAATTTTAATAGAGTTTTATATTGAGGTATCAACTGAATTTACTAGCAGGGATAAATTACGACGAGTTTATAGTTAGAAGAAGTAATAGTATGATTGAGACAAGAGTACAGAGGAAGAAGAATTGTGACGAATATGAATGTATTGATAAGACAGCTTGTGAGGTATTAAGGATAAGATTGACCAGAAAGGGTAAAAGGTTAAGAAGTGTTACACTATAGGATTGATTACGAAGAGGATTTAATGTGAATATAATAAGGATTGTTATGAAAATGAGTAAAGCCTAGCGAGGAAGTGACTAAATGATATGACGTGATCTATGTGATTAAAGTATAAAGGCGAGCTATAGAACGAATAAGAAAGACTTATGAAGTTCTTCTATAGGGAAAGTTCAGAATAAAGATTATGCGATAACGGAAATGATAGCGAGCACAAGTGAAAAAGGAGTTAATTAAAAGAAGGAAATAAGAAGAAAGTGAGATAACAGTGCAGTAATAGGTTATGACATGTATAGCCAAGAACACGAGTAATATAAGTGACGAAACTGTAAAAGACAAAACTATAGAAAGATGAGCAATGAGGTAGAATGAGTGCCAGAAAAATGACTGGATGATAAGAACAAATAGGGATGAACAGAATACGTTTTGAAAATAAGAAAGGGACTATGCAGAAGTAGGGTTTTCTGAAGGATACAGAGGTCGCATGAGATTTCTTGTGCATAGAATAAAAGATGGACATAGACTGGAGAAATGGTAAGGGAATTCTAAAGGAAACACCCAAGATAGACGTAATAATTGAATACGAGTATAAAATAAAAGGGAAATATATAGCTACGAACTTAAAGGTGTAGTACGACGACAAGGTGATAAGATAAGGCCATTATTAAGACGAATTTGATATGATTTTGAGTAAGTTAGAAGTTAGTGTTGGGTACACAACAAGGGTAAAAGAGCATAAGGCATAAAGGAGTACTGCGTGTGTATGACTTCACCTCGGAAATAGTGAAATCCTTAAAGGACAAGGACTGTAGGCCTGAGGAACAAATAATGTATTGTGAATTTATTAAAGGAAACAGATGATATAAGTTGGGATAAGGATAATATTATAAGAGAACTTTGGACACTTATCATCGGAATATAAGTGCTACCTAATTGAGAATCTGGAACGACTATAAGTACTAATAAATTACTGATTGGAGTAAGTGGAATGTGGCCGTGGATGAGTTGCTACATGGGTTGCATTACTCGATTACGGATTATCAGATGAGATTTTATACTGTATATGGAAAGGTTCTCGTCGCTTCATGATTTTGTTAAGGTTTCGTACGTGGATAATCAAGTCATAAATTATAAAGGAAAGATATGGATATGGTACAGTATGCCAAGTGAGTTGAAAAAAAGGGGGATCAGATGAATTTGAGATTGGAAATAGGGACGTAGAGCGGAATATAAACAGATAATGGTATAAGTAGACCCTAAAGGGGGGAAGCGGGTGTGAGAAAATCAAGTGTAAAATGGAAACAATTGACACTGCAATATATTTGATATGGATACTTAAACTTCAAGTGAGATCCCTTGCTGAAACAAATTAGTAAGATCTGAAAGCCAGGAATAAACGGATAGAAGTCAGGATGATATTTGAGACGGTGCTGAGAATCATTTGTAAAGGTCTTGAATTGTATTACATTAAAAGTGGGTGCTTATAAAAATAAAGAGTACGACAAGAGAATGGTAACGAGTAATTTAAGAGATATTGTAAAGGATAGCAACGCTATACTAGATTAGAGGCTAAGATTTGGCAATAGAGTTGTGCGTTAATGATATTGCGACTTACAAGTAGCAAAGGGAAGGGATAGAAAATCTTCTATAGCAGGATATGAGAAAATCAAGGGGGTGAATAAAGGAAGGGAAAGGAGTATGACAAGATAGCCTACGAGCGAGTTTTAGTACGGATGAGTTATGTAAAGCATAATGAACCAGGAGAAGGAAAGACTATGACTATGATTGGATATATTTTATGCAGGTAGTACAAGAATAGTTATGCAACCTACGAATAGTTGTATGCTAAGAATGAGACCAAGTGAGTATTTGACAAGAAGAGTAAGGATCCAGTAATAACAATGCGGTTGTGATATTTTGGATACGTTAAGGAAAGGTGTAAGGTGGTTTGAGCCAAATTACCGAGATAGAATTAGTACTGAGGGCAAATAGGACATGGCCATAGTTGAGCCCCGATACCGACTGAAAGATACAAGAGGAGAATGCAAAGTAAAGCATAAATACTAGTGAAACGATGCTAAGGTATTTGAGCACCTTCGCATATTCTTGCATAATGTGTGACGGAAAAACTAAGAGCAAACTCTGAGTAAAGAGGCAATAGAAGAGTTTGAATTAAAAATAAAGAAACGACACAAGATAATATGCCTTAAGTGTTACAAGTTGGGTTAAGGGAAATAATGAAATGGTTTAAGAGAGATGATCAGAACGAGCTGGTTACTAGAAGACAGTGAATTTATATGTCAAATAAAAAATTCTTTCAGAATTATATAGCAAGATTACAGGGCGGCTATGTAAAGTTATTATATGAGGGAACTCCAGCACTACTTGATAGTTAACTCTAAAGATTGAGATTGGGAGCTCAAAAGTAGAGTGACAGTTAAAGTCTTTTAAGGAAATCGAGAAGTGATACATGAGGCTGAAGATTCCAGAATATGGACTGGAATAGCAGAGATATGTAAGGTTATTGAAGTAAAATAATGTTACACTTTGGAAAATTTTGTTTTATTCGTAGAGTCTGCGAAGGGTCTACAGGTTACCGGAGGCATGAAATACTCCAAGGATTGTAAAGTCTAATAAATCGACGAGGGACGTCTGCACGGTATAAAATCTTATTTAAAGATTAAGAGGTAAGATGAAGTGAACGATACATCTTAAGGGAGTAACTATAGAAGAAGAAAGAGTCGAGTTATGACTAAGTGCACCAGGGAGAGAGTAAGATTTCAGCAGAAGAGCTCGCAATACAATTGTCAACCAACTGCGAAATAAGGAGGAGAGTAAAGACAACGACGTGGAATTATTACATCGAGAAGCAACAGAAAGAGGAAATATTACGGGAATGGTTACTTAAAGATCTGGAATGCGTTATAATAAATCGAAGGAAATCAACCAACGGAAGAGGCATGTGAAGGGCATAATTTAATAAAACAACATTTAAGGAAGTATTGGAAGTGCAGGACTAGTTTAACATTCGAGGACGAATGTTCCAAAGGGGGGAAGGATGTTATATCGCGTATTTTTGTACGTTTGATTATTCGTAAGCTAATCGACATAAGTTTAAGGACAAGATTATTTTTGAGATATGAGATAAGGACTTTTAATCCCGATTTTAATAAGTGCACGATTTGCTTGTAAATTACAATTAGTGTGGAAATATTAGTGGAGATTAGGGATTAACTAACCATGATTAGATTATTAAGTGGGGATTTATAATTAATTAAGCTAATTGGAGTGCTAAATAGACCCCACTATAACATGGCCAAATCTTATTGGTCCATGCCATAGTGGGACACATGTCATTGTGGTTGGACACATGTCTTAAGGGCTAGTAGTATATATATACTAGCTGATAACAAAGCATAGCACAACATATTCCTCTCCATAATTCATCTTCATCATCACACTTCTTGAAAGAAAATTAGCAACAACCATGGCTGCCAAACTCATAGCCAGCCTCGAGAAATCAAAAGGAAGAAGATTTTGATTCCCAAAAATATTCTAAACATTCAAGAAGGCAGCCACCAAGCTCACGGCCAATTCAAGTATTGTGAAGGAAAAGTTGTAATTTGTTTTCTAAGTGTTCTACATGTTCAAGGGAGGCAGCAAATGAACATGGCAAGCTAACAAGTGAATTAGAGGAAACATTTCAGCTCAAGATCTACTTAATTAGGTGGTATTGTTCAAGGTTAGAAGCAACAACGTTTTCCCCTCCATTTCTTTGATTAATTATACTTCCTTCAACAAGGAGAAAGGTAGATAACGTAAATCTAACATCGGGAATCCCGTGGTGCTAGTAGCGCAAGTTCCATCATGTTGTGGTCATGTTGGATGTTACCTCAAGCTGAAGTAACGTAAAATAAAGCTTCTTTTGCTGAGTTAAGGTAAGGGTTCTTCGTTATTAATGTTGATTTGGATTTGATTACAATTATAAGGCTGCTACAGTATCGTATAATTGGTTAACGGATTGATAGAATGAATAAACATCGCAAGGGATGTTAGAATTAATTATTAGTATGTCGTAATTGTTGTTGTTGTCGTATAGTTCTCGTTATTGCCGTTGTGGTTGTTGTTGTGTTGTTGAGATAATTTTCTCGTTTATGGAAAGTAGTTGATATTGTGATTGTGGGCTGTTTTGAAAATGATCTGGAGGTGGATCCGATTCTAGCTTGATATGAAATTGTTGGTATTATTATTGTTGGTATATGTTCGATATTTTTGCTGAATTAGGATCTTGGGGATTGTTGAGTTCTTAGGGGAAATGCTGCATGATAGTCGAGCTGCTCTTATCGTAATTAAATTTCTGAACATGATGTTGAGCCGATGTGTACATAGCCTAGTTGTATTATTGTTGTTATGGAGTTTTGGAGGAGGGCAAGGTGAAACGCCGAATAGTTGTCATATAGCGAGCTCGTGGCTCGTCGTATTGTCCATATGCTGTCTTGTTGGTTGTGCTTGATTACAAGTTGGCTGATGCTTGTGTTACTATTATTATCTTGTAGATAAAGTCTTAAAAAGGGGCTGATCCGTCATAATTGTTTCGAGGGTCATAAATCAAGGTATGTAAAGCTAACCCTTCTTTCTTTTTGGCATGATCTTTATAAAAAAATATACGACGAGCATATAAATCCAAAGAAACTCCTATTCTTAGAGACACTAGGATGGCTAATGTTCTTGATATCCAGAACCTATTTCACATTCTCTTGATACGTGTCTATGATTCTTGAAGTTCTATTTGATATAATCCATAGTGACATTCGAGGGGTACTTGATATGATTGTTATCTTTGATGCTCAAGTATTAGTTCATTCTACTTATTTTATTGAGTCTCAGATATAACTTAGTTTGCATATGGTTGCTCACTACTCTACTCGTGGATGTTGTTAATGTATCTTTCACCGAGTCCCGGGTCGGCTATGTTTTCGTGCACAGTTTCACTGCATTGTTCACCGAGTCCCTCACTAGATGGCCGGGTACGGTATATATATATATATATATATATATATATATATATATATATATGATATGATGATGTGATGATGGCACCGAGTCCCATGATGGGTCGGGTATGGTATACATGTATACGACTTTATTCACCGAGTCCCATGATGGGCCGGATATGGTATATGATATAGCTATACATGATTTTCATTTCATAAGGCACAAGTAGATTGGTATCTTGATTGTTATACTTGTCTCCTGTAATCTTTGTTTCAGTCATGATCTTCTTTATTGTATTTCATGCTTTATATACTCAGTACATATCTCGTACTGACCCCCTTTCTTCGGGGGGCTGTGTTTCATGCCCGCAGGTACAGACACTCGGTTTGGTGATCCTCCAGCTTAGGACTTCTGCTCAGCTGTTTGGAGAGCTCCATTGTTCTGGAGCCTAGACTATTTTGATACAGATCTTTTGATATAGACTTATATATATATTTCCAGGGTACGGCGGGGCCCTGTCCCGTCATATTTCACTTTTATACTCTTAGAGGTTTGTAGACATGTGTGGGTTGTATATAGGTGTTGTTCAGCTGTGTCAATATGGCTTGTTTTGGGATGTTCCTGTACGTAGTGACAGCCTTGTCGGCTTGCGCATTGTGTTATGCTCGATTAGTTGTGACTCCTCAGGAGACAGGTTATTGTGATATATGACGTTATAAATCTTTAGTTGTTTTTACAAGTTTCCATTCTGTCCTTAGTTTCAGTTTGACTATATCTAACAGGTTCGTATACGAGTGTCCTGTTCGGGCACTCGTCATGGCCCATGGGGTTGGGTCGTGACAATGTTAAAGTAACAACGTATTGCCTTGGGTTCTAATATCGTCCTTTCAGTGTCACTTATTAATCCGGTACCATCTAGATCTTAACATATTAGATTTTTCATTGCCTTTCGGATCTGAATATTTTATCGCTGAAATCCTAATTTCTTTGTATCTTGAGTTACCGAATTATTTTCTTCTTCCAAGATATCAAATGGTTTCTGGTCGAACTCACTATCACAAGTCTTGCAACTCCTTTCTTCATGTCACCAATTTACCAATTCCTGATCCTTATGTTACGTAGTATTCTGAGGATCACCTTTATACTTATCCTTCGCCTAACTTAACTCATTAACTCAGACACTTTACTTGGGATACCCTGTTATCTCGTCGTCTAGTAAATTATCATTTGATAATCACAGTCCTTCTCGAGTTTTGTCAACTTAAAGTATCGGATTCAAGACCATGATCCTTCCACTTTATCTTTATGGTAAGGGTACTATTTCATATCTAGTTATTTTACATTGCCTTTTCTGCTTACAGTTTATCTATCTTATCTTCCTTCTACTTCTGGCTTCATTCATGTCTCTCTCTCACTTATTTCTTAAGCTAAACACCATTCTCTCGTCTTGCAAGATGTTCATTCTGTCGTCAACCGGTCCCTTTCAACTTACAAATATTTATATTGGATTCTTCGTATAGCCATTCCTTCCTTGTTTAAGCCCTGCTATAGTAGTTTACTTTATCTTTCTCAATACAATTCGACGCTGCTGTACTTACCTTGGAGTACTTCACTTCTTACTATACCTTTGAATACTTTCCATTCCTTATTAACTATGCCTCAGGTTGTGCTCACGTATCACCTAAGTCTGATTCACCATTACCTGATCTTTTTTCATAGGTTACCATATCCTTTTAGATTCTCTATGAGTTATACGACTTCATTAAAGGTTTGCTTTCTTATTGAATTCTGAAATCTAATTTTTCTTATTTTTGTACTCATCTTAAATCGTATTTCCTTGAATTCCTTTCAAGTTAAACTTAGTCATAGGTTATTCTTCGTAAGATATGATTCATAACTTAATGTTTTTGAAAGGTCTCTTCTTTGGGCTTCCCACCTTTGAATAGTCCTGAAGTCCCGTAATTATCTTTTACTGAATTTTGCCGTGATCCCTAAATTATTAGCTATTCTTCCTTCAATTCCTACTTGATATTTTTAAGTATCCTTTCGTTAACACAGGAGGTGAATCGATATCTATTCACTTGCCTTCACTCTTTTAGCATCGTAATACATCAATCATCCTCCGGGTCTATTTAACACGAACATTCTTCCTCACTTACCCTTTCTAATGTCGTTGTCATCCTTTTAATCACCTACTAAATTATTCACAGGAATCTCTTATCGTATACTTAGTGAACAATCATAAACACATTCTTTACTATTTCGGATCCACGTTTACGGTATAAATAACTCTCTACTCGACTTTCAATTCTATTTCCTACCTCACTTCTACTTCATACCTCTCCTTTAATCATGTCTCGCCGAACAGGTTTGTATTACTTGTAATGCTTTTTCTGAAGATCCTTGCCTCTTGCTGCGCCCTTCAATCTGTACTCTTTTTGCATTTCAGTCTTTTTTTTTAAGATGCTATTGTCATCACCTTGTATCGAGGTCAATCTTCCAAGTTCACTTTGCTCATCGCTATAGACTGTTTATCCGGATAATGGGTTTTCTTTGTCATTCATTTCTTATTACGGTTTTGGATCTTCTCCCTTTTATAGCCTCAATTTTTTTCTAGATACGAATTATCTTATCCGAAATAGCCTCCCATACTTCCTTTCCAACGTAAACCACAAACTTCATTTGCTATCGTGCCATGTCTTATCTTCCTTTTTCTCTGAAAACATAATCCGTACTGGGATAACCTTGTACATAACCAAGAACATCTTAAATCCACCTTTGGTAACATCTTTGACTTGAAATTTAGAACTGGGCCCTTTCAAAATTTCCCTACATTAGTCTGCGACACCATAATGGGTAGTCCTTTATTACTCTGAGGGATCATTGATGTGGAGAATTGTAATCTTCTTGGGGTTCATTGGAATTCCGGTGAAATTACTAAGTACATATAGGAGGGGTGAGGAGTTCCTTCTTAGCTGACAATTGGAAAAATATAAGGTGCCCACTAATATAACGTCTCGTGCCTTAGATTGAAGTAATTACTTGTCACGTATCCTTATGGTTCTTGTTTTAGTCTCAATTTCCTTAAAGGACCAACTTCTTCTCCCGACGTAGAAATTTTCATACAGGGTGTATCTTCTCTATGCCCCACCTATCATTATCATAGTTGTTGTTGGGGATAAATAATTAGTTGTACCTTCTACTTAAAACTCTCCTTTCATTTCTCGTGGTCATGTATACATTGTAATGTAAATACTTGCTTTTCATCAATCCTTCACTTACTGCCTCTTGTCATATTGCTCCTAATTATCGTATCACTCTCTTAATCGACTCCTTGTCCTATTCTTTCCTTATTCATCATTCCTTTCGTATTAGTCATAATGACCTCTTCTTCATATAGCCATTTCTTAGCTTATCCTAAATCCCATATAACATTTCTTCCTATCCATTTTTGTACGCCGTTACTGAGAGTCTGAACGGCTGTTCTGTGAAACGTATAAGTCTTAATCAACAACAATAAGTCTATTTCTGAGTTGCTAGCCTGTACTCGTACTATGTGTATATATATGCATACCAACCTTGCCTAATATCTTATTCTCATAAAAGCACATAAGAATTAGAGAACCTCTTTCGTATTTATGAAACTTTCTTACCTCTCCTGACTCGTCGTAGACGTCTCGAATTCTCTTCTAGTTCCAATCGTAAGGAACATGTCAATTACTTCTAGTATTCACTCCTTCATCTCTTCTCACTTAGGGTGGATTCTTAACAACTTATTTGTTACACCTCGCACTTTCAGAGCGTGAGCACGCCACGTATTTCACCGAATTAATTGAGTATCAGAGACGTCCAATGAAGTTTTGAAAGGTACAAGCCATGGGAAGTACGTAACAATGAAGTAAAGGATGAATTACAATCTCATAAGTTGTAACCGGGAAGGAAAACCTTGGAACCAAAGGATCTGACCATTATAAAGTATGATTAATGATAAATATCATGTATGGAGAGTTTTGGAAGATTCCGGGATCAAGCAAATCGAAGAAAATAAATTCATCAAAAATTTGGAAAGAATTTTGGACAGAAGTTTTGGGTCACCTTTGGAGGGGTATATCTCTTGGTATATGGTGTTTCAATAGCCAAAAATGAAGTTCGTCGAGTCTAGTTTCCAACACAACAAACCGTTCGTCGATACGACTTTAGAGTAGAGAGTTATGGGCATTTTAAAATGGACTGTCAGAAGCCCGCGAACCTACGCGGAAATTCTAGAAACCACTCAAAAAGGCCCAACAATTTCGGCCCATTAGCCCAAAACCGAATTGGACTATTATATATATACCCCTTAAGTCATCTAACTCATCATTTTTCATCAATTTCTCACCATCTCTCACCTCCACACCTCTCTAGAATCTCCCACAGCATTCATCCAATCTCCAAACCTCTCTAAACTTATCCCAAATCCTCTAGAACCCTATTCCAACTTCTACAACATGCACATATATTCCTACAAGTCTATATGACAAAGTGGTTAAGGGTTTCACAGGGAGGTCTACACTTGTCTCTCCTTCTTAAAGATGTTGGGTGGGTATTTTTAAGGTGGAGAAACCATGGAATTGAAGTGTTCTTGAATTTTGAGGTAAGATTTCATATTACTTTCATGTTTATGAGCTTGTTTGGTAATTATGTTAAGATTTGAGGAGAAGGAAATTGGAGGAAAAGTTCAGATATGCAATTGATGATATTTTGAGTTGTGAATTAACTTGAGTTATAATTATTAGTATGTTTTTAGCATAATCTTGTTATGAGGGATAATAATGATGTTAAGGAATTATCGTATATGAGTATACAAGGGGTTGCATGAAGTTGTTGTTATGGATTTATTATGAAAAGATGTTTTGGGATTAAATTGAGTATAGTTTGAATGTAATCTTTTGAATATGGAATTGTTGATGTTTTATTGTGCTTTGGGAGTTATTTTGAAGATTGGAGGGAGTAGAAGATATAGGGGAGATGCTGCTCGAATTTCGGCAGATTCTAAAGGGGTTTAATTTGGAGGCTTAAGATAAGCATATGACGATAAGCCTAACAATAGCATGAATTCTCTTGAATGTAGATTACGAGCTTGAGAGGACAAGCGTTAAGTAGTTAAAGTTAAGGCGACCGAAAAGGTATGTTAAGGCTAGTCCCTTTCTTTCAAAGGGCGTGATTCCTATGTTATGATTCCATATATGTTTCCATAACCTTCTTACTTCCAAAATTTAGAAGTTCATGATTCTTAAAAGCTTCTTATGATACCAAAGATGAGATGTTTTCGATGACGAACATGATGATGATGATTTTAATTCTAGAAATTCCAACGCTTATGATTTTAATACTATTATGAGATTATTGAGCTTATTTGATGATTTTCTCGATTTTATTCATTGTTGTTGATCTCACCTTATAATAATTGTTCCTTTAAGGTGAGATATAGCGATGATGATTGTTCTATAATATAAATCGGAGGTTACCGACCTTACGTCACTCCGATAGAGTCGTAGCTTTTATTTGGGCTCTCATGCATGCTACTTATATTATAAATGTATATGATATATATATGTATATAGGGGATATGGGGAAAGGTGATGCGTTATATACGCATAACCACATGATCAGTTGGTATACTATGATATCGTCCTAGACGCGGGATGCCCAGACGCAGGATATATGGGTAAATGGATCGGGCTGGACGCTGCGCAGTAATATAATATATATATGGATCGGGCTGCAGTTCTGCAGCAATATAATATATTTATGGATCGGGCTTCACGTTCTGCAGCACTTATGTTATATATGTATATAAGAAATGTTTTCTTTTGAAAGCTAAGCATGCATGGTTTTCGCCTTATGAGGCAATCAGATGTACAGGTTATCTTTAACTCCTGTTATGTTCTATATTTCTTATTATGTTGTTATTCATACCTTACATACTCAGTACACTGTTTGTACTGACGTCCTGTCACGACCTGACTAGGGGCCGCGACGGGTACCCAGGGCTAACCACCGAGCACCGCTCATTCTATCACTTATCATACTCATTTAATGCTCTTTTATCAAATTTATACTCAAATCATAAGAAAATTCATTTTCCATTTGAGAACATAAATACCTTTATAGATATAAGCCTTTAGGCTATCAAAATAATATATGTATATATATATATATATATATATATATATATATACATAATGGCAACCTCGTGTGACCATATAACCCACACTGCGTATCTACGAGCCTCTACTAGAGTGCTAGACATAGGGACGGGACAGGACCCCGTCGTGCCCAAAGTATACAAATATACACAAAAGAACAATCAAGCACCTCCGGAACAATGGAGTGCTCTCAATCAGCTAACAACTCCTACGAGTCTGGATCAAGCTCACCTCCCGGTCTACCTGTGGGCATGAACACAGCATCCAAAGAAAATGGACGTCAGTACGAACATTGTACTGAGTATGTAAGACAAGAATGAAATAAATATAATAGAAGGATCATGAGCCATAAGAGAAAGATATAACCTGCATGAGTTTCATAGGTGAATACATTTCGTACACATATCGTATATTTATATAATCATGGTACATATGTCATCCCATGACATATATCATCACATCAAAATCCTCATTGTTAAACCGCGTCCGGGTAACCATCATATGCCGCCCACTAGTGGTGATCATGCCCGACCACCTAGGCTCGGTGTAAACATACCAGCCCGCCTTAGCGGTGACATGCCCGGCCATTGAGGCACGGTGGAATCATATGCATCCCGCCTTAGCGGTGACATGCCCAGCCATTTTGGCGCAGTGGAATCATATCATCATATAATCAATCACAAATTCATCATTTTTACACATCTCATAGGCATAACATAATCTTACATTATTGATCGTCTCATAGACCTATCATGACTTAGCATCATTATACATTTATCATTAAGAGCGTACATTAGACTTTGAAGGCAACTATGGCTATGTCAGAGTGACATAAGGTTGTGAGCCCCCGATTATATTATGGAGTAATCATCAACATCATATCTCACCTTGAAGGAACTAACAATTTAAGGTGAGTGTGAGCAAAGAGAAGCATCTATGAAACCATACTTTGAATTATTAGCTTCGTGGACACCTTATTATACACTAGGATTTCTCATACTTATGTTCATCATCATCATTATCCTGCTCGTATCGTATTTCCTTTCTTAATCATGTGCGTATGTAGTTTGGTGTATTTACGGACTCATAGTCTCCATCGTATAGGATGATCATGGAAAACTTGAAAGATTCATGCCTTTGAAGGAAGGGATTAGCCTTACATACCTTTTCCGTTTAACTAGTTTATCGCTTGCTTGCTCTCCTTCAACGCCCACGTTTCTACCTTCAACAGAATTCGCATTAACATTAGTTAATCGGCTATAAGAGCATGTTACTATTTATAGGGAAAATTGGGCAGCATTTCCTCCGTTTCTACTACTTTTCCCATGTTCTATATCAACTCCCAAACATTCATAACAACATTCACAATATCACAAACAACAATCATCATTTATCTACATTTACCACAATTCACCATTTCCCTTTAATTTATCCACAATTATGGTTAAAGCTCCTTATCGCGTTTTCTCATATATCATACCTGTTCCATGGTCTAAATGTCATTTATAACATATTCACAATCATAACATACCAACATTCATGATTCATCCCAAACTATTGTTCAACAATGATACTATTCACTCATTCATGACCCATTTCCTATGTCTTTCTACCATTCAAGTGTCTTAACCTTCCAATACCTTAAACAACATGGGATAACCATAAAACTCACCTTAGATGATGGATGAACATCCCTTGAGTATAACTTCTCTTCTTGCACTAAAACCCTAACTCACTTCCCTTGAGATTTCTTGGTGTAGATGAACTCTTGCTAGGTTTCACACACTTGTTTTCATAGATTTGGTGTAGTGGATCTTTGTTTTCCCTTGAATCCTTATGGATGAATGATGGAGAAGGTTCTAGAGGTTTCTTGGTGTGTGGAGGAGTGAGATGGAATGAAATAAAATGAAGGGAAGGTCCTTATATTAAATCATGAAAGTTGTCCCGACTGAGACATACGGACTAATATACGGTCCGTACATTTTATACGGGCCGTATGTGTGGCCGTATGTTTGGTCCAGTAGGTGATGTCCCCCTTGGATAAATATACGGCCTAACATACGGCCAGTATATTTTATACGGTCCGTATAGTGCCCAGTTGTTCCGATTTCGTTCTCGTCGACTCGTTTGATCTCCAATCCTTATGGAACCTTCTTGACACTTGTTTAGAACCTCAATACCAATCTAAGGGACGTTATCACTCTTCTCTAAGACGTCATTATGCCATCACTAATTCGTCACTCATAATTCTTACCCAACGCACGACACATCCTTTGCATTCCTTGATAATCCGTCTTCCTTTTCGTTAATTGTTTTTGAGTCTCGATTAGGGTCATCCAATGCCATTTTTTAATTATCGAAACATCGCATACATCATTCTCTCTGCTAGCCTATTTACTGTACGTTAACGGGGAGTTTTCCAAGGTGTAACATTCTTTCCCCGTTTTGGAACATTCGTCCTCGAATGTTAAACACTCGGGAATTCTATAAAAATTTCGCCAAAGTTTGCCCTGTAATATGGCACTACCATCCTGTCACAACAACCCATAATAATATTGCCTCACAGGGCCACAACACGATAGTAATATAAATTGGCCACACACGACCAGAAGCATGAAAAGTAAGCATACATACCTCATAATCTTGGTGTTTCATCGTGAATCTCAACTGAGGGTTGAAATAAGTGCGGATACGTGGATTTCATTTTCTCTTCCGCTTCCCAAGTCATTTCTTCTCGGTTGTTGTTTCGCCACAAGACTTTGACTGAAGCTACTTCCTTGTTTCGTAGTCTTCGCGCTAGCCTGTCTAAAATGGAAATGGGCACTTCTTCATATGCTAGCCTTTCTGTCACTTGCACATCATCAATTGGAACAATCTTCATAGGATCTCCAACGCATTTGCGGAGCATTGAGACATGAAAGACTGCAAGTCTAATTCATAGGCTACATGACCCACCTTGCGGATAATTTTATAGGTGCCAATGTATCTAGGACTTAACTTTCCTTTCTTGCCAAATCTTATCACCCCTTTCATTGGCGACACTTTCAAGAATACCCAATCATCAACCCAAAATTCCATGTCTCGCCGGCGGTTGTCCGCATAAGATTTCTGGCGACTTTGGGCTGTCAACAATCGATCTCAGATCACCTTGACTTTTTCTACCGCTTGCTGAATCAATTCAGGGCCTATGAACTGTACTTCTCCTATTTCAAACCATCCGATTGGGGAACTACACTTTCTTCCATATAATGCTTCAAACGGAGCCATTTGGATACTGGAATCGTAGCTGTTGTTATATGCAAACTCAATCAAAGGTAAATGATCATCCCAACTACCACCAAAGTCTAAAATACACGCCCTTAGCATATCCTCCAAGGTCTGTATAGTACGTTCGGCTTGTCCATCAGTCTGCGGATGAAATGATGTGCTAAGTTTCACTTGGGTACCTAGACCTTCTTGAAAGGATTTCCAGAACATGGTTGTAAACTGTGCCCCTCTATTTGTGATAATGGATAGTGGAATACCTTGAAGTCGCATGATTTCTTTGAGATATAGTGTCGCATAATCTTCTAATGAGTAGGTAGTTTTAACCGGAAGAAAATGAGTTGATTTCGTGAGTCTGTCCACAATCACCCATATAGAATCATACTTGCCTCGGGAACGAGGTAACCCCATAATAAAATCCATATTGATCACTTCCCATTTCCAAGTAGGGATTTTCATCGTTTACAATAATCCTCCTGGCTTTTGATGTTCGATTTTTACTTGCTGGCAATTTGGACACTGAGCTACGAATTCTGCTATGTCTCTTATCATGCCATCCCACCTATATATCAACTTGAGATCATGATACATTTTGGTTGCACCTGGGTGAATAGAATACCGAGAGTAATGGGCTTCTTCTAGAATTCTACGACGTAATTCTGCGACATTTGGAACACATAGCCTGCCTCGGTATCTAAGAATCCCATCCCTGGAAGCGTCAAATGGGTACTTCTCTTTTCCATGAGATGTGTCTCTGTAATGACACAAATGAGGATCTTCATACTGACGCTCTTTCACTTCTATATTCAGAGATGAAACTGTGGGATCACTAATACCAATCCCTGAACTACTCGAATCAATTACACGCACTCCGAGGTTAGCTAATTGGTGGAGCTCATGAACTATCTCTTTCTTTTCCGGAGGAACTTCACATAAACTGCCCATTGATCAGCGGCTAAGCGCGTCAGCCACTACATTTGCTTTTCCGGGGTGGTATAAAATATTCAGATCGTAATCTTTCAATAACTCTAACCACCGCCTCTGTCGCAGATTTAACTCCTTCTGCTTGAAAATGTACTGAATACCCTTGTGATCTGTATAGATATCAACATGCACACCATACAAGGAATGTCTCCACATCTTTAATGCATGAATGACTGCAGCCAATTCGAGTTCATGAGTTGGATAGTTCTTTTCATGTTTCCGCAGCTGCCTCGAAGCATAAGCAATGACTTTACCGTGCTGCATTAATACACATCCTAACCCAATACCGGAAGCATCACAGTACACAACATAACCATCTGGCCCTTCTGGAAGTGTTAAGACTGGAGCTTTGGTTAATCTGTCCTTCAACTCTTGGAAGCTGCGTTCACAAGCATCATTCCATTGAAATTTAGCCGACTTCTTGGTTAGCTTCGTCAATGGGGCTGAAATAGAGGAAAACCCCTCTACAAACCTTCTATAGTAACCTGCCAATCCCAGAAAACTATGGACTTCTGTAGGCGCCGTAGGCCTTGACCAAGTCTTCACAGCTTTAATTTTCTGAGTGTCGACTCGAATGTCATCACTTGAAATAACATGGCCCAAAAAGGTTACAGAATTCAGCCAAAACTCGCACTTTGAAAATTTTGCATATAATTCTTAGGCTCGAAGAATTCCAAGAATGATACGTAAATGATCTGCATGCTCTGATTCTGTGCGAGAGTATACCAGAATATCATCAATGAATACTATCACGAATAAATCCAAGAGTGGCCTGAATACATTAGTCATCAAATTCATGAACACTGCTGGAGCATTAGTCAATCCAAACGACATCACCCGGAATTCATAGTGGCCATATCTCGTTCTGAAAGTTGTTTTGGTAATATCTTCTTCTCTAACCCTCACTTGATGATAACCCGACCTCAAGTCTATTTTAGAAAACCACTTGACACCCTGTAGTTGATCAAATAAACCATCAATCCTTGGGAGAGGATATTTGTTCTTTATTGTCACATTGTTCAACTGCCTATAATCAATGCACATTCGTAGAGAACCATCTTTCTTTCTCACGAACAAAACTGGTGCTCCCCACGGCGATGAACTGGGTCTAATAAACCCCTTCTCAAGCAAATCTTTCAACTGTGCCTTTAGCTCTTTCAATTCTGCCGGAGCCATTCGATAAGGAGGAATGGAAATAGGCTTGGTGTCCGGAAACACATCGATAGCGAAATCAATCTCTCTTTCTGGAGGAAGGCCTGGAAGTTCATCTGGAAATACATCCGGAAATTCATTCACTACCGGAACGGATTGGAAAATTGGTGACTTTGCTTCGGTGTCATGAACTCGGATTAGGTGGTAAATATAGCCCTTAGCTATCATCTTTCTTTCCTTAAGGTAGGAAATAAACCTACCTTTTGGAGAGGCTGTATTACCCTTCCATTCAAGCACGGGCTCTCCCGGAAATTGAAATCGAACCACTTTCATTCGGTAATCAACGCTCGCATAACATGAGGCCCACCAATCCATACCCATAGTTATGTCAAAATCTAGCATTTCCAACTCAATTAAATCAGCTTTGATCTAGCGAATGCATATCACAATTACACAATTTTTATACACTTGTCTAGCTATCACGGGATCACCAACCGGAGTAGATACCTCAAAAGGTTTAATTGGCTCAGGTTCACCCCAATACAACCAGCAACATACGGAGTAATATAAGAGAATGTAGAACCCGGATCTATCAATGCATACACATCGTGGGAATATACAAATAATATACCTGTAACCACATCCGGGGAGGACTCAAGATCCTGTCGTCCGCCTAAAGTATACACACGGGGCTAAGTGGCACTTGAAGTAGTTGCTCCCCCTCTGCCTCTACCTCGACCTGCGGACATCTGGGGAGTCTGCCCTACCGGGCGCACTGAAGAAGAACCAGCTGCCGAACCTGTGGGCTGAACCCCACCTCTACCATACCGTGAGGGACAATCTCGCATCAAATGCCCAGTCTGTCCACAAATATAACAAGCGTCTATGTCCTGGCGACATGGCCCCGAGTGTAATTTCCTTCAACGGCTACATCGTGGAACTGGTGGTCTCCTCTGACTATAATCACCCCCAAACTGAGAACCCGAAGCTCTCGAACTCTGGCCCTGTCCTGAAGGAAAAGAGCGATCAAATCTCCTATCTGGAAATCGTGGAGGGGCACTAGTCACCGACTTTCCTGAGTGTCTAGAATATGTCTGCCTTGATCCCCCTCTATAATCACTGCCTGCCCCCATAGATCTGGCCCTCTTGCTTTGCCTTCTATCAATATCACGATCAGTTCTTTGTGGTTGTTGTAATCCCTCTAAGTTCTGGGCATGGGCTTGTATTCGGGTAATATCCATCCCGTCTTGCAACGAAGCCGTCAAACAGTCCTTAAATAGATGTGGCCCTAGGCCACTCATAAAGCGATGCACTCTATCTCCCATATCAGCCACCATAGTCGGGGCATATCTAGCCAATGAATTAAATTGAAGGCTATATTCCCGAGCACTCATGTTTGCTTGCTTATGATTTAAGAGCCTATCCGCTCTAGCTCGAAGGACCTTTAGTGGCAAATAATGTCGGATGAAAGCATCTACAAATTCTTGCCACACGGGAGGAGGCACATTTTCTTTTCTTACGCTAGCCAATTATTGTACCACAATACCGCTACATCTCGGAGTCTATAAGATGCCAGCTCCACAGATTCAGTCTCGGAGGCATGAATAATCCTCAATGTCCTCAACATCTCATCAATGAAACCTTGCGGGTCTTCATCCGGCTTTGACCCGAAAAACTCCGGAGGATTGAAACTCATAAAATCACGGGCTCTGGTACTAACTGACCGATCACTTGGGCCCACATTCTGCCGTTGTGTCTGGGCAGCAGCCAACTGTGTCAATAAATGAATCGTCTCGGTCACTTGCTCACCCGAAGCACCCGGTAGAGGAATTGGAGCTGAAGCTCCCCCTAGTTCTTCCACATTAGGAAGGGTGGAGGAAGTGTTAAATGGAGCCTCATTATGTGATTCACCCTCTTCCACATTCGTTGGTGGCTTTCCTTCTACCCTCCTTTTTGCCGTAGTCTTGCCCTTCTGGGCACCTGTAGCCTTTCCCTTTGGCGGTATTTTTGAAATCACAACACACTCTTAGGGAGGATAAAATCTTATTCACGGCTCTATCGCACGATCTTATAAGAAGAAAGATGGTCATTTTTCCTAAATGCCCTGTAGCCTCCTATTTATTAGTATGGCGCGCAACACACCATAAACAAGACTCTACTAGACACGGCTCGTAGACACTTCGTAGGACTGAACTGTTCTGATACCACTTTTGTCATGACCCGACTAGGGGCCGCGACGGGTACCCGGGGCTAACCACCGAGCACCGCTCATTCTATTACTCATCATACTCATTTAATGCTCTTTTATCAAATTTATACTCAAATCATAAGAAAAATCATTTTCCATTTGAGAACATAAATACCTTTATAGACATAAGCCTTTAGGCTATCAAAATAATAGATGTATATATATATATATATATATATATATATATATATATATACATAATGGAAAAAGCACCTCCGGAACAATGGAGTGCTCTCAATCAGCTAATAGCTCCTACGAGTCTGGATCAAGCTGACCTCCTTGTCTACCGGTGGGCATGAACACAGCGTCCAGAAAACGGACGTCAATACGAACATTGTATTGAGTATGTAAGACAAGAATGAAATAAATATAATAGAAAGATCATGAGCCATAAGAGAAAGATATAACCTACATAAGTTTCATAGGTGAATACATTTCGTACATATATCGTATATTTATATAATCATGCTACATATGTCATCCCATTACATATATCATAACATCATAATCCTCATCGTTAACCCACGTCTGGGTAACCATCATACGCCGTCCACTAGTGGTGATCATGCCCGGCCCTCTAGGCTCGGTGTAAACATAGCAGCCCGCCTTAGCGGTGACATGGCCGGCCATTGAGGCGCGGTGGAATCATATGCATCCCGCCTTAGCGGTGACATGCCCGGCCATTTTGGCGCAGTGGAATCATATCATCATATAATCAATCACAAATTCATCCTTTTTACACATCTCATAAGCATAACATAATCTTACATTATTGATCGTCTCATAGACCTATCATGACTCAGCATCATTATACATTTATCATGAAGAGAATACCTTAGACTTTGAAGGCAACTATGGCTATGTCGTGGTGACATAAGGTTGTGAGCCCCGATTATATTATGGAGTAATCATCAACATCATATCTCACCTTGAAGGAACTAACAATTTAAGGTGAGTGTGCGCAAAGAGAAGCATCGATGAAACCATACATAGAATTATTAGCTTCGTGGACACCTTATTATACACTAGGATTTCTCATACTTATGTTCATCATCATCATTATACTGCTCATATCATATTTCCTTTCTTAATCATGTGCGTATGTAGTTTGGTGTATTTACGGACTAATCGTCTCCATCGTATAGGATGATCATGGAAAACTTGAAAGATTCATGGCTTTGAAGGAAGGGATTAGCCTTACATACCTTTTGCGTTTAACTAGTTTATCGCTTGCTTGTCTCCTTCAACGCCCACGTTTCTACCTTCAACAGAATTCGCATTAACATTAGTTAATCGGCTATAAGAACGTGTTACTATTTCTTGGGAAAATTGGGCAGCATTTCCTCTATTTCTACTACTTTTACCATGTTCTATATCAACTCCCAAATATTCATAACAACATTCACAATATCGCAAACAACAATCATCATTTATCTACATTTACCACAATTCACCATTTCTCTTCAATTTCTCCACAATTATGGTTATAACTCCTTATTTCTCATATATCATACCTATTGCATGGTCTAAATGTAATTTATAACATATTCACAATCACAACATACTAACATTCATAATTTATCCCAAACTATTGTTCAACAATGATACTATTCACTCATTTATGACCTATTTCCTATGTCTTTCTACCATTCAAGTGTCTTAACCATCCAATACCTTAAACAACATGGGATAACCATAAAACTCACCTTATATGATGGATGAACAACCCTTGAGTAGAACTTCTCTTCTTGCACTAAAACCCTAACTCACTTCCCTTGAGATTTCTTGGTGTAGATGAACTCTTGCTAGGTTTCACACACTTGTTTTCATAGATTTGGTGTAGTGATCTTGGTTTTCCCTTGAATCCTTTCGGATGAATGATGGAGAAGGTTCTATAGGTTTCTTTGTGTGTGGAGGAGTGAGATGAAATGAAATAAAATGAAGGGAAGGTCCTTATATTAAATCATGAAAGTTGTCCCGACCGAGACATACAGACCAACATACGGTCCGTACATTTTATTCTGGCCGTGTGTGTGGTTGTATGTTTGGTCCCGTAGGTGATGTCCCCCTTGGCTAAACATACGGCCTAACATACGGCCAGTATATTTTATACGGTCTATATGTTGGGGTCGTATAGTGCCCAGTTGTTCCGATTTCGTTCTCGTCGACACGTTTGATCTCCAATCCTTATGGAACCTTCTTGACACTTGTTTAGCACCTCAATACCAATCTAAGGGACATTATCACTCTTCTCTAAGACGTCATTACGCCATCACTAATTCGTCGCTCATAATTTGTCACGACCTAGCCCCGTGGGCCGCGACTGGCACCCTACCTGGGTGCCCAGACCGAATCACACATTCATTATAAGGTCCAAACTTATTTCCGAATTTTACGAAATCATATCAAACATAATTTATATGAAAATATGTCTTAAGCGGTCGCACAAATCAAATACAACTGAGCGGCGGAATAGACATCGCCGGTCAAAAGTGCAAACATAAGCATAAGGGCCATTTGGGCCATCATAACAAGCAGACCGCTTTAAGACCAGAAAACGAAATCAAACCAACATATACAGGACCATTACCCCACATATATGACTACAGGCCTCTACGAACTCAAAACAAAGACATATGGCGAGACAGGGCCCCGCCGTACCCAAATAATCAAATGTACAGAATATCTACAAAGTAAAAGGAGTCTGTACCAAAAGTGGACTCCGGATCAAAGAGGAGTACTCCGGAATAGCAAAGAGGGAAGCCTACTGTGGAGGATCACCAATGTCTGTACCTGCAGGCATAAAACGCAGCCCCCGAAGAAAGGGGGTCAGTACGAAATATGTACTGAGTATGTAAAGCACGGAGTACAGAAATATGGATCAAAACGAAAGCAAATCAGATAACAAAGTGGAATACAAATCGGTATGTCAAAATCCGTATCAAGATCATATACGTATATATAATGCAAACGAAATCATGCAAATGCTTAGGAACGTGGTCGCCACTCCGACGCTGGCGCCACACACAGCATAACACCAGAGGGTTTCAAATCTCCGTACATCCCCGAACACAAACATAATCATAGGTGAGCGTATCGCATCACGAGCCATATCACAGCATAACTCCAAATGGAACCCGGCCCTATGGCGAAGCCTCGGGAACCGTAACACAGCATACGGCCGAATTATCATAAAGCGCACGAATCAAAATCCGGCCCGGGAACCGGTGAACGAAGTCATAATAAGGCACGAGCGGAGTCGTGAGCAAACAAATGCAAATCATACTTCAAAATAGTCTCTCAAAACAGAGTAATCCCATAAGTCATTTCATAATACAAAGTAATCGAATACTTAGTCGATATAAGGTTTCATTTCACAAAACGTTTCCAAAATAGTACGTATAGCTCAAAACGTAACTTAGCGCATCGTAATATTCAAAACATATCCCGTAGGAGGAAGTTCCAAAATCGAAAGTAGCATGTCAAACTTTATTCACAAAGATAGCCCAATAAGACAATTAGGGCGTTTCGGGGTAGCGGGCCCACCTCGAGTCAAATTGAGGTGGCGAACATATTTTCCGAACATTTATAGGCCAAAGGGTCATACATAATCATTTCTAAGTTACCCGACCACATTTCGATAGGTTTCGGACGAGTGGTGGCATTCTAGCCAAAATAGAGTCCTTAGGCTTCAATTGAATTGAATGAATAGTAACTTTTCTGTGGATCGGGTTTCGAGGAGCAGAAATGCTCCGGAAGTTCTCATATTCGCCTATCATACTAAGATATGCCAAACGAAGGAGTGGGAAGCTTTACATACCTCACAGATGTCGTATGCTCTCCCAAAAGTCCAGTCCCGTTTCGTCTGAAATCTGCAAATGGTCAAAGTTACCAATTGAGATTCTTAGGCTTAAAAATGCATTTAACTTCATTTTTGCCTACCGAAATTTCGGCAGCATTTCCCCTATAAATCTAACATCCCCGAGGCTTAGCCTGGCTCAAAATACATCAATAACAACAGCCCACACATCACCAAACAACACAAGCAATAATCAAACCACTCTAGCTTCAAAGTTCTACTTTATTATCTAAGTTGGCAACTTTCATTCAAACTTCCAAAACTCCAATTCTATATCTACATAATTGCATTCATTTCCTCATTCAAACTTATACAATCACATCCTAACTACAATCCAAGCCATACACGAAATTACCCCAAAATCCATTACTTTCCATAATTCTTCAAAACATCGAAAATTCACGACGAACATTCTAACTCGCGTCGTTTCATTCCGAATTCATTAACATCATTATAAATTCATATTTAAAGTCTTTAGCACTCTAAATGTACAATGATATACATAATGATACCGAAGGTATACGCTTTCCGATAATATCCGAAATCATTTTCCAACGCCAATTTAATTCATCAATCAATCATTTACGACACAAGGATCACAACAACACATTATACCAACTAAACAAGATCAATTCACCTCACTTTCTTCTCCCTATGGCTCACGGCCAACACACAATATACACACACACCCACGACTTTCTATTTACATCAAAGTTACGGGATTCTCCTCTATTCCCAATCTTTAACATATTCATATCAATTCTATGACATTAAAGGGGAAAAATTCTTACCTTTTCTTGAAAACCCGACTTGTCGCAAACGCGCACCTTACGCCAAACTAATTGTACCCCGTTGAAGAGGGTCTTGAGTACTCCACAACTATGCAAAAATCAAGATTTTTGGATCACAACACAAGCTAGCACAATTTTTTTCTTTCTCCCTATTCTTGTTCGGCCGAGAGCCCTTCTTTGGGTGTTCTTCAATTTATTTTTTTGTTCTTGATAGTTAGCAACATACTTGATATATATCCATTATTAAGGGTCATGTGCATAGCACATGACATTAAAAATGGGCTTGGGCTTGCCTAGTGGCCGGCCACCCCATTAACTTTGGGCCTAATTTCTTGTTCAATTTTTCTTGGCCCAATTCATTAAAAGTCCCATTTTGTAATTCCCGAAACTAATTTCCGAAACTCCAAATTTACCCTCGGCCTTTCCCGATGTCTTAACATTAAAGATTCCATAACCAACATAGTCATATTCACCAAAATCAAAATATTTCCTTATAACACATAAATCGTAATTATTTCTCAATTTCCAATTATACGAAAACACGGGACATAACATTCTCCCCCCCTTAAGAACATTCGTCCCCGAATGTTAGATTAGTCTTATGAGCGTAACGGGGGAGTCTCTCTCTAAAACTAGCACATATGATTTATTCGTCAATTAATGCAACAAACTTAAAAGTTTAGATTACCTGTGGGCGTCGGAAACAAGTGGGGATATTTCTTCTTCATCTCGTCCTCCGCCTCCCAAGTCATCTCCTCCCGATTATTGTTGCGCCACAGGACTTTGACGGAGGGCACTTCTTTAGTGCGTAGTCTCCGCACCTGTCGATCCAGAATAGATACAGGCTGCTCGTCATAAGATTTACTGCTCCGTCACCTGAATGTCATCAACTGGGAATATCCTGGAAGGATCACCAATGCATTTCCGCAACATAGACACATGAAACACCGGGTGTACGGCCTCCAAGTCGGATGGTAAGTCTAGCTCATAGGCGACCTCGCCTATCTTTCGAACGATCTGATACGGCCCAATGTACCGGGGGCTCAACTTACCCTTTCTACCGAATCTCATGACACCCTTCATGGGCGACACCTTCAGGAATACCCAGTCGCCAATCTGGAACTCTAACGGTCGACGTCGTCTATCTGCATAAGCTTTCTGTCGACTCTGAGCAGCCAATAACCGTTCTCGAATAAGCTTTACTTTATCTACGGCTTCCTGGATCACATCTGGCCCAATCAGCTTAGTCTCCCCCACGTCAAACCAACCAATAGGAGATCTGCATTTCCTGCCATACAGGGCTTCATACGGTGCCATCTGAATGCTGGAGTGATAACTATTATTATAGGCAAACTCAATAAGCGGCAAATGATCATCCCAGCTGCCCCTGAAATCAATAACGCAGGCCCGCAACATATCTTCGAGCGTCTGAATAGTGCGCTCGGCCTGTCCGTCGGACTGAGGGTGAAAAGCTGTACTGAGGCTCACCTGAGTCCCTAATCCCTCCTGAAATGACCTCCAGAAATTAGCTGTAAACTGGGTACCTCGGTCAGTAATAATAGATATAGGGACTCCGTGAAGTCTGACTATCTCTCTGATATACAATCTGACATAGTCCTCAGCTGAATAGGTAGTCCAAACCGGAAGGAAATGGGCTGATTTCGTCAGCCTGTCAACAATAACCCAGATAGAGTCGTACCTGCGTGGAGTGCGCGGTAACCCAACAACGAAATCCATATTAATCATCTCCCATTTCCAGGCTGGAATCTCCATCTCCTGTAATAATCCACCGGGCTTCTGATGCTCGATCTTAACTTGCTGGCAGTTCGGGCACTGACTAACAAATTCAGCAATATCTTTCTTCATGCCGTCCCACCAATACAAACACCTGAGATCACGATACATTTTAGTGGAACCAGGATGAACAGAATACCGTGCATTATGGGCCTCGCCCATAATCTGCCGCCGTAAGCCCGCAACGTCCGGTACACAGAATCTGCCGTCGTATAATAATACTCCGTCAGGCGAGATCTCAAACTGAGTCTTTGCTTTATTAAGGGCCACATCTCTGTACTGAATCAAAAGAGGATCCTCAAACTGGCGCTGCTTTACCTCCTGAATAATAGATGACTCAGCAACTGGACGAACAGAAATCCCAGAATCTCCAGAATCCGCCAAACGAACTCCGAGGCTGGCCAGCTGACGAATATCAGGAACCAAATCTCTCTTATCAGATGGAACATCAGCCAGACTGCCTACGGACTTGCGGCTAAGCGCATCAGCTACCACATTGGCCTTCCCTGGATGGTACAGAATATCGACATCATAATCCTTTAGTAGCTCAAGCCATCTCCGCTGCCGCAAATTTAGCTCCTTCTGCTTAAAAATATACTGGAGACTCTTATGGTCCGTGTAGATATCAACGTGGACCCCATATAAATAATGCCGCCAAATCTTCAAAGCATGAATCACCGCGGCCAACTAAAGATCATGAGTGGGATAGTTCTTCTCGTGCGGTCTGAGCTGCCGGGAAGCATAGGCTATGACTCGACCGTGCTGCATCAATACACATCCTATCCCAATACCAGAGGCGTCACAATAGACAACATACCCGTCAGATCCCTCTGGAAGAGCCAGAACTGGTGCTGTAATCAATCTCTCCTTCAGCATCTGAAAGCTGCGCTCGCAGGCATCTGTCCACTGGAATTTTGCTGCTTTCTGGGTAAGCCTCGTCAGTGGTGCTGTAATGGAAGAAAAATCCTCCACAAACCTGCGATAATACCCAGCCAATCCCAGAAAACTGCGCACCTCTGTCGGTGTAGTAGGCCTGGGCCAATTCTGCACAGCCTCAATCTTCTGCGTATCGACCCGAATACCGTCTGCGCCGATAATATGGCCCAAGAATGCCACAGAAGTCAACCAGAACTCACATTTAGAGAATTTAGCATATAGCTTCTGCTGACGGAGAATGCCAAGTATCGTCCTCAAGTGATCTGAATGCTCCTCGGCTGATCGCGAGTAAATCAGGATGTCATCGATAAACACAATAACAAACATATCCAGAAAAGGCCGAAATACCCGGTTCATCAGGTCCATAAATACCGCTGGAGAATTAGTCAGCCCGAAAGACATAACTCTGAACTCATAATGCCCTTACCGGGTCCTGAAAGCAGTCTTCGGGATATCTGACTCCCGTACTCGCACCTGATGATAACCTGAGCGCAGATCTATCTTTGAAAAGTATTTAGCGCCCTGCAGCTGATCAAACAAATCATCAATCCGAGGGAGGGGATATTTATTCTTTATAGTCACCTTATTAAGCTGCCGGTAATCGATACACATCCGCAATGACCCATCTTTCTTTCTGACAAACAATACCGGCGCTCCCCAGGGTGATGTGCTGGGTCTGTGATAAAGCCCTTATCCAACAAATCTTTCAGTTGCTCTTTCAACTCCTTCAGCTCAGCTGGTGCCATCCTGTACGGAGGAATAGATATAGGCTGCGTATCCGGCATCAGCTCTATAGTGAAATCAATCTCCCGCTCAGGCGGAAGGCTAGGAAGCTCATCAGGAAATACATCTGGAAACTCACTGACGACCGGAACAGACTGAAGGGTAGGTACCTCCGCGGCAATATCATGCACACGTACCAAATGATAGATATAACCCTTCTGGATCATCTTCTTAGCCTTGAGGTATGAAATAAACTTACCCCTCGGCGATGCAGTAGATCCGAACCACTCTATAACTGGTTCCCCTGGAAACTGAAAACGGACTACCTTTTTCTGGCAGTCGACATTAGCATAACAGGAAGACAACCAGTCCATGCCCATAATGACGTCAAACTCAAGCATGTCTAACTCTATCAAATCAGCCTTAGTGCTACGATCATAAATGGTCACAGAGCAATCCCTATAGATCTGTCTTGCTATAACAAAATCCCCAACTGGCGTAGCTACCTCAAATGGCTCTATAGGCTCAGACACTATCCCAATTTTACTAGCAACAAGCGGGGAGATATATGATAAAGTAGAGCCAGGGTCAATCAATGCATATACAGATCTGGAGAAAACCAGCAATGTACCTGTGACGACGTTTGGCGAAGCCTCCTGATCCTGGCAGCTGGCCAAAGCATATATGCGGTTCGGGGGACCGCTAGAACCTGAAGCGCCACCGCGGCCTCGACCGCGTCCTGCCGGTGCTGGCATACCTCGCCCTCCAGGGCGTGCAACAGATGGAACAGATGAAGAACCGGCGGCTGACCCTGTCTGCTGAGCAGCACTACCAGAACCGCAAGCCAATGGACAGTCTCTCATAAAGTGGCCCTGACCGCCACAAGAAAAGCAAGCTCCAGTCGCTCGGTAACACTCCCCGGGATGAGACTTCCCGCAATGAGGACAACGGGGTCTGGGTGGTCTGGCCTGGCTGGGACCCCTGGGTACCTGTGAACCTGCCACTCTGGAGCTCTGACCGGCCCCAGACGGTCCTGTACTATCGAATCTCCGGCTGCCTGACTGAGTACTCCGGCCGGACGAAGGAAAATGCCTATCTGACTGCTGCTGCTGAGGCTGTTCGCCTCGAGAATCTCCAGAATAACCTGCGGACCTAGCCCTCTTGGGCGGCCTCCTATCTCGATCTCTGCCAGCAGGATCAGACCTGCGACGGTCCTCCATACCCATCGCATAGGCCTGAAGTCGGGCAATGTCCATGTCTGCCAGCAATGACACTGCCATACAGCTATCAACCAAATACCGGTCCAATCCCATAACATATCTGTGCATCCGATCGGACATATCTGCTACCACGGCCGGTGCATATCGGGCCAGAGAATCAAACTCAAGATTATACTCGCGAACACTCCGACCCCTCTGCTGCAGACGTAAGAATCGATCAGCCCGCGCCCGCCGTAACTCTGGGGGCAAAAAGTGGCGGGTGAATGCTGTCACAAACTGATCCCAAGTGGTTGGAGGGGCACCCTCTCCTCTAGACAGCTCCCAAGTCTCGTACCAGTGGGTAGCCACATCTCGAAGCCTGTGCGAAGCCAGCTCAACCGACTCGGTCTCTGAAGCCCTGACCAAGTCCAGTGAGCGTCGCATCCCCCGAATAAAATCATGGGGGTCCTCATCGGGCTTAGACCCGAAGAACTCTGGAGGGCCACATAACAGAAACTCCCGAACTCTCAGGCTGTCCCACCTGTCATCGTCATCATCGTCCCTCCGCCCGCGTCTGCGAGCCTGTCCTGCTACCAGTGTAGACAACAGCTGTACAACCTCCCTCAGGGTCCGATCCTCCGCCCCTGGCTGAGGGGCTGGAGTCTCAGGAGCGGGTACACGGACCTCTGGAGCTGCTGAAGGTCCTGCTCCAGGCTGTACTAGTGGGGGTGTAGCAGACCCCTCAGAATGAGGCACATCCTCAGGCAAATCATAAACACGAGCCCGGGTAGCTCGCTGTGCCTGGCTAGTCTCTCCCATCCTCGCTTTGCCCTTCTGGGCCGCCGTTGCCTTCTTCGGAGGCATCACTGCAAACACAAAGGCGAGTCAGATCAAAATCATCCTAATAGCATAGCTCTATCGCACGATCTAAGATTCCAAAGAAAGTAACATCCTAAATGCCCTGTAGCTTCCTGCTTATAGATGTGGTGCACAACACATCCATAAACAAGACTCTACGAGACACGGCCTATAGACATTCCGAGGACAAACCGCTCTGATACCACTTTTGTCACGACCCAGCCCCGTGGGCCGCGACTGGCACCCTACCTGGGTGCCCAGACCGAATCACACATTAATTATAAGGTCCAAACTTATTTCCGAATTTTACGAAATCATATCAAACATAATTTATATGAAAATATGTCTTAAGCGGTCGCACAAATCAAATACAACTGAGCGGCGGAATACACATCGCCGGTCAAAAGTGCAAACATAAGCATAAGGGCCATTTGGGCCATCATAACAAGCAGACCGCTTTAAGACCAGAAAACGAAATCAAACCAACATATACAGGACCCTTATCCCACATATATGACTACAGGCCTCTACGAACTCAAAACAAAGACATATGGCGAGACAGGGCTCCGCCGTACCCAAATAGTCAAATGTACAGAATATCTACAAAGCAAAAGGAGACTGTACCAAAAGTGGACTCCGGATCAAAGAGGAGTACTCCGGAATAGCAAAGTGGGAAGCCTACTGTGGAGGATCACCAATGTCTGTACCTGCGGGCATAAAACGCAGCCTCCAAAGAAAGGGGGTCGGTACGAAATATGTACTGAGTATGTAAAGCACGGAGTACAGAAATATGGATCAAAACGAAAGCAAATCAGATAACAAAGTGGAATACAAATCGGTATGTCAAAATCCGTATCAAGATCATATACGTATATATAATGCAAACGAAATCATGCAAATGCTTAGGAACGTGGTCGCCACTCCGACGCTGGCGCCACACACAGCATAACGCCAGAAGGTTTCAAATCTCCGTACATCCCCGAACACAAACATAATCATAGGTGAGCGTATCGCATCACGAGCCATATCACAGCATAACTCCAAACGGAACCCGGCCCTATGGCGAAGCCTCGGGAACCGTAACACAGCATACGGCCGAATTATCATAAAGCGCACGAATCAAAATCCGGCCCGGGAACCGGTGAACGAAGTCATAATAAGGCACGAGCGGAGTAGTGAGCAAACAAATGCAAATCATACTTCAAAATAGTCTCTCAAAACAGAGTAATCCCATAAGTCATTTCATAATACAAAGTACTCGAATACTTAGTCGATATAAGGTTTCATTTCACAAAACGTTTCCAAAATAGTACGTATAGCTCAAAACGTAACTTAGCGCATCGTAATATTCAAAACATATCCCGTAGGAGGAAGTTCCAAAATCGAAAGTAGCATGTCAAACTTTATTCACAAAGATAGCCCAATAAGACAATTAGGGTGTTTCGCGGTAGCGGGCCCACCTCGAGTCAATTGAGGTGGCGAACATATTTTCCGAACATTTATAGGCCAAAGGGTCATACATAATCATTTCTAAGTTACCCGACCACATTTCGATAGGTTTCGGACGAGTGGTGGCATTCTAGCCAAAATAGAGTCCTTAGGCTTCAATTGAATTGAATGAATAGTAACCTTTCTGTGGATCGGGTTTCGAGGAGCAGAAATGCTCCGGAAGTTCTCATATTCGCCTATCATACTAAGATATGCCAAACGAAGGAGTGGGAAGCTTTACATACCTCACAGATGTCGTATGCTCTCCCAAAAGTCCAGTCCCGTTTCGTCTGAAATCTGCAAATGGTCAAAGTTACCAATTGAGATTCTTAGGCTTAAAAATGCATTTAACGAAATTTCGGAAGCATTTCCCCTATAAATCTAACATCCCCGAGGCTTAGCCCGGCTCAAAATACATCAATAACAACAACCCACACATCACCAAACAACACAAGCAATAATCAAACCACTCTAGCTTCAAAGTTCTACTTTATTATCTAAGTTGGCAACTTTCATTCAAACTTCCAAAACTCCAATTCTATATCTACATAATTGCATTCATTTCCTCATTCAAACTTATACAATCACATCCTAACTACAATCCAAGCCATACACGAAATTACCCCAAAATCCGTTACTTTCCATAATTCTTCAAAACATCGAAAATTCACGACGAACATTCTAACTCGCGTCGTTTCATTCCGAATTCATTAACATCATTATAAATTCATATTTAAAGTCTTTAGCACTCTAAATATACAATGATATACATAATGATACCGAAGGTATACGCTTTCCGATAATATCCGAAATCATTTTCCAACGCCAATTTAATTCATCAATCAATCATTTACGACACAAGGATCACAACAACACATTATACCAACTAAACAAGATCAGTTCACCTCACTTTCTTCTCCCTATGGCTCACGGCCAACACACAATATACACACACACCCACGGCTTTCTATTTACATCAAAGTTACGGGATTCTCCTCTATTCCCAATCTTTAACATATTCATATCAATTCTATGACATTAAAGGGGAAAAATTCTTACCTTTTCTTGAAAACCCGACTTGTCGCAAACGCGCACCTTACGCCAAACTAATTGAACCCCGTTGAAGAGGGTCTTGAGTACTCCACAACTATGCAAAAATCAAGATTTTTGGATCACAACACAAGCTAGCACAATTTTTTTCTTTCTCCCTATTCTTGTTCGGCCGAGAGCCTTTCTTTGGGTGTTCTTCAATTTATTTTTTTGTTCTTGATAGTTAGCAAGATACTATCAATATATCCATTATTAAGGGTCATGTGCATAGCACATGACATTAAAAATGGGCTTGGGCTTGCCTAGTGGCCGGCCACCCCATTAACTTTGGGCCTAATTTCTTGTTCAATTTTTCTTGGCCCAATTCATTAAAAGTCCCGTTTTGTAATTCCCGAAACTAATTTCCGAAACTCCAAATTTACCCTCGGCCTTTCCCGATGTCTTAACATTAAAGATTCCATAACCAACATAGTCATATTCACCAAAATCAAAATATTTCCTTATAACACATAAATCGTAATTATTTCTCAATTTCCAATTATACGAAAACACGGGACATAACATAATTCTTACCCGACGCACGACACATCCTTTGCCTTCCTTGATAATCCTTCTTCCTTTTCGTTAATTGTTTTTGAGTCTCGATTAGGGTTATCCAATGCCATTTCTTACTTATCGAAACATCGCATACATCGTGCTCTCTGCTAGCCTATTCACTGTACGTTAACGGGGAGTTTTCCAAGGTGTAACACGTCCCTTCTTGTGGACGTTGCATTCATGCCCGCAGGTAGACAGGTAGACGGATCTGAACCGTAGGAGCTTCATCAGGGGAATCTCAGTAGCATGCCACTTACTTTGGAGCTGTAGTCTATTGGTATCGGTCTTCATGGTCACTTGTATTCTATGTAGAGGCTCGTAGACATGTATGAACAGTTAGACGTTTCATAGCCCTACCGGTTCATATCGTTGTGTAACATTTTAGTAGCCTTGACGGCTGGTGATGATGGACATAATTGTTGAAGATTATACAGAGATGTGCCGTGAGGTTTTGATATATGTCCTTACAGATTATGATATCCATGAGCTATCTTTATAGTCCACCTAGAAATGTTTATGAGATGTATGTTTAGAGGTGCTCGGTGTGTTAGCTCTGGGTGCCCATCATGGCCCTCTGGTTGGGTTATGTCATTATTATTAACTCCTCTTTTAAACACTCCTTACTAACCTCTTCGATTCCGACTCAACTCCTTACCTTTGCAGCACACACATATCCAAATACCTTAAACTTTGAGAAATTTTGGCAGATTCTCCTCTGTAATTCTTACTATCCCAAACCTGCACACAACCCAGAAAACATATCTAAAGCCTCACAGGGCCAACCATAGTAGTACATATGATATATAACACAAACACACATAGGGCTATTGGTACAAAAGAATATAGAATAATAAAGCTCGTCTCATATACCATAGTTGGACATTCTTCTTTACAAACTTCCAATCTACTCCCTGAACCCTTCATTAATCAATCCCCTTAAATAATAATTCATATACTCATAAAACATTCTTTCTGCGTAATTTACCTCACTCCATTTCTTAGTTAATCAATCAATTTTCGCATTTCATTATCTCTTATGAACACAAACACTACAGAAAACCTTACCTTGGTCCTATTCTGGAATTCTGATCTGGTACAAATCGATCCAATGGTATATAAGGAAGTTCTCCCTCCTATTGACTATCCATAAGTTGCTTAACAACACTTGTGCTTTTTATAAACGTACCATCTATACTGATTCTGTTAACTTGACCATCATTATCATTAGAACCCTATTCTTTGGATATTATTTAACCTTGATTTCGTTCTTCCATTTGTAATCTCCTCAGCCTCGCAGATAGCCTAGCTTCATCAAACAACCTATCACATTGTGGGGCCTGGATATTGGCTTCTATTACTTATTAATTCCTCATTTGTTCTGTTGATTCCTCCAGAACTTTAGACAGATTGGTCTTTAAAGAAGGCATATCCTCCGATGAATCAGTCTCATCTAAATAACTTACCTTTAGAATCTTTAAACCATTCATCTCCTTTCTTGTAGAAGTCATTTTTCAACTACAAAACAATCAAGGTTAGAATTAGGAAATTCACATCCTAGAACTTGGCTCTACAACACGATCTAAAGTAAGAAAGAAGGTAACCATCCTAAATGTCCTGCAGCCTCCTATTTTTAAATGTGGTGCACAACACACCTGTAAACAAGACTCTACATGACACGACTTGTAGACAACCCTAGGATGAACTGCTCTGATATCACTTTTGTCACGACCCAACTAGAGGGTCATGACGGGCACCTGACCGTATTAGTCAACATCTGACGTATATCTGTGACATAAATAGGAATATAGGTGGACTAACAGGGCCTTCATATAATACTCAATAGACTTATAATGAAAACATGCCTGTATCAAATAATCTGAAAGATTTATCGAAATGGATATGCTGGACATACTATACGAGCCAACAAGACTATCGTAAACACCTGTGTGGCAACATATGAAACATCAAGTCTAGACAGCATCTGACTATACGTAACTATTTGCAGCCTCTACTGGAAAACATACGTAACGTGGTAGGGACAGGACCCTATCGTACCCATCCATATGTGCATACGTATATATATATAAGAACATGCTGACTCCGGGCATCTCCGGAATAAATGGAGTGCATCGACTTTATCCGTTGAGCTGACATCTTAATAGATGGATCACCAACCTGTATCTCGGGACCTGCGGGCATGAAATTCAGCCACCAAACAATAGGGGAGTCAGTACGAAAATGTACCGAGTATGTAAGGCATGAAAACATCATATACATAAGAATCAGGAAAGGAATCTGAGACATGAGAGCCAATCTATATATCTGAATATGTCTGTATAACTTTGTACATCTGAAAGTGCCACTGAGGTCGTATGATATGCATGCCTTCTTTCAAAAATCATATACATATATCATAATACCGTACCTGGCCATATAATATAGGCTCGGTGTTATCCGTACCAGACCATGACAGGTTCGTGTTATTCGTACCCAACTGCAGTGGTGTGCACAATAGGTGTCGTACCCGGCTGACTACAGCGCAGCTCGATAAGGTAAAATAAGTGTATACATATATATAATGCCTGAATGACTCATAGGAGTAACTTCTGGCCTTTCGTAGTGACGTAGGGTCGGTAACCTCCGAACATCGTTGTAGAACTAACATCATCAATATGTCTTACTCTTACTAAATCAATGATCACAAGTTCAAATAAAGAATCATCAAAGGTAAGTGGTAACATTGTTGAGAATCCGAAGAACATAAGCTTTCTAATATTCTAAGAGTGGAATCATTATGGATAACATTCGTTCGTTCGTTTCGTTCTTTTCATAAGATTCATGCCAAAGAAAAAGAAGAGATAGCCTTAACATACCTTGTTGTCTGCCTACAACTCAACGTCTAACCCTCGAGCCTGCAATCTACATTTAAAGCATGCATCTTCATGTCAAACCAAGAACATCACTCTTATGCTTCAATTTAACTAGCAAATAACTTAACATAATTCAGGCAGCATCTCCTCTAGATAACTTACTACCATCACACTCCAAATCAAGCCCAACAAAATCAACAATGATAATATTAAGATACTATAAAATAAACAAATACAAATCCATCACAAATCTTCCTTCAATTTAGACCCTAAGCTAACAACATCGACATGCAAACATCTAATGTTTTTATCAAATTCTCTTTACTTTAAACCATCAAACTCCTTCAAAACTAACTTAACAACAAATTTATGAAGGAGAATATACCTTATCGATTCTAGGAACTTCACTTTGCAACCCTTACTTCAAGGTTAAGAAACTTCCTAACCGCTATTAAGCAAGAAAGACAACACTAGCCAACTAATTAACGACCTTAGGCCTTGATTTTACTTTGGATTGGCTTGAAATTGTTTGGGAGGATTTTTAAGGGGTGCTATGGGTGTAGATGATGGAGGAATGAGAAACAAATAGAAGAGGGTCGTATATATATTAAAGTGTCCACCGCCTTACTCAGACTCGCTTAGCGTGGCTCAAAGTTACCAACCACCTCACTTTGGGGGTCGCTCGGCGAGGTCCGTCTTCCATCCGGACAGTTTGTCGTAAAATCCCCATAACTTTCTACACTGATGTCGTATCAACAAACGGTTGTTGCTTTGGAAACTAGACTCAATGAACGTCAATTTAGGTAGGTGGATCACCCCATAAATCCTCGTATTCTAGGAGATATACCTCCCTCAATTTGGGTAAAAAATCTTATCCAAATCTTTGCTGGATTTTTTCAATGTTTTGACAAACTTAGTTCTTCGACTCACTTGATCCCGGAACCTTTAAATACTTACTTAACACTTATTAAGTGTCTTCCTTGAACTTATGGGAGCTCTATGGACCCTTCGGGCTTACGTTAATTCACTTACGATACAAACAACGTATGCAACAACAATCTTGTCTTCTTTACTAATTCAAAGGAACTTCATTACATGTCTCGCTTACATTAGCGTACTTATGTCATGAAATAGCACAAGATTTTCTGGGAAGATTTAAATATTTGATTGAGTATGAACTCGTAGTTGTCCTGTTTGTCTTATTGTCCCCTGTCCCTTCCTTTTAGCTTTCCCTGTACCTTAAATGAACTTGGGCAGATTGATTTATAGGATTAACTATGTGTTGTGAATTTTCTGAGTCTATTCGTACTTGCTTTTAAAACTGCTTAGGTCCATTTTAATATGTTCATCTAATGCCTATTAATTATGATCAGTAATTGGAAGAGGGAGGTTGAAAATTGTTCTGCTATAGTGAAAGTTAACTTACCATTGCAATTAATGGAAGTGTGATGTGTCCTGTCTTGTCTGTTGAAGGCTATGCTTACCACAATTGTCCTACTCTATTTCATGTCGTAAAATGAGTTTAACAATAGAACATAAGGGTCTAAAATGGGATTAAATGGGGGATGAAATAAGCTGTCCTAGTAGATCATGGTGTATGACTTGTAAATTAGTTTTGTCTTTCATTGTGGAATTTGGGATGGTTCAATGAAAGGATAGAAAGGTCATTTATATGGATGTTTAAGGCAAAAGACACTTGACAAATGAGGATAGTCTTTTAAAGGGCACCTTAGGAGAAGAAGGATAAAGAGGCTAAGTCACACTTGGTTTACAATGTCCTTCTCCTAAATAAGAGGTTTCCATGGCATACCTCATATGTCCATGGGGTGAATCTTATAACATTCACCTCTTGACCCTATTCTTCCCATTCATTAGACCAAAGGGAAGTAAAAAATGAACCTGTTTCATGTTAAGGAACATTGTTTATTAGTCAAAACTGAATTCTGCAATCTTTTTGCTTTTGAAACTGGTTGGTTGGTAGTCACTTTAAGAAGTCTAAAATGAAATCGAGGTAAGAGGATCAATGTGAGTTTGTTTAATCTAAAATAAGTGCAAGACTATAAAAATGACCAATTCCTCTGAATTCCCTGTTATGTTTCCTTTCTCTGAATCTAGTAAACAAAGAATGCATTTGAATCTGTTAAAGGACCATGCTATGTGTTTCTGTATTCCCTTATATGCTCTTGCTTTACTTGATTGATCTGCTGAAGGATAAATGACCATTTGTAGATTGTTCTTGTCTATTAATTCCACAACTGTTTTATTCTATATACATGGGCCAGAATGTTAAGCCTTATGATCAGACATTTATGATCATGTATGGCAAGTTTATGTTCTGCTAAGCAGTATTATAAGGATGTGTTTAGGATGTATATTTCACACACACACACACACACATATATATATATATATGAAATATACATAGGTTTGATGAGGAAAAGGAGAAATGTACACAGGATATACATTTGATATACATACCAGATGTGTATATCACTGGTATATTGTGTGGGTATATGAATGGGATGGTCATATATTTAGTGAATATCCAGGAACCAAGGGAATAGATTTGATTGTAGGCTTCAATACTTAACTTTGAAATAGACTTAGAAGAAAGTGGGTCTGGCCCATTCCGGTGGCTAATATGATAGCCCATATCTCATTCAGTAAAATAAAGACAATGGGGAACTCAGGCAGGACTGTCAAAACGAATTGATGGGCCTCCAGGCCTAATTTTTCTGATACTAAGTGTATGAAAATATATGTTCTGTCTGTATGAATATATATATGTTGAGTATACATGCATTAGTGATAAGTTCAAATCGTATTTTTCTAACCTATTTCCTTTTTCCTTTCGTCCTCTCCACCGCGTGGCCAGTTGGGCCGAGTTAAAATCAAATCTGTTGCCAAGGCCCAACAGATCAATTCTTTCAAAGTCGTTGTTGTTCAGTCCGTGTACGCGAGGAAAGAAAGCTAGTATATGTGGGAACGCATTGAAGACCCAACCATAGGTGAAAATGGTTAACTAGGTGCTTGGTACGCCCCTAGCATGACTTACCTCTTATTTTTATGTTTATATTGTGATTATTTTGTTGTGTTGTATTTGTAATACTTGTAAAAAACACATTTATATTGGAATCTTTATTTTTAGAACTAGTCATCTTAGGATAGCGGTACATATGCCGTTTAGTAGACCCTAAGTCCCCAAGTGATTTTCAAAAACCCGGATCAAATATAATGGTTTCAATGGTTAAAGAATAACAAACAAAACCGATCTTGATACAAGTTTGAAACGGATATAAAAGGATTTTCAAGGTTATAAACATAGTGGCATTTACCCTAAATAGATTAGAATAGTTTTGCAACAGAAATGATATATGTTTTACAAAATTGAAACCAGTCTTGGACAAAAACAAAACTGATTTAAGGCTAATTAGTTTGGGCCAAGCCCAATAGCAAAAGCATAAACCATTTGGGCCTCGCCCCCTTTAATTTCTTTTCAAACTAAAAAACACAAAACTTTTTGCCAAAAATCCCATCTGATATTCAAAGATAAAAGGGAGAATTGGGCCAAGCCTACCGGAATGCATATTTACCAAAAATAACATATACACTTTTTGGCTTAGGCCCACTCTAAGGTCAACACTTTTTTTTTCATATATATATATATATATATATATATATATATATATATATATATATATATATATATATATATATATATATATACCAGTTCACAATAACAAAAAAAAAACCATTTCATAATTAGGATTAATTCAAATAAGTGAAATACATTCGTAAATACGAGGTTTTAGAATAAGGCATTCTAACGTATTATACGGACAGACCGGAGACAAAGTGTGTGATTAAGCATGGACTGAAAAAGGACATAGTTATACTTATATTTACAAAACTAAAATATTTTTATCATTTTATAAAACAAAATACATTATCCTTATACGTAAAAGGAGCCTATTCCTATCCGGATACTATAAATCCGAACCTAAATTACCCTATGTATAAAGGGGATATATTCAAATCTTTTTCAAAACAAATGATATGCAAGCAATGATAATTTTTTTATGACGCGCAAAATAAACACTAAATAAATAGTTCATGCAAATAATCACACACTGGAATTCAAAGATCAATCGTATAGTACGGATCCTTAATACTGGGGTGCCTAACACCTTCCTCGGGGGATCACCAGAACCCTTACCTAGAACTTTGGATTATGAAGGTTTTTTCATTGTATTTGAATAAACCCTCCACATTTGGTTTTCCTAATTTCCTAAAAATTAGGTGGCGACTGTTTTTGAAAACAAGTCTAAAAGAGCACCAACAAACTCGAAGTAGTTTCCGAACGCTAACCCCTCCCGCGTAATGCCAACTGTAACAGCTGGTAAGTTTTTAATCGAATCTGGAATAATTAGGCCTTTGGAGGTGTCTATACTTGTTGGAGATCCAGTGATAGCTAGACAAGTATACAAGAACTGTGTAGTTATAATTTCCAATCATCATATTGAAGCAGACTTGATTGAGTTGGACATAGTGGACTTTGATGTTATTATGGGTGTGGACTGGTTGGCTTATTTTTATGGTAATGTTGATTGCAGAACAAAGATTGTCCAGTTCCAGTTTCCAGGAAAGCTAGCGCTAGAATGGAAAGGTAACACAGCTTCGCCGAGAGGTAGGTTTATTTCCTATCTCAAGGAAAAGAAGATGATCGCAAAAGATTGTATTTACCATACTGTTCGAGTCTGAGATACGGAAGCAGAACCACCGACCCTTCAGTCTGTTCCTGTGGCTAATGAATTCCTAGATTTATTTCCAGATGAACTTCCAGGCATTTTGCCAGAGCGGGAGATTGACTTTACCATTGATTCGCTACCAGATATGCAGCCAATATCTACTCCCTCATATAGGATGGCCCTGACTGAGCCGAAGGAATTGAAGGAGCAGTTGAAAGATTTGCTTGAGAAGGGCTTTATTAGGCCTAGTACGTGCAGCGACCCGTTTTGTCGTTACTGTGATTATTCCATTTTTGCCCTCATTGACCCGTTCCAGAGTCTTGTTAGAACTATTTTGACCCAAGGGGATAGTTGGCATGACTTCCTAGGCATCGTTATGGGCTTTAGAATGTTTCTAGAAAAATTGGGCTTTAAGCGAAAATGAGTTGACTCAAAGTTGACTTTTGAGTAAACGGACCTTTTCGGAAATCCATTAATTCCGAGAGGTCCGGATAGTCGTTTAGAACTTGTGTGCATATTCGTTTGGATTCCCAATGCACCCGGGTGCATTTTAGGACCTGGGTTAGAAAGTTAGTTTGGAGGTACCGGAGGTTGACTCGGCCAACGAGACCTTATTTGGGAAATCTGAGTTCGCGGGTGAGTTCATAATGCGTTTTTATGTATATCTGCATACTTTATTTGTGTGTTTTGGGTCTTGAATGATAATCGAATTTCAAAGTTGAATTCATAAAAGTTGAACAGTTTTCTGGTTACTGGTGTCCGCCACAGCGGCACTGCTGGGGCGGTGAGGTGACCGCTGTAGCGGCGTAGTGAAATCTTGTGCAGGACCGCTGTAGCGGTCTGTATACCACTGGGGCGGCACCGCTGTAGCGGTATCGTTGCCGCTGGAGCGGCAGAACTGTACCAGTGTGCCTTTTATTTGTAAAAAAAAAAAAAACCTAGACACTTAGTCATTATTCTTATTTCGTTCTAAGGGCTAGAGAGAGGCGAACTGAAGGGCTTTCTACCGATTTCTCCACTAAGGTAAGGTTTTTGGCTCCATAATCATTTAGCTTCATCTTCTAATCTTTATTCTAACCATAGAATCCTTTGAATCAAAGGAGGGTTTATGGGATTTTCATGAAAGAGTTCTAAAAATGAATTTAATTCCTAGATTGTGATTAATGGTGTTAATCTTGTTATTTATGCTAGATAATGTTGTATCTAGGCTTGTTTATCAACATCCCATCTTTATGGAGTTGAATTTCTTGAATCAAAATTAGGGTTCTTAGACCCAAATTTGGGGTTTTTTATATTAATGATGATTTTGAGAATTAATTGAGTATTCCTATAATTAAAGTAATGGGTTTGGACCTTTTAGTATTGAATTTGATATTTTGGCCATAAAATATTCGTTTTGCCCTTGAGACCCGTTTTTCCTAAATTAAGGGCTGGAAGTTGACCCAAATAGAAAGCATTCAATATGGGTATCATTATTCATGGTTTCTTACATAGAATTCATATGTGATAGAGTTTGATTATTTGGAGATGTTTGGAAAGACAAGGCAACGTGTGGTTTCGTGGCACCTGTTCCGCTGCTAGGTAGGTTATGGCTTCCCTTTCAGTAGACTCCGGTTAGTTTCACATATTCGTGTATTAGAAGGAACGGAGAATGCATGTGTAGGAATTGGATATTTGGGATGGAACCTTAGGATGGTACTCTTGTGTGATTTGTGTGTTCAGGCTTTTGGCCTATAAACTCCTTAGGTTGGTTGGTGTGGTTTTTTGACTATTGGTGGATGTCATGTTACTTGGGATTAGTGGATGGTACATAATTTATCTATGTTTTACGATGGGAAATTCCATAATATGTGGTTAATTGTGTTATACCATTAATAGTGAATCTAGTCGACAAATAGAACATAAAATGCACCAACGATTGTGACTGAGTTCTAGATTGGGTTGTGACGAATGATTGTGAGTGTAGGGTGAGATTATTTGTTCAAAGCTAATAGGCTGTGTTATATCCCGCATTTTGTACATTCGGATAATTCAGGATAATTGCGGGGAGCTAAGAGTAAGGCTATATTTCGATCTTGTTTAATACACAAGTTGTTTATGAATATTATTGGCATGGAATATTGAGAAAGGCAAAGGGCGAAAAGGGAAATTCGCAAGACGACTCATAGAAATATTGAGGAAGGCTAAAGGGCAAAATTGGAATTTCAGAAATTAGTTTCGTGAATTACAAAATGAACCAAAAAAAGTTGGGCTTGGAAAATAATAATAAAAAAAAGAACAAGAGAGGCCCAATTTTTGGTGGTGGCCGGCCATGGTCCAAATAAAATGGCCCAAGCCCGTAAAATTAAAACCATGTGATAAATAAGAGAAAAAGGGTCATAATTCTTCATTGCTCAAGAAACTTCAAGAAAACAAAAGATAGACCAAGAAAAAGAAAGGCCATTCGGCAATAGAAAAAAAAAAGATTTTTTTTTTGAAGTTTCCAAACTTTGATCCAAAAATTCCTTTCTTCTTGAATCCTTACTAAGTTCAAGGTCCTCTACAACATGGAGTAGTTGTTGGAGCAAGAGAACCACTATTTGTTGCAAGTTCATGATTCTAGACAAAAGAAAAATGGAGGGAAAAAAGGTAAGAATTAATTCCCTTTTATATGTTATGGATGAATTATGTATGTTGAAGTGTGTAGAAAAGGATTAAATTCATGAAATATGTGTGTATATGTGTTGGCCGAATATGGTGGTATCATGTAGAATAAATGAAATGATTTTATTTAGCATTTTGATTGTTGTTGTGTTGTGAATTTTATGATGTTAAATGAAGATTTAATGATTGGAAATGAGGTTGAAATCGTTGTGAATTGTGGAGGAGGCTAATGTGATATTAGTATGGTTTCTTATGATTATAAGAATGAATGATATTGCTAAAGTGTAGAAAGAACGGGTTAATTTTATGTAGTGTGTTGGTTGTTGTGATGTATAGAAATGGATTGAAAATTCATGAAAAAAATGCATGTAGTTGTTGTGGCCGAATGATGGTTGTTTTGGTAAGTTACGATGAATGGATTCTATTTGACATCTTAGTAGTAGTCGATGCGGATTCTATGATGAAAATGATGGTTTGGTAATTCGAAAGAAAGTTGTCGACATGTAGGTTGTTGATCTAGTTAATGAATTTGAAAGTAAGGAATGTATTATTGATGTTTTTCTTTAATTAGGAAGGTTGCGGAGTGTGTTGTGATAATCGGTTGGAACCTAAATGAAATGCCGTTGAATTATGTAAAACAAGTTATTAATGTTAGAATGCATTTTGAGTAAATTGTTGAAGATTGGAGATATGATTGTTGGCATTGTTATTGATATTTTGGACGAGTTCCATTCTCGGGTTTGTTGTTGATGATTTAGCCGAGTAGACTCTCGGGGATGATGTATTTACAGGGGAGATGTTGCCGAAATTTCGGCAGAATATAAGCGAATTTATTTGAGAAGTTAAGACAAGTGAATGACGATAAATCTAATGATCATGTGAATTCTTTTGTATGTAGACTAGCAAATTTGGACAAATAAGCGTACCTAGTTGGTCGTGGCACAGGTATGTAAGGCTTACCCTTTCTTTCTTTGGCATGTCTTAGAGCCACATAAGGTATGATACGAAATGCACTTTGGGGAAATTCTACTCTTGAATTCTGAGTTTTGTCCCTAAAGAGTTTTGTATGCGTAAATGTTCAAAGTTTTGTTTCATATGTTCCTGAATGGCATTTGAAAGACAATTGGTATGATTAACATTTTTATTTCCAAATGATAGTACGTTTAACTATTCCATTGAGTCTTTAATATATTTTGATATGTACATATGACTCTAAAGGTTATATTTGATTTGATCCATATGATATCCGGAGGAGATTTGTTTCTGAAGTTCTATTTAATATGTTTCCGAGTCTGCCTATGATTCTGATTCACTTATGATATAAGTATGTCTGATATGATCCAGTTTGTTATACGATTGAGTAACGAGATAAGTATAAAGAGTTTTGTTTATGAAAGAATTTTGTAAGTCATAATGTCCCTAACCTTCGGAAAAGATCTCAGATTTGCTCTAAAATGCTTATAGAACGTTCTGTACTTCAAACGTTTGTAACTTTCTCATACGAAGTCGGATTGACCTGAAACTTGTTTCTGAGCCTTCAAATGTCAGTAAGTGTACGTATCTATTGAGTCTTGATTTGTATGCATATGGTTTCGCACTACTCTGTTCGTGCAAGCCTCAGTTTGGATTTCACTGAGCCCGGGCCAGGATATGTTCTCGTGCGTATTCCATTGCATTGTTCACCGAGACCCACCAGTAGAGGGCCGGGACACGTTATATGATGATGGCGCCAGATCCGAACCGGATCCCCTCTACCGAGTCCCTTATTGAAAGGCCGAGACACGTTATCCACCGAGTCCCTCACTGACGGGCCGGGACACGTTACATGCATACATGATATTTGATGTGACATGCATGATTTTATCTACCGAGTCCCTCGTTTGAGGACCGGGGCACGTTATGCATATGTGATATACGATGTTGACATACATGATTCTATTCACCGAGTCCCTCACTCGAGGGCTGGGACACGTTATTTGCACATGTGATATGTTATATGGATCGGGCTACACGTTCCGCAGCGATATATATGTATGGATCGGGTCGCACGTTCCGCAGCATTATTATATTACGTATGACATTGGCATCTATGCTTTGTGTCTGGAAAAACAAGCATTTAGATATTCTGGTGTTTTGATATTTTGGATCTGTACTTCTTTTGATACATGATTCGCGTTTGGAAATTAAGTATTTGGTGTTCTGGGTAATGTACGTACCTTTTGTACTGTTTGTTTCGATTATGGTTCCGTTTTCTGTATCTTATGCCTTACATACTCTGTACATATTCCGTACTGACCCCTTTTCTTCGGGGGCTGCGATTCATGCCACGCAGGTACCTACAGATGAATAGAAGATTTGTCAGAAGATGTTTCAGCAGGATTGGCGAGCTCCATTTACTTCTGGAGCGTTGCCGAGTCAAGGTATATGTATGTTCTGATTTCTGGATTGATGTTAGAGGCTTTGCAGACAGCGTCGTGGGTATTGGTTGTCAGTCTGTAAGCGGCTCCATCAGCCGATATGTCATTCTGTGTTATGTAATAAATTTTATATAATTACAGATTTTGTTTAATTTTGAGAACGAAAAAAGAAAGATTTCGAAAGCTTAATATGTATTTTACTTTTATTTGATTTTCAGAGTCCGAAGAAATTATGTGTGTAATAAGAATCTGTGGGTTCGCTCGGCTCCGGATATGGGGTCGGGTGCCTATCACACCCTAGGGACATTAGGGTGTGACAGGCTGACTTTGGGAAATGGTAATAATGTATATCGGTTGTTTAAACATGTTGTATGTTGGGGCTACCCACCCCGTTATGTGTGATTTCATAGTTCTATTGTGCCTGCTTGATGCCATGCCATATTGATAAATATTGGATTTTTTTATCGTCTTGATTAAGATAATATTGGCATACCCACTGGTGGTATTTGTGATTCGGATATATTGTTGGCATACCCATTGTTGGTATTTGTGATTCGGATCTATTGTTAGCATACCAACTATTAGTACTTGTGATATTGAGCATGATTATTGATATGATTCACGCATTGCCCGCATTCTCATTTATTCATAATGCATGGCCGATGCCCGGTGATGATCTGGTATCATTGAGTGAGTGAAACTGATATTTGATTAACTCTTTTACTTGAGAGATTGTGAGAAGGCCGATGTCCGAGGTTCAATTCCGAAATCGTTGATTGTGTGAAACTGATTCTTGATAAACTCTTTTACTTGAGTGATTGTGAGAAGTTCGATGTCCAAGGTTCAATTCCGGAATCGTTGATTGTGTGAAACTGATATTTGACAAAATTCTTTTACTTGAGCGATTGTGAGATGGCTGATGTTCGATGATCTATTCCGGCATCGTTGTTGCATGGCCGATTCCGATGATATTTCGGAATCGTTGTTAGTGCATGGACTCCGCGGGTCCCCCAGGGTGGTGCCGGTGAGAACCCCCAGTGGGCAAAGATACGAGGTCCCGTCTGTCTGTTGGGCAAAGATCCGGGATGGGTGGCACTTAGACTTCGCGAGTCACACTTGGTTGTGCTATCGAGACGTCGATATTTTTGTTCGGAGTAAATGTGTACACCACATTTGCATGGCATTGCATTGCATTCATACACTATTGCATTGCATTGCATGATGATTTGATTTTGAGATGTTGGTGTTGTAGTTGTGCTGCTGGATTCAGACTTGATATATTTGTCTTGGCACATTTGGGATTAGATGCTTTACTTAGGCAATGACGTGTACTTGAATTTGGATTTATTGATTGAACTTGTTGAAGTATCCCATAGACCATCCGTAAGATTAGTTATATGTGTTTGTTCTTTATGTGATGTAAGATAACGGGTGTCTTAATGATGAGTTAACTACTAGACTGAAACGAATGATTTAATAATTTGTGAGTTCCGAGATCGTTGTGAGATTGACTGGTGATTATTAGAGTGTAATTAATGCTTAAAGGTATTGATGTACAGTGTGTGGTAGATAGACGTATGACTTGATTGGGCTGTTATCATGTTATGTGTGAATTCTTTTACTGATATGTGTTACTAACCATTGTCGGCCTATGATACTTACTCAGTATGCGTGGATTGTACTGATATTGCACTTGCTACACCCTTTTTGGGTGTAGATTGTTTCAGGTGGTTGATCGTGATATGAAGTTGAAATGTACGGTGTCTATCTGGAAGGCCTCCTCCCACTTCATTCTGGGGCGAAGGTTAAATCTTAGAATGTAGTATTAATCTGAAATCATTAGTCTCTCTTGTACTAGTCTAGACCAGGTCATGGGAAAATGGATTGAGTCTGTAATAATGTATTGTTGTAATCATATGAATACTTGAGTTTATTAAATATATATTATGATGTTCCGCTGTTACTGTCAATTATCTTTTAGTGGGAATGATTATCCTTGTCCAATGGTATATTATTCGATAGAGGGTTCGCCTATCAAGGTGGAAAAGGTAGGTGCCCGCGCAACCCCGAATTGGGTCGTGATAGGTTGGTATCAGAGCCTAGGTTACCGGTCTACTAGGTACAAGAGCATTGTGTAGTAGAGTCTCGTGGAAAGGTACGGATATGTCTGTACCCATCCACGAGAGGCTATGAGGCATGTTAGGAAAACTCCCTTCATTCTTTCTATTCATACTACTTTGGTCGAATTGGTATCTCGATAGGGTCAAATTGGTATCTAGGCGATTCCAATTGGCATATGTGTAATCTTGTTGTATTCTCCCTCGAATGGCAGAAACTTGTTCTAAGTTCTGTGCGATCGATTTCGTATGTCGGGTTGCGATATGATATGAGATGTACCGTCTTGATTCGGACGCTTGACCAAGTTCTGTTTTAGTTGTTATTTGAGTTTTCGTTGTGGGAATTTGGTTAAGGCTATTTCATTGTTTATTTTTTGAGAGATGGGGAGTTGCTAATAAGAGCCGAAGGATATCTGTGATCCTAGTGGTCGTTTGCTCGGAAATGGTTAATGCATGTGGGTTTAGTAAGAGCGATCTGCTTGTTGATAGGACTGGTTTTAGGAAAAAGGGGGTTTCGACTTCGATAATGTTTGTGATAGGTATGCGTGGCATAGGTGAACTTAGGGCAGGCAATGATTTCGCAATGGTTAGGTTGTTAGTATTGGTATGCGACGATGAGAGTGAGTTCGTTATGGATTACTAGACTCGACGAGTATAGTGATTGCATGTGGTAAATAAGAGAAGTTGGGAGTAAGTACTAACTTGACGATATTGTGAGGGAGCATAGAGAATCCGAATTCTTAAGGGGATTGGTATTGGTACTTGTTGTGTACATAGAATTGAGTCGTGATAAAGAGGATTTGGATAGAAAATTCTTTGGCACTAAGAAGGAAATAATTGGTATTTGGCATGCTTATAAGAATGTGTTTGTGACTGTTACAAGAGTGAGGTTCTAGTAACCAAGCAACTGTTAGGAGTTATGACTATTATCGGATTGAGGCTGAGAGCCTCTGTACTTGTTGTGTGGCTTCGGTAAGTTTTGTTTTTTATCGGTGTTGTTATTCGGTTGTGTTGGTTGTATAGTCGCTTGAATGGTTAGGCGTGTTTAGGTTCGAAAATGGAGACTTCTAATTTAGTGAATCAGAGATGAGACTTCAACCTATTCGAGCTATATGGATCATTTTGGAATTCAAAATAAGGAATGGAATAAGGGAACCTTGGTAGAGGAAAGTGGGTCATTACAGAGCAAGTATGTGCTTCGTTGGATTTAGAGTTTAGTCGTTTTATACTCCGATGCGTTGAAAGGTAACCCTAATATGTAAAGTGTGTGATGTGATTCTATCCCCAACGTTGGTTCGGTAGTGTGCAAGACTTATGATTTGCGGTAATTGATTTAGCGGCTTCCAGAATTGGTTAGTGTTAGTCGAGGGTGGCAAGAATAAGGTACATCCTTGGGAGTACTCAAGTCTATTTGAATCGTGGTGCTGTTGTCTAGTATGGAATAGACGAGCTTGTGGTTGTTATGTGATTTTGAGAAAGTAAGTTTACGGAATGGATAAGTGATAAGAAATTGTGATCAGTGGCTGAGTGAGAAGTGAGATTCCAGATAATCGACATGTTGGATTTATAGGAAGTGGCTTGTGTGGTACCCCTTTGGATAGTTTCGCAGTACTTTGTAGTGAATGAGTTAATGTGTGTATTAGAGAAAGGATTTGCAAAAATTCTTAGTATGTTATAGCTATCAGTGTTTCCGAGATGGGATCGGGTTGTGCTAAGTGTTTCATGTTATGAACAACATTGACGGAATGACTTCGGATATTATGGGTCCGAAGTGATTATGCTTGTTAGCGCAAGGGATTATGAGATTTTGATGCTTTCGGAAGTATATGGGTTATTGAGGTATTACAATGGAAAGTTGATAGTTAAAAGATTGATTTATAGGTACATATGTCCTGAGTGTCGGAAAATTCGGGTTGTACCAGGTATGCGTATGGGGTAATGTTAAGGAATTTGATGTTGCATTCGTAAGATTTAGTTATCCGGTACCTTGAGTACAATTTAGATAATTGTCAGCTTTTAGAGCTCAGAGCGGTAACTTATGGTTTGCTATGCGCGGTAAGAATGTGATGGGTTCTGGATCTTGGAATCAATATGTGTGGTTGTTGATATATTTTGAAATGGTGCATTCATTGTGGGTTATTATGGTTTGAATGGAAATGGTTAGATCGAGTTTGTAACTCCAAGGGAACTTATGGGTTCCAAGTAAATCATTTTGATGGATGTGATAAGGAACGACTGATTTTTGAGGTTTGTTATTAGTAGTTCGTATGGTGTCTCACCTGAGTCAGCCTTTTGGTTAGTACAGTGGGTTGTAATGATAATGGTTGTGCTTGGAAGAGATTCTAGGATTGTGATAAGGCTCTGTTCTGATCATTGGATGTTGGCAAATCTTGCCCTATGCAGTACTCGATGGTATGTTCCTAGGTAAGTGAGTTGAAGAGTTAAGAAGACTTAAGACTGACCAAGTTGGCTACGAGAAGATAAGTTTCGATGAAATAGCTTAGAGTTTTATGGAGGATTTAGGATTCTCTTTTGGGAAGAGTAAGTCCTGGTTTCGGTTTGTATTGTGTACTTCTAAGAAATTGTGATTCAACGAACGAATTGATTAGCTAGCTCAAAATATCTTACCAGTTCAGAATGTTTTATGATTTAGTTATGTCTAAAGGTTCGTTCTATTCGATTTATATATGTGAGATCCGTGGTTTGTGTTAGAGGTATGGTAATTGGATCTTTTGGCTAAGTGCGAGCGAGTTGCCATTTGGTTTGCTTTTTGTTGTAAGAGCTTCGTGTTGGTTGTGATATGATTTCCTTGGTTACCGTAAGCTTGTACTGCTCTCATTCTTCGCTCGAGGACGAGCGATTGTTTAATTGGTATCTAATGTAACGACCCGTTTAGTCGTTACCGTGATTATTCCGTTTTTCCCTCGTTGACCCGTTCTTGAGTCTCGTTAGAACTATTGTGACCCGAGGACACAGTTGACAAGAATTCCTAGGCATCTTTATGGGCTTTAGAATGTTTTCTAAAAAAATTGGGCTTTAAGGGAAAACGTCTTGACTCAAAGTTGACTTTTGAGTAAAAGGACCTATTTTGGAAATCGGTCGACTCCGAGAGGTCCGGATGGTCGTTTATAACTTGTGTGCATGTTCGTTTCAGTTCCCAATGCACTCGGGTGCATTTTAGGACCTAGGTTGGAAAGTTAGTTTTGAGGTACTGGGGGTTGACTTGGTCAACGAGGCCTTATTTGGGAAATTCGAGGTCGCGGGTGAGTTCGTAACGCGTTTTTATCTATATTTGCATACTTTATTTATGTGTTTTGGGTCTCGGATGATAATCGAATTTCAGAGTTGAATTCATGAAAGTTGAACAGTTTTCTGGTTACTGGTGTCCACCGTAGCGGCACCACTAGGACGGTGAGGTGACTGATGCAGCGGCGTAGTGAAATCATGTGCAGGACCACCGTAGCGGTCTGCATACCGCTGGGGTAGTACCGCTGTAGCGGTATTGTTGCCGCTGGAGTGGCAGAACTGTACGAGTGTGCCTTATATTTTGGGGGTTTTCATATTAATGATGATTTTGATAATTAATTGAGTATTCCTATGATTAAAGTAATATTTTTTGACCTTATAGTATTGAATTTGATATTTTTGTCATAAAATTCCTGTTTTGCCCTTAAGACCCATTTTTCCTAAATTAAGGGTTGGAAGTTGACACAAATAGAAAGTAGCCAATATGGGTGTCATTATTCATGGTTTCTTACATAGAAATCATATGTGATAGAGCTTGAATATTTGGAGACGCTTCGAGAGACAAGGCAACGTATGGGTTCGTGACACCTGTTCAGCTGCCAGGTAGGTTATGGCTTCCCTTTCGGTAGACTCCGGTTAGTTTCATATATTCGTGTATTAGAAGGAACGAAGAATGCACGTGTAGGAATTGGAGATTTGGGATGGAACCTTAGGATGGTATTGTTGTGTGATTTGTGTGTTTGGGTTTGTGGCCTGTAGACTCCTTAGGTTGTTTGGTGTGGTTTCATTAATATTGGTGGATGTTATGTGACTTGGGAGTGGTGGATGTTATGTGACTCGCGGATAATGTATGGTACATAATTTATCTATGTTTCATGATGGGAAATTCTGTAATATGTGGTTAATTGTGTTATACCATTAATAGTGAATCTAGTCGATAAATGGAAGATAAAATGCACCAACGATTGTCACTGAGTTCTAGATTTGGTTGTGATGAATGATTGCGAGTGTAGGGTGAGCTTATTTGTTCAAATTTAATAGGCTGACTTTGGGAAATTGTAATAGTGTATATCGGTTGTTTAAACCTGTTATATGTTGGGGCTAGCCACCCCGTTATGTGTGATTTAGTTATTATATTGTGCCGGCTTGATGCCATGGGTTATTGATAAATATTGGATTCTGTTATCGTCTTGATTACGATATTGTTGGCATACCCACTGTTGGTATTTGTGATTCAGATATATTGTTGGCATACCCATTGTTGGTATTTGTGATTCAGATATGTTGTTGGCATACCCACTGTTGGTATTTGTGATATCTTGTTGGCATGCCCATTGTTGGTATTTCTGATTCAGATATATTGTTGGCATACCCATTGTTGGTATTTGTGATTTTGATATATTGTTGGCGTACCCACTGTTGGTACATGTGATATTGAGCATGATTATTGATGTGATTCAGGCATTGCACACATTCTCATTTATTCATTATGCATGGCGGATACCCGGTGATGATTCGGTATCGTTGATTAAGCGAAACTGATATTTGATAAACTCTTTTACTTGAGTGATTGTGAGAAAGCTGATGTCCGAGGTTTAATTCCGGAATCGTTGATTGTGTGAAACTGATACTTGATAAACTCTTTTACTTGAGTGATTGTGAGAAGGCCGATGTCCGATGATCTATTCCGGCATCGTTGATTGTGTGAATCAGATATTTGACAAAACTCTTTTACTTGAGTGATTGTGAGATGGACGATGTCCTATGATCTATTCTGGCATCGTTATTGCATGGCCAATTCCGATGATATTTCAAAATCATTGTTACTGCATGGACTCCGCGAGTCCCCCAGGTTGGTGCCGGTGAGAACCCCCTTGGCCAAAGATCCGGGGTCCTGTCTCTCTTTTGGGAAAAAATTCGGGACGGATGACACTTAGACTTCGCGATTCACACTGGGTTGTGCTACCGAGACGTCGATAATTCAGTCCGGAGAACATGTGTACACGACATTTGCATGGCATTGCATTGCATTGCATTCATAGACTATTGCATTGCATTGCATTCATACACTATTGCATTGCATTGCATTATGATTTGATTTTGAGATGTTGGTGTTGTACTTGTGGTGTTACACCCCGAGAAATTTCGCATTACCAAGACTGTAGGCTGCTTAGTATGAGCTCAAGGCAGAGTAAAGTTATACAAGGATTAGGGATGAAGATTATATTATCTGAGTATAAGAATATATGCCATTGGAGACCATATGGAGTTAAGGTGGGGCCCACATGTCGGGGTTTTATAAAGGACATATGAAAAGTGATATGAGTGGTACATGGGAAGTTGAGCAAGTCTTAAGCTGGACCCTTAAGCCAAATATGTACATAAGCCCTCCAAAAGGATGATTTAAAGATACGTTTTCGGATGATCTGACTTGGAGGGGTCAAACCGCTATTATAAGTTTGGAATTTGGAAATGCACCAAAAATTAAAGTTGTTGATAATTGAAAGGGCTTTCCAACCACAGGTCGTGGGCCCTCATACGGTATCAGAATCAAAAGTTATGGTCATTTTAAGATAAAGACTCCAAGCTGTCAAATGGCTTCCGCGGGTCCCACTTGAGAAGGTCGGTGGAACCGACTTATGAGGGGTATAAATACCCCATTAACTCCATTTTTTCAGAATTTTACATCCTCAATAGTCCTAGAAACGTCTCAACACAACCCCCAAACATTTATAGCCCATTAAATAAAACATTTAACAAGATTACACCAAGCTAGTCCATGAAAGATGAGTGTTCTTGCTTCTACTTGATGTTGTGGTAAGTTTGGTCTTGAAGAAAGTTGGTGTGGCTGAATTTCTTCAAGTATAAGGTATGTTCTTCATTCTATCTTTTAGGTTGAGCTGATTTGAAGGTTTAGCAATTCTTAAAAGTGATAATAGTTATGGAGGAAAGGTCATAAAGTGTTGTGTTGTAGTTGTTGTGTTTATGGACTGTTTTGAGCATGCTGTGGCCGTGTGGGTGGGCTGATTTACATGTATAGAGATGGTATTTAATGTTTTTGGTGTGTTGATAAGAATTATGCTCCTTGATTGGGAAGAAAGGAAGTGCATATTGTTGTTGTATGTTGAAGAAAACATCATCTGGGATGTTCATGGAATATATTGTTATGGATAATAGTGTTGTTGATGTTGGTATTGTTGTTGTTGTTGATTGGTTGCTGAATTGTAATTTTGGGCTAGGCCTATAAACAGAGGAGATGCTGCCAAAATTTTGGCAAATTCTAGAAAGATTTATTTGAAGGCTTAGGATAAATATATAACAATGAGCCTAATCATAGCATGAATGGTTTTATATGTAGACTTGCGGGGTTGGACGGATAAGCGTAGGCAGTTAGAGGCTGAACAGGTATGTTAAGGCTCGTCCCTTTCTTTTAAAGGCATGATTCCTATGGTATGATTCCATAATTGTTTTCATAACCTCATTGATTTCAAAAGCTAGAAGTTCATAATTCTTAATGTTTCTCATGATATTAAAGATGAGAATGATTCTATGATGATTACAGTGAAAATGATGATTTTATGTTCAGAGGTCTCAAGTAATGATTTCAACGATGATATCAAACTGCTGAGCTATTTCATGATTTTCTCAATTTATTTCATTGTTGTTGATCTCACCTTAGGAATTGTTCCTTCGAGGTGAGATATAGCGATAATGGTTGTTCCATAATGTGAATCGGAGGTTACCGACCTTACGTCACTCCGCTAAAGTAGTAGCTTTTATTTGAACTCCCATGCATGCTATGAGTATAATATATGTATATAGCTATTTTGTGACATTACCGAGTTCTATTATTTCATTTTGCTTATGCACTGCACTCATTCTCATTCTTCATGTACATATAAAAAGCATAGTTGATAGGGGGTGACGCTGTGGCCTTTGTTATGATGTATATATATAAAAGACACAGTTAACAGGGGGTGACGCTGTGGCCTTCGTTGTGATGTGTATATATATATAAGTCACAGTTGACATGGGGTGACGCTGTGGCCTATTATGTGACGTTTATCTATAAGAGGCGCAGTTGACAGGGGGTGACGTTGTGGCCTATGTGGTGATGTTTTAGAGGTGACGATGTGGATTATGTTGTGGCATTTCTATAGATATATGTGTTTTCTTGATATAGCCATACTGATTCATTTATCTTGCATATTTATGGACATGTCTCAAATGTCTTCCATGATTTTATGTACATATTGATCTCATGCCTTACATACTCAGTACATCGTTCGTACTGACGTCCTTTCTTGTGGACGCTGCGTTCATGCCCGCAGGTGTAGATAGACAGGACGAGGATCTTTCATCGTAGGCTGCCTTCAGGTACCAGTTCCGATTGGTGAGCTCCACTTCTTCCTAGACCTCTGCCGAGTCTGGATGTATATATGTTTGTATGATTTTTGTTCAGGGCATGTCGGGAGCCCTGTCCCGACTTGTATACTTCAGTCATGTTCATAAAGGCTTTGCAGACAGTTCCTGTGTATAGCTTAGTTATGTTCTGTCGGTCGTTATATTGGCGTTGTGGGTCCATTGGACATATATTTATACATGATATTACGTTCATATCTAGCCTTAGCCTTATTTTTTCATTCGAGACATAGAGTAGGGTAGGGTGTCACAAATTGGTATCAAAGCAGTTCTGTCCTAGGGTTGTCTGCAAGCCGTGTCTAGCAGAGTCCTGTTTATGGGTGTGAAACCGGCCACATTTATAAACAGGAGGCTGCAAGGCATTTAGGAATGATTGACCTTATTTTCTCATCTTAGATCGTGTGATGAGAGTCAAGTCATAGGAAATGAAATTCCTTGTACTAACCCTTGATTCCAACGGAAGAATGGTGTTGATAAAGGGATAGGATGATGATATTAGGATTACAGAGGTAAGTCACTTTGTTGAAATTACATCATCAAGATGTGCATCTTCTATGAGAATAAATTAGTCATAGTCAAGATAAGCTGATTGTACAGTAAAGCAAGGGGAATTAATTACGTGTATAATTTAATGATAAGTTCAGTTGTAAGATTGGATACAACTGAAGTTGAAGGAAACAGTACAGAGGTAAGTAATGGTAAAAAAGATTATAAGTCAGATATGGTAAGAATGTTGCAAGTATTATTGAAATGTATAGCCAATGAATGGAAGAGAAAGTGACCAGGGAAATATACAAGGACAATTGATAAAGGTTCAAGTATATTCCGAGTTGTGACGCATGAGGTAAGTTTCGTCATCTTTGCATTTCTGTTCGATATTGAGAGCCCGGTGAGGCTAAGGTGTGTTACGCATGTATATATTTGACCATGTGAGGCATTGCATGTATTTTCTGGGCTGCGTGCAGGATTTGGATAGTAAGAAATATAGGGGAAACTCTGTCAAAATTTTCCTAAAATTTATGGACGAGGACTAAGGATTTAAGAGATAACAAAGATTTTACGTCTATGATTGCTACGGATTAATTAAAGGGAAAGTATATGACACGTTGATACGGGATGATAAAATAAAGATGACGCCACAAGTGGACATCAGGCATCAGTTATTGGAATCAAAAGTACTATTCCGGCTAGACAGATAGTTAGGCACATCACGACTTCGAGTATCCCCATAAAGTTCGATCGAGAAAGGTAATGAAATACAACACTATAAGGTAAAACCTTTAAGGGGGGAAACAAGTAAGCTTGAGTATGAGCACAAGGATTGACTAAGGTATTGGAGGAATTATGACACCCGACAATGGGGCAATCGAAAAGCAATAGGGAGTTATGAAGCAAGATGAGCTAAGGAAATGTAAGGAGAAGACATGAAAGTAGACGGAGATAAGATCGCAAGAAAAGGATTCAAGGATATTGCGCTGGACGAATCGAGCTGGTGACAATGAACCCTCGTGAAATTTCAAGCCGCTAGTTATATCAATTGCGAGAGTAAATGACAAAGAACCATACAAACAATCGCCATGATGGGATGGCTAACAGAATGGGGCAAGCACAATGAGGAGGATACTTCACTCTACAGCCTTCCAGACCGAGAGGAGGACAGGCCGGCTACATATATATGAGTCTATTATTGGAACTTCTTATGTGCGTACAACTATTGCAGGATACCATTGATAATTGACAAATGGAAGTTTTGAAGGGACCGATAACCAAAGTACTTATAGATAACTGCGGCTAAGAATTTTTACCGCTACAAGGAATCTTAAAATTTAGGAATGGAAAGCAGTTGTAAGTGTTGATTGATGGCTTGTCATCGGGAGTTCCAAAGGCTAAAATAGCATTTGCTTCGTCGGAAGAGTAAGGAATCCTTTTAATATGAAGGGAGATGCATAACGAGAATTTATCGGAATCCGTTAGAATTTCAGCTTGTTCTAGGTTATGTGATAAAGGTCACACAGTAGGGTGGATGCGATCATCTGGGAAGTGCACTAAAAGTCTTACAAATTCAAAGATAAGGGACAGATGAGAAGCTAGCAGCCTAAGGGAAATTGGAGTATGCGGAGTGGTTGGAAACCTTAAGAAGTCGCGAAGGACAAGGCAGACTAGATCAGTGGTGAGAAAGAAGGTGCATCACAGCTCTAGAATTAGGATGAGTTCGAATAGTATTTGGAGATACTTTGTAAGTGAGGGATTAGTAATGTCACGACCCAACAACAGGGCCATGACAGGTACCAAGTATTAGCTACCGAGCACCCCTTATCATCCTATCTACCGCTCAACCTGAGCAATTATAATTCTCGACATACTTGCGGTGAAATGGTCGCTAAATAATTTCACAAAACATGCATATGCGCATAAACTCTCGAGGTGTCAAAAGTGATACAAAAAAAATATATATACTGAGGTGATCATGAGACATCTATTACCCACACATATGTATCTACGAGCCTCTATCTGGAATACTAAACATTAGGACGGGACAGGACCCCGCCATGCCCCAAAATATGTACACAAAAGGAAGTACCAATGAGCGACAACTCCGTAGTAGTGGAGTGCTTCTGTAAAGCTGCTGACAAGGCACCTAGGGATCTGTACAATCTCCCCGTCTACCTGTGGGCATGAACACAGTGTCCGCAAGAAGGGACGTCAGTACGAGTAATGTACCGAGTATGTAAGACATGAATAATAGTATAATAAGGGATACAAATATGAATAATCACAAAATGGAAGTAGATAGCATATCGTAGGATAAAAGAGTAACCTGTGCATATGAGTGCCTTTTATGAAGGATGCCATGCATGCTTAGCTTTCTTTGAAAAACATTTCTTATTCATATATACAGAAAATAGAACATATCATATTGCCGAGGCGTCGGCTGCGCTCCATTCAACCCCATATATCCCGCGTCCGGGATGATATCATGTCATATTATACCAACTGATCAGGTGGTTACGCGTATATAACGCTCACCCCTTTTTCCCATATTCCCCATTTACATATACATATATCATATAAGCAGCATGCAAGAGAGCCCAAAGAAAGTCGTGTATCTACGGAGTGACGTAAGGTCGGTAACCTCCGATTATATTATGGAATAATCATGATCGTCGTGTCTCACCTCGAAGGGACAATTATTATAAGGTGAGACTATCAATGAAGAATAGCATTAAGAGAAAACATAAAATAAAATCATAATCTCATAAGGCATCAATCCATATACTTTGAAATCTTTAGCAATAGTCATCATCCATAAATAAAATTGAGAAATCAAGAAATTGCTCAACATTATTATATCGTCATTGAAAACGTAGCCTTGGGACCTTTAAACATAGAATCCTCATCATCATAATAATCATAGGAAAATATTCCCACTTTTGTTGGGCATCATTGTCATTATGGTAAAACATGTCCATTATCGGTGACATAAGAGCTTACGAAATCATAAACCTCTGTTTTGGAAAGATACGGACATTTGAAAAACATTGGCGGGTTATCGAGAAAGTAATCATGCCTTGGGACCATAGACTTCTAACTTTTGAAAACAGGTAGCTACGGAAGCATTCATGAAATCGTAACATAGGAATCATGCCTTTGAAAGAAAGGGACGAGCCTTAACATACCTATTCCACCTCTTATTAGCTACGCTTATTCGTCCAAGCTCGCAAGTCCACATTTAAGAGGATTTACACTAACATTAGCCTCTTCATCGTACACTTATTCCAAGTTTCAAACCAAACTATTCCATATTCTACCGAAAATCGGGCAGCATCTCCCTTGTTTATATGCCCAGCCCGAATTCTCAATTTAACAACCAACAACAACAATAACAATACCAACATGAATAACATCATTTCCCATCTCAAATTACTCCATAGAACAGCCCATAAGGTGTTCGTCCCATATTTCCACCCACAGAATTAATTTACAACAGCTTAGCAACTCCTTCTCCGTAAATAAATTAAGATTAACGTTAATAGCAAGAGATTCATACCTTTACCCCGATAATAATGCTATATCTTAACTCCTCGACCTTGAGCTTAATCCACAACGCATTAATACACTATTTTGTAGTTGCAACTATACGCTGTCTGGACCAGAATTTGGGAATTATGCCTGGTTTCGGGCTAAAAAGTTGGTGATGGAAAGTTGGAGAGTATTCTGGAAGGTTTGGGGTTGTTTGGGTGTGTTTTGGACGAAAATATGGGGGCCTCCCCGTTTTATAGAACGGTCTAGGTTCTGCCTGGACCGACTTACTTTTCCTTCAGCGCGTTCGCGCCCCTTTTGGGCGCGTTCACGCTGCCTTATTTTTCCTGACTGTACCTTCGTTCAGTGAAAAGGTCATAACTCTTGATCCCGATATCGTGGGAGGGCCCACGACCTATTGTTTGAAATATAATTCAATTATCTACAACTTTAATTCTTTGTTTGTTTCCAAATTCTAAACTTATAATATCGTTTTGGCCCCTCTAAGTCAGATCATCCGAAAATGTTTCCTTAAATCGCCCTTTTGGAGGGCTTATGCCAATTATTTGCTTAAGGGTCCTTCCTAGGACTTGCTCAACTTTCCACGTACTACTCTTATGTCTCTTCATATGTCCTTTATAAAACTCTGGTATGTGAGCCCCACTTAGCTTGCAGCAACGAGGGCTTTTCGTCAAGGAACATATGAACCAATTCACCCCATATGGTCTCCAAATGTCATATATAGGTTATTATGAAGCTCTTATAATATAACCTTCATCCTGAATCTAGGCCTCCAATTGTTCAGCGCGTTCGCGCCTCATGGTGGAGCGTTCGCACTGTGTTGGCCCTTGGCCTTCTGCGCGTTCGCGCAGACCATTTTCTTGGTCTGTCAGCCCGACTTGCAACGTCCATATCACCTTACCCCGATGTGTTATTGAGGAGCGGTTTATTGCGTTCGAAACTAGACTTCCCGAACATCATTTTAGACTCTTGTTTCACTTCAAAACTCTTAATATACTAAAACATGTTATTTCTTCTAGTTAGACCAAAACTTTTGTACCAACCTTGCCCAACTTTCCTTCAAAGCCTCGGAAGCTTAATCTCCTTAATTCACTGGTTTTCCAATCCTCCTATAACCTGTTACGCGAACTCGGACTCTTCAGATCGTAACACGAGCACCTATAATCTTGCATCTTCTCGATAATAACTCCGATGTCTGCGATTGATTCACTAATACCTAGCGAATCTCCACGTACCGAAACTACGGTGTGTAACATCCTTCCCCCTTAGAAACATCCGTCCTCGAATGTCGCAGTATTGCCAACTCGCAACGCCATCTTTGATTCCTTAGAACCGTTATTATTCCCTTAGGGTCCGATTATCGTTTGCTTAGACTATAACTTGGTTCAGTTTCTTCTCATCCTCCCTTGACTCTTTCATTGCTGTCAGTCAGTTTCTTTCACTTCTTTATCCTCATGTACATGGTCGGAAATTAACTAGCACCTCGCTCTCGTTTTGTCTCTAGTATTGTAGTCTTGCTTATCATGCTATAAATATTCATCGGCCTCTAAGTATTCGCTTTTTCTCGCTCCTTGTTTCCCTACTAGTGGGCAATTACCTTGCTCATATACGGCGCACTCTTTACGTTTATCTCTTCCGTACCATCTCGGGCTGTCCTTTTTATACTTGTTGATCTTGGATATACACTACATTGACTCCTTGTGGTTCATTGGTTAGCTTCATTAGTCCTTACGTCCTTGTCACCGTCTCTTTTAATCCTACATTCTAAATATTTGTCCAATCGTCGCTAACGAGTATAATGGTTATATTCCTTTCCAAGGCCAGTTACATCAATATCAAAAATAACTATATACATAATGGTTCTTCACCCTTTACTATCTTTCACAGTGCAGTTACACTTATGGCAATCTTATAATCCGAGCTCAACCTAAATCTCTGGGGTTCCTGCCACAACTTTTTCTTTAGCTTCGTGCTCCCAAATCTCGCGATTCAACCCAACAGCATAGGATTACGACAATTCTTACTCCATTAAGACCCTCTTACAACATATATATCTAGCTTTGATTTCTTTGTACCAGCGATCACTTTGTCAGTCGTCATTCCTTGTTGACTTTCTGATGTGGCTTTTCGCAATTATAGTTGGGCATAGCTTCACGTTGACGGTTCGTGTAATTCCATAGCACATGCTCTCATGTTCAGTATAATTAGCGATCCATGAAGTTTTTCTAATATCCGGTGAAATCTTTTAATTTCATTCGTAGGAGCAGCGTTCTTTCTTTCCTTCAAAATTTTCCAAACTACCAATCGTTGTCATCCGAAGTGTCCTTTGGGTTCGTCATCCTCTCCATTATCCTTTGTGTACTTGGCTCGTAGACCTTTCTTGTTCTCTTTATTACCCTTTAGAACACGTCGCTGCATACTTATGTACTGCGCAATTTTGCTCGATGCGAGGGATTCAAATCATGGTCTAGAAATATCGTAGCTCATGTCGGCATGATATCATCTTAAGGTGTCTTCCATATTTTCTCCCTGTGTCTACCTCATGGTACACTTATTGTCAATTCATTTCTACGTCTTTTCGTTACCTTCACGATATGCCACCACACCTCGAACTCTGGCCCTGAGCTAGTAAATCTCCTTTTCTGGAGCTTGAAATGTCATAGCTCCTTTCAAGTCTAGTATGTTCTTCCCCCCTTATTAAGGAGGTCCTAATACACCAATAGCTTTCAAATATCCATCGTCTTCGGTAATTATTTGCCATCCTTTACGATCTTCTTAGGCCCGAGGTTCCGTCATCGTATGGTCAGACTTGTCTATCTTCTTGCTAGTTACAGTCTTATATCCAATCGGAATACTCATAAGGGTTAGATCCAATTCTGATGCCTTCTTTTCCGTCTTTTCACACCTCAGTCTTTTTATGACTAACTGTTTTCTAGACCTGCAAGTTAATGGGGACATCGAGATTCACCACGTCCTTTATGAAGTCCTCGATTATACCTTACTCCTTGTTTTTCTATTCCCAACTTTGCTTATAACATATCTAGAATTCTTCTCATCTTGAGTTCTCCTTCAATTTATGTCTATATCATCATTTTGTCAACATTACCACACCCTTCCATCCACTACTAGTCCTTTCACCCGCTTAGCTCACTTACTCATAATCCTTCTTAACTACGCGTTTATGTTGCAGCTGCGTGTCCAAGTTTTTCGAGTGTCCTACTACTTTTACTCTCAGCACAGAATTCTTACAGTTTCCACTCTCTCTATTCTTGTTCATCGGGTCTTCATACGTCTTTATGATGCTACGGCCGAATGGTCTTCCATGCACGTTCCTTGCATTTCATTCCATTTCCTCTAAGATCAAATCTCTCGGTCTTCACATGAATTCCCATTCCATGCCAGTAATTTTCTAATCAATCATTTCGACTCATCATCCTTGTTCTTATCTCGGTGAGTAATCGGTTTCCTACCGCCAATTCGTTAAAGTATCCTTCTTACTCCCATGGTTAAGGATTTTCAGTTACTTTACTCCTAAATGCTCTCCTCTTCCTTCGACCAACCCATTAGTATACCTTCCCTACTTTCATCCTTAACCTTCCTTGGGTTTCTTCCTCCTCGAGTACCTTTCTTCTCTTGTTGTTTGTGGTATCGGCTCTGAAGTTCATGAAATATTTCTTTAAACGCGCAAATCCGTTCTATTCTTAAGTCATCTTTTTAGAAAGCTTCTCCATTTCCGAGGCAACCGTGTTAATTTGACCACACACTTATCCCTTTATATACCTTTTGAGGGCTAAAAATCTCTTAGCATCGTTACAAGGCTTAATCATTCTTTCTCTTACTTCACATTCCTTGTCGTGGTCACTATCCTTTTAGCCCCACTTATCGAATTCGGTTCTCGAACCCCACCATTCCTCTTTTGTTCCATACTACCACACTTTACCCTTTCGCCTGCCTACCTTTGAATATTTACCCAAACAGTCTCGCGTTTTGCCCGTCATCTCTCTCAGAGGTTTCGCTCACTCACGTTTCTTACTTTTTTACTTTCTCAACACTTTGATCTCCTTTCCTTCCGTATTTTCACTTTCTTTCTTTTCCAAATGTCATTGCATTAGAACTCTCCAAACCTATCCGGTAGTGAAAGTAAATCAGCTTACCTGGTAGCGTTCTTTTGTCACCTGCACTTTATTACCCTGTTCGATTAATGCCTTCAAGATACCGCAACGCCGGTTAACGGGATACACATACCGGCTGATATAGCCATAGATGGGATATCATATGCCTACATATGCACATTTTCTAATGCCTCGCTTGCAAGGTATTTCCAAGTGCTACTTAAACTCATCCTACTTCTGGAGCTGTAATGCACCTTCTTTCCCTTCACCGGTCTATTCTACCTCGATCTTCGCGACCTCTTAAGGTTCCCAACTACTCCACACACTCTAATTTCCCTTAGGCTACTCTAGCTTCTTATTCTTGTCTTATGTCTAAATTTATAGGAATTTTAGTACACTTCCCAGGGGGTCACCCATCGTAACATTTCTCTCACCCCAGCACGCTTAACCTTGAAACTCTGATGAAATCCAGGGCGTTAATGCGGGCATGATCACATCTACCTGTCACGACCCAACCCCGTAGGCCGTGACTAGTGCCCGTGATGGACACCCAAACGTACCCAAACCAGCATATTAACAGAATATACCAATATAAAAGTCAATTGGCGTTACTAGATATCGTAGATGAACAGATATAGCACGTGTAAGCCGATAAGGTTGTCACAAATCATACCAACCCAAAAACATATACAGAACCCACATGTATGTCTACAGACCTCTACAGAACACAACAGAATCATAAGACGGAACAGGGCCCCGTCATACCCCTGAATAGCGTACATATATACAATAGCAAAGGACAGTACCAAAATATAGGCTCCGGACAAAAGAGCGCCCCGGAATAGCAGAATATAGTCCTAAGCAGGCGGATCAACAAATCTGTCGTCTGAACCTGCGCGGCATGAAAACACAGCCCCCAAAGAAAGGGGGTCAGTACGGAAAATGTACTGACTATGTAAAGCACGGAACGTAGTAAAAAAAGTCATAACCGAAGCAGAAGGTACAGAAAATGAACGGAATATCCAGAATAGCAAAATGTTGATCATAAAGCATAAATAGTGCATGCAGAAAACATATGTCATATCTGGTCCCATTACGGAACAAAATCATGACCGGAACAGAACGTACAGAAAAATGAGTATAATATCCAGATTATCAGATGCATATTTCCAGAACATAAAGAGTGTATGCAGAAACATATGCCATATCATATCCGGCCCCCGCCAAGGGACTCGGTGAACAGAACGTGGTCGCCACCCCGATACTGGCGCCACAACACAGCATAACTCCAGAGTAGGGAATAACTCCGTAACATATCATATCATATCATATCAGAATGTGCACATGTCGAACATATCAGATGGCCATATCGTATCATATCATCATATATCAGAATATGTGTACATGGCACAGCATACTCCACAACCCATGTACATGTATACATGCCTCCTCACATCGAGGCGCGGCGAACAATGCAGTGGAATAACCGTGATAACATATCCTGGCCCGGGCTCAGTGAAGGAAACGTTGAGGCATCCACGAATGGAGTAGTGAGAAACTAATGCAAAATAAAATATAGCACATTTACGGAAACTCAGTAGCATAATTCAGATGACAAACCATATGACTGAAGCGGAGCAGTAATCATAGTGTATGCATTTCGGATATCCCAATATCATATGTCAAAATAAGCTTTTTGTAATCATTTTCATGTTTCAAAGTACATTATGGGGCTTATCAAAATAATTCAAACGGATGTCATATATTTCCAGAGACTCAATAAGACCTATCGGATGACAAATCGAAATAATGAAATCGAACAGAATCATAGTGAGTGTATTTCGGATGTCACAATGGGTTACGGAGGCATAATTTTTCTGAGATCGTTTCCAAGTTCCAAAACAGCTTATAAGACTTAATGGAATATTTAAAACAATTTTTATTTAATAGCTAGAGGAGTAGTTAAAAACATTCCATTTTATATTACTTGAAAATAAGACAATAATACCATAAATGACAAAGCGGGAATAGTGGGGCCCGCCTCGGGTCCATTGAAGCGATGGGCCCAAATTACATATATTAAGCTTATAGAGTCATCTACGGAGGTCCTGGGGACATTCCATAATTTTCTAGACAATTTGCGGAAGTTTACACAATTCTTTCGACGAAGCATACTTATAGGGTTCAATTCCATTGAATGAAAAAGGGATATTTTCAAATGCGGATTCCGATGAACAGAGTACTTTCCGAGGCTCAAATCCGACCCTAGTACACCTAGGACATGCCAAAAGAAGAATCGAGATAGCTTTACATACCTGTCGTAGATCAACCGTAACCGAGCTTGCTTCGTCGCCCTTTAGCCTATTTAATTTGAGAGTAACACTATTGTTAATAAATTACGACTTCCCAAATTTATAAATTTACAACCAATCACTTATGGGAATCACTTCTTAGTTCATACATCTTGATTAGTATTCTGATTAGTTAAGATCTTAACGGAAATCGGGCAGTATTTCCCCTATATAACTCGCCTAACCCGAACTTCCAATTAATCTCCGATTATCACAACAATACCAACAATAATGAAATCATACCAAATCTTTATAATCCAGCCCATAACCAACTCAAAAATATACCTCAAATCAGCCCACACTACAATAATAACTTACCCGATTTCCCTCAATTAATTTCGTAGTTCCTATCTAACAATTTAGCTATACCGGGATGAATCTAAATATACCTAGGAGAGGATAAATCTTACCTTATATGCCAATAAATGATCTTCTTCCACTTTACTTTCCTTTGAAGAAAGCCCGGATTCAATAACATGACAAAGTAAAATAACGAGATCGAAGCGGAACGCAATCCGTATGTTGCTCTAGCGAAAGATTACAGTTTCTTATCCTTGAAATGAGAATATACGCTTCTGTTTTTACAACATGGAACGTTGCTAATCTTCCCAGGAGTGAAATATGTTGCTGCTTGTAAGAAGCTCACGTTGCTGCTCCAAAGATTTTTTTTTTCTATGTATGAATAATATTCAAAGAATGAATACTACTTGTGTACGTGTAGGACCCCAAAATGGTCTATTATAATCCTTTTAGACTTTCCCAAAAGTAATTTGCAAGAAATATATTAAAAACCAATCTTATCTCGTTAGCTCTTTCCATGCGTCATCATTCCCAATAAAAGTTATGACTCATTAGTCCGTTGTAAGAAATTACTTTCATCCTCAAGTTTAGCTAGTGCCATGTGGAGAATGTTTTCCACTCATCTGTCCATTAATTTATTGAATGCTCTCCGCAATAATCCAACATTTGGTCAATCACACACATAATTAATTTCTTTGTCTCAATTCATTTAAACATGAATCACTTTTAACACACTTCGTATACTCATTATCATTATCATGTGGTAGAACTCTAGTCCATAGCCTCTTTATACATACACACAAAATATTATTCTCAACCACCGTCATTTCATGCATTTTCTTAATTCCAATTTCGTCCAATCCAATTATAATAATTTCATTACAATACTATTAATACAATTACATCATAAAACAAGAAAATCTTACCTTAATTCTCTCGGAGGAATTTCTACTCTTAATTGCTCCAATTTCGCAATTTCTTCTCCTCCAACTTAAAATCCAATGTTGCTATCGTCTCCTTAAATTTGTACTACACTTGGAACTTAATCAAATTAGCAACAAAAATATTTCTACACTAAATAAAATTTAACAATTTGTGTACTAATAAAAATTGAAAATTTAAAAGTTCCTATTTCATGTCCGAAAATAATCCCATCTTTAGCTTGCGTCGATTTGCTTGCGAATAATTTGACGTATAAAAATACGGGGTATAACATCCTTCCCCCCTTTAGAACATTCGTCCTCGAATGTTAAACTGATCCTGAATTCCCAGTACTTCCTCAAGTGTCCTCTTATTTAATTATTCCCTTCACATACTTCTTCCATTTGTCGATTCGCGATAATTCACTATAACACATTCCAGATCTCTACATAGTCATTCCTGTAATATTTCCTCTTTCTGTTGCTTCTCAAAGTAATTATTTTACGTCGTTGTTTTTGTTCTTCTCTTTATCTCGCAGTCTGTTGTCAGTTGTATTGCGAGGTCTTCCGCTAAAATCTTACTCTGTTAATCTTCAAATAAGATTTTTATAACGCGCAGACGTCCCTCGTCGGTTAATTAGACTTTAATATCCCTAGAGTATTACATGCCTCTGGTAACCTGTAGACCCTTCGCAGTTTCTATGTATAGAACGAAATTTCCCAGAGGGTAACATTTTTATACTCCAATATCCTTGCTTTACTCCGTTGTTATAATCCGTATTCTGGAATCCTCAGCATCATGTGTCACTTTTTGACTTTCCTTTAAAGGTTTTTAACTATCAGTTGCTTTTAGTTCTTGATCTCGATCTATAGGGTTGGCTATCAAATAGCGCTAGAGTTCCTTCATATTATAACTTCACTGTCATCCCGTAACTCGCTTGTTCTAATCTTCTCGGTTAAACCATTTCACAACTTCCCTTAATCCATTTTAGGCATATTATCTCGGGCCGTTTGTTTATTTTTAATTCAAACTCTTCTATTGCTTCTTTACTCGGGTTTTGCTCTTAGTTTTTCTGTCACACATTACGTTACAATCTTTACAAGAATATGCGAAGGTGCTCAAATTAGCCCGAGAAATACCTTAGTGTCGTTTCACTAGTTTTCATGCTTTACCTTGCACTCTCCTCTTATATCTTTCAATTGATATAATTAGTCCTTAAATATGGCTTTTGCCCTCATTTCCAATTTTCAAATTCCTATGATTCTTCTTCCAATACATTTGGTATACTGTGCCATATCCATGTCTTTTCTTTATCATCTATAACTTAGATTACCCATGCATGAAACCTTAACACAATCACGAGGCGATGAGAACTCTCGATATATAGTACATATTCTTATCTGATGGTTGGTACTCGAGTAATGTAAATAATATAGCAATTTGTCCAAAGCCACATTCCATTTATTCCGATCAGTGAGTAGCTAGTGCTTATGGTCGTTTCAAATTTTCCATTCGGTAGCACTTATATTCTAATGGTAAGTGTCCCAAGCTTTCTTATAACACGATCTTTATCCCGACGGATATCACCTGTTTCCTTTAATAAATTTACAATACATCAGTTGTTTCGCAAATCCACAATCCTTGTCCTTTCAAATGAATTCCAAACTTTGTTGCTCATATATGCTTCTTTGAAATAAAATTTTCCAAGTAAGAATGGTGCCTCTTATGGATGACGTGGAGGGTATCTCTTAAAACTTCAATCCTACGTAATAAATTCACCCTATCGGTATCGACTTTCAAGACATATCATGAATTTATATCTCTTTTTTTTTTTTCTGGGAAAATTTGGGCAGAGTTTTCTCTGTACTTCTTACTATCCCAAAACCTGCACGCAGGAAATACCAACCATGCCTCACAGGGTCAACACATATACGTATATATATATATATCGTATCATATCATGTCATAGCCACACAAGGCTAACAATTTCAAATAAAAGTATGAAAATGTCGAAACTTACCTCTCATGCCTAACTCAAACGGCATCGGAGGCACTTTCCGGTTTACTTTTCTGTTCAATCTTCAACTTTATATTTCAATCATACTTCAAATAACTTCCCCAACATACATCTTTCGTACCATTACTTACCTGAGTACTGTATAGCTTCCAATCTCATCAATCATTGTCTTCTGTCGATGCCATTCTTTGGCTGAAATCAAAGGTTAGTAGAAAGGAATTCATTTCCTACGGCTGGCTCTATCGCACGGTCTAAGATTCAAAGAAAGTTAACACCCTAAAAGTCCTGTAGCATCCTGTTTATAGATGTGGTGCATAACACACCGATAAACAAGACTCTACGAGACACGGTCTGTAGACACTCCGAGGACGAACCGCTTTGATACCACTTTTGTCACGACCCAACCCCGTAGGCCGTAACTAGTGCCCGTGCTGGACACCCAAACGTACCCAAACCAACATATTAACAGAATATACCAATATAAAAGTCAATTGGCATTACTAGATATCGCAGATGAACAGATACAGCACGTGTAAGCCGATAAGGCTGTCACAAATCATACCAACCCAAAAACATATACAGAACCCACATGTATGTCTACAGACCTCTACAGAACACAACAGAATCATAAGACGGGACAGGGCCCCGTCATACCCCTGAATAGCGTACATATATACAATAGCAAAGGACAGTACCAAAATATAGGCTCTGGACAAAAGAGCGCCCCGGAATAGCAGAATATAGTCCTAAGCAGGCGGATCAACAAATCTGTCGTCTGAACCTGCGCAGCATGAAAACGCAGCCCCAAAAGAAAGGGGGTCAGTACGGAAAATGTACTGAGTATGTAAAGCACGGAACGTAGTAAACAAAGTCATAACCGAAGCAGAAGGTACAGAAAATGAACGGAATATCCAGAATAGCAAAATGCTGATCATAAAGCATAAATTGTGCATGCAGAATACATATGTCATATCTGGTCCCATTACGGAACAAAATCATGACCGGAACAGAACGTACAGAAAAATGAGTATAATATCCAGATTATCAGATGCATATTTCCATAACATAAAGAGTGTATCCAGAAACATATGCCATATCATATCCGGCCCCCGCCAAGGGACTCGGTGAACAGAACGTGGTCGCCACCCCGATACTGGCGCCACAACACAGCATAACTCCAGAGTAGGGAATAACTCCGTAACATATCATATCATATCATATCAGAATGTGCACATGTCGAACATATCAGATGGCCATATCGTATCATATCATCATATATCAGAATATGTGTACATGGCACAACATACTCCACAACCCATGTACATGTATACCTGCCCCCTCACATCGAGGCGCGGCGAACAATGCAGTGGAATAAGCGTGATAACATTTCCTGGCCCGGGCTCAGTGAAGGAAACGTTGAGGCATCCACGAATGGAGTAGTGAGAAACTAATGCAAAATAAAATATAGCACATTTACGGAAACTCAGTAGCATAATTCAGATGACAAACCATATGACAGAAGCGGAGCACTAATCATAGTGTATGCATTTCGGATATCCCAATATCATATGTCAAAATAAGCTTTTTGTAATCATTTTCATGTTTCAAAATACATTATGGGGCTTATCAAAATAATTCAAACGGATGTCATATATTTCCAGAGACTCAATAAGACCTATCGGATGACAAATCGAAATAATGAAATCGAACAGAATCATAGTGAGTGTATTTCGGATGTCATAATGGGTTACGGAGGCATAATTTTTCTGAGATCGTTTCCAAGTTCCAAACAGTTTATAAGACTTAATGGAATGTTTAAAACAATTTTTATTTAATAGCTAGAGGAGTAGTTAAAAACATTCCATTTTATATTACTTGAAAATAAGACAATAATACCATAAATGACAAAGCGGGAATAGTGGGGCCCGCCTCGGGTCCATTGAAGCGATGGGCCCAAATTACATATATTAAGCTTATAGAGTCATCTACGGAGGTCCTGGGGACATTCCATAATTTTCTAGACAATTTGCGGAAGTTTACACAATTCTTTCGACGAAGCATACTTATAGGGTTCAATTCCATTGAATGAAAAAGGGATATTTTCAAATGCGGATTCCGATGAACAGAGTACTTTCCGAGGCTCAAATCCGACCCTAGTACACCTAGGACATGCCAAAAGAAGAATCGGGATAGCTTTACATACCTGTCGTAGATCAACCGTAACCGAGCTTGCTTCGTCGCCCTTTAGCCTATTTAATTTGAGAGTAACACTATTGTTAATAAATTACGACTTCCCAAACTTATAAATTTACAACCAATCACTTATGGGAATCACTTCTTAGTTCATACTTCTTGATTAGTATTCTGATTAGTTAAGATCTTAACGGAAATCGGGCAGCATTTCCCCTATATAACTCGCCTAACCCGAACTTCCAATTAATCTCCGATTATCACAACAATACCAACAATAATGAAATCATATCAAATCTTTACAATCCAGCCCATAAACAACTCAAAAATATACCTCAAATCAGTCCACACTACAATAATAACTTACCCGATTTCCCTCAATTAATTTCGTAGTTCCTATCTAACAATTTAGCTATACTGGGATGAATCTAAATATACCTAGGAGAGGATAAATCTTACCTTATATGCCAAGAAATGATCTTCTTCCACTTTACTTTCCTTTGAAGAAAGCCCGGATTCAATAACATGACAAAGTAAAATAACGAGATCGAAGCGGAGCGCAATCCGTATGTTGCTCTAGCGAAAGATTACAGTTTCTTATCCTTGAAATGAGAAAATACGCTGCTGTTTTTACAACATGGAACGTTGCTAATCTTCCCAGGAGTGAAATATGTTGCTGCTTGTAAGAAGCTCACGTTGCTGCTCCAAAGTTTTTTTTTTCTATGTATGAATAATATTCAAAGAATGAATACTACTTGTGTACGTGTAGGACCCCAAAATGGTCTATTATAATCCTTTTAGACTTTCCCAAAAGTAATTTGCAAGAAATATATTAAAAACCAATCTTATCTCGTTAGCTCTTTCCATGCGTCATCATTCCCAATAAAAGTTATGACTCATTAGTCCATTGTAAGAAAATAAATTTCATCCTCAAGTTTAGCTAGTACCATGTGGAGAATGTTTTCCACTCATCGGTCCATTAATTTATTGAATTCTCTCCGCAATAATCTAACATTTGGTCAATCACACACATAATTAATTTCTTTGTCTCAATTCATTTAAACATGAATCACTTTTAACACACTTCGTATACTCATTATCATTATCATGTGGTAGAACTCTAATCCATAGCCTCTTTATACATACACACAAAATATTATTCTCAACCACCGTCATTTCATGCATTTTCTTAATTCCAAGTTCGTCCAATCCAATTATAATAATTTCATTACAATACTATTAATACAATTACATCATAAAACAAGAAAATCTTACCTTAATTCTCTCGGAGGAATTTCTACTCTTAATTGCTCCAATTTCGCAATTTCTTCTCCTCCAACTTAAAATCCAATGTTGCTATCGTCTCCTTAAATTTGTACTACACTTGGAACTTAATCAAATTAGCAACAAAAATATTTCTACACTAAATAAAATTTAAGAAATTTGTGTACTAATAAAAATTTAAAATTTAAAAGTTCCTATTTCATGTCCGAAAATAATCCCATCTTTAACTTGCGTCGATTTGCTTGCGAATAATTTGACGTACAAAAATACGGGGTATAACATCCTCCCCCCTTTAGAACATTCGTCCTCGAATGTTAAACTGATCCTGAATTCCCAGTACTTCCTCAAGTGTCCTCTTATTTAATTATTCCCTTCACATACTTCTTCCATTTGTCGATTCGCGATAATTCACTATAACACATTCCAGATCTCTACATAGTCATTCCTGTAATATTTCCTCTTTCTGTTGCTTCTCAAAGTAATTATTTTACGTCGTTGTTTTTGTTCTTCTCTTTATCTCGCAGTCTGTTGTCAGTTGTATTGCGAGCTCTTCCGCTAAAATCTTAATCTCTTAATCTTCAAATAAGATTTTTATAACACGCAGACGTCCCTCGTCGGTTCATTAGACTTTAATATCCATAGAGTATTACATGCCTCTGGTAACCTGTAGACCCTTCGCAGTTTCTATGTGTAAAACGAAATTTCCCAGAGGGTAACATTTTTATACTCCAATATCCTTGCTTTACTCCGTTGTTACAATCCGTATTCTGGAATCCTCAGCATCATGTGTCATTTTTGACTTTCCTTTAATGGTTTTTAACTATCAGTTGCTTTTAGTTCTTGATCTCGATCTATAGGGTTGGCTATCAAATAGCGCTAGAGTTCCTTTATATTATAACTTCACTGTCATCCCGTAACTCGCTTGTTCTAATCGTCTCGGTTAAACCATTTCACAACTTCCCTTAATCCATTTTAGGCATATTATCTCGGGCCGTTTCTTTATTTTTAATTCAAACTCTTCTATTGCTTCTTTACTCGGGTTTTGCTCTTAGTTTTTCTGTCACACATTACGTTACAATCTTTACAAGAATATGCGAAGGTGCTCAAATTAGCCCGAGAAATACCTTAGCGTCGTTTCACTAGTTTTCATGCTTTACCTACAATTGGAACTTAATCAAATTAGCAACAAAAATATTTCTACACTAAATAAAATTTAAGAAATTTGTGTACTAATAAAAATTGAAAATTTAAAAGTTCCTATTTCATGTCCGAAAATAATCCCATCTTTAACTTGCGTCGATTTGCTTGCGAATAATTTGACGTATAAAAATACGGGGTATAACATCCTTCCCCCCTTTAGAACATTCGTCCTCGAATGTTAAACTGATCCTGAATTCCCAGTACTTCCTCAAGTGTCCTCTTATTTAATTATTCCCTTCACATACTTCTTCCATTTGTCGATTCGCGATAATTCACTATAACACATTCCAGATCTCTACATAGTCATTCCAGTAATATTTCCTCTTTCTGTTGCTTCTCAAAGTAATTATTTTACGTCGTTGTTTTTGTTCTTCTCTTTATCTCGCAGTCTGTTGTCAGTTGTATTGCGAGCTCTTCCGCTAAAATCTTACTCTCTTAATCTTCAAATAAGATTTTTATAACGCGCAGACGTCCCTCGTCGGTTCATTAGACTTTAATATCCCTAGAGTATTACATGCCTCTGGTAAACTGTAGACCCTTCGCAGTTTCTATGTGTAAAACGAAATTTCCCAGAGGGTAACATTTTTATACTCCAATATCCTTGCTTTACTCCGTTGTTACAATCCGTATTCTGGAATCCTCAGCATCATGTGTCACTTTTTGACTTTCCTTTAAAGGTTTTTAACTATTAGTTGCTTTTAGTTCTTGATCTCGATCTATAGGGTTGGCTATCAAATAGCGCTAGAGTTCCTTTATATTATAACTTCACTGTCATCCCGTAACTCACTTGTTCTAATCGTCTCGGTTAAACCATTTCACAACTTCCCTTAATCCATTTTAGGCATATTATCTCGGGCCGTTTCTTTATTTTTAATTCAAACTCTTCTATTGCTTCTTTACTCGGGTTTTGCTCTTAGTTTTTCTGTCACACATTACGTTACAATCTTTACAAGAATATGCGAAGGTGCTCAAATTAGCCCGAGAAATACCTTAGCGTCGTTTCACTAGTTTTCATGCTTTACCTACAATTGGAACTTAATCAAATTAGCAACAAAAATATTTCTACACTAAATAAAATTTAAGAAATTTGTGTACTAATAAAAATTGAAAATTTAAAAGTTCCTATTTCATGTCCGAAAATAATCCCATCTTTAACTTGCGTCGATTTGCTTGCGAATAATTTGACGTATAAAAATACGGGGTATAACATCCTTCCCCCCTTTAGAACATTCGTCCTCGAATGTTAAACTGATCCTGAATTCCCAGTACTTCCTCAAGTGTCCTCTTATTTAATTATTCCCTTCACATACTTCTTCCATTTGTCGATTCGCGATAATTCACAATAACACATTCCAGATCTCTACATAGTCATTCCTGTAATATTTCCTCTTTCTGTTGCTTCTCAAAGTAATTATTTTACGTCGTTGTTTTTGTTCTTCTCTTTATCTCGCAGTCTGTTGTCAGTTGTATTGCGAGCTCTTCCGCTAAAATCTTACTCTCTTAATCTTCAAATAAGATTTTTATAACGCGCAGACGTCCCTCGTCGGTTCATTAGACTTTAATATCCCTAGAGTATTACATGCCTCTGGTAAACTGTAGACCCTTCGCAGTTTCTATGTGTAAAACGAAATTTCCCAGAGGGTAAAATTTTTATACTCCAATATCCTTGCTTTACTCCGTTGTTACAATCCGTATTCTGGAATCCTCAGCATCATGTGTCACTTTTTGACTTTCCTTTAAAGGTTTTTAACTATCAGTTGCTTTTAGTTCTTGATCTCGATCTATAGGGTTGGCTATCAAATAGCGCTAGAGTTCCTTTATATTATAACTTCACTGTCATCCCGTAACTCACTTGTTCTAATCGTCTCGGTTAAACCATTTCACAACTTCCCTTAATCCATTTTAGGCATATTATCTCGGGCCGTTTCTTTATTTTTAATTCAAACTCTTCTATTGCTTCTTTACTCGGGTTTTGCTCTTAGTTTTTCTGTCACACATTACGTTACAATCTTTACAAGAATATGCGAAGGTGCTCAAATTAGCCCGAGAAATACCTTAGCGTCGTTTCACTAGTTTTCATGCTTTACCTACAATTGGAACTTAATCAAATTAGCAACAAAAATATTTCTACACTAAATACAATTTAAGAAATTTGTGTACTAATAAAAATTGAAAATTTAAAAGTTCCTATTTCATGTCCGAAAATAATCCCATCTTTAACTTGCGTCGATTTGCTTGCGAATAATTTGACGTATAAAAATACGGGGTATAACATCCTTCCCCCCTTTAGAACATTCGTCCTCGAATGTTAAACTGATCCTGAATTCCCAGTACTTCCTCAAGTGTCCTCTTATTTAATTATTCCCTTCACATACTTCTTCCATTTGTCGATTCGCGATAATTCACTATAACACATTCCAGATCTCTACATAGTCATTCCTGTAATATTTCCTCTTTCTGTTGCTTCTCAAAGTAATTATTTTACGTCGTTGTTTTTGTTCTTCTCTTTATCTCGCAGTCTGTTGTCAGTTGTATTGCGAGCTCTTCCGCTAAAATCTTACTCTCTTAATCTTCAAATAAGATTTTTATAACGCGCAGACGTCCCTCGTCGGTTCATTAGACTTTAATATCCCTAGAGTATTACATGCCTCTGGTAACCTGTAGACCCTTCGCAGTTTCTATGTGTAAAACGAAATTTCCCAGAGGGTAACATTTTTATACTCCAATATCCTTGCTTTACTCCGTTGTTACAATCCGTATTCTGGAATCCTCAGCATCATGTGTCACTTTTTGACTTTACTTTAAAGGTTTTTAACTATCAGTTGCTTTTAGTTCTTGATCTCGATCTATAGGGTTGGCTATCAAATAGCGCTAGATTTCCTTTATATTATAACTTCACTGTCATCCCGTAACTCGCTTGTTCTAATCGTCTCGGTTAAACCATTTCACAACTTCCCTTAATCCATTTTAGGCATATTATCTCGGGCCGTTTCTTTATTTTTAATTCAAACTCTTCTATTGCTTCTTTACTCGGGTTTTGCTCTTAGTTTTTCTGTCACACATTACGTTACAATCTTTACAAGAATATGCGAAGGTGCTCAAATTAGCCCGAGAAATACCTTAGCGTCGTTTCACTAGTTTTCATGCTTTACCTTGCACTCTCCTCTTATATCTTTCAATTGATATAATTAGTCCTTAAATATGGCTTTTGCCCTCATTTCCAATTTTCAAATTCCTATGATTCTTCTTCCAATACATTTGGTATACTGTGCCATATCCATGTCTTTTCTTTATCATCTATAACTTAGATTACCCATGCATGAAACCTTAACACAATCACGAGGCGATGAGAACTCTCGATATATAGTACATAATCTTATCTGATGGTTGGTACTCGAGTAATGTAATTAATATAGCAATTTGTCCAAAGCCACATTCCATTTATTCCGATCAGTGAGTAGCTAGTGCCTACGGTCGTTTCAAATTTTCCTTTCGGTAGCACTTATATTCTAATGGTAAGTGTCCCAAGCTTTCTTATAACACTATCTTTATCCCGACGGATATCACCTGTTTCTAATAAATTTACAATACATCAGTTGTTTCGCAAATCCACAATCCTTGTCCTTTCAAATGAATTCCAAACTTTGTTGCTCATATATGCTTCTTTGAAATAAAATTTTCCAAGTAAGAATGGTGCCTCTTACGGATGACGTGGAGGGTATCTCTTAAAACTTCAATCCTACATAATAAATTCACCCTATCGGTATCGACTTTCAAGACATATCATGAATTTATATCTCTTTTTTTTTCTGGGAAAATTTGGGCAGAGTTTTCTCTGTACTTCTTACTATCCCAAAACCTGCACGCAGGAAATACCAACCATGCCTCACAGGGCCAACACATATACGTATATATATATCGTATCATATCGTGTCATAGCCACACAGGGCTAACAATTTCAAATAAAAGTATGAAAATTCCGAAACTTACCTCTCATGCCTAACTCAAACGGCATCGGAGGCACTTTCCTGTTTACTTTTCTGTTCAATCTTCAACTTTATATTTCAATCATACTTCAAATAATTTCCCCAACATACATCTTTCATACCATTACTTACCTGAGTACTGTATAGCTTCCAATATCATCAATCATTGTCTTCTGTCGATGCCGTTCTTTGGCTGAAATCAAAGGTTAGTAGAAAGGAATTCATTTCCTACGGCTGGCTCTATCGCACGGTCTAAGATTCAAAGAAAGTTAACACCCTAAAAGTCCTGTAGCATCCTGTTTATAGATGTGGTGCACAACACACCGATAAACAAGACTCTACGAGACACAGTCTGTAGACACTCCGAGGACGAACCGCTTTGATACCACTTTTGTCACGACCCAACCCCGTAGGCCGTGACTAGTGCCCGTGCTGGACACCCAAACGTACCCAAACCAACATATTAACAGAATATACCTATATAAAAGTCAATTGGCGTTACTAGATATCGCAGATGAACAGATATAGCACGTGTAGGCCGATAAGGCTGTCACAAATCATACCAACCCAAAAACATATACAGAACCCACATGTATGTCTACAGACCTCTACAGAACACAACAGAATCATAAGACGGGACAGGGCCCCGTCATACCCCTGAATAGCGTACATATATACAATAGCAAAGGACAGTACCAAAATATAGACTCCGGACAAAAGAGCGCCCCGGAATAGCAGAATATAGTCCTAAGCAGGTGGATCAACAAATCTGTCGTTTGAACCTGCGCGGCATGAAAACGCAGCCCCCAAAGAAAGGGGGTCAGTACGGAAAATGTACTGAGTATGTAAAGCACGGAACGTAGTAAACAAAGTCATAACCGAAGCAGAAGGTACAAAAAATGAACGGAATATCCAGCATAGCAAAATGCTGATCATAAAGTATAAATAGTGCATGCAGAATACATATGTCATATCTGGTCCCATTACGGAACAAAATCATGACCGGAACAGAACGTACAGAAAAATGAGTATAATATCCAGATTATCAGATGCATATTTCCAGAACATAAAGAGTGTATGCAGAAACATATGCCATATCATATCCGGCCCCCGCCAAGGGACTCGGTGAACAGAACGTGGTCGCCACCTCGATACTGGCGCCACAACACAGCATAACTCCAGAGTAGGGAATAACTCCGTAACATATCATATCATATCATATCAGAATGTGCACATGTCGAACATATCAGATGGCCATATCGTATCATATCATCATATATCAGAATATGTGTACATGGCACAACATACTCCAAAACCCATGTACATGTATACCTGCCCCTCACATCGAGGCGCGGCGAACAATGCAGTGGAATAAGCGTGATAACATATCCTGGCCCGGGCTCAGTGAAGGAAACGTTGAGGCATCCACGAATGGAGTAGTGAGAAACTAATGCAAAATAAAATATAGCACATTTACGGAAACTCAGTAGCATAATTCAGATGACAAACCATATGACAGAAGCGGAGCAGTAATCATAGTGTATGCATTTCGGATATCCCAATATCATATGTCAAAATAAGCTTTTTGTAATCATTTTCATGTTTCAAAATACATTATGGGGCTTATCAAAATAATTCAAACGGATGTCATATATTTCCAGAGACTCAATAAGACCTATCGGATGACAAATCGAAATAATGAAATCCAACAGAATCATAGTGAGTGTATTTCGGATGTCATAATGGGTTACGGAGGCATAATTTTTCTGAGATCGTTTCCAAGTTCCAAAACTGTTTATAAGACTTAATGGAATATTTAAAACAATTTTTATTTAATAGCTAGAGGAGTAGTTAAAAACATTCCATTTTATATTACTTGAAAATAAGACAATAATACCATAAATGACAAAGCGGGAATAGTGGGGCCCGCCTCGGGTCCATTGAAGCGATGGGCCCAAATTACATATATTAAGCTTATAGAGTCATCTACGGAGGTCCTGGGGACATTCCATAATTTTCTAGACAATTTGCGGAAGTTTACACAATTCTTTCGACGAAGCATACTTATAGGGTTCAATTCCATTGAATGAAAAAGGGATATTTTCAAATGCGGATTCCGATGAACAGAGTACTTTCCGAGGCTAAAATCCGACCATAGTACACCTAGGACATGCCAAAAGAAGAATCAGGATAGCTTTACATACCTGTCGTAGATCAACCGTTACCGAGCTTGCTTCGTCGCCCTTTAGCCTATTTAATTTGAGAGTAACACTATTGTTAATAAATTACGACTTCCCAAACTTATAAATTTACAACCAATCACTTATGGGAATCACTTCTTAGTTCATACTTCTTGATTAGTATTCTGATTAGTTAAGATCTTAACGGAAATCGGGCAGCATTTCCCCTATATAACTCGCCTAACCCGAACTTCCAATTAATCTCCGATTATCACAACAATACCAACAATAATGAAATCATATCAAATCTTTATAATCCAGCCCATAAACAACTCAAAAATATACCTCAAATCAGCCCACACTACAATAATAACTTACCCGATTTCCCTCAATTAATTTCGTAGTTCCTATCTAACAATTTAGCTATACCGGGATGAATCTAAATATACCTAGGAGAGGATAAATCTTACCTTATATGCCAAGAAATGATCTTCTTCCACTTTACTTTCCTTTGAAGAAAGCCCGGATTCAATAACATGACAAAGTAAAATAACGAGATCGAAGCGGAGCGCAATCCGTATGTTGCTCTAGCGAAAGATTACAGTTTCTTATCCTTGAAATGAGAAAATACGCTGCTGTTTTTACAACATGGAACGTTGCTAGTCTTCCCAGGAGTGAAATATGTTGCTGCTTGTAAGAAGCTCACGTTGCTGCTCCAAAGATTTTTTTTTCTATGTATGAATAATATTCAAAGAATGAATACTACTTGTGTACGTGTAGGACCCCAAAATGGTCAATTATAATCCTTTTAGACTTTCCCAAAAGTAATTTGCAAGAAATATATTAAAAACCAATCTTATCTCGTTAGCTCTTTCCATGCGTCATCATTCCCAATAAAAGTTATGACTCATTAGTCCATTGTAAGAAAATTAATTTCATCCTCAAGTTTAGCTAGTGCCACGTGGAGAATGTTTTCCACTCATCTGTCCATTAATGTATTGAATTCTCTCCGCAATAATCCAACATTTGGTCAATCACACACATAATTAATTTCTTTGTCTCAATTCATTTAAACATGAATCACTTTTAACACACTTCGTATACTCATTATCATTATCATGTGGTAGAACTCTAGTCCATAGCCTCTTTATACTTACACAGAAAATATTATTCTCAACCACCGTCATTTCATGCATTTTCTTAATTCCAATTTCGTCCAATCCAATTATAATAATTTCATTACAATACTATTAATACAATTACATCATAAAACAAGAAAATCTTACCTTAATTCTCTCGGAGGAATTTCTACTCTTAATTGCTCCAATTTCGCAATTGCTTCTCCTCCAACTTAAAATCCAATGTTGCTATCGTCTCCTTAAATTTGTACTACACTTGGAACTTAATCAAATTAGCAACAAAAATATTTCTACACTAAATAAAATTTAAGAAATTTGTGTACTAATAAAAATTGAAAATTTAAAAGTTCCTATTTCATGTCCGAAAATAATCCCATCTTTAACTTGCGTCGATTTGCTTGCGAATAATTTGACGTATAAAAATACGGGGCATAACACTACCTCACCGCGTGACCTTCACCGCATAATCTAGAGCAAACTGAAGTCTTGACAGATTCCATAATATTCTCGTACTGCCTCTCCCTCCGAATTAGAAAGGGTCTCTTACTCTTCCGATTACATAATTACTATTTTTCCCTTTTCGATCCTCAATATTCACCTCTCACCTATGTGTACGGCTACCTTTCATCCTGGATTTACAGATTCTCAGTACTGACGAGAACACCTTGGTCGCCAATAGGCATAGACATCTCAAATCGTTTGCTTTGGCTCGGGTTTCAACCTATTACGTTCAGCAATATAAGGAGCGATTTATGATAGAGTAAAACCTAGGTCAATAAACACAAACACATCCTAGGAAAATACCGATAGTGTACCTGTAATCGCGTCTGGGGAAAATTCAAGATCCTGCCGTCCCGCCAGTGCATATATACGGTTCTGAGGACCACCTGAACTGGGTGCCCCTCCTCTGCCTCGGCCACGGCTTGTTGGAGCCTGGGAAGTTTGTCCGAGAGGGCGCACGGACGTTGATGAACCAATTACCGACATGGCGGGCTGAGCTTTGTCCCCCTTATTCCTCAGTGGGCAATCACGCATCAAATGGCCAACTCGACCACACGTAAAACAAGCACCTGTATCTGCACGACATATTCCAGAGTGTGGCCTGCCACACCGAGTACACCGTGGTAGGGGTAGCCTCGTCCTGTTAGAATCAGCTCAATACAAGGACCCTGAAGCTTTGGCACTCTGACCTGGTCCTGAATAGATAGGACGATCAAATCTTGAAGACCTGGTCCTCCTGTGACCCTTATCACCAGGACCCACACCCTGCTGCTGAGCTTGAGCTGCTACTAGTTGAGTCCGCAAAAGGATGGCATGTCTCATCTCCTGGCTTGAAGCATCAGGTGGGGGAACTGGGGGTGCGGGAGATGGAGTGGAGACCCCTTCTTACTCCCCTAATATAGGCAGAGTGTGAGCAGTATGAAAGGGAGCCTCATTATGGGATTCACCCTCTTCAATATTTACCGGTGACTCCCTTCAGTCCGCCTTTCTACTGCCATCTTGCCCTTCTGGGTGGCTCTTGCTTCCATCTTCTCAGGCATCGCTGAAAATGTAACAATTGATTAAGAAGAAGAAAAATCCTCTTATTATAGATCTATCGCACGATCTAAGATAAGAAAGAAGGTCAGTTATTCCTAAAATGCCCTGCAACCTCCTGCTTATGAATGTGGCGCACTTCACACCCATGAACAGGACTCTACTGGACATGGCTCGTAGACACACCCTAGGACAGAACTGCTCTGATACCACTTTTGTCACGACCCTACAAGAGGGCCATGACAGGTACCCAGCATTAGTTACCGATCACCCCTTATCATCCTATCTACCGCTAAACCTGAGCAATTATAATTCCCGACATACTTGCGGTGAAATGGTCGCTAAATAATTTCACAAAACATGCATATGCGCATAAGCTCTCGAGGTGTCAAAAGTGATACAAAAAAAATATATATACTGAGGTGATCATGAGACGTCTATTACCCACAAAAATGTATCTACGAGCCTCTATCTGGAATACTAAACATTAGGACGGGACAGGACCCCGCCATGCCCCAAAACATGTAGACAAAAGGAAGTACCAATGAGCGACAACTCCGGAGTAGTGGAGTGCTTCTGTAAAGCTGCTGACAAGGCACCTAGGGATCTATACCGTCTCCCCATCTACCTGTGGGCATGAACACAGCGTGCGCAAAAAGGGACGTCAGTACGAGTAATATACCGAGTATGTAAGGCATGAACGATAGTATAATAAGGGATACAAATATGAATAATCACAGAATGGAAATATATAGCATATCGTAGGATAAAAGAGTAACCTGTGCATATGAGTGCCTTTTAGGACGGATGCCATGCATGCTTAGCTTTCTTTGAAAAACATTTCTTATTCATATATACAAAAAATAGAACATATCATACTGCTGAGGCGTCGGCTGCGCTCCATTCAACCCCATATATCCCGCGTCCGGGATGATATCATGTCATATTATACCAACTGATCAGGTGATTACGTGTATATAACGCTCACCCCTTTTTCCCTTATTCCCCATTTACATATAAATATATCATATAAGCAGCATGCAGGAGAGCCCAAAGAAAGTCGTGTATCTATCGGAGTGACGTAAGGTCGGTAACCTCCGATTATATTATGGAATAATTATGATCGTCGTGTCTCACCTCGAAGGGACAATTATTATAAGGTGAGACTATCAATGAAGAATAGCATTAAGAGAAAACATAAAATAAAATCATAATCTCATAAGGCATCAATCCATATACTTTAAAATCTTTAGCAATAGTCATCATCATAAATAAAATTGAGAAATCAAGAAATTGCTCAACATTCTTATATCGTCATTGAAAATGTAGCCTTGGGACCTTTAAACATATAAACCTCATCATCATAGGAAAATATTCCCTCTTTTTTTGGGCACCATTGTCTTCATGGTAAAACATGTCCATTATCGGTGACATAAGAGCTTATGAAATCATAAACGTCTGTTTTGGAAAGATACGGACATTTGAAAAACATTGGAGGGTTATCGGGAAAGTAATCATGCCTTGGGACCATAGACTTCTAACTTTTGAAAACAGGAAGCTACAGAAGCATTCATGAAATCGTAACATAGGAATCATGCCTTTGAAAGAAAGGGACGAGTCTTAACATACCTGTTCCACCTCTTATTGGCTACGCTTATTCGTCCAAGAGCACAAGTCTACATTTAAAAGGATTTACACTAACGTTAGCCTCTTCATCGTACACTTATTCCAAGTTTCAAACCAAACTATTCTATATTCTGCCGAAAATCGGGCAGCATTTCCCCTGTTTATATTTCCAGCCCGAATTCTCAATTCAACAACCAACAACAACAATAACAATACCAACATGAATAACATCATTTCCCATCTCAAATTACTCCATAGAACAGCCCATATGGTGTTCGTCCCATATTTCCACCCACAGAATTAATTTACGACAACTTAGCAACTCCTTCTCCGTAAATAAATTAAGATTAACATTAATAGCAAGAGATTCATACCTTTATCCCGATAATAATGTTATATATTCACTCCTCCACCTTGACCTTAAGCCATAGCGCATTAATACACAATTTTATAGTTGCAACTATACGCCGTCTGGACCGGAATTTGGGAATTATGCCTGGTTTCGGGCTAAAAAGTTGGTGGTGGAAAGTTGGAGAGTATTCTGGAAGGTTTGTGGATGTTTGGGTGTGTTTTGGACGAAAATATGGGGGCCTCCCCCTTTTATAGAACGGTCCAGGTTCTTCCTGGACCGACTTACTTTTCCTTCAGCACGTTCGCGCTGGCTCATTTTTCCTGACTGTACCTTCGTTCAGTAAAAAGGTCATAACTCTTGATCCTGATATCGTGTGAGGGCCTACGACCTATGGTTGGAAATATAATTCAATTATCTACAACTTTAATTCTCTGTGTGTTTCCAAATTCCAAACATATAATATCGTTTTGTCCCCTCCAAGTCAGATCATCCGAAAATGTTTCGTTAAATCGCCCTTTTGGAGGGCTTATTCCCATTTTTGGCTTAAGGGTCCTTCTTAGGACTTGCTCAAATTTCCACGTACTACTCGTATGTATCTTAATATGTCCTTTATAAAACTCTGGTATGTGAGCCCCACTTAGCTTGCAGCAACGAGGGCTTTTCGTCAAGTAACATATGAACCAATTCACCGCATATGGTCTCCAAATGTCATATGTAGGTTATTATGAAGCTCTTATAATATAACCTTCATGCCGAATCTAGGCCTCCAAATTGTTCAGCGCATTCGCACCTCGTGGTGGCGCGTTCGCACTGTGCTGGCCCTTGGCCTTCTGCGCGTTCGAGCCACTCCCTGGCTCGTTCGCGCAAACCATTTTCTTGGTCTGTCAGCCCGACTTGCAACATCCATATCTCCTTACCCCGATGTCTTATTGAGGAGAGGTTTATTGCGTAGGAAACTAGACTTCCCGAAGTTTATTTTAGACTCTTGTTTCACTTCAAAACTCTTAATATACTATAACATATTATTTCTTCCAGTTAGGCCAAAATGTTTGTACCAAACCTTGCCCAACTTTCCTTCAAAGCCTCGGAAGCTTCATCTTCTTAATTCACTGGTTTTACAATCCTCCTATAACCTATTACGCGAACTCGGACTCTTCAGATCGTAACACGAGCACCTATAATCTTGCATCTTCTCGATAATAACTCTGATGTCTGCGATTGAATCGCTATTACCTCGCGAATCCACGTACCGAAACTACGGGGTGTAACAAGTAACCACATTATGTATATGTATGATATCCCATATATGTATAGGTATGATATCCCATATGTGACCCCGCCAAATTGGTATGTGTGTCCCAGCAACCGGCGTTGCTATATACTGAAGGCATTAATCGAACAGGGTAGAGAAGTTCAAGTAACAGATGAGAAGTGTAGGGTAGCATAAGTGAAATTGGAGTGCGGAGTGGTTGGAAACCTTAACAGGTCGCAAAGGACAAGGCAGACTAGATCGGTGCCGAGAAAGAAGGTGCATCATAGCTCTAGAATTAGGATGAGTTCGAATAGTATTTGGAGATACTTTGTAAGTGAGGGGTTAGTAACCACATATATGTATAGGTATGATATCCTATATATGTATAGGTATGGTATCCCATATGTGACCCCGCCAAATTGGTATGTGTGTCCCAGCAACCGGCGTTTCTATATACTGAAGGCATTAATCGAACAGGGTAGAGATGTTCAAGTAACATATGAGAAGTGTAGGGTAGACTAAGGGAAATTGGAGTATGCGGAGTGGTTGGAAACCTTAAGAGGTCGCGAAGGACAAGGCAGACTAGATTGGTGTCGAGAAAGAAGGTGCATCACAGCTCTAGAATTAGGATGAGTTCGAATAGTATTTGGAGATACTTTGTAAGTGAGGGGTTAGTAACCATATATATGTATAGGTATGATATCCCATATGTGACCCCGCCAAATAGGTATGTGTGTCCTAGCAACTGGCGTTGCTATATACTGAAGGCATTAATCGAACAGGGTATAGAAGTTCAAGTAACAAATGCTACAAGGTAAGTTGATGCTATTTTCACTACAAGTTAGAATTGGAAAGTCCTAATGCCATAGCGCCACGAAAAGGAAGAAAGTAAAGTAAAAGGATTAGAATGTTTTAATTGTAAGGAATGAGGGAGAGTGATGTTTCCTAGAGGGATGATGGGCAAGGCAAGGGACTATTTGAATGAGATTCAAACGTAGGCATGCAAAAGGGATAAAGTGTGGTAGTATGGAAACAAAAGATGAATGCGTAGGGTTAGAGAACAGGCTTCGATAATTGGGACTAAAGGATAGCAATCACTAATAGGGATGGAAAGTAAGAGAAAGAATAATTAGGATTTGCAACGATGCTAAGAGATTTCCAGCTCTCGAGAGGTATATAAAGGGATAAATGTATAGTCATATTGACACATTTTCCTCGGACACGGAGTAGCCTTCCTAAAAGATAGTTTAAGAATAGAATAGATTTGTACGTTAAAGGAATATTTCATGGAATTCAGGGTCGAAAGAAGAGAGTATAATGCAGGGATTTCACGATACGAAAAAGAAGTGGCAGAACACTGGAAGAACTACAACGCATAGGTGGGACGCAAATAGTAGTCAAGGAAAATTTCGGATAAGTGAGCTAAGTGAATAAAAGGATTGATAGTGGAGGTGGAAGAGTGTAGCATATTAACTCTCAATGATATATTGTAGACGCAAAGTGAAATCGAAAAGTCAGAGTAAAAAGAATTTCAGTGATAATAGTTATGGAGAAAGATGAGGGATAAAGAGAGCAAACTGTGACCAAACGCTCCGTAAAATGTTTTAATGGATTCCAATGTTCCCATTAACCCGTTGATTCAGGAAATGTTCAGTCATAAAATTGGAAGTAGAAAGGCCTTAAAGAAGGCAGCGAGAGTGGATCTGTAATGCATAAGCGCTTCATTTAAATGCAAAACCCTCGACTAGTAGAAAGAAAAATAAGTCAAGCTATACGATGAGAGAACTCCGGTATTATGAGAGACCGACCGAGTTGGAAGATCGTTAGGGTTGGCCAATGACTACCGGCACATAGGAGTTATTAGTGTGTAAGAACACCCTTAAAAATGGGGGAAGAGCAGATCTAATTCTGAAAGGAGGTGTAACATTGTCAAAAGTCCAAAGAAAGAAGGATGTTAGCTTAAAAAGGCCAAGACTCGGGATGTAATGGCATATCAAGAATGTATTAAGAGGGAGCAGAAATGAATTAAAGATAAGCAAACCACAATCATGTATGAAAAAAGAATTACGATGGATCAAGAAATACTTCATGCGGACGTGAGATATGATTTCCAGGCCCAACATATTCCAAAGAGTAATAAAGAGAGGGAAAAAGGTCTTCAAAATAATTGCACAGAGAAAGATGGAAAGGGTGATGAAAACAAAAGGCGCCGCAACCGGGAGCTACCCATTAGTAGGGAGACAAAGACGAAAAAAATGGCATGATTATCAGAGTACTTGCAAGACGACGAGCGATTATGGCATGATAAATGGCCAAACCCATCGACACACCCGTGGTCGTCCACTTCTTTCACTTAAGCACCTAAAGTGACCCTTGATCAATTTAAACACTTCAGGTGGGTCATTCCCTATTCCACTTAGACATTTTTTGCACCGTTATCGGAGCAAAACTAACACCAAAGGGGGCGCCACCTCATTACACATCCAACCAGCCCAGAAGCCCCAATTTTTAATGGTCAAAACTCCACGAATTTACAAATTAGTGAATTTACAATTAAAATGAGTTGGCACAATTTAATTGAGTTGGCACAATTTAAATGAGCTGGGACAATTTAATTGGCCACTTAATCCACATAGGAGACGACTGGTGTTGGTTTTGCTCCGATAACGGTGCAAAAAGTGTCTAAGTGGAATAGGAATGGCCCACCTGAAGTGTCTAAATGGAACAAGGGCCACTTTAGGTGCTCAAGTGAAAGAAGTGGACGACCACAAGTGTTTGTCGATGGGTTTGGCCATGATAAATCAAGACTACGATAAAGGAAACAGAGCGAGCGCGGGATACGAGTTGATATCTGATTATGTAGATAAGAACAAAGAGGCGATGGAGTGCATGGATGAGTCCAATGAAAGAGTTAAGAACGCGGGAAGAAACTGACCAATGCATAGTATAAAGATACAGCGACCGGATTCTAAGAGAAATGCAACAAACCAACGAAGATGTTGTGGGTTGGAAACTACAACATTCGAGGACAAATGCTTTAAGGGGGGAAGGATGTTACACCCCGAGAAATTTCGCATTACCAAGACTGTAGGCGGCTTAGTATGAGCTCAAGGGACAGTAAAGTTATACAAGGATTAGGGATGGAGATTATATTATCTGTGTATAAGAATATATATATATATATATATATATATATATATATATATATATATATATATATATATATATATATATGTATATGACATTGGAGACCGTATCGAGTAAATCAGTTAACAAGTTACTTGATGAATAGCCCCCATAACCGTAACTTAAGATGGGGCCCACATGTCGAGATTTTATAAATGACATATGAAAAGTGATATTAGTGGTACATGGGAAGTTGAGTAAGTCTTAAGAAGGACTCTTAAGTCAAATAGGTACATAAGCCCTCCAAAAAGATGATTTAAAGATACATTTTCGGATGATCTGACTTGGTGGGGCCAAACCGCTATTATAAGTTTGGCATTTGGAAACTCACCAAAAATTAAACTTGTAGATAATTGAAAGAGCTTTCGAACCATAGGTCGTGGGTCCTCATACGGTATCGGGATCAAAAGTTATGGTCATTTTAAGATAAAGGCTCCAAGCTGCCAAATGGCTCCCGCGGGTCCCACTTGAGTAGGTTGGTGGAACCGACTTGTGAGGGGTATAAATATCCCATTAACTCCATTTTTTCAGAATTTTACATTCTCAATAGTCCTACAAACTTCTCAACACAACCCCCAAACATTTATAGCCCATTAAATCAAGATTTTAACAAGATTACACCAAACTAGTCCGTGAAAGGTGATTGTTCTTGCTTCTACTTGATGTTGTGGTAAGTTTGGTCTTGAAGAAAGTTGGTTTGGCTGAGTTTCTTCAACTATAAGGTATGTTCTTCATCATATCTCTTAGGTTGAGTTGATTTGAAGGTTTAGCAAGTCTTTAAAGTGAAAATAGTTATGGAGGAAAGGTCATAAAGTGTTGTGTTGTAGTTGTTGTGTTTATGGACTGTTTTGAGCATGTTGTGGCCGTGTGACTGGGATGATTTACACGTATAGAGATGGTATCTAATGTTTTTGGTTTTTTGATGAAATTATGCTCCTTGATTGGGAAGAAAGAAAGTGTATATTATTGTTGTATGTTGAAAAAAACATCGTGTGGGATGTTTATAAAATATTGGTATGGATAATAGTGTTGTTGATGTTGGTATTGTTGTTGTTGTTGCTTGGTTGCTGAACTGTAATTTTGGGCTAGGCATATAAACAGAGGAGATGCTGCTAAAATTTCGGCAGATTCTAGAAAGATTTATTTGAAGGCTTAGGATAAGTATATAACAATGGGCCTAATCATAGTATGAATGGTCTTATATGTAGACTTATGGGCTCGGACGGATAAGCGTAGGTAGTTGGAGGCTGAACAGGTATGTTAAGGCTCGTCCCTTTCTTTCAACGGCATGATTCCTATGGTATGATTCCATAAATGTTGCCATAACCTCATATATTTCAAAAGCTAGAAGTTCATAATTCTTAAAGTTTCTCATGATGTTAAAGATGAGAATGATTCTATGATGATAACAGTGAACATGATGATTTTATGTTCAGAGGTCTCAAGTTATGATTTCAATGATGATATGAAAATGCTGAGCTATTTCATGATTTTCTCGGTTTATTTCATTGTTGTTGATCTCACCTTATGAATTGTTCCTTCGAGGTGAGATATAGCGATAATGGTTGTTCCATAATGTGAATCGGAGCTTACCGACCTTACGTCACTCCGCTAAAGTAGTAGCTTTTATTTGAACTCCCATGCATGCTATGAGTATAATATATGTATATAGCTATTTTGTGATATTACCGAGGTCTATTATTTCATTTTGCTTATGCACTGCACTCATTCTCATTCTTCATGTACATATAAAAGGCACAATTGACAGGGGGTGATGCTGTGGCCTTGTTGTGATTTATATATCTAAAAGGCACAGTTGACAGGGGGTGACGCTGTGGCCTTTGTTGTGATGTATATATATAAAAGGCACAGTTGACAGGGGGTGACGCTGTGGCCTTTGTTGTGATGTGTATATATATATAAGTCACAGTTGACATGGGGTGACGCTGTGGCCTATTATGTGATGTTTATCTATAAGAGGCGCAGTTGAAAGGGGGTGACGTTGTGGCCTATGTGGTGATGTTTTAGAGGTGACGATGTGGATTATGTTGTGGCATTTCTGTAGATATATGTGTTTTCTTGATATAGCCATACTGATTCATTTATCTTGCATATTTATTGACATGTCTCAAATGTCTTCCATGATTTTATGTACATGTTGATCTCATGCCTTACATACTCAGTACATCGTTCATACTGACGTCCTTTCTTGTGGACGCTGCGTTCATGCCCGCAGGTGTAGATAGACAGGACGAGGATCTTTCATCGAAGGCTGCCTTCAGGTACCCGTTCTGATTGGTGAGCTCCACTTCTTCTTGGAGCGCTGCAGAGTCTGGATGTATATATGTTTGTATGATTTTTGATCAAGGCATATCGGGAGCCCTGTCCCGACTTGTATACTTCATTCATGTTCATAGAGGCTTTGTAGACAGTTCATGTGTATAGCTTAGTTATGTTCTGTCAGTCGATATATTGGCGTCGTGGGTCCATTGGACATATATTTATACATGATATTACATTCATATCTAGCCTTATCCTTATTTTGTCATTCGAGACATAGAGAACACAAGTTATATGTTGGTTCGCTCGGTTTTCGTAAGGTGTTGGGTGCCAATCACGCCTTACCAAGGGTGGGGTGTGACATGTGGTGTTGGATTCGGACTTGATATATTCAGACTTGGCACATTTGGGATTAGATGCTTTACTTAGGCAATTACGTGTACTTGAATCTTGATTTATTGAATGAACTAGTTGAAGTATCCCATAGACCGTCTATAAGATTAGTTATATGTGTTTGGTCTCTATGTGATGTAGGATAACCGGTGTCTTAATGATGAGTTAACTACTAGACTGAAACGAACGATTTAATGATATGTGAGTTCCGAGATCGTTGTGAGATTGACTGGTGATTATTATAGTGTAATTAATACTTAAAGGTATCGATGTACAGTGTGTGGTAGATAGACGTATGACTTGATTGGGTTGTTATCATGTTATCTGTGAACTCTTTTACTGATATGTGTTACTAACCATTATCGGCCTATCATACTTAGTCAGTACGCGTGGATTGTACTTATATTGCACTTGCTACACCCTTTTTGGGTGCAAATTGTTTCAGGTGGTTGATTGTGATATGAAGCTGAAATGTACGGTGCCTATCTGGAAGGCCTCCTCCCACTTCATTCCGGGATGGAGGTTGAATCTTAGAATGTAGTTTTAATCTGAAATCATTAGTCGCTTTTGTACTAGTCTAGACCAGGTCATGGGAAAATGAATTGAGTCAGTAATCATGTATTGTTGTAATCATATTAATTCTTGAGTTTCTTAAATATATATTATGATGTTCCGCTGTTACTGTCAATTATCTTTTAGTGAGAATGATTGTCCTTGTTCAATGGTATGTTATTCGATAGAGGGTTCTCATTCCGAGGTGGGAAAGGTAGGTGCCCACGCGACCCCGAATTTGGTCGTGACAGTACGTCGCCATGGGAAGCACCCGTGTTATTTGTAAGGAAGAAAGATAGCTCGTTGCGAATGTGTTCAGATTATAGACAGTTGAATAAGATGACGATAAAGAACAAATGTCCGCTCCAGAGGTGTCACGACCCAAACTGCAGGGTCATGACGGGCACCTGACCGTATTGGCCAAGCACTATCTGACGTACATCTGACATAAACATAAACATAGGTGGGTCGATAAGGTCACATGTGATACTCTATAGGCTCATAAGGGAAACCATATCTGAAATAGTATAACCTGGAAGCACTCAATTGTATAAACATAATAGGCATACTATACGAGCCAACGAGGCTGTCGTACTTAATTGTGTAACAACATGTGAAACATCAAGTCTGGAAATCATCTGACTATACATAACTGTCTACTAGCCAAAACTGGAAAACATACGTAACGTGGTGGGGACAGTGCCCCGCCGTACCTATGCATTTGGAGTTTTATCAACAATTTGCTTGTGTAGGCGGCGATCCGGTATTTTCTATCCATATGTACATATATATATATATGACTATGCAGACTCCTGGCATCTCCAGAACAAGTGTAGTGCATCGACCCTATTCACTGAGCCGACATCCTACAAGATGGATCACAAACTTGTATCACAAGACCTGTGGGCATGAAACGCGGCTCCCAAACTATAGGGGAGTTAGTACAAATAATATACCGAGTATGTAAGGCATGAAAACAATATATATATAAGAATTATGAAATTAATCTGAGACATGAGAGTCAATCTGTATAACTCAGTATATATGAAAATGTTTATATAACTCTGTATATCTGAAAGTGTTTGTATAACTCTGTATATCTGAAAGTGCCTCTGAGGGCGTATGATATGGATGCTATCTTTCAAAAGAAATCATATACATATATCATAATATCGTACCCGGCCATATAATATAGGCTCGGTGTTTTTCGTACCCGGCCATGACAGGCTTGGTGTTATCCGTACCCAACTGCAGTGGCGTGCTCAATAGGTGCCATATCCAGCCGACTATAGTGCGGCTCTGTGTGGTGAAATAATTGTATACATATATATACTATGCATGAATGACTCATAGGAATAACTTCTGGGCCTTTCGGAGTGACATAGGGTCGGTAACCTCTGAATATGAATATGAAGCTAACATCATCACATGCCTTACCTTTGCTGGTTCAATGATCATAAAATTAAATCAGGAATCATAAAAATGAAATAATAATATTAACAAGAATCCAAGGGAACGTAGACTTTCTAGCATTCTAAGAATGGAATCATTATGGATAACGTTTGTTCGTTCGTTTCATTCTTCTCATATGATTGATGCCAAAAAGAAGTAAAGGGATAACCTTAGCATACCTTGAGGTCTATCTAAATGTCCAGCGCCTACTTCCCGAGCTCGCAAATCTACAAGCAAGGTAACATATGTTATAATTAGACCATATACATCTCTTACCATCCATCTAAAATAAGTAGGTAACTTAACGAAATTCGGGCTGCATTTCCCCTATAATTTTTACTCCAATCCAACTCCAAAACAGCCTATCATCAACAACAACTACAACAACAATATAAACCTACTTCATGACCTTTGTAACATGTTTTTCCTTTCTTTAAACTAGAAAATCTTTTCATAAATGACTTAATAATCAAGTTAAGATTGTAACCTTACTTTAAATAATCAGAATCTCCAAGAACCGCTTCATCTTCAACATCAAATACGCAGCCACGTACCAAGCAACATAAATACTATTCTTTCCTTACTAGTTTCGTGACCCTAAGGTAATTTTCGGCGCAACTTGGATGGAATTTAGTTGGGAATTATTTGGAGAGGATTTACGGGTGTTCTTCAGATTGAGGATATGAAAAATGAAGGGCAATTCGTGATATAAAGGCACTTAGGCTTTTCTGGAAATTGGCACCGCCTCAACTTTAACGGTGGCATCAATGTACATTGACGGTCCGTCTTTGTGCATTTACTGACCGTCGATCTTCGACGGTTCATAACATCCGCCGTACATTTCCAAATTGCAATTTGTCAGTTGCATTGGAAAGAAGACTCTCTCAACTTACATTCACATAGGTTGTGGATTCTGTAACTCCTCGTATGCTAGGAGATATTCCCCTCACAAGTGGACCAAAAAATCATGTCCGAAAATCTACCAAGTTCTCCCAAAGTCTCAACAATTAAATTCCTTTAATTCGTTTGGCCTCAAAACTTCCAATACTTGTTACATATGAACTTAAACCTTCATATATGAGGGATAACAAATCCAATATCTCATAGTATAACATATCCAATATCTCATAACCTCGAAGGCTAACACTCGAGACCAAGACAACTTATGCACCATATACATCAATGCAACAAATGAGAGGATCGAATTTGTCTTGATTCACTTAACTCCCAACTCTCGCATACTCTAAGAGATAAGTTGATGATTATATCTTCCTTTAAGACACGCTCGTAAGCTACTTGTACAATTTCCCTAGCCGGTCCTCGGCACGAGTCTAAATCACTAAGATCATTATGGAACCTCAAAGTACGGGAAAGGAGTGACGCGAGATCTTATCTTATCTTCTTAATTCTGGAAATACTTGAAACTTTTCCCACTCATACTAGCTTGCTTACGTTGCAAGATAGCAAAATTTTCCAAGGTGTAACATTCTTCCTCCCTTAGGAACGTTCGTCCTCGAATGTTAAAGTAGAGCCATTATTGCTTGGGTCGTCAATGTATTTTCCCTCGCATATAATCTTATTGTACATATCCTAGCTTACTGCGTCAATTCTCGTACTTCAAGCTCTTGGTACCCAGAAGGTTTAGATGTTTTACCGAAGGTGTCTTAGTCTTTTCTTATAGTAACTCTTCCATTATACTTTATCGCATTGTTCTTATTATTATTCTTTTTATTCCTTACCCCAGTCCTTGCTGTTAATAATTTTTGGTGGACTTAACTCTTTCATCTCTGTATCTCATTATTATCGTACGTCGAAGTCATCAATGAGTATATCAATTATAGCTTCATATCTATTCCGCTTTGTCTTTGTCGTCCACTTGGGGCCATTATTCTCTAAAGGAGGTGGTCACATTTAGCTGTTCCCAATCCGAATTATACTTGTAAGTCCACGCCGATTTCATCCCTTTACTTTGAGCAACACCTTTATTATCTTTGGCAACTTAATATATCCATCTATCCCTGAAGCTTATGTTGAGTTTCGAGTCTTTCTTGTCTTGGAGTTACTTACCTTATAATGCTATATAATAGGAGTTGTTTGCCGTCAAGTTCTCTTCTTTTTTCTTTGGGTAAGTTTATTTATCGCATACGGGTTATTCATGTCATCCATCGTATAGTTTGTGGCATACATCCTTATTGGAGTCGCTATTTTTAACCTATGACATGCACTACCTATAACATTTCCTCTGAATAGTTGAAAACGGGTTCCTCTCTTACTAATGACTCTCTGTTGCTATCTTTTCTCTCTTATCTTGCTTATATCTTTGCTTGTCTTGAGTACTTCCCATTTTCCTTTGGCCTAATTCCATTTTCACGGTCCCTAATTCTTCTGAGTTACTCATTCGTTGCTCACTTCCTTTCCTTTTCGTCCAACATGAGAAAATTTACCCAAGCCTGGAGAATTTAGTCATATTGAAGCAGGAAAATTAAGAATTCAGTATATACAAGAAGTGGAGTGCTGAAATAAATTAGGACTTAACAAGTGTGACGACGGTGATTGGAATAATACTCGGTGCATGTACAAAGAGGCTATGGACTAGAATTCTACCACATGATTATGATAATGAGTATATGAATTATGTTAAAAGTGGTTGATATTTAATTAAATTATGGACAAGATATTAAAGTCTAATCATGTTGGGAAATAAAGTGGACAAGTGAAGGTCTATGTGGCATCCTATTACATATAGACACAAATGATTATTTTTACTTAGATCTATTGCTGGACACGTTTTGGGAATTATATGTATAGTAAGCATGAAGTGGGCCTTATGTGTAATCCTATTACACTATATTATTATGGAGTGGGCCGTATCTTCAATTGTGGCATGCACAACGTGCTATTGTGGCAGCCTAGGCGTGAATACTATAAAAGTTTGGCCAACAAGTGGCACGTGTAAAGGGCAAAAGATCAGTTAAAGTTTTAAGTTCATTTGCCTTTGGTATTTCGCATAAGATAAAGAATAGTACAATAGAATTTTTATTTGGTGTGCAGCAACGTTTCATATTGTAAAAAAAATGTTGTGCTTTATTTATTTCATGGAAGAGAAGTGTAATCCTTCTCAAAGAATAACGTACGGATTTTGGCGTACCGCTTCGATCTCGTTATTCCATTTTGTCGTGTTGTTGAATCCGGGTTTTCTTCAAAGTAAAGTAAGGTGGAAGAAGAGTATCTTTGCATATACGGTAAGAAATCCTCTCTCCAAGATGTATTCTATTTATCCAAGTCGTATCTATATTACTAGATGAAAGAAATACGAAAATTATATTGGAAATCGGATAAATATTATTTCCACGTAAATGATGGAGAGTTGCAGCAAGTGGATTGTCCTCATACATATGAGGTGATGTGGCAACATGTATTGATGAGCATTTTGTGTGTGTGCGTCAAAGGGCACCACGTGTAGAACACAAGATACACATCAACTTTGAATCATTATATTATATGACTAAGACGTCATTTGAAACATAAATTTCGTATAACATTATTTTGTATTGAGCAGCTTATGATTTACTCTTGAGGAAGTAACAATATTTCATTCTCTTTTAGTAAGGGGACAGATTGCGTTCCCTTTAACAAAAGAAAGATATGAAGCGCTACGATTGTGGTAAACTCAAAAGACGACATAAAGATTATATCCATGTCATTTTCCTCTGAGTGATAATAAATTGGAGATTTCTTCGAAGTGAAGTAAGATTGAGGAAGAGTAGTTCTCGGCATATAAGGTAAGAATTCTATTATTCTTGATATATTTAAGTTTATCCCGGTAATAGCTAAATTGTTAGATGAGAACTACGAAATTAATTGCGGGAAATTGGATAAGTTATTGTTGTTGTTATGTGGGCTGATTTGAGGTATATTTTTGGGTTGTGTTGTGGCTGGAAATTATTGGAGTAACTTAAGTATATTGTGGTTATTGTCATTGGTATGTATTTTGAAGGAAAGAAAAATTGAAGAAGTGTGTTTGATAATCCTATCCGGGCCTGTCGCTCGTTATGTAATGTTTATGATTTGTTGTTGCTACGTGGTATCTTGTTATTGATGTATACACTAACCGGATTGTTCTGGTTGTTGTTGTTGATGTATGGAGTTTGGGGAAATGAGAAGAACGAGGGAGATGCTGCCCATTTTGTTTTAGGATAAATTTAATTTTCGTTATATGATTAAGAGAATCGTTATATAATTAACAATAGTATCACTCTCATATTAATAGGCTAAAGCGGCGACGAAGCGAGCTTGGTTATGGTTAACCTGAGAAGCGACAAGGTATGTAAAGCTATCCTTTCTTTCTTTTGGCATGATCTTTATGAAACAAACAGACGACGTATATGTGATTTCAAAGAAGCTCCTATTCTTAGAGCCACTAGGATGGCTAATGTTCTTGACTCCTAGAAGCTATTTCATTATGTCTTGATACGTGTATATGATTCCAAAAGTTCTATTTTGATATAATCCATAGTGATATTCGAAAGGTACTTGATATGACTATTGCCTTGATTTTCAAATGATAGCTCGTTTTGATTATTCTATCGAGTCTCGGATGTGTTTTAACTTGCATATGGTTTCTCACTACTCTGCTCGTGCATGTCTCAATATATCTTTCACTGAGTCCCGGGCCAGGACATGTTTTCGTGCACAGACCCACTGCATTATTCACCGAGTCCCTCACTAGAGGGCAGGGACACGTTATATGTATATGTATATGATAATATGATGACATAATGATATGATGGTATGGGGATGGCGGCCAGGATGGCATATGATGATCTTATTCACCGAGTCCCTCACTAGAGGGCCGGGACACGTTATATATATATATATATATATACATGATGATGATATGATTTTACTTACTAAGTTCCTCACTAGAGGGCCGAGACACGTTATATATATACATAATATGATTTTACTTACCGAGTCCCTCACTAGAGGGCTGGGACACGTTATACATATGCATATGAACAAGATGATTATCTAATTATGACATTAAGTTTCACAACGGGTTAAGTCTGATATTGACACCATGATTTATGATTCAAAGGTAAGCCTTGTGGTTTCTGGTTATTGTACCGGTTTTTCTGTACTCCTTACTTCAGTATGATCCTGTTTATTGTATTTATGCTTTACATGCTCAGTACATATTCCGTACTGACCCCCACCTTTCCTCGGGGGGTGGGGGGGGCTGCGTTCATGCCCGCAGGTACAGATGCTCACGTTGGTAACCCGCCAGCTTAGGAGTCCTATTCAGCTATCATGGAGAGCTCCCTTGTTCCAGAGCCTAGATTTTGGTACATAATCTCTTGTGGTGTATTTTATCCAGGGGTACGGCGGGGCCCTGTCCCGTCATATTTCGCTATTTGTACTCTTAGAGGTCTGTAGACATATGTGTGAGTTGTGTATGGGTTCTGTTCAGCTGTGTCTATACGATGTGCTATGGCATGATATTCGTATATAGTGGCAGCCTTGGCGGCTTGCATATGATATTGAGATGTGATGGAAGCCTTGTCGGCTTGCGGATGTTATTTCGATATGATATATTGAGGTCCTATAGTCTCAGTCCGGTTATGTTTGACAGGTACATGTGGGTGTCCAGCTTGGGCACTAGTCATGACCCACGAGGCTGGGTCGTGACATATACAACGCCTCACAGGCCCATGACAAGCAATAACAAAAATAGTCCCACACAACTGTCACGACCCAGCCCCGTAGGCCGTGACTGGTGCCCTACTTGGGCACCCAAACGGACAAACATACCAAATCGTCATATAATAGCTAGGTCAATTTTCAAATTCATCATTTTAAACGGATCTGAAAATCATTATCTTAAGCGGTCACACGTACAACAATATTGCATCAGAGTCAGAAGGGACGGCGGAACACACATCGCCGAATATATACACACATATACAAACATACAGGCCATTTAGGCCGCATCAAAATCTGATAGATTGGCGGAATGTACATCGCCAGATACAGACACACGTACAGACAATTAGGCCGTTTTGGCCATAATAGCAAACGGGACCGCATTGAGGCGTAGATCATAGATAAACGGACACACACATGACCCATTACCCACATATATGACTACAGGCCTCTACAAACCATAACAGAATCATATGACGGGACAGGGCCCCGCCGTACCCCAAATAGTCAGATATACAAAGCATATATGTCACAAAAGATGTGTACCAACATATGGGCTCCGGCTCAAATGGAGCACTCTATAATAGCAGAATGTGTGGCCTACACTGGCGGATCTCGAACCACTGTACCTGCGGGCATGAAACGTAGCCCCCCGAAGAAAGGGGGTCAGTACGAAAGATGTAGTGAGTATGTAAAGCACAAAGTACAGAAATCCAAACCATAACTGAAGTGAAGGGTACAGAGAGAAAATACCGGATCAATATATCAAAACCTGTACTGAAGACATATGTACATAATGCAAACAGAAATCATGCATAAGGCTCAGGAACGTGGTCACCACTCCGACGCTGGTGCCACAACACAGCATAACTCCAGAAGGTTTCAAATCTCCGTACAACCCCGTACATAACACATCATCACAACATATCATAAGACATATCACAGCATAACTCCATAAACGGAACCCGGCCCTATGGCGAGGTCTCGGGAACCGTAACACAGCATACTGCCGAATATATCATAGTGCGCACGATCACAAAACCGGCCCGGGAACCGGCGAACGATATCATAATAATGGGCACGAGCAGAGTAGTGCGGAAACTAATGCAATTTACATATCAAAACATTTATAAAACTGAATATAATCATATGACAACCCGTTAGGCAAACTAGTCCGGACAACTGATCAATACGGAGTTTATCTCACAAAATTACTTCTGAAATTGTATTCATAGTTCAAAATGTAAATCAGAATATCATGAAGTAATCAAAACATTATTCTTTAATAGCTAGAGTTATAAGCAAAAGTCTCTTTCCGATATCGAACAAAGTTAAGTCAATTAGGGCAACGAAGGAGACTCGGGGCTAGAGGGCCCACCTCGGTCCAAGTCGAGGCGGCATACAAATTTTACTGACATTTAACCTTATGGAATCAACCATGAAAGCTTAGGGGTGATTCGATCATGTTTACAAAAGTTACGAATGTTTGAACGTTGTTTTCAACAAAGCATAAGTTTCTAATTCAATCCCACTGAATGGAATAGTGCTAAAAGTAAACTCGGATTTCTATGAATAGAATGATCCCCGAGGTTCAAACTCAAACTTAGTACTTCTAGGACATGCCAAGAGAAGAAAAGGGACAGCTTTACATACCTCACTTGCGCCTTACGCTCGTCCAAACTCAATCCTTGTTTCGCCCAAAATCTACAATTGGTCATAGTTGCCAAATATGAGTTTCAAGCTTTTAGAATTTCAAGTCTTAAATTCATATTGTCTACCGAAATTTCGGCAGCATTCCCTCTATAAATTCAACGTCCCCGAGACTTAGCTCGGCCATAAAATCAACAACAACAACCACAACAATAACAACAATCATCAAAATCACAACAAAACGCATTCTAACATAATTTTCCCTTCCTTTCCACATAATGTAACTCTTCCATTCTTACTTCACACTGACAACCCAACATCAACGTTCTCATATTCATTTACCAATTCAGAGTTGTCCAATCATAATTCAATAACATTTCAAGCAATACTCAAGGATTCAAACAATCCCGACAATTCCATATTCCATCCAAAACTTCTACAAATGCGACAAAACCATCACAACACATTTTCAACTTACAAATTCATAACCCACAACAATAATCCACACTTAGAATCTTACTTCCATAATTATACAAAAATTATATAAAAATCACAAAATTTCCCATAACTACTTATAACCAATTTCAATGCCAACTCAACTCATTAAACCTTTATTCACGTCATGAATGTCACAACGGCACAACTATCCAACTAAATGAACTTCACTTCACCTCCCCTTCACCATACTATGGCTCACGGCCATACACTACTTCACACACACACACGGCTATGCACACATACATCACAACTCCATAATTCTCATCCCATTCTCATCAACAACAACCACAATCTAAATACTAAATAAAATAATTGAATCATTGCCCTTGCAAACATCCATACATACGGCCACACCCCCATATCAATATTTTCATGAATTTCATTCACTTCTACACACAACAACACAAATGAACCCTTCACAACATATAAAAAAAAGGGATTAAATCTTACCTTTCCTCTTCAACTTCTTCACTTGACTAGAATGCGGAAACGACGAAACGAACGACTTATCTTCCGAAACAATTTCGCCACGTTGTAGAGGACCCTTGAATTAGTAGGAATACCACAAGAAAATAATTTTTGGGACAAGATTTCAAAGGGTCAAATTTTTTTCTCCGTGGCCGAATGGCCCCCTCTTTGCTCTTCAAGTTTTGATCCTTGAATCTTCTAGTAGAAGATGACTAATGGTACCTTATATTAATTTATCACATGACTCAAATATTTGGGCTTGGGCCAAGGCACATGGCCGGCCACCCCCCTTGCTTTGGGCCTCAATTTCTTTTTTTTTTTAGCCCAATAATTGATGAATCTTATTTGTAATTCCCGAAACAAATTTCCAAAATTCCAAATTTTGCCCTTGGCCTTCCTCCTTATTTCCGCAACAACATTTCTCCCGAATATCACACATGTGTTAAATAAAATAAAAACATAGCCTTATTTCCTACAAGTCAAGATTATTCCAACTTTTCCAAATGCGCAAAAACGCGGGATATAACATTCTCCCCCCCCCCCCCCCCCCCCCCCCCTTTTAGAACATTCGTCCTTGAATGTTAGATTGGCCTTATAGGGTCCAACAAGCATTTCGGGGGAGTTTCTTTTTATGAGGCGATGAGAACTCTCGATTACATAGTACAAAATCTTATCTGATAGCTGGTCCTCAAATAATATAATTAACGTAGCAATTATCTTTTAGTAATCATATCCTTCCTTATCTGTCGTTCTGTTTTCTCAATAATTGAATTACTTGGTATTCACATGATTCATCATTCCATACCATAGGTTTCCCTTTTTCCCTGCACTATTACATTCCAACTCCTTTTTGCAAATAATTTCGTGCTTTGCCCGTCGGCTCTTTTTGAGGCTCTGCTTACTTACGTTTCTTACTTTTCACCTTTCTGACATTTTGATCTCCTTATCTTCCACTCAATTACTCTCTTTCCTTTTTATAAATTTGGAAAAATTTGGGCAGAGGTTCCTCTGTACTTCTTACTATCCCAACACCTGCACGCAGAAATACCAACAATGCCTCACAGGGCCAACATATATACGTACGTATCATATCGTATCATAGCCACACAAAGCTAATAATTTCAAGTAAAAGTATGAGGATGTCGAGACTTACCTTACATACATAACTCAAATGACACCGGTGGCATTTTCCTATTTATTGCCCTTTTCGATCTTCACTTTACATTTCAATCATACTTCAAATAACTTCCCGAATACACATCTTTCGTACCATTACTTACCTGTGTACTGTGTAGCTTCCAATATCATCAGTCACTGTCTTCTGTCGATACCGTTCTTCGGCTGAAATCAAGGGTTAGTAAAAGAAAGAATTCATTTCCTACGGCTGGCTCTATCGCACGATCTAAGATCCAAAGAAAGGTAACACCCTAAATGTCCTGTAGCCTCCTGTTTATAGATGTGGTGCACAACACACCGATAAACAAGACTCTATGAGACACGTCCTGTAGACATTCCGAGGACAAACCGCTCTGATACCACTTTTGTCACGACCCAGCCCCGTGGGCCGCGACTGGTGCCCTACTTGGGCACCCAAACGGACAAACATACCAAATCGTCATATAATAGCTAGGTCAATTTTCAAATTCATCATTTTAAACGGATATGAAAATCATTATCTTAAGCGGTCACACGTACAACAATATTGCATCAGAGTCAGAAGGGACGGCGGAATACACATCGCCGAATATATACACACATATACAAACATACAGGCCATTTAGGCCGCATCAAAATCTGATAGATTGGCGGAATGTACATCGCCAGATACAGACACACGTACAGACAATTTGGCCGTTTTGGCCATAATAGCAAACGGGACCGCATTGAGACGTAGATCATAGATAAACGGACACACACATGACCCATTACCCACATATATGACTACAGGCCTCTACAAACCATAACAGAATCATATGACGGGACAGGGCCCCGCCGTACCCCAAATAGTCAGATATACAAAGCATATATATGTCACAAAAGATGTGTACCAACATATGGGCTCCGGATCAAAAGGAGCACCTATAATAGCAGAATGTGTGGCCAACACTGGCGGATCTCGAACCACTGTACCTGCGAGCATGAAACGCAACCCCCCGAAGAAAGGGGGTCAGTACGAAAGATGTACTGAGTATGTAAAGCATAAAGTACAGAAATCCAAACCATAACTGAAGTGAAGGGTACAGAGAGAAAATACCGGATCAATATATCAAAACCTGTACTGAAGACATATGTACATAATGCAAACAGAAATCATGCATAAGGCTCAGGAACGTGGTCACCACTCCGACGCTGGTGCCACAACACAGCATAACTCCAGAAGGTTTCAAATCTCCGTACAACCCCGTACATAACACATCATCACAACATATCATAAGCCATATCACAGAATAACTCCATAAACGGAACCCGGCCCTATGGCGAGGTCTCGGGAACCGTAACACAGCATACTGCCAAATATATCATAGTGCGCACGATCACAAAACCGGCCCGGGAACCGGCGAACGACATCATAATAATAGGCACGAGCAGAGTAGTGCGGAAACTAATGCAATTTACATATCAAAACATTTATAAAACTGAATATAATCATATGACAACCCGTTAGGCATACTAGTCCGGACAACTGATCAATACGGAGTTTATCTCACAAAAGTACTTCTGAAATCGTATTCATAGTTCAAAATGTAAATCAGAATATCATGAAGTAATCAAAACATTATTCTTTAACAGCTAGAGTTATAAGCAAAAGTCTCTCTCCGATATTGAACAAACTTAAGTCAATTAGGGCAACGAAGGAGACTCGGGGCTAGAGGGCCCACCTCGGTCCAAGTCGAGGCGGCGTACAAATTTTTACAGACATTTAACCTTATGGAATCAACCATAAAAGCTTAGGGGTGATTCGATCATGTTTACAAAAGTTACGAATGTTTGAACGTTTCTTTTCAACAAAGCATAAGTTTCTAATTCAATCCCACTGAATGGAATAGTGCTAAAAGTAAACTCGGATTTCTATGAATAGAATGATCCCCGAGGTTCAAACTCAAACTTAGTACTTCTAGGACATGCCAAGAGAAGAAAAGGGACAGCTTTACATACCTCACTTGCGCCTTACGCTCGTCCAAACTCAATCCCCGTTTCGCCCAAAATCTACAATTGGTCATAGTTGCCAAATATGAGTTTCAAGCTTTTAGAATTTCAAGTCTTAAATTCATATTGTCTACCGAAATTTCGGCAGCATTCCCTCTATAAATTCAACGTCCCCGAGACTTAGCTCGGCCATAATATCAACAACAACAACCTCAACAATAACAACAATCATCAAAATCACAACAAAACGCATTCTAACATAATTTTCCCTTCCTTTCCACATAATGTAACTCTTCCATTCTTACTTCACACTTCCAACCCAACATCAACGTTCTCATATTCATTTACCAATTCAGAGTTGTCCAATCATAATTCAATAACATTTCAAGCTATACTCAAGGATTCAAACAATCCCGACAATTTCATATTCCATCCAAAACTTCTACAAATGCGACAAAACCATCACAACACATTTTCTACTTACAAATTCATAACCCACAACAATAATCCACACTTAGAATCTTACTTCCATAATTATACAAAAATTATATAAAAATCACAAAATTTCCCATAACTACTTATAACCAATTTCAATGCCAACTCAACTCATTAAACCTTTATTCACGCCATGAATGTCACAACGACACAACTATCCAACTAAATGAACTTCACTTCACCTCCCCTTCACCATACTATGGCTCACGGCCATACACTACTTCACACACACACACGGCTATGCACACACACATCACAACTCCATAATTCTCATCCCATACTCATCAACAACAACCACAATCTAAATACTAAATAAAACAATTGAATCATTGCCCTTGCAAACCATCCATACATACGGCCACACCCCCATATCCATATTTTCATGAATTTCATTCACTTCTACACACAACAACACAAATGAACCCTTCACAACATATAAAAAAAAGGGATTAAATCTTACCTTTCCTCTTCAACTTCTTCACTTGACTAGAATGCGGAAACGACGAAACGAACGACTTATCTTCCGAAACAATTTTGCCACGTTGTAGAGGACCCTTGAATTAGTAGGAATACCACAAGAAAATAATTTTTGGGACAAGATTTCAAAGGCTCAAATTTTTTTCTCCATGGCCGAATGGCCCTCTCTTTGCTCTTCAAGTTTTGATCCTTGAATCTTCTAGTAGAAGATGACTAATGGTCCCTTATATTAATTTATCACATGACTCAAATATTTGGGCTTGGGCCAAGGCACATGGCCGGCCACCCCTTGCTTTGGGCCTCAATTTCTCTTTCTTTTTTTTTTAGCCCAATAATTGATGAATCTTATTTGTAATTCCCAAAACAAAATTCCAAAATTCCAAATTTTGCCCTTGGCCTTCCTCCGTATTTCCGCAACAATATTTCTCCCGAATATCACACATGTGTTAAATAAAATAAAAACATAGCCTTATCTCCTACAAGTCAAGATTATTCCATCTTTTCCAAATGCGCAAAAACGCGGGATATAACAACAACCAATAAGAGTAGATAAATAACACATACCTGAGGATAATCATGATGTAGTCTGGATCTGTTCTGGAGCTGAAAATAGATGAGGATATTTAGACTTCATATCTTCTTTAGCTTCCTAAGTCATCTCCTCCGTCTTCTTGTTTCTCCATAGGACTTTAACTGAAGCTACATCCTTAGTTCTCAATCTCCAAACCTGTCTATCTAAAATGACAATGGGAACCTCTTCATATGAGAGATGCGCAGTAACCTGAATATCACTAATGGGCACAACTCCTGAAGGATCTCGAATACACTTGCGAAGTATTGACACATGGAAAACTGGGTGGACTGACTCCAAGTCTGAAGGTAGATCTAACTCATAGGCCACCTGGCCTACTTTGCAAACAATTCTTTAGGGTCCAATGTATTGAGGACTAAGTTTACCTTTCTTACCAAATCTCATAACACCTTTCATCTATGACACTTTCAAGAATACCCAGTCACCAATCTGGAATTTAAGTCTCGTTGGTGATTATCTACATAAGACTTTTGACGACTCTGAGCAGCCAATAATCGATCCTGAATAAACTTGACCTTCTCCACTACTTGCTGAATCAAATTTGGCCCTATTAATTTAGTATCCCCTACTTCGAACCATCCAATTGGTGATCTACACTTGCGCCCATATAAAGCCTCATACGGGGCTATCTGGATACTAGAATGATAATTGTTGTTATATGCAAACTCAATGAGCGGCAAATGATCATCTCAATTGCCTCCGAAGTCTAGCAGACTTGCCCGTAGCATATCCTCAAGGGTTTGAATAGTACGCTCAGCCTGTCTATCAGTCTAGGGATGAAATGTTGTGCTAAGACTCACCTGAGTCCTTAAACCCTGCTGGAAAGACTTCCAAAAATTTGTTGTAAACTGCGCACCTCTTTCGAGATAATGGATACTGGAACACCATGGAGTCGTACTATCTCTTTGATATAAAGCTTTGCATAATCTTCAGCTGAATACGTAGTTCTGACAGGTAGAAAATGAGTTGATGTCATAAGTCTATCCACAATTACCCATATGGAATAATACTTATGCTGAGAACGAGGCAAGCCTACAATAAAATCCATGTTGATTACTTCTCATTTCCAAGTCGGAATTTCCATAGCTTGTAACAATTCACCAGGCTTCTGATGCTCGATCTTTACCTGCTGACAGTTTGGACATTGAGCTACAAACTCTACTATGTCTTTCTTCATTCCATCCCACTAATAAATTGACTTAATATCATGATACATCTTTGTCACACCCGGATGGACAGAATAATAGGAATAATGGGCTTCCCCCAAAACATGGCGATGTAACCCTGGAATATCAAGAACACATAGTCTACCTCGGTACCTGAGAACTCCATCTGCAGAAATCTCAAATGATGACCTTTATTTTGAGGAAACATATCTCTATAATGAACTAACATGGGATCCTCATATTGGCGCTCTTTCACCTCAACTACCAAAGACGAGACAGTTGAATCTTGAGTAGTAACTCCCGTATCGCCCGAGTCTAACAATCGAACTCCTAGGCTAGCTAACCGCTGAAGCTCACGGGATAGCTTCCTTTTCTCTAGCTGAACATCACATAAGCTACCCATGGATTTGCAGCTAAGAGCATCAGCTACTACATTTGTCTTTCTAGGATGATACAAGATGCTAACATCATAGTCTTTCAATAGTTCCAACCATCGCCTTTGTCGCAAATTTAACTTTTTATGCTTGAAAATACTGGAGGCTCCTATGGTCTGTATAGATATCAACATGAATGCTATACAAATAGTGCCTCCACATCTTCAATGCATGAATCACCGCAGCTAGTTCTAGATCGTGGGTTGGGTAGTTTTTCTCATGTTTCTGCAACTGTCTTGAAGCATAAGCAATGACTTTACCGTGCTGCATCAATACACAACCTAGTCCAATGCCCGAGTCATCAAAATAAATAACATAGCCCTCTGATCCTTCTGGAAGTGTCAGAACCAGGGCCGAAGTCAATCTATTCTTCAACTCCTAAAAACTGTGCTCGCAAGCATTCGTCCATTGAGATTTAGCTACTTTTTGAGTCAACTTCGTCAGTGGTGCAGAAATAGAAGAAAACCTTCTACAAATCTTCTATAATAGCCTTCCAAACCCAAAAAACTACGAACTTCAGTAGGTGTTGTAGGTCTCGGCCAAGTCTTCACAACTTCAATCTTTTGAGCATCTATCCGAATACCATTAGCTGAAATAATATGCCCTAAAAAAGTTACTGAATTCAACCAAAACTCACATTTTGAGAACTTTGCATATAACTTTCGGGCCTGAAGAACTCTAAGAACAGTATGTAAATGATCAGCATGCTTTGCCTCGGATCGAGAATATACCAGGATATCATCGATAAACACAATCACAAACGAATCCACGAAAGGTCTAAATACATTGTTCATCAAATCCATAAATACCGCTGGTGCATTAGTCAACCCGAATGACATTACCCGAAACTCGAAATGACCATATCTAGTTCTGAAGACTGTCTTCGGAATATCCTTCTCTCTGACTCCCACCTGATATTACCCTTATCTCAAATCTATCTTTGAAAACCATTTGGCACCCTACAACTGATCGAATAAATCATCAATCCTTGGAAGTGGATACTTGTTCTTTATCGACACCTTATTCAGTTGTTTGTAATCAATACACATTCGTAAGGAGCCATCTTTCTTTCTTACAAAAAACACAGGTACTCCCCATGGTGATGAGCTAGGCCTAATAAAGCCTTTCTCAAGTAAATCCTTCAACTACTCCTTTAATTCCTTCAATTCTGCAGGAGCCATTCTATAAGGAGGAATAGATATTGGCTCAGTATCTGGTAACACATCAATAGCAAAATCAATCTCCCGTTCAGGTGGAAGACCTGGAAGCTCATTCGGAAACACATCTGGAAACTCATTCACTACTGGAACAGATTGAAGAGTTGGTGGCTTCGCTTCTGTATCTTGAACCCAGACTAAATGATAAATGCAACCTTTAGAAATCACCTTCCTTGCTTTTAGATAGGAAATAAACCTACCTCTCGGAGACGCTGTATTACCCTTTCACTCTAGAACTGGTTCTCCTGGAAACTAGAAGCGAACCATTTTCGTTCTACAATCAACATTAGCATAACAAGAAGCCAACCAATCCATACCCATAATGACATCAAAATCCACCATATTCAGCTCAATCAGGTCTGCCATGGTACGACGATCATAGACTATAACCACACAATTTTTATATACCCATCTAGCTATCACTGGGTCACCAACGGGCGTAGACACTTCGAAAGGTTTAATCGACTCAGGTTTCATGTTATGTTCCGTGTTTTCGTATAATTGGAAATCGAGAAATAATTAAGACTTGTGTGTTATGAGGAAATATTTTGATTCTAGTTGACATGACTATGTTGGTTATGAAATCATTAATGTTAAGACATCGGGGAAGGCCGAGGGTAAATTTGGAATTTCGGAAATTAGTTTCGGGAATTACAAAACGGGACTTTTAATGAATTGGGCCAAGAAAAATTAGAACAAATTGAGGCCCAAAGTCTTGAAGGGAGCCGGCCAAGACATGGCCCAAAACCCATTTTTAATGGTCATGTGTTATGCATGTGACCATGTAGAAGATATATATCAAGATTTGCCTTTGGAATCTTCAAGAAATCAAACAAAACAAAACAAAAATTGAAGAACACCTCTCTTGAGGCTCTCGACCGAACTCCATTTCCAACAACAAGAAAAAAATTCTAGTCCGACGTGATACAATTTGTTTGGCACAAGAATCACGTTTGCGGCAAGTCGTATTTTCAAGAAAAGGTAAGAATTTTGCCCCTCTAATGTTATGGAATTGATATGAATGTGTTAAGGATTGAGAATAGACGAGAATCCCGTAACTTTGATGTGTGTGTAGAAAGCCGTGTGTGTGTGTGTTTGGTATGCTAGCCGTGAGCTATATAGTGTGTAAGGCAAGGTGGAATTGATTTGTTAGTTCGTTAATTGCGTCGTTGTGACCTTTATGACGTAAATGATTGATTGATGAATCGAATAGGTGTTGGAAAATGATTTCGGAACGTTATGGGAAAGTATATACCTTTGGTATATTTGTGTATATCATTGTATATCTATGATGCTAAAGACTTTAAATGTGACTTATGGTTGATGTTAGTAAATTCGGAATGAAACAATGCAAGTTAGGATGTTCGTCGTAACTTTTGATGTTTTGAAAGGAATATGGACAATGACGAATCACATGAACCTATGAATATTGCTTGGAATGTTATTGGAATAAGTTTGAATAACTTTGAATGAACAAATGAATATGATAACGTGGACGTTAGTTTGATGTCGTGAAGTTTGGATGAAAGTTGTTGGTTTAGGTAGAAAGGAAGAATATCGACGCTTTAATGACTTTTGTGTGCCTTATGATATTTGTGATCTTATGGGCTGTTGTGTTGACATATATTGAGCCGAGTTAAGTCTCGGGGGTGTTAGATTTATAGGGGAAATGCTGCCGAAATTCCGGTAGGCAAAAATCAAGTTAATGGAAATTTTAAGCCTAAGAATCTCTAATTGGTAACTTTGACCATTTGCAGATTCTGGACGAAACGAGATTTGATTTTAAGGAGAGCATAAGACGCCTATAAGGTATGTAAAGCTCCCCACTTCTTCGTTTGGCATGTCTTAGTATGTTAGGTGAATATCGGAACCCCTGGAGCAAGTCTGCTCCTCGAAACCCGATCCACAGAATAGTTACTATTCATTCAATTCAATTGAAGCCTAAAGGCTCTATTTTGGTTAGAATGCAACCAAATGTCCGAAACCTATCGAAATGTGATCGGGTCACTTGGAAATGATTATGTATGACCTTTTGGCCTTTAAATGTTCGTAAATTATGTTCGCCGCCTCGATTCGACCCGAGGTGGGCCCGCCAACCCCGAGACGCCCTGTTTGTCCTATTGGGCTCTCCTTTTTGATAAAGTGTGATATGGAACCTATGATTTTGAAACGTTCCTCTATGAGATATGCTTCGATTATTATGATATGTTAAATTACGTTTTGAGCCATATGCGCCACTTTGGAAACGTTTTGTGAAATAAACACTCGTACCAACTAACGATTTGACTATCTTTGGTTTATGAAAGGACTTATGAACTCATTATGTGTTGAAAGGCTATTTTGAAATATAATTTGCATTTGTTCGCTCACGACTCCGCTCGTGCCTTATTATGACTTCGTTCACCGGTTCCCGGGCCGGTTATGATTCGTGCGCCCTATGATAATTCAGCCGTATGCTGTGTTACGGTTCCCGAGGCCTCGCCATAGGGCCGGGTTCCGTTTGGAGTTATGCTGTGATATGGCTAGTGATGCGATACGCTCACTTATGTTTGTGTTCGGGGATGTACGGAGATTCGAAACCTTCTGGTGTTATGCTGTGTGTGGCGCCAGCGTCGGAGTGGCGACCACGTTCTTGAGCGTTTGCATGATTTCGTTTGCATTATGTATATGTACATGATTTGATACAGATTTTGACATACTGATTGGTACTTCCCTTTGATATCCGGTTTGCTTTCAGTTTTGGCTCATATTTCTGTACTCCGTGCTTTACATACTCAGTACATATTTCGTACTGACCCCCTTTCTTTGGGGGCTGCGTTTCATGCCCGCAGGTACAGATATTGGTGATCCTCCACTGTAGGCTTCACTTTTCTGCTATTTCGGAGTACTCCTCCTTGATCCGTAGTCCACTTCTGGTACAGATATCTTTTGCTATGTATATTTTGTACATTTGACTATTCGGGTACGGCGGGGCCCTGTCTCGCCATATGTCTTTGTTTTGGATTCGTAGAGGCCTGTAGTCATGTTTGTGGGGCGAGGGTCCTATATGTGTTTGTTTGACTTTGATATATGGTCTTAAAGCGGTCCGTTTGTTATGATGGCCCTAAATGGCCCTTATGCTTATATTTGCACTTATGACCGGCGATGTCTATTCCGCCGCTCCTTTCGGATTCGATATGATATTTTGATATGTGCGACCGCGTAAGACATATTTTGATATAAATTATGTTTGATATGACTTTTATGAAATTTTGAAATGAGTTTGGATTCGGTAAATGAATGTGCGATTTGGTCTGGGTACCCAGGTAGGGTGCCAGCCGCGGCCCACGGGGCTGGGTCGTGACATTTCACTCCAAACTAACCCGTAATATAAGGAGTAACATATGACAATGTAGACTCTAGATCAATCAATGCATATACATCATGAGAAGATACTAATAAGATACCTGTAACAATATTGGGGGAAGACTCAAGATCCTGTCGTCCAGCCAGTGCATAAATACGGTTCTGAAGCGACCTTATGTCACCCCGAATGGCTTGGTATTCCTACTCCATGTATTTCATGCATCATGTGTGTGTGTGTATGTATAAGATAACACCCCGGGCTATAACCGGCGGGCATGTTACTAATGTGCATTATATATGTATAAGATAACACCTCGGGCTATAACCGGTTGGCATGGCACTAATGTGCGTTAAATATGTATAAGATAACACCCTGGGCTATAACCGGTTGGCATGGCACTAATGTGCGCTATATATGTATATTATAACACCTTGGGCTATAACTGGCAGGCATGGCACCAGTGTGCAATTACACCACTGCAGTTGGGCATGTTATATAATGAGATGAGCCCAAAGTGCGGCGTATATGATATGATCCTAGCCTACAGGGGCCTATATATTTATATGTATATGTAAAAGAGTCTGCATCCATAATGTACGCCCTCAGAGGCTATATATGTATATTATAACACCCCAGGCTATAACTGGCAGGCATGGCACTAGTGTCCAATTACATCATTGCAGTTAGGCATGTTATTGTCATGACCCGTCTAGGGGCCGTGACGAGTACCCGATACTTGTACCGAGCACCCCTTGTCTATCGTTTTACCTTTACCTCTTAGCAAGCCATGTAAACAGAGCCATTTTTTTTTAACATTAACATTAGCGGCGTCATTCTGAACATAGACTAATAAACTTCGTTATCACTTATACATCAACATTAGCATACCAAAACACCATATACCTAACTATACTTAACTGACTGTACATATCTGTCTACGAGCCTCTAGACGTAGTACACTTATACATAGAAAGGGCTGAGTACTGCCATGCCCGAATATATATACACAAAATAGTACCAAGGAAGTGAGGCTCCGGAATAACTGGAGCACTGTCAACACTGCTGGTAGAGCTTCTAAGGATCAAATCCGCCTGTCTGCTGACCTGCGCGGCATGAAACGCAGCGTCCACAAGAAGGGACGTCAGTACGAATAGTGTACCGAGTATGTAAGGCATGAATAGTAATATACAGAAAATATGAATCATGTATAATGACATAAGAGAGTTACAACATATGTCCTGGGATAGAAACATAACCTGTATATATATATACCCTTGGCAGGTGCTATGCGTACTTAGCTTTCCTTTAAGAATCTTTCCTTGTTCATATACATATACATATAAAATAGGACATCTCATATTGCCGAGGCGTCGGCAGCCGATCCATTTAACCATAAATATACACATCCCGCGTCCGGGCATCCCGCGTCCGGGACGATATCATATCATGTAATGCCAACTGATCAGGTGGATATGCGTTCATAACGCTCTGCCCTTACCTCCATTTTCCCCGTATACACATGCATATATCATGTACATATATCAGCGTCTATAGTGCTCTAGCTCTTTTATCATATACATATACGTGTGTCGTGTAGGTACATCAGCGTCTATAGCGCTCTAGCTCTTTCGTCATGTGCATGTTTTAAAAATATATACACATATCTTACATACATTTACATGTCTTATATGCATTTACGTATCCTATATACATATGTCTCATAGGCACGCAGGAAAGCCCAAAGAAGAATCATGTAGTCATCGGAGTGACGTAAGGTCGGTGACCTCCAATTATATTATAGAATACTCGTGATCGCTTTATCTCACCTTGAAGGAACGAGTATTTTAAGGTGAGACTACCAACGGGGAATAATATTAAAGTAAACGTAGAATTAAATCGGGGCATCATAGATGACGGTTCATAGACTTTGAAATCTTTTAGAAAATAAAGTCATAGCTAGGAAATATAAATAAGATTCAAAAATTAGTTTATCATTTTCATGTTTACATAAGATACTTAGCTTAGTCATCTTAGTCATAGAGTCGTTCCGGTAGTACGTATCATAGGCATATTCTCTTATCTAACATCATTGTTATCATTATCGTCATGGAAGTGCCCTCGTTAGTGGAGTCATAGTATTTATCATTTGGTATTGAAATCGGGATCAAAGGTTCCCTTTGGATTCACTTCAAGTAAGTCAAGCAAGACTGTAAGGAAAAATCCGAGAGTAGCAGGCCCACCTCGGGCCGGATGAGGTAGCGTATACGATTTACGTATGTTACGTGTCATAGCGTTACTTGTGAGGGTCTTAGGGTAATCGGGTCCCATTTATACAAGTTCTAAGGGTGTAGGAGGTTTTTCCAACAATTGGCACACTTTCTAGTTCAATTCTATTGAACAAAAAGTGGAAAACTTTAGGTGCGGATTCCGGGGAACCGAGTTGTCCCCGAGGCTCGTACCCAACTTATTTCAACTAAGACATACCATAGAAAGAAGGGTGAAGCCTTACATACCTCTTTCCTCTTCTTTTGCTATTCCGAATTCACGTTGCAATCTCGTCAAAATCTGCAAATTGGTCACATTTACCCAAACTTTCATTAGGGTACTTAGAGTTAGAATCTTAAGGAACCACTTGGCTACCGAAATTTCGGCAGCACTTCCTCTGTAAATATACCATCCTCAACATTCAACATAGCCAAATTCTCATCAATCACAATCCGGGAATTCAAACCCGGCCAAACTATTAACATAATTCAACAATCACACTAAAAATTCACATATTCCATTCAAGGTGCATTCCAACACTTCAATTAACATTCTACCTCCTTCAATACTCTCCAATTCCAATGAAACAACAATAACCTTATAATACATATATTCCAACAACATCATAGTAATACCATTACATGTCTTCCATACAAAAACATTATTTTCAATTTACACAAACTTCCAATTGCCAATACTTCACCAAACTTGTCAAGTCTTTATTTGCGATATAACATCTACAACACAATGATTAAGATATTAATTACAACTCGCTCATTATTCTTTCACAACTCACCAATATACACGACTATACATCAAGTATACACGGCCACACATACCATGCACACTCACACGGCTCCAACATGTATACACCACTACAATCTCTCCAAACTCATTCAACTTCCATTTTCCACATATCATTCACAACAATAACAACTAAACACTAATTAAAATAATTGAAGCATGACTCCCACACACATATATATATACACGACCATATACTATATTTCTCTCCTTCATGAATTTCATCCATTTTAGCATACTACAACACATATAAACCATATATAACACATAAAACAAGATCAAAACTCACCTTTCTTCTTCAACTTCTCACTTGACTACAACTTGACAACTTGTATGATTTTGCATTTTTCTTGCTCCAACAACAACTCCACCTTGTTAATCACCCTTTACTTGGTAGAAAATGATTTTTGAAGAATTTTTATCAATTTTTCCTTGGAAATTTGATCTTGGCCGAAATGGCCTTCAACTTTTCTCCTTCTCTTTCTTGTTCTTCAACTTCTTGAATATTCTAGAGGTTGTGTGATAAAGATGACTTAGTCATCTTATTTATTGACCAAATTTTATGTAATATGGGCTTGGGCCATAACCATGGCCGGTTGGGCCTCACAAATTTGGGCCTTATTATTTTTTTGATTTTTTTGGGCCAACTCGGTTTGGTCCCGAGTTGGGCCTAGCCCACTGACCTTTCGACCTTAAAACGTTCATATCTCCTTGTACCGACGTCACCTGGGCACCCACAACCTATGGTTGGAAAGCTAATTCAATTATCTACAACTTCTAGTTCTTGGTACTTTTCCAAATTCCAAACTTATAATACCGTTTTTGCCCCTTGAAGTCAGATCACCCGAAAACGTTTTCTTAAAATATTCGTTTGGAGGACTTCCACTTTGATTTGGCCCAAGGGTCCTTCTTGAGTTGTGTTTAACTTCTCATATGTGATTCATATGAATTTTCAGATGTCCCAAAAAAAAATCTCGATGTGTGGGTCCCATCTCAGCAAATAATCTGACGTTCAAAAATACGGGATACAACAGTTATATGATGAGATGAGCCCCAAAGAGCGGCGTATATGATATGATACTAGCCCTCAGATCCCTATAAAAGTATATGTATATGTAAAAGAGTTTGTATGCATAATGTACGCCCTCAGAGGCATCCAGGTTCCAGGTTGTTTCCTTCCAGTCTTCTTCACTTATGTTATCTATACTTATGTTATCTTTATGTCATGTTCATCCTGCCTTACATACTCGGTACACTTTCCGTTTTGACGTCGCTTGCGGGGACGCCGCATTCATGCTTGCAGTTCCAACTCCTCATATTGACGTACCCATCAGTAGGTTGCTCCAGTTCGGCGGTCCGGCGAGTTCTACTACTTCCGGACTTGCTTTGCTTTCATTTTGGTATGCACTGTATATATGTATATTTTGGGTATGGCGGGGTCCTGTCCCGACCGTTATGTCAGTTAGATGTACTCTTAGAGGCTCGTAGACATGTGTCATGTGTACAAGATTCTTATGTATAGCCTTGTCGGCTCGTGTCTGGTATGTACATCTTTTGGTATGTCCTTGCCGGCCTTGTTATGAGTTATGTGTCCTCGTGGTATCCTTGTCGGCTTGTGTACATATATGTATGGTCATAGTCCATGCTTCGTAAGTTAATAATGGATGACATAATTTCTACTTATCAGTCCCGTATATGTAGGCCTTATCGGCCCAGGTGTTGTAAGAAATGTATGAAAGACATTACAGGTAGGCGCTTGGCCTTACGGTCGGGTGCCAGTCATGCCCCTCCAGCTAGGGCTGTGACAAGTGGAATGCTCAACATGGAGTTTGTCATCTTCAAAAAGTAAGAATTTGTTGACATTGTGAAGTTTTGATGATTGATAAAATAAGACGACAAGGCATTATCATCGAACCAGGTTCAGAAACATGATCCATCCAGACAGAATATAATTATATATCAGAAAGATGACTCAGCAAAGGGAGAAACTTATTGTAGAAATAGAACAAGTGTGCAAACAAGCTCCATACTAAGAAGTCATAAATGAAAATAGAACAACATGTTCATACAGGTCATCAGGTACAGTGAATGAATGACCCAGAAGTGATTAGTGCAGTGGATGAGCTTACAGTTATATGAAACAGGTCTGTCAACATGTTCCAGCCATGATCTCAGAAGCAGTTCAATGGCATATGAAAAATGAAAGAGATTTGTGGAACAGGTACATGAACATGTTCTATCTGAGACAGTGCAGAGATTCAGAGGTAGACGAACCAGATGGATGAAACAAGTTCGTGAACATGTTCCAGGGCAAGTCCTACAACAACTTGGATTTGAAGAATTATGCAAAGAACTTAACGGTCAAGTATGAAAGATTCCTTGCCATATTTGAAGGGATTAGTAAGCCTTCTACAAGGAAAAGAAGCCGACTCAACAAGGAAGGAATCCAAGTACAACACAAAACCTTATGCGTCTTATTGTCCAATAAGGCGAAGGTTTTGTCAACCGATTTGCGGAGCTACAATGTTATAAATACCCAAGAAGAAGTTTGTGCACCCACAAAGAGAGAATTCAGAATATCGAGTGAAGAAAAAATATCCAAAAGTATTCAAGAATCCGGGGTTGCATCCTTAGTGCAAGAAGAAGGATTGAAGGAACTATTTTAGTGTATAATGTTCTCTAGTTCACAAGTTTAGATATCTTGTATTAGGTTTATTCTATCGAGTTGTATCTTTATCCGCTTACATAGAAGCATATAAGTAGATACAAACATTGGTTGTAAATTCAACTTCAAGTAGGAGTTTACTACTTGAAGGTTGCTTGCTAGTCAGAGTGTTATTAGTGAGATAGGGATTAGAGTGTACTTTCTAGGTTTCAGGTCTGTAATTTGAATTTGTAGTTGGCTCGTTGTAGTAGTGGAGTTGAAGTAAATCCTGTAGGTCTGCAGGTCTTGGTTTTTATCACCTTTGAGCTGGGTGGTTTCCACATAAAATTCCAGTGTCCTTTACCTTCCTGTTTGTTTTTATTCCGCAAACACGTTTATAGAACAGGTTAGGTAGCGTGTTCTATCCATAGACAAAAAATAGGTACACATTGGGACATACACTTAGGTCGTGCAACCTAACACTAAGGATTCACAACTAATGAAACAGAAATATTTTTTTATCAAGTTTTCTCCAAGTTAGGAATGTTTGACCGACTTATTAAGAGTACTACATTATTATTTTTATGAAAGAAATAGTCAAGAAAAACTACAGACACACAAGATAAGCCAGAGAAATACATATATTGTACTAAACCTTTGCAAATGCTGCAGAAGCTACAACTATACAATATACACCAAAACAGACAAGGTCTGTACCTGTATATGACAACTAAGTCATGGATTTTCTACAAACGAATAAAAAAATGATTCTGGTACATGTTTTCTAATTTGGACAACATATACATTCTATCAAAGAGCAACGAACACAGAGTAACGATGACACACATCAATAAAGATATGCTAGGTACCAATATCCCTAATGTCTAAACTGGAGCGGAAATAATAGGAAACTTAACACTAACCAATATGGCATGCCAAAACATAGAATATCAGTTATTAATAAATATCACTAATAAAAAAAATACTGTCCCAATCCTAACTTATGAACTGGTGCTCGTAATCGGACCCATATTGAAAATATTTCTAGATATTTTTATCATCGACGAAATTGACTTCACAAAAACAGTCACCCATTACAGTCTCTTTCTATGCTCATATATATACTCTTTAGAACAATGGATTAGGTGAAAATTCATTATATGTAGCGGTTATTGAAGTTGGTGCAATATAAATAACCCTAGTTGATTTCAGAGTTTAAAAATTGTAAGGGCTTCTAGAAATTTCAGGGTTTAAACTTGTAAGAACACTATCAGATAACGTCCTAGCAATACCACAATAGATTCCACAGAGGTTTATCGGAAGAAAACTACGATAGAAGCGAGCAAGAAAATTACAACAATTTCGTTGGAGGTACTGATGCGCGAGAAACCCTTCATTGGAGGTATACTTTAACCTTTTAGAAATTGGGGGAAATTAGATATATGGAGAGAACATAATTATTTTAGCAAAATTTTTATGAGAACTATTAGTGTACACTTGTTAATGTCGATTTTAGAATTACAAAAATAGCACATTTTAAAAGCGTAAGTGTTGCCAGTTGTGTTATGATTTGGAAACACTTATAAAGTGCAGCATTTACTACTAAAGAGCATGCTTTAGAAGCGCTGCCAATATTTCGGTAGTCAAAAGCTTTGTGCAAAGGCTGCTTCTTCAAAGCCTTCCCACAAATATTTTTGACAACACTTTTTAAATATCGTCTAGAGTTGTTGTGGCCTTACGCTAAGTGGGCGTTTGGCCATAAAAATTATTCACTTTTTTCCGTTTTTTTTTTTCACTTCTTTTACTTTTAGCGTTTGACCATAAAAATTATTCACTTTTTTCCGGAGTTGTATTCCGGAATACTAAAAACAAGAAAACTTGTTTTTCAAAATTTTTTCACTTTTTTCACCTTTTTACACAACATTTCACCAAAAACTACAATTTCAAAAAGTATGACCAAACACAATTCCAACTTCAAAAATTCCAAAAAAAGTGATTTTTTTTTTATATTTATGTCCTAACGGGGCCTAAATTTGTTGTAGTGTGTAATCAAATGGTCAATTGGAATAAGTTCGAATGTGCAAATAGAATTTGCTGGTAAGCTTAAGCCTTTAAGGGGCTGGGTATGTATTAAGTTTTGTATTTTTGTGTTTTTTTTTTTTTTGTTTTTTTAAATTTTCAAGTTAGACCCATTACCGAAACCCCATGGATTGGTTTGACCCATACCCGACCGATCCAACCTAAAAACCATAATTGTCTCCGGAAATAGGGGGGAAAAAGGGGTAGAGGGAATTAGGGTTTAATCTTCTTTCACCCTTTTCTTCATCTTCAAGTATATATATATATATATATATATATATATGGATTCTCCTCAATCGGGTATGCGAAGGAATGCTGCTTTATTTATCATTTTAAACTTTCCATCATCTTCTTGGTTTCTATTAAATTAATATGGGTGTTATACAGGCATGGAATCTGAAAAGGAGATGAATGATGAACAAGTTAAGAGTGTAATTGAAGTAATGGCAGCCAGTGGCAAGTATTGGTATGCTCTTTAATTTTCAGTAGCACTTTATTTCTTTCGTAATATCTGAGTTAGTCCCATTTTTAACTTTGATGTGGAAATACAAATATTTGTCACAAGCAACAATCTTCCTTTCAATGTTGTGTAACTCTATCTGAATGTAAGAAGGTATTACTACACTCAGTTAGCTGCATCTTAAACATTGTTTCATTGGCTCCATGTATTTGGGTTTATGAATCTGTGAGCCCAAGCAAGCGCACCTGGATATTACTGTTATAAAAAGGAAAGCAAGTTTAGCAAGAATATCTTTGACATAAAATTATATAGTGATATTACTGCTATCATATTCATATTTGTATGACCATTCATTTATTCTTTCTTATACTTTCTCCTTCAAGTTCTTTCCTTATCTTGTTCTACTTAACAACTTTGCCTTTCTTGTTTACAAACTCAATAAAGTTGGAACAAAACTTACTTAGAAATATAGCCATTATAGGTCACAAGAATGTCAGTTTTTTTTTGGTCGAGGAAGAACGCCAGATTCGTTAACCTGGGGCTAAATAAATTAACTGGGGTATATAATTGGTTGGCTAGAACAGTTCTTTTAGCTATCTAAAGTTATTAAATTTTTTTTCAAGTTGGCTAAATGTTGTATTTCAAAGAGCAAAAACTAGTTAAATTCTTGAGTTTTGCCTAACCCAAATTAGTCTTAGAACTTGGATGTGCTCGAGCTGAATCTAAGCCATAAATATGAGCAGAACCATCTGCTTCAAGCATTAGCTACTAACATAGCAAGTCAACTGCGCTAGCAACATGCGAATATATGACTTGGTAAGATTCTCATGTTTATCAGCTGGAATATGCTCGATTATAGACCTCAATTGCAGGTTTAATGACATTATTGTTGTAGCCTTGTTGGCGCTCAGATAATAGTACACAAGATACCATGTCTCTTTTTGTTCTCTTGTCCTCTCTCTGCACCTATATATATATATATATATATATATATATATCTTGAAATTATTTGGCAACCTGTTTTTGGTAGTATATTCTACTTGATCTACTGGTGTAATCCAAATAATAATTTTCTTTAGCTTGATATATTTTTGGCCAATCCAACTTTGTAACCAAATGGAACATGTACCAGGAAACAGCCATGGGTTGACCACCCCACTTATCATGTGCAGTTCACCATCCAAGGAGTGTTATGAATTTGTTTGTTCAGTGCTTAACTGATAATTTGTTTGTTCTTCCTATCACCCCCCAGCCCCCTTTCAAGGAGCATCTTTAAAGGTTTCTTTTCTCTGCCTAGTTTATGAGCAACTATCCGAAGTTTAATTAGATCCAACTTTGAATTCTACTTTTTTATCTACAATTTTGAACTTATTGAAGTGTGTATGAAAATCTGTTCCATGTGAGACTGTCTTTTCTTGTTTTTAGCTAGGGAAGTAAATATAGAAAGTCTTAATTCCTACACAATAATCTCGTTGAGGAAAAAGAAGAAAAGAGCTGTATTTTGATCCAAAAAAATGGAAAAAAGAAAAAGAGCTGTGTCTGCTGTATTCTTGTCTATTGCATTATGGTTTTGGAAGTTCCATTTCCGGAATAATTTATTTTGTGCATGTTTGGGCTCAGGCATGAGTGGGACAAACTCAAGGCTATGCTATCATTCCATCTTAAGCAGGTATGGGGAGGTATGCCAAGTTGTTGAACATATAAAAACTTCTTTGGAGTGATGTTCCAATTTATCCTGTTTTAATATTTCTGCTTAATGTATATTAAGTTTTAACCTCTCTTAAATGCTTTACTGAAGGTCCTGTCAGATTATCCCGAGTCAAAAATGACTATCGAACAGCAGCAATCTTGTTTAGGGGAGAGCTTTCCTGAGTTGGTGAAGAGGTTGGATGATGGTATTCCCGCAGTCATTTGCCTTACTGATTCCTGTTGTTCTCCTTTGATATGAGGGGCAATTAGCATTATTTGACCATAGCAATTCTATAAGAGAATCTATTGATAGAAAGAAAATTCTATAAGAAGGGGCATAACCCTTGGTTGGTAGAGTTACTCAGCACCTGTGCTGGTGGGAGCAGCAGGTACCTGGTGGAAAGACGTTTTCGCAAGCTGGTTGGGACATCATTGTTATTATTAGCCAAAAATAATAGAAGATACGTAATGTTTCATATTCATATCCTACAACAGATTCCTGTATTGTCCCTTTTTTTTGTGTGTGTTTACTTGAGACAAAAAATTTCACATGCCATATAAGTATAAGGCTTTTATTGAGCCGAGGGTCTTTCGGAAACAGCCGTCCTACCTTGGTAGGAGTAAGGTCTGCGTACACTCTACCCTCCCCAGACCCCACGTTGTGGGATTTCACTGGGTTGTTGTTGTTGTTGTTGATATAAGTATAAGGCTCTCGTAAAAGTGATTATTCTGTTTGTGTGGGGCAGCTGTATAATATGTGTTTGGATGTTAGATGTTTTTCTGTGTTTAGCTTGGGGTTTCGCTTCTTGTTAGCATGTTCAATGTTGATGTTTTAAGATGTGTTCTCTTAGGCAGTAGGGAGGGAATGTGATGTGAAAAAGAAAAGGTTGAATGGAGGAAGAAGGAAGAAGTTGAGTAGGAGTAAATAATCATCTTCTTGGTTAGGTTGATGTGAAATGGTCAAACAAGTGCATTTGCATATTGGTACTACATATGCATACTATAGTCCACATTTTGTCCAGAATGTCTTTCTATCTCCATTTTCAATATCTGCTTAATGGCGGTCTAAGTCTTGAAAGGTTTTTTTTACCTTCCACTTCTGCTCAGGAGCGAGTTACGGTTTGTCATGTAGTTTCGAATAAACAAGAACAGTTCCCATATTAGTGTTGTTACTCTCTTCTGTGGTAGCAGTTCTATTTCATCTGCTTCACTTTCAGAATTTTAAGAGTTTTCACTTGCCTGCTGATCTCTCAATTATGGTTATTAGTGCCAGTCTGGCTCAACCTATTGGACTGGAAAACTACTCACCTTAAATAATGTATGCATGCTATCATGTGAACAGTAACTGTTGATATGTTACTTCATTTACCTGTCAAATAAACCTTATCAAAAAAATTTACCTGTCAAATAATATGTTGTTATTCCAAATCAGCCTTATAACTCGCAGGTTGAACTAAAGGTATACTTGTGGGCTATGTTACTCGGACTCTTCAAAAATGGACATGGGTGCGTGTCGGATCCTCCAAAAGTAGTGCATTTTTGAAGGATCCGACACGGGTGTAGCATCATTTTTGGAGAGTCCGAACAACATAGCTTGTTGGTGCTTCAATAGTGCTTTTTCCGGGCTCGCTTTGTTACCAAACTTCTAATATGTATTACCATTTTCACATTTGACATTTAGTTTGGACTTGTTTGATGTTCCCCTTATGCAGTTGAGATAAGCTCTCGTCTTCGTGGGTCATTACTCTGATTTGGATTTTTCCACGTTACCTTGATTTTGCAGCTCTCAATAGCTTTGCTGAAGGCCCTCCATTTACGTTGCAAAGGCTTTGTGAGGTGACAATCTTTTTTAACCTCAATTTCAAATTGTTTAATATGTTAGTACTTCATCCCACATGATTTTCCTTTCTTTAAATTTGAAGCTATGTTTTTCTATTTCATGAAAAAACTTGTGTTTTTCTAGTATAGGAGTCTTATAGCATGTTAGTGGGACAAACTCAATAGGAGAATAGGAGGAATTTTTTAAGGGTAATTTGTATTTTCTTTTCGCTGCTACAAAGATTCTCTTCATGCTGATGTCTGATTTATGGCCCTCAATTAAGCATTTGATATATTGGTTTTCCTTTGTCTCTAATTGTTTGAGTAAATATTGAACAGATTTTGTTGGATGCGCGGAGCATTTATTCGAAGCTGTCAAAACTTGCGTTGGCTCTAGAAAAGGTTTGATTTTGATGTGGATTTTGCCTTATAGCGCTTGTAAATTTTGACATACTTAAATCTCATTGATGTAGCATCTCAACATCTTGAATGCCAACTCTCTGGAGAAAACTCCTTAGTAGTAATAGCGTAAGATTATATTAGTGAGCTTAGTTGACAGTGGTTGGGTCTGAGGTTCCCGTTTCGTGGAGGGTTAACAGATCTTGTACCAGTTCTTTGTAAATTTGGCTTCCAGTACAAAATTTTGTGCTAAAGTGGTCAATGAAGTGGGTTGAAAACATGAAGTCTCAGGTTCAATCCTAGTTGGGACAAAAACACTAGGTGATTTCTTTCCATTTGTCCTAACCTTGGTGGACATAGTTACCTGGTATCTATTCTTGGTGGGACTTACCACGGTTATTTAAAAAAAAAAAAAAGGGAAAGGGCCAAATATACCCCTATACTATTGGAAATAGTTTAAATATACCCCTTGTTATACTTTCGGTCCAAATATACCCCTACCGTTATACTTTCGGTCCACATATACCCTTCCCCTTATATTTTGACACAAATTTGCCCTTAATGTTGTTGGAGGCACCCCCAATTTTAAATACCCGATTCCTTTAGAAACCCACCCATTTAACCCATCTCCTTTAAGAAATCGGGTATTTAAAACTGGGGGTGAATCATTTGATTATGAGCTTGCCATGTGTCCCTACTTCAAAATTTGTGCCAAAGTATAATGGGAGGGGTATATTTGGACCGAAAGTAACGGTAGGGGTATATTTGGACCAAAAGTATAATGAAGGGTATATTTAAATTATTTCCAATAGTACAGGGGTATATTTGGCCCTTTCCCCACCCCCACCCCCCCCCCCCCCCCCCCCCAAAAAAAAAAAAAAAAAGAATGTAAAAATTTGAAAAAAGAACAGATCATATACCAGTTTTTGTTAAGAAAAGGGCTTCCCATAGTTTCTGAACTGCTAGAGGCTGAATATGCTCTTGTTTTGTAATTTAACTCATCCTATGATAGTTCTGGAGTATAATTCACGCTTTACCTGTCTGCAGAATTTGTTAGTTACATCAACATTGACTATTTCCAGTGATCCATATGCATCGTCTACCATACAAAATGCAACAGAACCAGAAAGAGAAACCAAGAGTTCCCAAGTTCAATCTAATTTAGCGTCTAATGGGGTGGAACCTATAGCCAGTGCAGGTGATGCAGATGAAGTAATGGCTGAGGTAGAAGAGGCCGAAGTTGAGGATGTTATGACGATTGACATGGATACTATCGAAGCAATAGTTAGATCATCTGAAGCAGATACTACGCCTACCAGTGATTCATAATGCCTTGTTTTATGTAGTGATTATTTTCATGTCCAATAGAGGATGTTTGTAGAAGGTGGGTCATGCTTCAATGAAATTGAGAGCAAGTCCAAAGAGCTTTTAAAAATCACTCACGGTCGTGAATATCTGTGTTGGAGCGGTATAATGTGCGTCAGACATTATTTTTACCCGACGTCGGTCCATCTTGATGTGGGGATAAGCCATGGTCGTTTTCTTGTCTTTTTTCGAACTAATGAATGTCTCCGTGGAATGTCGAGAAAAATATTGTCAGGGTGGATGTGCCTCCTTTTCCCCTGCATGATGATTTTGATCTCATTTGATCAGTTGGAGCCGTATCTCCGGAGATAGATATTTCTTCTACTTAGAGGTGTTTACTATGAGTAGTACTTCCATTGCAATGACCTACAAAGGGGTGTTAATGTCACGTCCCAAAATACCCGCTAGACGTGATTGGCCCCCAGCAAACATCACCCGCCAGGCGAATCATATATCATACTCTTAATAATTTACAAAAGCACTAAAAGAAAATAAGTGCAGGTCCAATAACGTTATTAATGATAAAAATGTGAAATAGTCGCCAACCAAATTCATAATCGATTTATGAAAATCAACCAATGCTAAGATAAAAAGAATTTTTAGTCCACATCTCACGCTAAGACCATGGAGCATCTAACAGAGTTACATGAATTTGAGTGTCGGGCCTGTAAACCCAAAATAAAAGAAATAACTAAAAATAAACTAGATAAAGCTGAAATGACTGCCTTCACGAACAATGCGGCTAACCTCAGCAACAGAATCCACTCACGAAGTCTTCAATTACCAGCTTCGTTCTCAACGACAGTATCTGCATGGACATGCAGGTAAGGAGTGAGTTATACATAAATATAACCCAGTAAGATCCTCGACCCGCCACTTCAAATACCCCTGGAACAAGTGTTAGAAAATACAAACACACAACAAGCACAAAAATATTATGCACATGAATATATCATTGTATAATAGCAACCAAGGTGCAAACCACTGTTTATCAAATATATTATATATCTCAACACAATTTACACTACGAACCATCATAAGTGGCAGTTAAAGAATTTGTCAACACTATGAATCCACGGTAACATACACAATGTGCCAAATATGTCAGGTAGCATACACAATGCCCCAATATCATCAAGAAGCATACACAATGCTAAGAGAAGCATACCCAATGCCCCAATATAATCAACAGAATCCACTCACGAAGTCTTCAATTACCAGCTTCGTTCTCAACGACAGTATCTGCATGGACATGCAGGTAAGGAGTGAGTTATACATAAATATAACCCAGTAAGATCCTCGACCCGCCACTTCAAATACCCCTGGAACAAGTGTTAGAAAATACAAACACACAACAAGCACAAAAATATTATGCACATGAATATATCATTGTATAATAGCAACCAAGGTCCAAACCACTGTTTATCAAATATATTATATATCTCAACACAATTTACACTACGAACCATCATAAGTGGCAGTTAAAGAATTAGTCAACACTATGAATCCACGGTAACATACACAATGTGCCAAATATGTCAGGTAGCATACACAATGCCCCAATATCATCAAGAAGCATACACAATGCTAAGAGAAGCATACCCAATGCCCCAATATAATCAACAGAATCCACTCACGAAGTCTTCAATTACCAGCTTCGTTCTCAACGACAGTATCTGCATGGACATGCAGGTAAGGAGTGAGTTATACATAAATATAACCCAGTAAGATCCTCGACCCGCCACTTCAAATACCCCTGGAACAAGTGTTAGAAAATACAAACACACAACAAGCACAAAAATATTATGCACATGAATATATCATTGTATAATAGCAACCAAGGTCCAAACCACTGTTTATCAAATATATTATATATCTCAACACAATTTACACTACGAACCATCATAAGTGGCAGTTAAAGAATTTGTCAACACTATGAATCCACGGTAACATACACAATGTGCCAAATATGTCAGGTAGCATACACAATGCCCCAATATCATCAAGAAGCATACACAATGCTAAGAGAAGCATACCCAATGCCCCAATATAATCAACAGAATCCACTCACGAAGTCTTCAATTACCAGCTTCGTTCTCAACGACAGTATCTGCATGGACATGCAGGTAAGGAGTGAGTTATACATAAATATAACCCAGTAAGATCCTCGACCCGCCACTTCAAATACCCCTGGAACAAGTGTTAGAAAATACAAACACACAACAAGCACAAAAATATTATGCACATGAATATATCATTGTATAATAGCAACCAAGGTCCAAACCACTGTTTATCAAATATATTATATATCTCAACACAATTTACACTACGAACCATCATAAGTGGCAGTTAAAGAATTAGTCAACACTATGAATCCACGGTAACATACACAATGTGCCAAATATGTCAGGTAGCATACACAATGCCCCAATATCATCAAGAAGCATACACAATGCTAAGAGAAGCATACCCAATGCCCCAATATAATCAACAGAATCCACTCACGAAGTCTTCAATTACCAGCTTCGTTCTCAACGACAGTATCTGCATGGACATGCAGGTAAGGAGTGAGTTATACATAAATATAACCCAGTAAGATCCTCGACCCGCCACTTCAAATACCCCTGGAACAAGTGTTAGAAAATACAAACACACAACAAGCACAAAAATATTATGCACATGAATATATCATTGTATAATAGCAACCAAGGTCCAAACCACTGTTTATCAAATATATTATATATCTCAACACAATTTACACTACGAACCATCATAAGTGGCAGTTAAAGAATTTGTCAACACTATGAATCCACGGTAACATACACAATGTGCCAAATATGTCAGGTAGCATACACAATGCCCCAATATCATCAAGAAGCATACACAATGCTAAGAGAAGCATACCCAATGCCCCAATATAATCAACAGAATCCACTCACGAAGTCTTCAATTACCAGCTTCGTTCTCAACGACAGTATCTGCATGGACATGCAGGTAAGGAGTGAGTTATACATAAATATAACCCAGTAAGATCCTCGACCCGCCACTTCAAATACCCCTGGAACAAGTGTTAGAAAATACAAACACACAACAAGCACAAAAATATTATGCACATGAATATATCATTGTATAATAGCAACCAAGGTCCAAACCACTGTTTATCAAATATATTATATATCTCAACACAATTTACACTACGAACCATCATAAGTGGCAGTTAAAGAATTAGTCAACACTATGAATCCACGGTAACATACACAATGTGCCAAATATGTCAGGTAGCATACACAATGCCCCAATATCATCAAGAAGCATACACAATGCTAAGAGAAGCATACCCAATGCCCCAATATAATCAACAGAATCCACAATGCTAAGGGAAGCATACACAATACCCCAATATCATGGCTCACAGCTATATCACATCACAAAATAATTTATAAAGAGAGTTTTGGATTATTTGAAAATAAAGTATATGCGGTTGGCCTTAAGGACCACCGATTCTGCCAAGCACACGCTCGCCCCAACACATGGACCAGGCAGACAAAACATATTTTTAAAACGGGTTTTTAAAAGCAAGTACCCAAAGCTTAAAGTCTCGCTTACCTCAAAGTCACAATTCAAGCACACTTCCCAATAAATCAAAGCTGCGTTCTCGAGTCTCCGGATTGCCTCAAACTACACAAAAACGGATTTAGAATGGTCAAAACCCTTCGGGTAAACCCCTTCTATATTTTTAGAGGCTTAAACGGTTAAAGTCAAATTTTAAAGGATGAAAACGCCCTCTAGTTAATGTGTTCAAAACCCGACAAGACTTATGTTTTCGGAAAGGCCTTAACGAGAGGATTCCAACAATATATAGAAGTCTAAAATCCGACGCATTTTGCCCTTTCAAATCAATGATTTTGGTTAAAGAACCCAGAGCTAAACTTTCTCAATTCCTCAAAATATCCCCATGTTTTCACCATAAAGATTCACCCATAATTATGTAATAAACTTAAATAAAAGATTAGAGTCATTACCTTGATGATTTCGGATGAAAGTTCTTGTTTTTATCCTCTCTTTTCCTTTGTCCCACTGGTTTTTTTCTCCTTCTGTTGACACGTTTCCCTTTTTTTTTTTTTCTTTTTTCTTTCAGCAATTTAATGATTCATGTTTGATGATAGCCATCAGAATTTTAAAGCCCCCCCCCCCCCCCCCCCCCTTTTTTTCCTTTTCCTTTTCCTTTTTGGGCTTGGCCCCACTAAATTGCTTCTTTTTCTATTTTTTCTTTAATTCTAATTACAAATTTCTTTTCTTTTAAATTCCTTTTAGCTAAAATTACCAACTAAACCCTTATTTAAAAATTGAGTTATTACATTCTCCACTACTTAAAATAACGTTCGTCCTCGAACAGATCTAGATCATACCTGTCCCGTCAAATAATTGAGGATATTTATCTCGCATATCCGTCTCAGACTCCCAAGTAGCCTCCTCGGTTGGATGATTACGCCACAATACTTTGACTGAAGCTACCTTCTTTGATGTGATTCTTTGAGTTAACAAAGAACCAATCGACCAGGATGTTGTTCTTGAAGCGATTGATGGGCAGATTCGAGAAACGGATGTATCTCAAGTTGTAGGCGTAGGATTAAAGTGATTAAAAAACTATGTGAAAGATGGAGATTTGAACTATTAAAATAACTATTGAATGGTTTAAATTAAGTAAGTATTGAGGGAAAAACGATGGAAAGAAAATTAAGGTTCTGGGTATGAACTAGAACGAATTTTAATCAAGAAACGCGTTCTTGAATGATCAAGAAAAAAAATTCCTAAGTCACCACTTGAAATCAACTTACGCGATAAATAAACACCACACACAACTGAAAACAAGACAAAGACTATCACCACCTTGTTTGGAACCAAAAACAAGGACAAAGAACAAGAAATAGAGAAAATAACTCTATTGCAAAATTTAGGTTTGTGCCAAAAAACGTGAATAGTGTTTAACAAAGAATAAGAACCCTTTATATAGGCCTAGGGTCTCTTCTTTGATGACTACAAATCCCTATTCTACTCTAAAAAGGAAATAGCTAAAAACAAGGAAAGTAAAATCCCTAATTTACAAGGAAAAGAATAAAGAAAACCAGAATCCTACTAGAACTATGATAAAGATCTTACTAATGATAGGAAATTAAATCCTACTATAATATAAATCAAGAAACAAGAAACCTATTTAGAAAAGGATTCAGGAAATAAGAATGGGATATAATCTTCAAATTTGAGCTTCTTGGACTTTTCTTTTTCTTGAATTTCAGTCTTGTGTTTCTTGATTTTCTTGGATTTCTTGATCTTCTTCATCTTTCATCATTCTCCCCTTGTTGAGAAAGACTCGTCCTCGAGTCTAAAGGCTCCATAAACGATGAAAGATTAGCAAAAATAAAATAAAATTGGAACAACCCATACCACCAGGCTTTAAGTTGCATTTTTCTAGTTTGTCATAGAGCTTCATCATGTTGAAAGGAATATTTACGTATGGCCGAACTAAATCCCACTTCCTTAGTAGTAGTAACTTTATACCATGATTTCTCAAATGTAGCATCTTAAACTGATCTTCAATGTGTAAACCATGATCACAGCTTATTTCCTTTTGATCTTCATGAATCTTGAACACTCCCGTGTCGATGTGGTATTTGCATGCAAAATCTGAACCTTTAAATAAATCAAATTCATGTACCTTTGGATCAAGGTTAGAGAATAAATCATGTCTTCTTATGAGCTCCTTCATGATTTTGATGCTCTCATATTTGACATGATTATAGCCATTAACCTCAATGAAATTGAGAGATATTAAACCTACACTTTCTTGCAAAGATTCAACCTTTTGAGGAATAAATCTTGCTCGAACTAGATCATAAATTAAACCCTCATTCATGGACTCCTTTTTCAGCAACTTATTCTCTTTCTCTTCCAAATCTTCATAGATTATTGGTCCTACGCAACACGCTACTTTGGTTGGTGTGGAGTAAGAAACAAAATCTGGATTCTTTTCGAAATCACTTAACGATGGAAAATCAATCTCACAAATAGTTGGATGCTCCAATGGATCCTCATCAAACTTTGGAGGTAAATCCTCAACTTGTGGATCCAATTCATTCTTCTTCTCCGTTTGGTATTCCACATTGATGGGACCAATGATTTGTAATTTGGTCACAAAAGAATCATCAACTTACTTGGAGTCTTTAACAACATCTTCTAGATTCAAGGGAACTAAATTGTTTTTTCTCCCATCCTTTGTGAAAGAATAGGTATTACGATATTCATCATATTTAGCACCCCTATCATACACCCATGGTCTTCCAAGTAATAAGTGGCAAGCATCCATCTTTATTACATCACACCAAACAAGATCTTTATATATTTTGCCTAAAGAAAAAGAAACTAGGCATTGACGAGTTACCTCTAAACCACCACCATCATTCTCAAGTTTGATGCTATAAGGATATGGATGCGGTTTTGTTGACAAGCCAAGTTTAGAAACCATCTCTTCAGAAACAACATTAACATGACTTCCTTTATCAATGATTACTGAACATACCTTATCATGGGAGGTACATCTAGTGCGGAAAAGAGATTCCTTTTTCCATAGTTTTTCATCTTCTTGAACACAACGTCCTCTTCTTTCTTGCATATAATCCATAATATTCCTCAACTGTGCTCTGATACCAAATTGATGTGACTCTTCGAGTTAACAAAGAACCAATCGACCAAGATCTTGTTCTTGAAGCGGTTTGATGGGCAGATTCAAGAAATGGATGTATCTTAAGTTGTAGGCGTAGGATTAAAGTGATTCAATAACTATGTGAAAGATGGAGATTTTAACTATAAAAATAACTATTAAATGGTTTAAATCAAGTAAGTATTGAGGGAAAAACGATGGAAAGAAAATTAAGGTTCTGGGTATAAACTAGAACGAATTTTAATCAAGAAACGCGTTCTTGAATGATCAAGAAAAACAAAATTCCTAAGTCACCACTTGAAATCAACTTACGTGATAAAGAAACACCACACGCAACTGAAAACAAGATAAAGACTATCACCACCTTGTTTGGAACCAAAAACAAGGATAAAGAACAAGAAATAGAGAAAATAACTCTATTGACAAATTTAGGTTTGTGCCAAAAAACGTGAATAGTGTTTAACTAAGAATAAGAACCCTTTATATAGGTGTCACAACCCGACTCGGGGCCGCGACGAGCACCCGATGCTAGCCCGCCCGAGCACCCGATGCTAGCCCGCCCGGGCACCCTCTTAGCTTACTCTTATGCTTACATCTAGGTGAGCCACATAATTATACATGCATTTCCATTCATTCGTCAATTAGTCCCATTTAGACAACAACACATTTATATCATCATAGGAATCTATGCTACATCAATGTACATGGGCCAACGTGGCCGACAAAATGATATACAAAACATAGGCCGACAAGGCCAAACACGTCTACCCACACACACACACATGTCTACGAGCCTCTAAGAGTATAACATATCACATTAGCGGGACAGGACCCCGCTATGCCCATAATTATATACACAAAAGAATGAGTACCCAAAAGATATGGCTCCGAAGGAAATGGAGCTCTCTATGTAATCTCCGGATAGACAGCTATGGATCAAGTCTGTCTCCCTGTGCACCTGCGGGCATGACGCAGCGTCCACAAACAAAAGGACGTCAGTACGAAGAATGTACTGAGTATGTGAAGCATGAGCAACATCAATAAATAAGCATCATGAACAACATATGAAATACCATAGGAGGGGGAGACAATAATATCATCGTCATAGCACTTACCTGCCTTTCGTAGGACTTTCCATTTTTCATACGTATTTGTACACCTACGTCATCATCCGTATTCCATAATAGTACTCGTACCATACTTGTGCTCATATTCGTATACATATCCTTATTCGTATTCTTATACATAGTCTTATCACATTCATATTCATATTATATACATAGTCATTTCATATACATAGCATTTACATAGCATACCTGACCTCATAGGATCGGTGTTTCATACATACTTGGCCAACCAAGGCTCAAGGTTACTCATACCTGGCCCTACCAAGGCTTCAGGGTTATCCGTACCATCTGCAGAGGTGTGCGCGCGTTTCGTAATCGTATACATACTTTATACATATTCATATACATATATCCTACCCGACGTTATAAGCTCGGGGTGTCATTATAGCCCTTCATAGGCACATGTAAGTATAATAGCCCGTAGGCACCTTTAGCATCATTATTATTATCATCGTCATCACTATCATCATCATTTTCGCTACATCTATATCTTATGCTTACTCGTCATATGGGGTGCGTAGTACAATCGTAGCACATATCGAAGATCGTGAGCTTATGAGCTCGGAGTGTCAATCATTTGAATACAACATACTCATATAGAGGATTTAAGAGTTTGACCAAGGAACCATGCCTTATGAAAGAAGGGTTAGCCTTACATACCTTTTCGTCGGACTATTCTACACTAGCACGCTTCCTTCCAATGCTAGCGTCTATACCTTCATTAATATCATAACAATGGCCATTAGTCATTCACATTATCCACATTATCTAGATTCCTTAATTTGCCTCTAATTCACCCATATTCATGGTCATAACATCCAACTTCGTCCATTCGTCTAAAGTGTCTAGTTCATGATCTTAGTACCATTTATAATGCATTCATATCACAACACAACAACATTCATGATTCAATTCAAACTATTCCTCAAAATGTCACTATTCATCATTCATGACCTACTTGACCATATTTTCTACAATCCATGTATTTCAACTCTTCAATACCTTAAACATCATGTAAAAATCATGAATCTTACCTTAGAAGTTGTAGGAACAAGCTTTGGTTAATAATACTCCACTTTGAGCAAAACCCTAGTTTTTCTCCATTTGGATTTCTTGACCTAGATGATCTTTGATGATGTTCTTACTCTTGATTCACCTTGTTTTATGTTGTTGATCCTCATATATCCTTGAAAACTTGTATAATAAATGTAGAGAGAGGTTTTAGAGAGAAGTGGTGTAATGTTGTAATGAAATAAAACAAGTGTTGGTCCCTTTATTTAATGACTTGCAAAATCTGTGCTGAGGTGAACAGTGGTCGTCCATCGCAGTTTACGGACCGTCCCTCGCGATCGTCTTTAACCATTTCCAGAACCAGAAGCTTTGGCTGCTTGCATGGTGATTTACGACCATGGTTTACCCCGTAAATCACTTTACGGTCCGTCCTCCAGGTCGTATTTTACCATTTCTCGGCTGGCAGAAAGTTGAAGCCTTGCATGGCAGTTTACGACCTGCTAGTTTACGGACCATATACCAGTTTACGGTCCGTCCTAGCACTTTACGACCACTGGGCAGTTGCAATTCTGCAACTTCCCATATTTCTTAGACTTCTCATTTTAATCACCCACGTCCATGCACATGCATTGCTCACCTTATATCTCATCTTAATTTAGCCAACTTTCTCATCTCACATCGGATACCTTCGAAATCTCGCCTAAGGTCATCAAACGTCGTTTCTTGCTCATGGACATCATGCACTCATACTTATCACTAGTTTGTTCACTTACGTACCAACGGATTTTTTTTTCCGAGGTGTAACATTCTTCCCCCCTTAAGAACATTCGTCCCCGAATGTTAAAGTGCTCGGGGATTCTACAAAAAATTCGCTAGAGTTTCCCCTTATAATACAGCGCTACCATCCTGCCACCACAACCCATAATATCGATGCCACACAGGGCCACAACATAACAACATAAAATTTTGGCCACACATGACCCAAAAGCATAAAAGGAAAATATACATACCTTATGATCTTGACGTCTCATCTTGGGCTTCTTCCAAGGGCTGAAATAAATGTGGGTATTTGGATCGCATACTTTCTTCTACTTCCCATGTCATCTCCTCTCGTTTACTGCTTCTCCATAGAACCTTAACCGAGGCCACCTCTTTGTTTCTAAGCCTCCGTACTTGCCTGTCTAATATGGCAATGGGTACCTCTTCATAAGTCAATTTCTCTGTCACCTGCACATCATTTACTGGGACGATCCTAGTGGGATCTCCAACACATTTTCGAAGTATCGAGACATGAAATACTGGATGGACTGACTCCAATTCCGGAGGTAGATCTAACTCATAGGCCACTTTGCCTATTTTGCGCACTATCTCATATGGTCCAATATACCGGAGACTAAGCTTCCCCTTTTTGCCAAATCTCATAACGCCTTTCATTGGCGACACTTTCAAGAATTCCCAATCCTTCACTTTAAACTCCAAGTCTCTTCGACGATTATCCGCATAGGACTTCTGACGACTTTGGGCTGCTAACAACCGATCTTGTATAAGCTTGACTTTCTCTATAGCTTGCTGGACCAAGTCTGGCCCTATCAATTTAGTTTCTCCGGTTTCAAACCACCCAATTGGGGATCTACACTTTCGCCCATATAAAGCTTCATATGGTGCCATTTGAATGCTGGAATGATAACTATTATTGTAAGCAAATTCAATGAGTGGCAAATGATCATCCCAATTTCCTCCAAAATCTATCATACATGCTCGTAACATATCCTCAAGAGTCTGAATAGTACGTTCAGCTTGTCCATCGGTCTGGGGATGAAATGCCGTGCTAAGGCTAACTCGGGTCCCTAAACCCTCTTGGAAAGACCTCCAAAACTTAGCTGTAAACTGAGTCCTTCTGTCGGAGATAATAGATACCGGGTCGCCATGGAGTTTTACTATCTCTTTAAGATAAAGCTTCGCATAATCTTCTGCCTCATAGGTCGTCCTGACCGGTAAGAAATGAGCTGACTTGGTGAGTCTATCCATAATCACTCATATGGAATCATACTTACGTCGAGAACGGGGTAAGCCTAAAATGAAGTCCATGTTAATCACTTCCCACTTCCAAGTTGGGATTTCTATAGCTTGCAACAATCCACCTGGCTTTTGGTGTTCAATCTTCACTTGTTGGCAATTAGGACACTGAGCTACGAATTCCGCTATATCTTTCCTCATCCCATTCCACCAATATATAGACTTAAGATCATGATACATCTTCGTCGCTCCGGGGTGAACAAAATAACGGGAACTATGAGCTTCTCTCAAAATCTAGTGGCGTAAACTTGCCACATCGGGAACACATAATCTTCCTCTACATCGGAGAACTCCGTCTCCTGAAATGTCAAATGATGACTCCTTTTTCTGAGGGAGTGTATTTCTGTACTGCATTAGCATGGGATCCTCATATTATCGCTCTTTCACTTCTGCTACTAGCGACGAGATTGCTGTATTCTGGATAGTAGCTCCGCTGCTACCTGAGTCCACTACTCGGACTCCTAGGCTAGCTAACTGTTGAAGCTCACGGGCCATCTCTTTCTTTTCTGATCGTACATCACTTAGACTTCCCATCGACCTACGGCTAAGAGCATCAGCCACCACATTTGCCTTTCCGGGGTGGTACAGGATCTCAACATCATAGTCTTTAGCAACTCTAGCCATCGTCGTTGCCGCAAATTCAACTCTTTCTGCTTGAAGATGTATTGAAGACTCTTATGATCTGTGTAAATATCCACGTGGATGCCATATAAGTAATGTCTCCATATCTTTAATGCATGGACCACCGTGGCCAATTCTAAGTCATGGGTAGGATAATTCTGCTCATGTTTCCGCAATTGCCTTGAAGCATACGCAATCACTTTGCCATGTTGCATCAACACACAGCCTAGCCCAACACCTGAAGCGTCGCAATACACAACGTATCCTTCCAATCCCTCTGGAAGTGTCAGAACTGGGGCAGAAGTCAACCGACCCTTTAACTCTTGGAAACTACGTTCACAAGCATTTGTCTATTGAAACTTGGCTGATTTCTGTGTTAACTTTGTGAGTGGTGCAGAAATAGAGGAAAAACCTTCAACGAATCTCCTGTAATAACCTGCTAATCCCAGAAAGCTACGAACCTCTGTAGGAGTTGTGGGTCTTGGCCAAGTCTTCACGGCCTCAATCTTTTGACCATCCACTCGAATACCATCGGCTGCCACAATATGCCCTAAAAATGTCACTGAGTTCAACCAGAACTCACATTTGGAAAACTTTGCAAACAATTCTCGAGTTCGAAGAACTCCAAGGACAATACGCAAATGATCCGCATGTTCTGCTTCGGATCTAGAATACACCAAAATATCATCAATGAATACGATTACAAATAAGTCCAGAAAGGACCTGATCACATTATTCATCAAATCCATAAATACCGCTGGCGCATTAGTTAGCCCAAATGACATCACCCGGAATTCAAAAATGACCATATCTCGTTGTGAAGGCTGTCTTAGGGATATATTTCTCCCTAACTCTCACTCGATGATACCCGGACCTCAAATCAATCTTTGAAAACCATTTGGCACCTTGCAATTGATCAAACAAGTCATCAATCCTTGGGAGAGGATATTTATTCTTAATCGTTACTTTATTCAATTGCCTATAATCAATGCACATTCTCAGGGAGCCATCTTTCTTTCGGACGAATAATACGGGCGCTCCCCACGGGGATGAACTAGGCCTAATGAAGCCATTATCAAGCAAGTCCTTCAATTTCTCCTTCAACTCTTTCAATTCTGCGGGTGCCATTCTATATGGAGGAATAGATATAGGTGTGGTGCCTGGCAACACATCAATGGTAAAATCAATCTCCGTTCGGGAGGAAGGCCTGGAAGCTCTTCCGGGAACACATCCGGAAATTCGTTCACTACGGGAACTGACTGAAGAGTCGGCGATTCAGCTTCTACAACTTGAACTCGCACTAGATGATAAATACATCCTTTCGTGATCATCTTCCTTGCCTTTAGATAGGAAATAAATCTACCTTTCGGTGATGCCGCATTCCCTTTCCGTTCTATGACTGGTTCTCCCGGAAACTGGAAACGAACCATCTTCATTCGGCAATCAACATTGGCATAACAAGAAGCCAACCAATCCATGCCCATAATAACATCAAAATCTACCATTTCTAGCTCATGCAAATCAATTATGGTACGACGGTCACAAATCGTGACTATACAATCCCTATATACTCGGCTAGCTATTATCGATTCACCCACGGGTGTGGACACCTCAAAAGGTTTGATCGACTCCGGTTCAACTATAAATTGACCCGCAATATAAGGAGTAACATATGATAACGTGGAGCCCGGATCAATCAGAGCATACATATCATGAGAGAATACCGATAATATACCTGTGACCACGTCAGGAGAAGACTCTAGATCTTGGCGTCTAGCCAAGGCATAAATACGGTGCTGAGGGCCGCTAGTACTGGGAGCTCTGCCTCTACCTCTACCATGGCCGACTGGCGCATGTGAACCTGGCCCCGTAGGGCGTACAGATGCCGAAGATCCGGCTACCGACCCTGATGGTTGGGTCCTACCTCTACCATGTACTGAGGGGCAATCACGCATAATATGGCCTGGTCGACCACATGAATAGCAAACATCTGAACCCAATCGACATTGACCCCAATGCGACTTCCCACACTGGGAACATCGTGGTATAGGTGGCCTTGACTGGCCTGAATCACCTCTAAACTGGGACCCCGAATAACTCTGACTCGGCCCGGGATGAGTAGATCTATCAAGGCTCTGGCCTGAAAACCGTGGAGGTGCACTGGTCATAGAATAGCCCGAGTGTCTAGGGAACTATTGCCTGTGTCCGCCTCTGGACTCACTTATTGGGCCCGAAGATCTGGCCCTCTTGCTATGTCCCCTATCCTGTTCACGTTAACTTCTCCGCTGCTGTAGGCTTTCCTCTAAGTTCTGAGCATGTGTCTGAATGCGTGCAATATCCATACCGTTCTGAAGGGACGCAGTCAAGCATTTGTCCATCAGATGGGGCCCTAGTCCCTTTACAAATCGGTGTACCCTGTCGCCCATATCTGCTACCATGGCCGAAGCATACCTAGCCAAGGAGTTAAAACGGAGGCTATACTCTAGGGCACTCATACTGCCTTGCCTCAAATTTAAGAATTTATCGGCCCTAGCTCGCCGAACTTCTGGGGGTATATAATGACGGAGAAAAGCATCAATAAACTCTCGCCATACCGGGGGAGGTGCATTTGCTCCCCGTGAAGCCATCCATACCGTATACCACTGAATCGAGACATCTCTCAATCTATATGACGCTAACTCCACTGACTCGGTGTCCGAAGCATGTATCAACCGGAGCGTCCTTAGCATACCATCAATAAAGTCCTGGAGATCCTCCTCCGGTTTTGACCCAAATAATTCCGGAGGGTTCAAAGTAATGAAATCACGGGCTCTTGCACTAACAGCCCTATCACCATACCCTGAACTGTGCCTCTGAGCCTGGGCCGCAACCAATTGAGTTAATAAAGTAATGGCCTCTTTTACAACTTGGCCCGAAGCATTTGGTGGAGGAGCTGGAGGTGTTGGAGTTGGGGCTGAGGCTTCCTCACGCTCCTCAGAGACGAGCACTGTCTGGGAGGACTGAGATTGAGCCGCACCCTGGGACTCACTTTCCTCTACTACCGGTGACGGTGCTTTCTTAGCCCGCTTCTCTGCCACCGTCTTTCCCTTTTGGGCTGCCGTAGTCTTTCCCTTTTTAGGCATCTCTGAAATACACAACACACGATTTAGGAGCAAGAATTTCCTACATCATAGCTCTATCGCACGATTCTTATGAAGAAAGAAGGTCATTTATTCTTAAAATGTCCGCAGCTTCTTGTTTATAAGTGTGGCGCACAACACACCCATAACCAAGACTCTACTAGACACGTCTCGTAGACACACCCTAGGACTGAACTGCTCTGATACCACTTTTGTCACGACCCGACTCGGGGCCGCGACGAGCACCCGATGCTAGCCCACCCGGGCACCTTCTTAGCTTACTCTTATGCTTACATCTAGGTGAGCCACATAATTATACATGCATTTTCATTCATTCGTCAATTAGTCCCATTTGGACAACAACACATTTATATCATCATAGGCATCATTGCTACATCAATGTACATGGGCCAACGTGGCCGACAAAATGATATACAAAACATAGGCCGACAAGGCCAAACACGTCTACCCACACACACACACATGTCTATGAGCCTCTAAGAGTATAACATATCACATTAGCGGGACAGGCCCCCGCTATGCCCATAATTATATACAAAAAATAATGAGTACCCAAAAGATATGGCTCCGAAGGAAATGGAGCTCTCTATGTAATCTCCGGATAGGCAACTATGGATCAAGTCTGTCTCCCTGTGCACCTGCGGGCATGACGCAGCGTCCACAAACAAAAGGACGTCAGTACGAAGAATGTACTGAGTATGTGAAGCATGAGCAACATCAATAAATAAGCATCATGAACAACATATGAAATACCATAGGAGGGGGAGACAATAATATCATCGTCATAGCACTTACCTGCCTTTCGTAGGACTTTCCATTTTTCATACGTATTTGTACACCTACGTCATCATCCGTATTCCATAATAGTGCTCGTACCATACTTGTGCTCATATTCGTATACATATCCTTATTCGTATTCTTATACATAGTCTTATCACATTCATATTCATATTATATACATAGTCATTTCATATACATAGCATTTACATAGCATACCCGACCTCATAGGATCGGTGTTTCATACATACTTGGCCAACCAAGGCTCAAGGTTACTCATACCTGGCCCTACCAAGGCTTCAGGGTTATCCGTACCATCTGCAGAGGTGTGCGCGCGTTTCGTAATCGTATACATACTTTATACATATTCATATACATATATCCTACCCGACGTTATAAGCTCGGGGTGTCATTATAGCCCTTCATAGGCACATGTAAGTATAATAGCCCGTAGGCACCTTTAGCATCATTATTATTATCATCGTCATCACTATCATCATCATTTTCGCTACATCTATATCTTATGCTTACTCGTCATATGGGGTGCGTAGTACAATCGTAGCACATATCGAAGATCGTGAGCTTATGAGCTCGGAGTGTCAATCATTTGAATACAACATACTCATATAGAGGATTTAAGAGTTTGGCCAAGGAACCATGCCTTATGAAAGAAGGGTTAGCCTTACATACCTTTTCGTCGGACTATTCTACACTAGCACGCTTCCTTCCAATGCTAGCGTCTATACCTTCATTAATATCATAACAATGGCCATTAGTCATTCACATTATCCACATTATCTAGATTCCTTAATTTGCCTCTAATTCACCCATATTCATGGTCATAACATCCAACTTCGTCCATTCGTCTAAAGTGTCTAGTTCATGATCTTAGTACCATTTATAATGCATTCATATCACAACACAACAACATTCATGATTCAATTCAAACTATTACTCAAAATGTCACTATTCATCATTCATGACCTACTTGACCATATTTTCTACAATCCATGTATTTCAACTCTTCAATACCTTAAACATCATGTAAAAATCATGAATCTTACCTTAGAAGTTGTAGGAACAAGCTTTGGTTAATAATACTCCACTTTGAGCAAAACCCTAGTTTTTCTCCATTTGGATTTCTTGACCTAGATGATCTTTGATGATGTTCTTACTCTTGATTCACCTTGTTTTATGTTGTTGATCCTCAAATATCCTTGAAAACTTGTATAATAAATGTAGAGAGAGGTTTTAGAGAGAAGTGGTGTAATGTTGTAATGAAATAAAACAAGTGTTGGTCCCTTTATTTAATGACTTGCAAAATCTGTGCTGAGGTGAACAGTGGTCGTCCATCGTGGTTTACGGCCCGTATTGCAGTTTACGGACCGTCCCTCGCGATCGTCTTTAACCATTTCCAGAACCAGAAGCTTTGGCTGCTTGCATGGTGATTTACGACCATGGTTTACGGGCCGTAAATCACTTTACGGTCCGTCCTCCAGGTCGTATTTTACCATTTCTCGGCTGGCAGAAAGTTGAAGCCTTGCATGGCAGTTTACGACCTGCTAGTTTACGGACCATATACCAGTTTACGGTCCGTCCTAGCACTTTACGACCACTGGGCAGTTGCAATTCTCCAACTTCCCATATTTCTTAGACTTCTCATTTTAATCACCCACGTCCATGCACATGCATTGCTCACCTTATATCTCATCTTAATTTAGCCAACTAATCCAAGGTCATTCAAACACAATTCAAGAACATTTCAAACAATCTATACAATATTCAAACAATCCCACCAACACCATATTCCACCCGAAATCTCCACAAATGTAACATGACTACAACATCGCATTATCTTATTCCAAATTCATCAACAACAAGAACAATTCACACTTTAGCAACTCCACTTGCATAATGACATAAAAACCATATTATAATCACATAATTTCCTACAACAACCTACAACCAATTTCCATACCAACTTGAACCATTAGTCTTTCATTTATATCATAAAGGCCACAACAACACAAATAACATGCTAAATAAAATTAATTCATCTTCCTCCACCCAATTTAGCACCACACGGCCACACACACACAACACACCCACACGGCCCACACACAACACATAACATTTCTATGATTTTCATTCAATTCTACTCACTACAACATATATAAATCTTCCATAACATGTAAAAGAATAAAAATTCTTACCTTTTCTTCAATTTTCCACTTGCCACCAAGAGTGGTTTTCTTGCTTAAATAATTATACCACGTTGAAGAGGGACTTGAAATTAATAATATTACTAGAAAAATATAATTTTGGATCAAAGATTTAAGGCTCCAATTTTTTTTTCTTTTCTTTCTTGCTTTGGCCGAACCCCCCTTTCTTTTTGCTCTCACTTGGTTTTTCTTGAAAGTTCTTGAAATGGAATGAATAATGGTGGCCCTCACCTTTTATTACATGGATTTAATTATCACATGGGCTTGGCCCATGCCCCCCTATGGCCGGCCACTTGTTGGGCTTTTTTTTTTCTTTTTTTCCAAGCCCAACTCACTTATGTCTAATATTTGTAATTCATGAACCCATTTTTCAAATTTCCAATTTTTCCCTTAGCCTTCCTCCATATTTCCTGTTATATCCCGTAGTTTTGAACGTCAGATTATTTGCTGAGGTGGGACCCACACATCGAGATTTTTTTTGGGACATCGTGGGTCCCCAGGTGACGTCGGTACAAGGAGATATGAACATTTTAAGGTCGATAGGTCAGTGGGCTAGGCCCAATTCGGGACCAAACCGAGTTGGCCCAAAAAAATCAAAAAAAATAATAAGGCCCAAATTTGTGAGGCCCAACCGGCCATGGTTATGGCCCAAGCCAATATTAAATAAAACTTGGTCAATAAAATGATGACTAAGTCATCCTTATCACAATAAGTTCTAGAAGTTTCAAGAAAAGAAGAACAAGAGAAAGAAGAGAGAAAAGCTTAAGGCCATTTCGGCCATAGAGGAAGTCCATGAGAAAAATTGATAAAAATTCTTCAAAAATCAATCCCTACCAAGTAAAGGGTGCTTAACAAGGTGGAGTTGTTGTTGGAGCAAGAAAGATTCAAAATCATACAATTTGCCAAGTTGTAGTCAAGTGAGAAGTTGAAGAAGAAAGGTGAGTTTTGATCTTTCTTTATGTGTTATGAATGGATTATATGTGATGTAGTATGTTAGAATGGATGAAATTCATGAAAGAGATAAAAATAGGGGTGTGGCTGTGAGGTATGGAACATGTATATGTGTGTAGAAATTGTGTTTTAATTAATTTATCTAGTGTTTGGTTGTTATTGTTGTGAATGATATGTGAAAAATGGAAGTTGAATAAATTTGGAGAGGTTGTAGTGTGTATGCTTGATGTTGGCCGTGTAGTTGTAGAGTAATATGGAAGAAAAGGAGTCAATTCTATTTAATGCTTTGGTTGTAGTTGAATTGTGGATGCTAGATTGCTAATGAATGCATAATAATCTTGTGAAGTTGAAGTAGGTGGAGGTTTGTTTTAGAAGTTATGTGAATTGAATGTAATGTTCTTGCATGCATGGAAGGTAATGTGGTTAGTATGATGTTGTTGGAATATAGATCATGAGGTTGTTATTGTTTTCATTAAAGTTAGAAAGTTTTTGGAAGAAGTAGTAAGTTGATTGAATATGGAAGTTGTTAGTATTGTTGTTGTTGGAATTGTGGTTGATATTTTGGCCGGGTTTGAATTCCCGGGATTGTTGTTGATTGAAATTAGCCAAGTTGAACTTGGTGGGATGGAGTATTTATAGGGGAAGTGCTGCCGAAATTTCGGTAGCCAAATGTTTCCTTAAGAATTCAACTCTAAGTATCCTAATAAGAGTTTTGGTAAACATGACCAATTTGCAGATTTTGACGAGATTGCAACGTGAATTCGGAATAGTAAAAGAAGCGGAAAGAGGTATGTAAGGTTTCACCCTTCTTTCTATGGCATGTCTTAGACGTAATAAGTTGGGTACGCGCCTCGGGGACAACTCTCTTCCCCGGAATCCGCATCCAAAGTTTTCCACTTTTTGTTCAATAGAATTGAATTAGAAAGTGTGCAAATGATGGAAAGACCTCTTAAACCCCTAGAACTTGCATAAGTGGGACCCGATTACCCTAGGACCCTCACAAGTAATGACATGACACGTAATATATATAAATCATATACGTCACCCCATCCGGCCCGAGGTGGGCCCGCTACTCTCGGATTTTTTCCTTACAGTCTTGCTTGACTTACTTGAAGTGAATCCAAAGGGAACCTTTGATCCCGATTTCGTTACCAAATGATAAATACTATGACTCCTCTAACAAGGGCACTTCCATGACAATAATGATAACAATGATGTTAGATAAGAGAATATGCCTATGATACGTACTACCGGAACGACTCTATGACTAAGATGACTAAGCTAAGTATCTTATGTAAACATGAAAATGATAAACTAATTTTTGAATCTTATTTATATTTCCTAGCTATGACTTTATTTTCTAAAAGATTTCAAAGTCTATGAACTGTCATCTATGATGCCCCGATTTCATTCTACGTTTACTTTAATATTATTCCCCGTTGGTAGTCTCACCTTAAAATACTCGTTCCTTCAAGGTGAGACAAAGCGATCACGAGTATTCTATAATATAATCGGAGGTCACCGACCATTACGTCACTCCGATGACTACATGATTCTTCTTTGGGCTTTCCTGCGTGCCTATGAGACATATGTATATAGGATACGTAAATGCATATAAGACAGGTAAATGTATGTAAGATATGTGTATATATTTTTAAAACATGCACATGACGAAAGAGCTAGAGCGCTATAGACGCTGATACATGCACATGATACACGTATATGTATATGATAAAAGCACCAGAGCGCTATAGACGCTGATGTACCTACACGACACACGTATATGTATATGATAAAAGAGCTAGAGCGCTATAGACGCTGATATATGTACATGATATATGCATGTGTATATGGGGAAAATGGAGGTAAGGGCAGAGCGTTATGAACGCAAATCCACCTGATCAGTTGGCATTACATGATATGATATCGTCCCGGACGCGGGATGTGCATATTTATGGTTAAATGGATCGGCTGCCGACGCCTCGGCAATATGATATATTCTATTTTATGTATATATACATATATATGAGTAAGGAAAGATAAGGAAGCACGGCATCTGCCCAAGGGCACTTATATGTACAGGTTATGTTTCTATCCCAGGACATGTGTTGTAACTCTCTTATGTCATTATACATGATTCATATTTTCCGTATATTACTATTCATGCCTTACATACTCGGTACACTATTCGTACTGACGTCCCTTCTTGTGGACGCTGCGTTTCATGCCGCGCAGGTCAGCAGACAGGTGGACTTGATCCTTAGAAGCCTTACCAGCAGTGTTGACAGCACTCCAGTTGTTCCGGAGCCCCACTTTCGTGGTACTATTTTGTGTATGTATTTTCGGGCACGACAGTACTCGACCCTTTCTATGTATAAGTGTACTGTGTCTAGAGGCTCGTAGACAGATATGTACAGTCAGTTAAGTACAGTTAGGTATATGGTGTTTTGGCATGCTAATGTTGAGGTATAAGTGATAACGAAGTTTATTAGTCTATGTTCAGAACGCCGCCGCTAATGTTAATGATAAAAAAAAAAAAGGCTCTGTTTACATGGTTTGCTAAGAGGTAAAGGTAAAACGATAGACAAGGGGTGCTCGGTTCAAGTATCGGGTACTCGTCACGGCCCCTAGACGGGTCGTGACATTTCCGCATCAATATTTTTCATGAACAACATATATATTAAATAGGATCAAAATATTGCCTTATCTCTTACTAGTCACAACTATTTCAAATTTTCCGAATATGCAAAATACGGGATATAACAATAGCCATCTGACCCCTCAGGAAGTGTTAGAACTGGAGCAGTAGTCAACTTATCCTTCAATAATTGGAAGCTTCGCTCACAAGCATCGGTCCACTGGAACTTAGCTGCCTTCTGTGTTAGCCTTGTTAAAGGCACTGAAATTGAGGAAAACTTTTCTACAAACCTCCTGTAATACCCTGCTAGCCCTAGAAAACTACGTACCTCGGTAGGCGTCATAGGTCTAGGCCATGTCTTCACCGCCTCAATCTTCTGTGTATCTACTCGAATGCCATCAGCTCCGACAATATGCCCCAAGAATGTTACTGAAGTCAACCAGAATTCACACTTAGAGAACTTAGCATACAACTTCTGGTGATGAAGCACCCTGAGTACCGCCCTCAGATGGTCTGCATGCTCCTCTTCGGATCGTGAGTAAACCAGAATATCATCAATAAATACAATCACGAACATATCTAGGAATGGCTTGAACACTCGGTTCATTAGATCTATAAATACCGCTGGAGCATTGGTCAGCCCAAACGACATTACTCTAAACTCATAATGCCCGTATCGGGTCCTGAATGCAGTCTTCGGAATATCTGACTCTCTTACTCGCACCTGATGGTAGCCTGACCGTAAGTCTATCTTTGAGAAGCACTTAGCACCCTGCAACTGGTCAAATAAATCATCAATCCTAGGGAGGGGATACCTATTCTTTATTGTTACTTTATTCAGCTGCCTATAATCAATACACATCCGCAGCGACCCATCTTTCTTCCTCACAAATAATATCGGTGCTCCCCAAGGTGATGTACTGGGCCTGATGAAGCCCTTCTCTAACAAGTCTCTCAGCTGCTCCTTTAATTCCTTCTGTTCTGCAGGTGCCATTCTGTAAGGAGGAATAGATATGGGCTGAGTATCTGGCAATAAATCTATAGTGAACTCTATCTCCCGCTCAGGAGGAAGACCTGGAAGTTCATCTGGGAATACATCTGGGAATTCGTTAACCACCGGAACTGACTGAAGAGTTGGTACTTCTGCTTTCAAGTCATGCACGCGGACCAGATGATAAATATAACCCTTTCTAACCATCTTCCTTGCCTTGAGGTATGAAATAAACTTACCCCTCGGCGATGCCGTATTCCCTAACCATTCTATAGCTGGCTCTTCTGGGAACTGAAACCGAACTATCTTTTCTCTATAATCAACGTTAGCATAACAAGAAGCTAACCAGTCCATGCCCATAATAACATCAAACTCAGTAATATCTAACTCTATCAGATCTGCCACGGTTCGACGACTACATATAATCACTGAACAATTCCTATATACTTGCTTAGCTATAACAGAATCTCCTACCGGTGTAGCCACCTCAAATGGTTCTATCACTTCGGGTTTTATCCCGATTCTACTAGCAACAAAGGGGGAAATATACGATAAGGTGGAACCTGGATCTATCAATGCATATACGTCCCGAGAGAAAATCGATAGCATACCTGTAACCACATTTGGTGACGCCTCCTGGTCCTGTCTACTAGGCAAAGCATATATGCGGTTCGAAGGACCGCCAGAACTGGAAGCTCCACCACGACCCCTACCACGGCCTGCTGGTGTCTGAATACCCTGCCCTATAGGGCGCATAGCCACAGAAGATGATCAATCAACAACTGACCAGTAGGCTGAGCTGCACCACCTGGACTACCCCCGAATGGACACTCCCTTATATTATGGCCTTGACGGCCGCAAGTAAAGCAAGCACCTGTAGCAAAACGAAATTCTCCAAAATGGGGCCTACCACAACAAGCACACCGAGGCAAAGGTGGCCTCGACTGGCGCGAACCCCTGTTCATCTGTGAACCTGAAACCCTGGAGCTCTGACCGGCTCTTGAATACCCTGTGCTATCGAACCTCCTACCTGTGGACTGTGGGGGTGCACTCCGGGCTAGCTGAGAAGGATATCTACTATACTGCTAAGGCTGCCCGCCTCGAAACTCACCAGAATAACTAGCCGATCTAGCTCTCTTATGCTGGCCTCTGTTATGATCTCTATCGGGCTGACGCCCTCTGTGTCGATCCTCTACCCTTGTGCATATGCCTGTACCCGAGCAATATCCATACCTGGCTGAGAAGCCATTACCATACAGCTATCAATCAAATAACGATCCAGCCCCATCACATAACGATGCACTCTATCAGCCATATCAGCTACGAAAGTGGGCGCATATCTCGCCAACGAATCAAACTCAAGACTATAATCTCGAACACTCCTGCCATTCTGCCTCAAATGTAAGAATCTATCAAATCTGGCTCGTCTCATCTCCGGAGGTAGAAAGTGGCCAAGGAAGGCCTCCACAAACTCATCCCATACCGCTGGAGGAGCACCCTCGCCCCTAGACAACTCCCAGGACTCATACCAATTAACAGCTACGTCACGCAGCCGATATGAAGCCAACTCAGCGGACTCTGTCTCAGAAGCCCTAATTATCCTTAACGTACGCTGCATCCGCTGAATAAACTTCTGCGGATCATCCCCGGGCCTTGTCCCGTAGAACTCTGGGGGTTACAAGTTAAGAAATCGTGAGCCCTCAGACTATCATGTCTATCTGCATGGTCAACTCCTAGTCCATGCCTGCGAGCATGTCCTGCCACTAATCTGGTCAGCAACTGAACTGCATCTCTCATGGCCCTATCCTCCGCCCCTGGCTAAGGAGGTGGAGGCTCGGGTATTGGAACCTCGGGAGCTGGCGGTGGAGTCGCTCCCTGATCGGCAGCTGCTGCTGCTCTGAGTTCCTCTGGAGGTGGCAGTGTAGCAAAACTCGCCGACTGAAGTATAATCTCGGGCATAGACTAGGCACGGGCCCTAGTAACTCTCGGAGTCTGGCTGGTATCTCCTGCTACCGATTTTCCCTTCTGGGTAGCTGTTGCTTTCCTTGGAGGCATAGCTGTAAACATAATAATCTGTTAGGGAGAGATTATCCTGATAATAGCTCTATCGCACGATCTAGAGTAAGAAGGAAAGATAACATCCTAAATGTCCCGTAGTTTCCTGTTTATAGATGTGGTGCACAACACACCGATAAACAAGACTCTACTAGACACGGTCTGTAGACACTCTGAGGATGAACTGTTCTGATATCACTTTTGTCACGATCCAACCCCGTAGGCCGTGACTAGTGCCCGAACTGCACACTCGTGAACACACATGTTATCTATAATCAATCTGCAGCTAGACATAATATGGAACTTATAAAAATGAAACGTTGTCTTGGGATTTTCACATTTATATATATAGGGAACCTGTCTCCTGAGGAGTCACAACCATCAAAAGATAACGTAGTACACAAGCCGACAAGGCCGTCATAACGTATGGGAACATCCCAACTATACATATGCAAGCCGACAAGGCTGCCACTACATACAACATATACGCAAGCCGACAAGGCTGCCACTACGAATGGGAACGTCCCAAAATATAAGTCATATAGACACAACTGAACAACATATATACACAACCCACACATATGTCTACAGACCTCTAAGAGTATCAACAGTAACATATGACGGGACAGGGCCCCGCCGTACCCCTGGATAAACATATATGTACATCAAAAGGATCTGTACCAAAAGTCTGGGCTCCGGGATAATGGAGCACTCTAAGACAGCTGAATCGATGTCCTAAGCTGGCGGATCACCAAAGCGAGTGTCTGCACCTGCGGGCATGAAACGCAGCCCCCCGAAGAAAGGGGGGTCAGTACGAGATATGTACTGAGTATATAAAGCATGAGATACAATAAGAAGGATCATAACTGAAGTAGAGGGTCCAGGAGACAAGTATAATAATCAAGAAATCACTGTACCTGTGCCTTACGAAACAAAATCATGCATATCATTATCATATACCGTACCCGGCCCATTATGGGACTCGGTGCTATAATCATGTCATCATATCATCATATACATATATCGTAACCGGCCCTCTAGTAAGGGACTCGGTGAAGAAAGTCGTGTACACGTATACCGTACCCGGTCCATCATGGGACTCAGTGCCATAATCATATCATCGTATTGTCACATCATCATATCATCATAACATCATATAACGTACCCGGCCCTCTAGTGAGGGACTCGGTGAATAATGTAGTTAAACTGTGCATGATAACATACCCGGCCCGGGACTCGGTGAATAATACAATAACAGTATGCATGAGTAGAATATTATGAGTAGTCATATGCAACTAAATCATCATCTGAGACTCAATAGAATAAGTAGGATAACTAACACTCAAGTATCAAAGGCGATAGTCATGTTAAGTACTCTTGAATGTAAATATGAACTATATCAAATAGAGCCTCAGGAATCATATGCCTTGTATCAAGATAATGCGAAACAGTTATTGGAAGTCAAGGACATTAATCATTATAGAGTCTTTAAGAATAGGAACTTTTATATGCCAACTACTATCCAACGTATAGAGGACTCGAGGGGAAACTCAATCACTTAAGAGTTCTAGCATCAAGAAGTGAATAAGAATCATGAATCACACTCGGAACTTATGAATAGAGTTATCCCAAAGTTCATATCATTCATCACTTAAATCTAAGACATGCGAAAAGAAAGAAGGGACAACTTTATATACCTTTAGCGCTTATTCGCCACACAACACGTATACGCTGCCCAATAGTATCTCAACCTATATTAAGACGTCAAGAACTACGGTTAAGCTATGGGGAAATTCAAAACGTATTTTAACGTTAGTAACGCTTTTCTAGATAATTAGACAATGTTTCCCTTACATTCCAGCCAATTACATAATAGTCAAGCCAACACCAATAACTATACGTTCAAGTACTATACCGAAGCTATTCAAGACAATACTTGAGAACACTTTGAACAGCCCGCACAACATTCCAAACAGCCTACATTCACAACATTCGATAGCAATCCACATGCGACTACGACATATTCGAGTTATCCTTATGATCCTTAGTCATAATATTTTCATCTAAACAACCCTATAACATCCCAACCAACATACAACACATTGTACAATCTTAATTATCATTAATTTTCCAAGCTCAATAAGATCAACAACAACATATTAAAACAGCCCCTAACTAACAACGTAAAGAGATGCCCGATAACCTTATGAACGTGTACGGACATGCTAAAACAAACCATCTACATTTATTATACATTACTTAACACATTCTTTTCATCCAAATTCATGAGTTACACCAGCAACTACACGGCAACACCATCATCTATTTAAGGCAAGAAAACTATACTAGCACCACACTAGGTTCTACAACAACCCACAAAATAATTACAACTTCAACTTTCACCATTAAATACCTTCATTCTCACCACAAAATCCATAACAACAACAATCAAAATACTAAATAAAATCAGTTCATCATTTCCACCTAAAACAGCCCCTACGGCTTCAACATCATTCCAACACCAACATACACAATTTCATACATCCAATTCACATTTATACATTCACAACCCATCCAAACTCACCCTAAAACATATAGAAAATGATCAATTCTTACCTTAACACTTGACCCTTCAACGGCTGGAATTTGTAAATTAGAAAGACAAGGATCCTTGCTGCCCTTCAATGATTAATCCTTGTTCCCATGACCTTCATTTGATTAGAAACACCAAGATAATAAATTTGATCAAGGTTTGAAAGTTCACCAAAGCTCAGCCATGGCCGAGAGCCATCCTCTCTCTATCTCTATATTTTCTAGGTTGTTGAAAATGAGAATGACCTCTTAGGCATCAAACTTGATTTAAATATGCTGCCTACAAGTGGGGCACGTGTCCCACTCATGGCTTGAGCCAATCAAATTTGGCCATGCCATGGGTGGGGTCCACACGGCCCACTACTGCCCAATTAATGATTTTTTTTACTTAAATCCCCACTTAATAATCTAATCATGGTTAATTAATCCCTAATCTCCATTAGTATTTCTATACCAATTAAAATTCATAAGCAATTCGTGTACTAATTAAAATCGAAGATTAAAAATCTCTATCTCATATCCCAAAATAACTTGTCCTTAAACTTATCTCAATTTTCTTACAATTATTCCAATGTACAAAAATACGGGATATAACATTTCCTGCGTGCAGGTTTTGGGATAGTAAGAAATACAGAGGAAACTCTGCCAAAATTTTCCTAGAAATAAAAAGAGAATGAGATATAAGTTCGTAAAAAGTCTTGAAAGGTCATGTCAACAATAATGATAAGATTTGACTAAGTTGCAAGTACGGATGACTTCGAGAAATAAGTTAACAGTTGAATTGATAGTAATAGTAATTATGAGGTCGATATCGATATGGTAAAAAAATAAATGCTAGGATAATTTTGAAGGGCTTGTGATACTAAGGGATGATTTAAAAAAGGCTGGCAAATCATAATAGAGCGTTATATTGAGGTATTGACTGAATTGATAAGCAGGGATAAATTACGATGAGTTTATAGTTAAAAGTAGTTATAGTATGAGTATGACAAAAGTACGGAAAAGGAAGAATTGTGACGAATATGAATGTATTGATGAGACAGCTTGTGAGATATTAAGGGTAAGATTGATCAGAAAGGGTAAAAGGTTAAGTACGCCTACTCCACATAGTGTAATTATACCATAGTAAGAATCGTGAATAAGGTTAAGAAGTGTTACACTATAAGATCGATTACAAACAGGATATTATGTGGATATAATAAGGATTGTTATGAAAATGAGTAAGGCCTAGTGAGGAAGTGACTAAAAGATATGACGTGATCTATGCGACTAAAGTATAAAGGCAAATGTGAAATGGAAGGGCAAGGTGTAGAATGAATAAGAAAGACTTATAAAGTTCTATAGGAAAAGCTTAGAATAAAGATTATGTGATAACGAAAATGAAAGCAAGCACAAGAAAATAAGGAGTTAATTGAAAGAAGGAAATAAGAAGAAAGCGAGCGGGATAACAGTGTAGTAATAGGTTATGACATGTATAGCAAGAAAACGAGTAATATAAGTGACGGAACTGTGAAAGACGAAACTATAGAAAAATGAGCAACGAGGTAGAATGAGTGCTAGAAAATGACTGGGATGGTAAGAACAAATAGGGATGAGCAGAATACGTTTTGAAAAAGAGAAAGGGATTATGCAGGAGTAGTGTTTTCCGAAGGATACAGGGGTAGCATGAGATTACTCGTGCACAGAATAAAAAATGGACATAGACTGGAGAAATGGAAAGGAATAGTAAAGAAAGCACCCAAGATAGACGTAATTAATTGAGTACGAGTGTAAAATAAAAGAGAAATATATAGCTACGAACTTAAAGGTGTAGTACGACGACAAGGTGATAAGATAAGACCATTATTAAAATGAACTTGATATGATTTTGAGTAAGTTAGAAGTCAGTGTTTGGTACACAACAAGGGTAAAAGAGCATAAGGCATAAAGGAGTACTGCGTGTATATGACTTCACCTCAGAAATAGTTATAATAGCCGAACAAGTACTGTAGGCCTGAGGGACAGATAATGTATTGTAAATTTATTAAAGGAAACAGGTGATATAGCTTGGGATAAAGATAATATTACAAGAGAACTTTGGACACTTATCATCGGAATATAAGTGCTACCTAATTGAGAATTTGGAACGACTATAAGTACTAATTAATTATTGATTGGAGTAAGTGGAATGTGGCCTTGGATAAGTTGCTACCTGGGTTGCATTACTCGAGTACAGATGGTCAGATGAGATTTTATAATATATATATAGAAAGGTTCTCATCGCTTCGTGATTTTGTTAAGGTTTCGTACGTGGATAACCAAAGTCATAAATTATAAAGAAAAGACATGGATATGGTACAACATACCTAGTGAGTTGTAAAAAGGGGATCAGATGAATTTGAGATTGGAAATAGGGACATAGAGCAGAATATAAACAGATAATGGTATAAGTACACCCTTAAGGGGGAAGCGGGTGAGAGAAATGCATGTGTAAGATGGAAACAATTGACACTGAAATATATTTGACATAAATGCTTAAATTTCAATTGAGATCCCTTTCTGAAACAAATTAGTAAGATCTGAAAGCCAACAATAAACGGATAGAGGTCAGGATGGTATTTGAGACAGTGCTGAGAATCATTTGAAAAGGTCTTGAATGGAATGACATTAAAAAAAATGGCTGCTTATAAAAAGAAAGAGTACGACAAGAGAATGGTAACGAGTAACTCAAGAGATATTATAAGGGATAGCAATGCTATACTAGATTAGAGGCTAAGATTTGACAATAGAGTTGTGCGCTAATGATATTGCGACTTATAAGTAACAAAGGGAAGAGATAGAAAATCTCCTATAGTAGGATATGAGAAAATCAAAGTGGTGAATAAAGGAAGGGAACGGAGTATGACAAGATAGGCTACGAGCCAGTTTTAGTACGGATGGGTTATGTAAAGCATAATGAACAAGGAGAAGGAAAGACTATGACTACGATTGGATATATTTTATACAAGTTGTACAAGAATAGTTATGCAACCTACGAATATTTGTATGCTAAGAATGAGACCAAGTGAGTACTTGATAAGAAGAGTAAGGATCCAGTAATAACAATGCGGTTGTGATATTTTGGATACATTAAGGAAAGGTGTAAGGTGGGTTGAGCCAAATTACCGAGATAAAATTAGTTCTAAGGGAAAATAGGACATGGCCATAGTTGAGCCCCGATACCGATTGAAAGATACAAGAGGAGAATGAAAAGTAAATCATAAAGACTAGTGAAACGACGCTAAGGTATTTGGGCACCTTCGCATATTCTTGTAAAGATTGTAACATAATGTGTGACGGAAAAACTAAGAGAAAAATCTGAGTAGAGAGGCAATAGAAGAGTTTGAATTAAAAATAAAGAGATGACACGAGATAATATGCCTAGAGTGTTACAAGTTGGATTAAGGGAAATGGTGAAATGGTTTGAGCGAGACGATCAGAACAAGCTGGTTACTGGGTGACAGTGAATTTATATGTCCAATAAAAAAAATTCTTTCAGAATTATACCAGTTAACAATAGACAGATCACAGAGCAGCTATGTAAAGTTATAATATGAGGGAACTCCAGCGCTACTTGATAGCCAATTCTAAAAGATCGAGATTAAGAGCTAAAAGCAAAGTGACTGTTAAAATCTTTTAAAAAGAAAGTCAAGAAGTGATACATGATGCTGAAGATTTCAGAATATGGACTGTAACAACAGAGCAATGTAAGGTTATTGAAGTAAAATAATGTTGCACCTTGGGAAATTTCATTTTATTCGTAAAGTCTGCGAAGGGTCTACAGGTTACCAGAGGCATGAAATACTCCAAGGATTGTAAAATCTAATAAATCGACGAGGGACGTCTGCGTGTTATAAAATCTTATTTAAAGATTAAGAGGTAAGATGAATGATACATCTTAAGGGAGTAACTATAGAAGAAGAAAGAGTCGAGTTATGACTAAGTGCACCAGGGAAAGAATAAGATTTTAGCAGAAGAACTCGCAATACAATTGTCAACCAACTGCGAAATAAGGAGGAGAGTAAAGAAAACGACGTGGAAGTACTACCTCAAGAAGCAACAGAAAGAGGAAATATTACGGGAATGGTTACTTAGAGATCTGGAATGCGTTATAATAAATTGAAGGGAATCGACCAACGAAAGAGGCATGTGAAGGGCATAATTCAATAAAAGAACATTTAAGGAAATATTGGGAGTGCAGGGCTGGTTTAACATTCGAGGACGAATGTTCCAAAGGGGGGAAGGATGTTATATCCCGTATTTTTGTACATTGGATGATTCGTAAGCTAATCGACATAGGTTCAAGGACAGGATTATTTTTGAGATATGAGACAAGGACTTCTTAATCCCGATTTTGATAATGCACGGTTTGCTTATTAATTACAATTAGTGGAGATATTAGTGAAGTGGGATTAATTGACCATGATTATAATATTAAGTGGGGATTTGTTACATCCCATGTTTTCATGCATTGGAAAGCGTGCGAGTTAAATGACATTAGTAACGGAAACGAGGTTATCCCACAAGCTTATAGGTGGTTAGAGTAATGGTACATATGTGTTGTAAATATTAGAAGTTAAACAAATCAAAGAAAATAAGCTTCGTCAAGGTTTGAAATTTATTTGATTGAAATACTATCCAAGCTATAATACCCCGTATTTTTTTACTAGGAAATTGAACCGTCCAGCATGAGCAAATTTACCCGAGCCCGAAGGATTCGGTCATATTGAAGCATGAAAATCAAGCGCTCGGTGTATACAAGGAATGAAGTCCCATAATAATTTAGGACTTAACAAGTGTGACCACGGTGGTTGAGAATAATATTTTGTGTGTACCAAAAGGGACTATGGACTAGTGTTATATCACATGATTATGATAATGAGTATATGAAGTGTGTTAAAAATGATTACTATTTAAGTGAATTGAGATCAAGAAATTAATTATGTGTGTGATTGACCAAATATTGGATAGTAGTGGAAGTAAAACAATTAATTGGGTTTATTGAATAATCATTATTAATGTGGACATATTCCACATGTTCCGTCCACAAATGGACAACAATGTGTCCATACTCTAGGACATGTAAGGTTGTAGACATGATGAATATTAAGGGGATTCCATATGTTTGGCACGTGTAAAGGAAAAAATAGCCATTTTAATTGTCTCACTTTTAATCCATTGTGACATTCGAAGGGTACTTGATATGACTATTGTTTTGATTTTCAAATGATAGTTCATTTTGATTATTCTATTGAGTCTCAGATATGACTTAGTTTGCATATGGTTGCTCACTACTCTGCTCGTGCATGCCGTAATATATCTTTCACCGAGTCCCGGGCCGGGTATGTTCTCGTGCACAGTTTCACTGCATTGTTCACCGAGTCCCTCACTAGAGGGTCGGGTACGGTATATATATATATGATGATGATGATGATGATGTGATTATGGCGCCGAGTATGGTATATGAAGACTTTATTCACCGAGTCCCATAATGGGCTGGGTATGGTATATGATATAGACATGCATGATTCTCATCTCGTAAGGCACAGGTGCATTGGTATCTTTGATTATCACATTTGCCTCCTGTAATATTTTATTCAGCTATGAGTTTCTTTATTGTATTTCATGCTTTATATACTCAGTACATATCTCGTACTGACCCCCTTTCTTCGGGGGCCTGCGTTTCATGCCCGCAGGTATAGACACTCGGTTTGGTGATCCTCCAGTTTAGGACTTCTGCTCAGCTGTTTGGACAGCTCCATTTTTCCGGAGCCTAGACTATTTGGGTACAGATCTTTTGATATAGACTTATATATATGTCCAGGGGTACGGCGGGGCCCTGTCCCGTCATATTTCACTTTTATACTCCTAGAGGTCTATAGACATATGTGGGTTGTATATGGGTTATGATTAGCTGTGTCGATATGGTTTGCTTTGGATATTTCTGTATGTAGTGGCAGCCTTGTTGGCTTGCGTAGTGTGTTATGCTTTGGTTAGCTGTGACTCTTCAGGAGACAGGTTTATGATATGTGGTGTTGTGAATCCTTCGTTTGTTTTTACAAGTTTCCATATTGTCCTTAGTTTCGGTTTTACTATATCTAACAGGTTCATATACGAGTGTCCAGCTCGGGCACTAGTCATGGCCATGGGGTTGGGTCGTGACATTAGGATATGTCTGCGAGCTGTGTCCAGTAGAGTCCTGTTTATGGGTGTGAAGCACGCCACCCTTATAAACAGGAGGTTGCAGGGCATTTATGAATAACTGACCTTCTTTTTTATCTTAGATCGTGCGATAGAGCCATGTTATCAGGTTCTCCCCCTTTCCTAATCGTGTGTTATAATTTCAGCAATGCCTGTGAAGAGGAAAGCTACGACAGCCTAGAAGGGCAAGACGGTGGCCAAAAGAAAAGCTACACTGGAGCCACCGACAAAAGTATAAGAGGGTGATTCTCATAACGAGGTCCCCTCTCGGACCTCTCATACTCCACCCTTGTCATCAGAGCAGGAAAGAGCTTCAGCTCCAGCTCCAGTACCTCCAGTTCCACCGCCAGAAGCTTCGGGCTAGCAGATGACAGAAGCTATTCAGTTGTTGACCTAGTTGGTTGCCGCGCAGGCTCAGCGGCAAGGTGCGGGCCAAGGTGATAGGGCGGTGAGTGCATGTTACACCTCAGAAAAATCCTCCGTTGTTGTCCAAGTGAATGGACCCGCGAGGAGTACGAGTATCCGATGTTTTCATGAGTAAGGAATAACATTTGACGACCCTAAGTATGATTCCGAAGGCAATTGCAATAAGGGATAGGTTATGCTCCATAATGAATAATTATAGGTTTTGGAGATGTGAAAAGTTGCAGGTTTGCATTCTGGCCAGTTGGTCGTAAAGTGAAATACGGACCGTAAAGTGGTATACGGTCCGTAAACTGCCATGTCATTTTTTGGCTTCCAAAACTTCAACTTTCTGCCAAATGATCAAATGGTTAAATACGACCTAAAATACGGACCGTAAAGTGGTTTACGGCCCGTAAACCGTGATCATAAATCACCATGTTTCAGCCTGAGTTTCTGGTTCTGTTATGATTAAATACGACCACGAAGGACGGTCCGTAAACTGGAATACGGACCGTAAACCAAGTTTACGACCACTGTGCTGTTCACTTAAGATCAGATTTTGGGTTATTAAATAAGGGACCAAGTTTATTATTTCATTTCCTCATTTCATCCCTTCTCTCTAAAACATCTCTCTACATTTATTCCATAAGATTTCAAGGATTATTAGTCATCAACAACACAAATCAAGTGAATCAAGTGTAAGGAAACCCATTAAGATTATTCTAGTCAAGAAAATCTTATTGAAGGAAAACTAGGGTTTTTGCTCAAGTGAAGTATCTCGACTTGATGATTATTGTTATGGTATTGTGGATAATGTGGATGAATAATGATTATTGTTATGGTATTGTGAATGCACTATTGACGTTTGGGAGTTGATATACGTTATGGAGGAATGTCGTATAAATAAAGGAGATGTTTTCCGATTTTCTCTAGCTTTAGCCATGTGTGCTAGTCGTTGATTCTAACGATAGTATGACTTTAATGAAGGTATAAACGCAACCGTTGGAAGAGAACGTGCAAGTGGTAAATAGTCGAACGGAAAAGGTATGTAAGGCTAACCCTTCTTTCATAAGGCATGGTTCTTTGGCCAATTATCTAAATCATCTACGAGCTTATGATGTTCTCCGAATGCTTCTATCATCAAAGCTACTAAGCTTATGATTTTCGATATGCTACGATTATACTAAGTTCCTCGTATGACGATTGGCCCATTAAGGCAAACGTGACGAATGACGATAATAGTGATAATGATATCGATGAGGATAATGATGACGATGATGATAATGACGTTAATAGAAGTGATGCTTATGAGCTAGTATATGTATGACTATTATGGTACCCCGAGCTTATGAGGCCGGGTATGATAAGTAAATAAGTATGTATACGATTATGAAACGCGCGCACACCTCTGCAGATGGTACGGATAACCTGACGCCTTGGTAGGGCCAGGTAGATGTAACCCTGAAGCCTTGGTAGGGCCAGGTATGAGTAACCTTGAGCCTTGGTTGGCCAAGTATGTATGAAACACCGATCCTACGTGGTCGGGTATGCTATGTAAATGCTATGTATATGATACGATTATGTATATGACGGGAATATGAATATGATACGACTATGTACATGAATGTGAATAAGGGCATGTATTCGAATCCGAGCACAAATATGGTATGGGTACTATTATGGAATACGGATAGTGATGTATGTACACAAATACATATTAGCAATGGAAAGTTCCTATGAAAGACAAGTAAGTGCATATGACGATGATATTGTCGTCTCCCATCCTACGCTATTTCTTATGTTTCTATTTATTCTTCTATATTGATATTGATCATGCTTTACATACTCAGTACATTCTTCGTACTGACGTCCTTTTGTTTGTGGACGCTGCGTCATGCCCGCAGGTGCATAGGGAGACAGGCTTGATCCATAGCTGCTTACTCAGATATTACATAGCAGAGCTCCATTTCATTCGGAGCCATAGCTTTTGGGTACTTATTCTTTTGTGTATATAATTATGGGCATAGCGGGGTCCTGTCCCGCTTATGTGATATGTTATACTCTTCTTAGAGGCTCGTAGTCACGTGTATATGGTTAGATATGTCTGGCCTTGTCGGCCTATACTTTGTATATCATTCTAATAGCCTTGTCGACTCATGTACGTTGATGTGGCATAGATGCCAATTATGATATAAAGGCATTGTCGTCCGATGGGACTAGTATGATTGTTCAATAGAAATGTATGCTTAACTATGTGGCTCACCTAGATGTAAGAGTAAGAGTAAGTTAAGGGGTGCCCGGGTGGGCGGGTCGTGACAGTGCAAGAGCCCGCGATTTTATCACTCTTAATCCTCCACAATTTTACGGGTCGAAACCAGATGAAGACCCGCAAGGCTTTATAGATGAGATGCTGAGGACGCTACGGATAATACATGCTTCGGATATTGAGTCAGTAGAACTGGCTTCGCATAGATTGCGGGATGTGGCCGTCCAGTGGTATAATGCTTGGATATCTTCACGAGGACCAAATGCACCTCCCGCAGTTTGGCAAGAGTTCACGGACGCCTTTCGGTGACATTATCTACCACCGGAGGTTCGACGGGCTCGAGACGAGAAGTTCTTGAATCTTAAGAAAGGGAATATGAGCGCCCAGGAATACAATCTTCGCTTTAATTCTTTATCCAAGTACGCCCTAACTATGGTAGCCGACATGGGAGACCGTGTGCATCGATTCGTGAGTGGGTTGGGTCCACATTTGGTTAAGGAATGCTTGACGGCCTCACTCCAGGATGGGATGGATATCGCTAGTATTCAAGCCCATGCCCAGAATCTGGAGGAACAGCAGCAACCACAGAGAGGTGAACGTGATTTGGAGAGAGGGCATAGTAAGAAGCTGCGGACATTATAAGAATGAATGACCTTCTTTCTTCGTAAGAATTGTGCGATAGAGCTATGATGTAAGAAATTCTTTTTCCTTAATCGTGTGTTATGTATGTCAGAAATGCTTGTAAAGAGAAAGGCTACAGCAACCTAAAAAGGCAAGACGGTGGCAGAAAAGTAGGCTAAAGGAGCACCGCCACCGGTAGTAGAGGAAAGTGAGTCCCAGAGTGCGGCTCAATCTCAGTCCTCCCGTTCAGTGCCTATATTAGAGGAGAGCGAGGGAGCCTCAGCCCTAGCTCTAGCACCTCCAACTCCTCCACCGGATGCTTCGGGCCAAGATGTGAAAGAGGCCATTAATTTGCTGAATCAATTGGTTGCGGCCCAGACTCAGAGGCAAAGTTCAGGGCAAGGTGATAGGGCTGTTAGTGCAAGGGCCCGCGACTTTATTACTTTGAACCCTTCGAAATTCTTCGGGTCTAAGCCGGAGGAGGACCCTCAGGATTTTATAGATGGTATGTTGAGGATGCTTCGATTGATACATGCTTCAGACACCGAATCGATTGAGCTAGCGTCATATAGATTGAGAGATGTCTCGATCCAATGGTATACGGTTTGGATGGCTTCACGGGGAGCCAATGCACTTCCCCCGGTATGGCAAGAGTTTGTGGATGCTTTTATCCGACATTACATGCCTCAAGAAGTTCAGCGAGCTAGAGTCGATAAGTTTTTAAATTTGAGGCAAGGTAGCATGAGTGCTCTAGAGTATAGTCTCCGCTTCAATTCTTTGGCTAGGTATGCTTCGGTATGGTAGCGGATATGGGTGACCGGGTTCATTGATTTGTTAAAGGCCTCGGGCCACATTTGATGGGTAGATGTTTGACTGCGTCCCTTCAGGACAACATGGATATTGCACGTATTCAGGCCCATGCTCAGAACTTAGAAGAAAGCCTACAGCAGAGAAGTGAACGCGAGCAAGATAGGGGTCATAGTAAGAGGGCCAGATTTTCGGGTTCGGTGAGTGGGTTCAGAGGCGGGCATAGACAGCAGATGTCAAGACACTTAGGCTATTCTATTACTAGTGCGCCTCCACGGTTTGTAGGCCAGAGATTTGATAGATCCACTCGTTCCGGGCCGAGACAGAGTTATTCGAGGTCTCAGTTTATAGATGATTCGGGTCAGGCAAGGCCACCCGCACTATGATGTTTCTAGTGTGGAAAGTTGCATTAGAGTCGATGCCGAATGGGCTCAGATGTTTGCTATTCATGCGGTCGACCAGGCCATATCATGCGTGATTGCCCCTCAGTTCATGGTAGAGGTAGGACGCAACCTTCAGGGTCGATAGCCGGATCTTCAGCATCTATACGCCCTATGGGGCCAGGTTCACATGCGCCAGTCGGCCATGGTAGAGGTAGAGGGAGAGCTCCCAGTTTTAGCGGTCCTCAGCACCGTGTTTATGCTTTGGCTGGACGCCAAGACCTTGAGTCTTCCCCTGACGTGGTTAAAGGTATAATATCGGTATTCTCTCATGATGTATATGCTTTGATTGACCCGGGCTCCACCTTGTCATATGTTACTCCGTATGTTGCGGGTCGATTTAGAGTCGGACCGGAGTCGATTAAACATTTTGAGGTGTCTACACCCGTGGGTGAATCGGTAATAGCTAGCCGGGCATATAGAAATTGTGTAATTGTGATTTGTGATCGTCGTACCATGAATGATTTGCATGAGCTAGAAATGGTGGATTTTGATGTTATTATGGGCATGGATTGGTTAGCTTCTTGTTATGCCAACGTTGATTGTCGAATGAAAATGGTTCATTTCCAATTTCCGGGAGAACCAGTCCTAGAATGGAAAGGGAATACGGCGTCACCAAAAGGTAGGTTTATTTCCTATCTAAAGGCAAGGAAAATGATCACCAAAGGGTGCATCTATCATCTAGTTCGGGTTCAAGATGTAGAAGCTGAGTCGCCGACTCTTCAGTCAGTTCCCATAGTAAATGAATTTCCGGATGTGTTCCCGCAAGAGCTTCCAGGCCTTCCTCCCGAGCGGGATATTTATTTTGCTATTGATGTGTTGCCAGGCACTAAGCCTTTATCTATTCCTCCCTATAGAATGGCTCCCGCAGAATTGAAAGAGTTGAAGGAGCAATTGAAAGACTTGCTTGAAAAAGGATTTATTAGGCCTAGTTCATCCCCGTGGGGAGCACCCGTATTGTTCGTCCGAAAGAAAGATGGCTCCTTGAGAATGTGCATTGATTATCGGCAGTTGAATAAAGTGACGATTAAGAACAAAAATCCTCTTCCGAGGATCGATGATTTATTTGATCAATTGTAAGGTGCCAAATGGTTTTCAAAGATAGATTTGAGGTCCGGGTATCACCAAGTGAGAGTTAGGGAGAAAGATATCCCTAAGACGGCCTTCAGGACAAGATATGGTCATTTTGAGTTCCGGGTAATATCGTTTGGGCTAACTAATGCGCCGGCGGCATTTATGGATCTGATCCATAATGTGTTCAGGCCTTTTTTGGATTTGTTTGTGATTGTATTCATCGATGACATCTTTGTGTATTCTAGATCCGAGGCAGAACATGCGGATCATTTGCGAACTGTCCTTGGAGTTCTTCGAACTCGAGAGTTGTTTGCAAAGTTTTCCAAATGCGAGTTTTGGTTGAACTCAGTGGCATTTCTGGGGCATATTGTTGCAGCCGATGGTATTAGAATGTATAGTCAAACGATTGAGGCCGTGAAGACCTGGCCAAGGCCCACGACTCCGACGGAGGTTCGTATCTTTCTGGGCTTAGCAGGTTATTACAGGAGATTCGTTGAAGGTTTTTCTTCTATTTCTGCACCACTCACAAAGTTGACCCAGAAATCGGCAAAGTTTCAATGGACAGATGCTTGTGAACGTAGCTTCTAAGAGTTGAAAAGTAGGTTGACTTCCGCCCCAGTCTTGACACTTCCAGAGGGATTCGAAGGATTTGATGTTTATTGCGATGCTTCAGGTGTTGGGCTAGGCTCGTGGTTGAGTGATTGCGTATGCTTCAAGGCAACTACGAAAACATGAGCGGAATTATCCAACCCACGATTTAGAATTGGCTGCAGTGGTTAATGCATTAAAGATATGGAGACATTATCTATATGGCGTCCATGTGCATATTTATACAGATCATAAGAGTCTCCAGTACATCTTCAAGCAGAAAGAGTTGAATTTGCGGCAACGACGATGGTTGGAACTGCTAAAGGATTATGACGTCGATATTTTGTATCACCCTGGAAAGGCAAATGTTGTAGCTGATGCTCTTAGCCACAGATCCATGGGAATTTTATGTGATGTACGACCAGAGAGAAGAGAGATGGCCCGCGAGCTCCAGCAATTAGCTAGCCTAGGAATTCGAGTGGTGGACTAAGGCAGCGGGGGAACTACTATTCAGAATTCAGCGATCTCGTCGCTAGTAGCAGAAGTGAAAGAGAGACAATATGAGGATCCCATGCTAAGGCATTACAGAGATACACCCTCTCAGAAAGAGGAGTCATCATTTAAGCTTGCAGGAGACGAGTTCTCCGATGTCGAGGCAGATTACGTGTTCCCGATGTGGCAGGTTTACGCCACTAGATATTGAGAGAAGCTCATTGCTCCCGTTATTCTGTTCACCCTGGTGCGACGAATATGTATCATGATCTTAAGTCTGTATATTGGTGGAATGGAATGAAGAAAGATATAGCGGAATTCGTAGCTCAATGTCCTAACTGTCAGCAAGTGAAAATCGAGCACCAAAAGGCGGGTGGATTGTTGCAAGCTATAGAAACCCCAACTTGGAAATGGGAAGTGATTAACATGGATTTCATTTCAGGCTTACCCCGTTCTCGACATAAGTATGATTCCATATGGGTGGTTGTGGATAGACTCACCAAGTCAGCTCATTTCTTACCGGTCAGGATAACCTATGTGGCAGAAGATTATGCAAAGCTTTATCTTAAAGAGATAGTGAGACTTCATGGTGTTCCAGTATCCATTATCTCAGACATAGGGACTCAGTTTACAGCCAACTTTTGGAAGTCTTTCCAAGAGAGTCTGGGGACCCAAGTGAGCCTTAGTACGGCATTTCACCCACAGACTGATGGACAAGCCGAGCGTACCATTCAGACTCTTGAAGATATGTTGCGGGCATGTATGATTGATTTTGGAGGAAATTGGGATGACCATTTGCCACTCATTGCTTACAATAATAGTTATCATTCTAGCATCCAAATGGCACCGTATGAAGCTTTATATGGGCGAAAGTGTAGATCCCCAATTGGGTAGTTCGAAACAGGAGAGGCCAGACTGATAGGGCCAGACTTGGTCCATCAAGCCATAGAGAAATTCAAGCTCGTACAAGATCGGTTATTAGCAGCCCAAAGTCGTCAAAAGTCCTATGTGGATAATCGCCGAAGAGACTTAGAGTTCCAAGTGAAAGATTGGGTATTCTTGAAAGTGTCACCGATGAAAGGTGTAATGAGATTTGGCAGAAAGGGGAAGCTTAGTCCCCGGTACATTGGACCTTATGAGATTGTGCGCAAAGTGGGCAAAGTGGCCTATGAGTTAGATCTACCTCCGGATTTAGAGTCAGTCCATCCAGTTTTCCATGTCTCGATGCTTCAGAAATGTGTAGGAGATCCTACTAAGATCGTGCAAATAAGTGATGTGCAAGTGACAAAAAAGTTGACTTATGAAGAAGTACCCATTGCCATACTAGATAGGCAAGTACGGAGGCTTAGAAACAAATAAGGGGCCTTAGTTAAGGTTTTATGGAAAAACAGTAAATGAGAAGAAATGACATGGGAAGCGGAAGAAAGTATGCGATCCAGATACCATAATTTATTTCAGCCCCTGGGAGAGATTCATGATGAAACATCAGCGGTATGAGGTATGTATGATTTCCTTTTTCATGTTTTTGGTCGTGTGTGGCCATAGATATGTTGATCTTGTGACGAAGCCCTTTGAGGCGGTGATATTTTGGGTTGTTGTGACAGGATGGTAGTGCCATATTATAGGGGAGACTCTGGTGAAATTTTTTATAGAATCCCCGAAGACTTTAAACAATCGAGGACGAATGTTCTTATGGGGGGGAGAATGTTACACCTCGGAAAAATCCTCCATTGTTGTCCAAGTGAATGGACCCGCGAGGAGTACAAGTATCCGATGTTTTCATGAGTAAAGAATAACATTTGACGACCCTAAGTATGATTCCGAAGGCAATTGCAATAAGGGATAGGTTATGCTCCATAATGAATAATTATAGGGTTTGGAGATGTGAAAAGTTGCAGGTTTGCATTCTGGCCAGTTGGTCGTAAAGTGAAATACAGACCGTAAAGTGGTATACGGTCCGTAAACTGCCATGTCGTATTTTGGCTTCGAAAACTTCAACTTTCTGCCAAATGATCAAATGGTTAAATACGACCTGAAATACGGACCGTAAAGTGATTTACGGCCCGTAAACCGTGATCGTAAATCACCCTGTTTCAGCCTGAGTTTCTGGTTCTGTTATGATTAAATACGACCACGAAGGACGGTCCGTAAACTGGAATACGGACCGTAAACCAAGTTTACGACCACTGTGTTGTTCACTTAAGATCAGATTTTGGGTTATTAAATAAGGGACCAAGTTTATTATTTCATTTCCACATTTCATCCCTTCTCTCTAAAACATCTCTCTACATTTATTCCACAAGATTTCAAGGATTATTAGTCATCAACAACACAAATCAAGTGAATCAAGTGTAAGGAAACCCATTAAGATTATTCAAGACAAGAAAGTCTTATTGAAGGAAAACTAGGGTTTTTGCTCAAGTGATGTATCTCGACCAAGGCTCATTCCTACAACATCTAAGGTAAGATTTATGGTATTTATATGTTGTTTAAGGTATTTGAGAGTTAAAATGCTTGGACATTAGATGAGTATAGGAAAATGGGTCATGAATGATGAATAGTGACATTTTGAGAAATAGTTGAATTGAGTTATGAGTCTTGATGTATTGTGATGTAAATGTGTTATAAATGATGTTGAGAACATGAGATGAACAATGTACGTGAATGGACATAGTTGTGTGTTATAGCAATGGATATGAGTAATTGAAAGTAAGTCTAGAAAAGTGGATAATGTGGATGAATAATGATTATTGTTATGGTATTGTGAATGCACTATTGACGTTTGGGAGTTGATATACGCTATGGAGGAATGTCGTATAAATAAAGGAGATGTTGTCCGATTTTCTCTAGCTTTAGCCATGTGTGCTAGTCGTTGATTCTAACGATAGTATGACTTTAATGAAGGTATAAACGTAACCGTTGAAAGAGAACGTGCAAGTGGTAAATAGTCGAACGGAAAAGGTATGTAAGGCTAATCCTTCTTTCATAAGGCATGGTTCTTTGGCCAATCATCTAAATCATCTACGAGCTTATGATGTTCTCCGAATGCTTCTATCTTCAAAGCTACTAAGCTTGTGATTCTCGATATGCTACAATTGTACTAAGTTCCTCGTATGACGAGTAGGCCCATTAAGGCCAACGTGACGAATGACGATAATAGTGATAAAGATATTGATGACGATAATGATGACGATGATGATAATGACATTAACAGAAGTGATGCTTATGAGCTAGTATATGTATGACTATTATGGTACCCTGAGCTTATGAGGCCGGGTATGATAAGTAAATAAGTATGTATACGATTACGAAACGCGCGCACACCTCTGCAGATGGTACGGATAACCCTGACTCCTTGGTAGGGCCAGGTAGATGTAACCCTGAAGCCTTGGTAGGGCCAGGTATGAGTAACCTTGAGCCTTGGTTGGCAAAGTATGTATGAAACACCGATCCTACGTGGTCGGGTATGCTATGTAAATGCTATGTATATGATATGATTATGTATATGACGTGAATATGAATATGATGCGACTAGGTATATGAATGTGAATAAGGGCATGTATACGAATCCGAGTACAAATATGGTACGGGTACTATTATGGAATACGGATAATGATGTATGTACACAAATACGTATTAGCAATGGAAAGTTCCTATGAAAGACAAGTAAGTGCATATGATGATGATATTGCTGTCTCCCATCCTACGCTATTTCTTATGTTTCTATTTATTCTTCTATATTGATATTGATCATGCTTTACATACTCAGTACATTCTTCGTACTGACGTCCTTTTGTTTGTGGACGCTGCGTCATGCCCGCAGGTGCACAGGGAGATAGGCTTGATCCGTAGCTACTTACTCAGAGATTACATAGCAGAGCTCCATTTCATTCGGAGCCATAGCTTTTGGGTACTTATTCTTTTGTGTATATAATTATGGGCATAGCGGGGTCCTGTCTCGCTCATGTGATATGTTATACTCTTCTTAGAGGCTCGTAGTCACGTGTATATGGTTAGATATGTCTGGCCTTGTCGGCCTATACGTTTTATATCATTCTAATAGCCTTGTCGACTCATGTACGTTGATGTGGCATAGATGCCAATTATGATATAAAGGCATTGTCGTCCGATGGGACTAGTATGATTGTTCAATAGAAATTTATGCTTAACTATGTGGCTCACCTAGATGTAAGAGTAAGAGTAAGCTAAGGGGTGCCCGGGTGGGCTAGCACAGGGTGCTCGTCGCGGCCCTCGAGACGGGTCGTGACAGTGCAAGAGCCCGCGATTTTATCAGTCTTAATCCTCCACAATTTTACGGGTCGAAACCAGACGAAGACCCGCAAGGCTTTATAGATGAGATGTTGAGGACGCTACGGATAATACATGCTTCGGATATTGAGTCAGTAGAACTGGCTTCGCATAGATTGCGGGATGTGGCCGTCCAGTGGTATAATGCTTGGATATCTTCGCGAGGAGCAAATGCACCTCCCCCAGTTTGGCAAGAGTTCACGGACGCCTTTCTGTGACATTATCTACCACCGGAGGTTCGACGGGCTCGAGACGATAAGTTCTTGAATCTTAAACAAGGGAATATGAGCGCCCGGGAATACAGTCTTCGCTTTAATTCTTTATCCAGGTACGCCATAACTATGGTGGCCGACATGGGAGACCGTGTGCATCGATTCGTGAGTGGGTTGGGGCCACATTTGGTTAAGGAATGCTTGACAGCCTCACTCCAGGATGGGATGGATATCGCTCATATTCAGGCCCATGCCCAGAAGCTGGAGGAACAGCAGCAACCACAGAGAGGTGAACGTGATTTGGAGAGAGGGCATAGTAAGAGGGCCTGATCTGTTGGTGCTAGTAGTGAGTATAGAGAGAGTCAGAGACAGATATATTCCATATATTCAGGCCAGTCAGTGACTAGTGCGCTTTCTCGGTTTGCAACCAAGAAATTTAATCGCCCTATTTACTCGGGACAGGGCCAGAGCTCGAGAGTTTCGGGATTTCAGTTTGGAGGAGCTCCTAGTCAGAGGAGACCACCGATCCCAAGATGCAGCCAGTGCAGAAGATTACATTTGGGTCCGTGTCACCAAGGCTCAGATGCTTATGATGCGAAGACTGTATTGCCTTTCCAGACAGACTGGGCGTATGATGCGTGATTGGCCCTCGATGCGCGGTAGAAGTGGAGTTGAGCCCACAGGATCAGTAGCCAATTCTTCATCATCCGTACGCCCTCCTAAACAAACGTCCCAGACTCCAGTTGGCCGTGGCAGATGTTGTTACATGTATATTATCAGCATTCTCCTATGACGTTATGCGTTGATTGATCCAGGTTATACTTTGTCATATATTACCCCTTATGTCGTAAATCGTATTAGGATGAAAACGGAGCCAATCAAGCCTTTTGAGGTATCTACACCTGTAGGGGACCCAGTGGTAGCTAGGCGGGTATATAGGAATTGTGTGATTGTAGTTTGCGATCGGCATACTACTATTGACCTACATGAGCTGGAGATGTTAGATTTTGATGTTATTATGGGTATGGATTGGCTAGCCTCCTGTTACGCTAATGTTGATTGTAGAACAAAGGTAGTTCAATTTCAGTTCCCGGGGGAACCAGTTTTAGAATGGAACGGCAATACAGCGTCCCTGAGAGGTAAGTTTATTTCCTATCTTAAAGCAAGGAAAATTATCGCCAAAGGCTATATTTATCATTTAGTCCGGGTTCAAGATACCGAAGCCAAACCGCCAACTCTTCAATCTGTCCCGGTGGTAAATGAGTTCCCGGATATGTTCCTAGACAAGCTCCCAGGTCTTCCACCAGAACAGGAGATTGAGTTTACTATCGATGTGTTGCCGGATACTAAGCCCATATGTCTTCCTCCTTATCAAATGGCCCCTGCGGAATAAAGGAGTTAAAGGCAGAACTGAAGGATTTTCTTTAAAAAGGCTTCATTAGACCCAGTTCATCGCTATGAGAAGCGCCTGTGTTGATTGTAAGGAAGAAAGATGGTTCCTTACGTATGTGTATTGATTACAGACAACTGAATAAAGTGACGATAAAGAATAAATATCCACTCCTAAGGATTGATGATTTGTTCGATCAGCTGCAGGGTGCCAAGTGGTTCTCAAAAATAGATCTGAGATCAGGATACCACCAAATGAGGGTTAAGGAACAAGATATCCCAATAACAGCCTTCCGAACAAGATATGGCCATTATGAGTTTCGAGTGATATCATTTGGGTTGACTAACGCTCCAGCGGTATTCATGAAATTGATGAATAATGTGTTCAGGCCTTTCTTGGATCTATTTGTAATTGTGTTCATCGATGATATTCTGGTGTATTCTCGATCGGAGGCAAAGCATGCAGACCATTTGTATACTGTTCTTTGAATCCTTCGAGCTCGAGAGTTATACGCCAAATTTTCAAAGTGTGAATTTTGGCTGAATTCTATGACGTTTCGGGGGCACATTATTTCGGCTGATGTTATTCAAGTGGACACTCAGAAGATTGAAGCGGTGAAGGATTGGCCAAGGCCTACAATGCCTACAGAGGTCCGTAGTTTCCTGGGGTTAGCCGGTTACTATAGGAGATTTGTAGAAGGATTTTCTTCCATTGTTGCACCACTAACGAAGCTGACTCAGAAATCGGCTAAGTTTTAGTGGACAGATGCATGTGAGCGCAGCTTTCAGAAGCTAAAGGATAGGTTGTACCGACCAAAACACATGGGCTGTGACTAGTGCCCGAGCTGGACTCGTATAAGAACCTGTTAAATATAGTCAAACTGGAACTAAGGACAATATGGAAACTTGTAAAAACAAACGAAGGGTTCGCAACACCACATATCATAAAACTGTCTCCTGAGTAGTCACAGCATAACAATAACACAACATGCAAGCCGACAAGGCTGCCACTATACACGGGAATATCCAAAGCATAACAATAAAACGATATGCAAGCTGACAAGGCTGCCACTATACATGGGGATATCCAAAGCAAACTGTATAGACACTGCTGACCAAAACTTATACACAACCCACACATATGTCTACAGACCTCTAAGAGTATCAATAGTGAAATATGACGGGACAGGACCCTGCCGTACCCCTGGATAAACATAAGTCTACATCAAAAGATCTGTACCAAATTAAGCTAGGCTCCGGAACAATGGAGAGCCAAACAGCTGAGTAGAAATCCTAGGCTGGAGGATCACCGAATCGAGTATTTGTACCTATGGGCATGAAACGCAGCCCCCCCCCCCCCCCCCCCCCTGAAGAAATGGGGTCAGTACGAGATATGTACTGAGTATATAAAGCATGAAATATAATAAAGGGGATCATGACTGAAATAGAGATGACAAAAGACAAGTATGACAATCAAGAAATCACTGTACTTATGCCTTATGAAATGAAAATCATGCATAGCTATATCATATATCATATCCAGCCCATTATGGACTCAGTGAATAAAGTCGTATACATGTATACCATGCCCGACCCATCAGGGGTCTCGGTGCCATCATCACATCATCATATCATCATATCATCATATATATATATATATATATATATATATATATATATATATATATATATATATATATATATATATATATATATACCGTACCCGACCCTCTAGTGAGGGACTCGGTGAACAATGCAGTGAAATTGTGCACGAAAACAAACCCGGCCCGGGACTCGGTGAAAGAAATACTAACAGCATGCACGAGCAGAGTAGTGAGCAACAATATACAAATTAAATCGTCAGCTGAGACTCAATAGAATAGGTAGAATGAACTAACACTTGAGTATTAACGGCGACAGTCATGTCAAGTATCCCTTGAAGGTCATTATGGATTATGTCAAATAGAACATCAGGAATCATAGACACGTATCAAGACAATATGAAATAGCTTATGGAAACCAAGACCATTAACCATCCTAGTGTCTCTAAGAGTAGGAGCGTATACATTCGTCGTTTGTTCATTTCATATAAATCATGCCAAAAGAAAGAAGGGATAGCTTTACATACCTTTAACGCTTATCCGCGATACAATACGAATAAGCTGTCCGAAGTACCTCAACCTATATTAAAACATTAAGAACTATGGTTAAGCTACGGAAAGGTTTAAAACGTACTTCAACGTTAGTAACTTACTTCTAGACAATTGGGCAGCACTTCCCCTATATCGCTCACTCTCCTCACATCTAAGCCAACTATACAACAACCAAATTAGCATCAACAATGGCACGTCCAAGTTATCACATCAAAACTAGTCAAAACAAGATCCAAGGATACCCCAAACACCCCACACCATTTCAAATCAGCCCACACATTACAATATTCGATAATCATCAACATAACGACTACGACATTTTCAAATTACTCCTAATAATCTATAGCCACAACACTTCATCGAAATGACCTTATACTAGTCCAACAATTACAACAACGCAATGCATAATCTTACTACACTTAGTCCTCCAATTCAATAAGAACAACAACACAACCAGAATCAGATCGTTCTCAATACAATACAACTATAACTTTAAATATCAAATTCCTTCACTTTCATCGTATAATCAGTGACAACAATAACAACAACAATAATAAAAAATAATCCACCATTATTAGATTAGAACAGCCCCAATACGGCCCAAACAAAACCTTAACATCAACATACACAATTCCTTGCATCCAATTCAACATCCACCAATTTATACAAAGACCAAACCATCTCTAAAACATGTAGGAGAGAATTAAACCTTACCTTAGCAAGCTTGGCCCCTTAATGTTGCTGGAATTTATGGATTGAAATCGCAAGTGTTCTTGCTGCCCCAAGGATTAAACTCACGTTGCTAACCACCTTTGAATGTTTGGAACACCTTAGAAACTAAATTTTTGCTATCAAAATCATGAACTAATTCATGAACAGCCATGGCCATAAGCTTCTCTCTCTAATTCAATTTTTGTTGATGTTGGAAATGAAATGTGTGACTAATGAATTAGTCATCAAGTTTGGTCTTATATGCTGCCCCTTAAGTTGACATGTGCCCCACTATGTCATGGACCAATCAGATTTGTCCATGTTGTAGTGGGGTCCACTTAGTGCATTGATAACTTAATTAATCTTAATTAGGCTAATTAATCCTTAATTAATCACTAATCCCCAATTAATAATCTAATCATGGTTAATTAATCCCTAATCTCCACTAATATTTCTACACTAATTGAAATTTACAAGCAAGTCGTGCCATATTAAAAATCGAGATTAAAAGTCCTTGTCTCATATCCCAAATAAATAATCTTATCCTTGAATTTATGTCGATTATCTCACGAATAATCCAATGTACAAAAATACGGGATATAACATCCTTCCCCTCTTTAGAACATTCATCCCCGAATGTTAAACTGGTCCTATAAGGTCTTATAAATTTTTTGGGGAAGTCTCCTTTATTGCTATAACATGTAGTCTTATCTACTAATCAATATAATCAAGTGAGGAATTTAAACTACCTGCAGGCGTAGGGAACAAGTAAGGATACTTATCCTTCATCTCATCTTCGGCTTCCCAGGTCATCTCTTCTCTATTATTATTTCGCCATAATACTTTGACGTAAGCCACATCCTTAGTATGCAATCTTCTAACTTGCCGATCAAATATAGCTATAGGGTTCTCCTCGTAGGATAGCTCTTCCGTCACCTGGACATCATCCACGGGGAATACTCTTGAAAGGTCACCAATACATTTGCGAAGCATTGACACATGAAAGACTGGATGTACTGCTTCCAAATCAGATGGTAGGTCCAATTCATAGGCAACCCTGCCTACCCTACGAATAACCTGATAAGGCCCAATGTACCTCAGGCTAAGCTTCCCTTTCTTGCCGAATCTCATTACACCTTTCATGGGTGATACCTTCAAGAACACCCAATCACCAACTTGAAACTCTAAGTGTCGACATCGATTATCTATATATGATTTCTGTTGACCCTGGGCTGCCAATAACCTCTCCTAAATAAGCTTCACTTTATCGATAGCTTGCTGAATCATGTCTGGGCCTATTAATTTAGTCTCACCAACATCGAACCAACCAATAGGTGACCTGCACTTCCTCCCATATAAGGCCTCATACGTGTCATCTGGATACTAGAATGGTAGCTATTATTATAAGCAAACTCAATAAGTGGTAACTGATCATCCCAGCTACCTCTGAAATCGATAATACAGGCCCGCAACATATCTTCTAGCGTCTGAATGGTACGCTCGGTCTGTCCGTCAGTCTGAGGGTGAAATGCTGTGCTAAGACTCACCTGTGTCCCCAGTCCCTTCTGGAATGATCTCCAGAAGTTAGCTGTAAACTGAGCTCCTCTGTCTGAGATAATAGATGTGGGAACCCCATGGAGTCTCACTATCTCCCTGATATATAACCTTGCATAGTCCTTAGCTGAATAAGTAGTCCTGACTGGAAGAAAATGGGTTGATTTTGTTAGCCTATCTACAATAACCCATATAGATTCATACTTCCGTAGAGTGCGAGGTAAACCTGTAATGAAGTCCATATTAATTACTTCCCATTTCCAGGTTGGGATCTCTATCTCCTGTAATAATCCACCAGGCTTCTGATGCTCGACCTTAACCTGTTGACAATTCATCACTGGGCAACAAACCCCGCTATGTCCTTCTTCATGCCATCCCACCAATATAAACATCTGAGGTCATGATACATCTTTGTTGACCCTGGATGAGCAGAATAACGGGCATAGTGTGCCTCTTCCATAACCTGCTGCCGTAGCCCTGCAACCTCAGGTACACATAATTTTCCTCCATATCGTAATACTCCGTCAGGTGTAACCTCGAATGGGGTCTTCTCCTTTTAAAGAGCTGTATCTCTATATCGTGCCAGAATAGTGTCACGACCCAGCTAGGGGCCGCGACGGGTACACGAGGCTAACCACCGAGCACCACTCGTCCTACTACTCACATTTACTCATTTACTGCTCTTTAATCAATTTATATTCAAATCGTAGGAAAAGTCATCTTTCATTCAAGAACATAAAAGTACTTTTATATGCATAAGCCTCTCGGCTATCAAAATAATAAATACATACATAAAAGTAAATCGTGAAAACATCTAACCCACACTGTGCATCTACGAGCCTCTACTGGAGTACTATACATAAGGACTGGACCAGACCGCGTCATACTAAAAAATACATATACATGAATATGCAAAAAAGGATCATCATAAGGACCTCCGAACAAAGGAGCGCTTTCAATCACCTGACAGCTACTGCTAGTCTGGATCGAGTTCTCCTCCCTATCGACCTGTGGGCATGATCACAGCGTCCAAAGAAAATGGACGTCAATACGAATATTGTACTAAGTATGAGAGGCATAAACAAGGAAATAAGGCAATGATGTACAAGAAGTATCAATATGGAATAACTGTATCTGACTATCAAGTGTAAAAGAAATAATGCATGCTGGCTTACTCATAGTCATCATCAGGGTTTGTGTGCATAAATATATGTAAGCTGCCCGCCCATATAGGTACGGTGTAATAATGTATAAGCTGCCCGTCCATATCGGATCGGTGTGATAATCATAACATTAGCCTGCGTCCAGGCCTCACACATCCGGGGTATCATCTCATGCTGCCCACTAGTGGTGTCTGCCCATGCCATTTGGCCATGGTGTATCTTATAGCTGCCCGCCTTGGCAGTGACTGCCCGGCCAACTAGGCGCGGTGTTATATCATCCTCATACATGCTCATCATAATATGCTTATTGTAACATACTTATCATAATACAAGCATAAGGCTTATGAACAACTTTACTTTATCAGGGTGACGTAAGGGCGTGATCCCCCGATTTCATTATGGAGCAATTATTGACATTCTGCCTCACCTTGAAGGAACTAACATATAAGGTAAGTGTGAGCAATAAATAACATCATGCCATTTTAGGATCATCATATCATATCTCTTATCTTATATTACCATTCATAGATATAGGCTTTTAGCTTTCCGGAATATAGGAACTCATGAAGAGAAAGAAAAATTATGCTATGAGATTCATGCCATTAGAAAGAAAGGACTAGCCTCACATACCTTTGACGTTTAACTAAGCTATCGTTCTCTTGTTCTCCTTCAATATCACGTTTCTACCTTCAAAAGAGAATTCACAATTACGTTAGTTAATCGACTATAAGAACGCGCTACTATTTCTAGGGAAAATTGGGCGACACTTCCTTTGGTTATACTACTTTTCCCACATTCTATATCAACTCCCACACGCTCACAACAACATTCACAATATCGCAAACAACCATCATAATTTATATACATTGACCACAATCCACTATTTTTCTTCAATTTCTCCACATTTATGGTTAGAGCTTACTATCGCGTCTCCTCATATATAATACTTATTTCATGGCCTAAATGTCATTTATAACGTATTCATAATCACAACACTCCATCATTCATAATCCAACCCAACTACTATCTAACCATGACACTATTCACTCACAAATGACCCATTTCCTATGTCTTTTTACAATTCAAGTATCTTAACCTTCCAATACCTTAAATAACATGTTTTAGTCATGAAACTTACCTTAGATGATGGTTGAACAAGCCTTGAATGGAATTACTCCTTTAGCACCAAAACCCTACTTTACTTCCTTCGGGTTTTCTTGAGAAAGATGAACTTTAGTGTGATTCTTACACTTGATTTCGTGGGTTTCATGTAGTTGATCACTAATTTCCTTTAGTTCTCTTGTGATGAAGAGTACAGAGTATTCTAGAGGCTTCTTGAGAGAAATATCGTGGAGTTGAAATGAATTGAATGAGGTTAGGTCTCCTTTTAATGACTTAAAATCTAATCTGAAATGAACAGTGACTGAAGTGCACAGTGGTCGTAAACCCAGTTTACGGGCCGTATTCTGGTTTACGGTCCATCTTTCACGACCGTATTTAAGCATAACGGAACCAGAAAGGTTTGCTGGAATCATGGTGGTTTACGGTCAGAGTTTACGGGCCATATTTCAATTTACGGTCCGTATTCCAAGTCGTATTTAACCATTTGAACATTTTGCAGAAATTTGAAGTTTTGTGAGTTGAAAGACGATAGCAGTTTACGGTCCGTAAACTACTTTACGGGCCGTATTCTATTTTACGGCCAACTGGACCGAAGTGTAAATCTGCAACTTTCGCATTTTCAAAACTCATAAGTAGTCATCCCCTTCTTAGTAAAACAACGTACACTCATACTCTTCGTTGGTCTATTCATTGTATGTTCACGAAGAAATTTTCAAGGTGTAACATTCTTCCCCCTTTTGGAACATTCGTCCTCGAATGTTAAAACACTCGGGATTCTACGAAAATTTCGCCAGAGTTTCCCCCTGTAATTTGGCACTACCAACCTGCCACAACAACCCATAATATCATCGCCTCACTGGGCTACATCACAACATCGACATATCTATGGTCACACACGACCAAAAGCATGAAAAATAAGCATACATGCCTCATATCGTTGGCGTTTCATCTTGAATCTCCTCTGGGGGATTGGAATAAATGCGGGTACTTGGACTTTATCTTCTCTTCTGCCTCCCAAGTCATTTCTTCCCGATTGTTGTTTCGCCATAAGACTTTAACTGAAGCTACCTCTTTATTTCGGAGTCTTCGCACTTGCCTGTCTAAAATAGCAATAGGAACCTCTTCATAGGTTAGCCCTTCTGTCACTTGCACATCATCTATCGGGACAATCTTTGTGGGATCTCCAATACACTTGCGGAGCATCGAAACGTGGCAGACTGGATGAACTGATTCAAGCTCCGAAGGAAAATCCAGTTCATAGGCTACATGACCCGCCATGCGGATAATTTTTGTTACGCCCCGTAATTTATGTATGTTGAGATTTGTGAGGCATTAACTATTCCATCGCAGACATCGGAATTTGTATCGAGAAGATGAAAGATCATTGGTACTCGTGTTACGATTATAAGAGTTTGAGTTCGCGTAATAGGTTATAGGAGGATTGGAAAACCAGTGAGTTAAGGAGATTAGGCTTCCGAGGCTCTGAAGGAAAGTTGGGCAAGAATATGTTTTAGTGTATTAATAGTTTTGAAGTGAAACAAAAGTTTAAAAGTGAAGTTCGGGAAGTCTAGTTTCCAACGCAACAAACCGCTTCTCAATCGGACATCGGGGTAAGGAGATATGGACGTTACAAGTCGGGCTGGTAGACCAGGAAAAATGGTCTGAGCGAACGCGCAGAGGGCCTAGGGCCAATACGGCGTGAACGCGCTGAACAAAATTTGAGGCTCAGAGTCGGGATGGAGGTTATATTATAAGAATGTAATAATAACATATATATGACATCTGGAGACCCTATGGGGTGAATTGGTTCATATGGCACTTGATAAAAAGCCCTCGTCGCCGCAAGCTAAGTGGGACCGACACGTCGGAGTGTTATAAAGGACATATGAAGAGACATACGAGTAGTATATGGAAAGTTGAGCAAGTCGTAAGAAGGACCCATAAGCCAAAAATGGGCATAAGCCCTCTAAAAGGATGATTTAAGGAAACGTTTTCGGATGATCCGACTTCGAGGGGCCAAAACGATATTATAAGTTTGGAATTTGGAAAAACAAAAAGATTTTGAACATGTTGTGGCCGTGTGGATGGACTGATTTATGCGTATAAAAATGTTTTTGGTGTGTTGATGAGATTATACTCCTTGATTGGGATGGAAGGAAGTGTATATTGTTGTTGTATGTTGAAAAACATCGTGTGGGATCTTTATGGAATATATTGGTATGAATAATGGTGTTGTTGATGTTGGTATTATTGTTGTTGTTGATTGGTTGCTGAATTATAATTTTGGGCTAGGCATATAAACAGGGGAAATGCTGCCGAAATTTCGGCAGATTATAAATGAATTTATTCGAAGGACTAAGACAAGCGTATAACGATGAGTCTAATGATTGTGTAAATCCTCTTGAATGTAGACTAGCGAGCTTGGACAAATAAGCGTAGCTAATAGGAGGTGGAACAGGTATGTTAAGGCTCGTCCCTTTCTTTCAAAGGCATGATTCTGATGTTATGACTTCATAAATGTTTCCATATCTTCCTTGTTTTCAAAAGTTAGATGCTTATGATTCCAAGGCATGATTCTCTTCCCGATAACTCGTAAATTTTTTTCCAAAGTGTCCGTATTCTCCCAAAACAGAGGTTTATGATTTTGTAAGCTCTTATGACAACAACGATGGATATGTTTTACAATGACAATGATGATGTCAAGGATGAGAATATTTCTATGATAAATATGACGAGAATGATTTCATGTTTAAAGGTTCCAAGTTTACGATTTGAAAGACAGAATAAGAATGTTGAGCTATCTCTTGATTTCCCAATTTTATTCATGGATGACTACTATTTTTAAAGATTCTAAAGTATATGATTTGACGCCTTATGAGATTTGTGATCTTATTCTACGTTCTCTTAAAGTTATCCTTCGTTGATAGTCTCACCTTATAATAATTGTTCCTTCAAGGTGAGACAAGGCCACGATGACTATTCCATAATATATAATCGGAGGTTACCGACCTTACGTCACTCTGATAGATACCTGACTTTATTTGGGCTCTCCTGCATGCTGCTATATGATATATGTATATGTATATGTTTACGGGGAAGATGGGAAAAAGGGCCAGAGCGCTATAGACGCTGGGATATGCACACGATACATGTATCTGTATATGACATGATATCATCCCGGACGCGGGATATATGTGGCTAAATGGATCGAAGCCGACGCCTCGGCAACATGATATGTTTTATATTCTATATATATATATATATATATATATATATATATATATATATATATATGAACAAGAAATGTTTTTCAAAGGAAGTATTACTACGTATATATGTATATATGTGGATCGGGCTGCACGTTCCGCAGCACTCAACATGCATGGTACCGCCAAAAGGCATTCATTGTACAGGTTACTCTTTTATCTTACGGTATGCCCTATATGTCCATTCTGTTATTATTCATACTTTACATCCCTTACTATGTTACTATTCATGCCTTACATACTCGTACTGACGTCCCTTCTTGTGGACGCTGCGTCTCATGCCACGCAGGTGTATACAGATGAGTAGAGGACATTGCTAGGAGATGTACCAGCTGGATTGGCGAGCTCCATTTCCTTCCGGAGTGTTGCCGAGTCAGAGTATTCATGATTATGGTATCTCGATTGATGTTAGAGACTTTGCAGAAAGAGTCACGTGTATAGCATGTTAGTCTTGTAAGCGGCTCTGCAAGCCGCCGTACCATTATGCATTATGTTACAAACGTCATATGATTACAGATTTTACTTGAGTTGAGAAAGACGAAAGGAATGTTTTTGAAAGGCTTTCATTCTGCATTTCATTTTATGATTTAAGAGTCCAGTGAGATTATGAACATAACGAGAACTAACGGGGTTCGCTCGGCTCTGAGAATGGGGTCGGGTGCCCATCATACCCTATCAAGATTGGGGTGTGACAATTTTATAGTGTCCAATGTATCTAGGACTTAGCTTCCCTTTCTTACCAAATCTCATCACCCCTTTCATTGGCGATACTTTCAAAAATACCCAATCACTAACTTGAAATTCCAAGTCTCGTCGGCGATTGTCAGCATAAGACTTTTGGCTACTTTGGGATGTTAACAATCGATCTCGGATCACCTTAGCTTTTTACACCGCTTGTTGAATTAATTCAGGGCCTACTAGTTGTGCTTCTCCTATTTCAAACCATCCGATTGGGGATCTACATTTCCTTCCATATAAAGCTTCATATGGAGCCATTTGAATGCTGGAATGGTAACTATTATTGTACACAAATTCGATTAGCGGTAAATGATCGTCCCAACTACAACCGAAATCCAGCACGCATGCTCGTAGCATATCTTCCAAGGTTTAAATAGTACGCTCGGCTTGTCCATCGGTCTGCGGATGAAATGTCGTGCTAAGCTTCACTTGAGTGCCTAGACCTTCTTGGAAGGACTTCCAGAACTTAGCTGTAAACTGTGCTCCTCTGTCTGTGATAATAGATAATGGAATACCATGAAGGCGCACAATTTCCTTGAGATACAACCTTGCATAATCTTCGGCTGAATATGTTGTCTTAACTGGGAGAAAATGGGCTGCTTTCGTCAATTTATCCACAATCACCCATATAGAATCATACCTGCAGCGGGAACGAGGTAATCCCACGATGAAATCCATGTTGATCACTTCCCATTTCCAAGTAGGGATTTCTATTGCTTGCAATAAGCCTCCTGGCTTCTGATGTTCAACTTTTACTTGTTGGCAATTTGGGCACTGTGCCACAAATTCTGCTATGTTTCTTTTCATGCCATCCCACCAATACATCATCTTGAGATCACGATACATTTTAGTTTCACCCGGGTGAATAGAATACCGGGAACAATGTGCTTCTTCTAGAATTCGTCGACGTAATTCTGCAACATTCGGCACACATAGCCTGCCTCGGTATCTAAGAATTCAATCCATAGGAACTTCAAATGAAGACTTTTCTTTGCCATGAGATATGTCTTTGTAACGACACAATTTAGGATCTTCATATTGTCGTTCTTTCACTTCCATATCCAAGGATGAAATTGTGGGATCATTGATACTAATCCCCACATTACCCGAATCGATTATGCGCACTCCAAGATTTGCTAATTGGCGGAGCTCATGAACCATTTCTTTCTTTTTCGGAGGGACTTCACATAAACTGCCCATTGATCGGCGGCTAAGAGCGTCGGCTACTACATTCACTTTTCCGGGGTGGTACAAAATGTTCACATCATAATATTTTAACAATTCTAACCATCGCCTCTGCCGCAGGTTCAACTCCTTCTGCTTGAGAATGTACTGAAGACTTTTGTGATCTGTATAAATTTCAACATGCACACCATACAAATAATGCCTCCATATTTTTAAGGCGTGAATAACCGCAGCCAATTTGAGATCATGAGTTGGATAATTCTTTTCATTTTTCCGTAATTATCTCGAAGCATATGCAATAACTCTACCATGCTGCATCAATACGCATCCTAATTCGACACCGGAAGCGTCACAGTATACCACATAGCCATCTGACCCTTCTGGAAGTGTTAAGACTGGAGCTGAGGTCAATCTGCCTTTCAACTCTTGGAAACTGCGCTCACAAGCATCATTCCACTGAAATTTGGCTGACTTCTGGGTTAGCTTCGTCAATGGGGCTGAAATAGAAGAAAAGCCCTCTACGAACCTTCTACAGTATCCTGCCAAACCTAGAAAACTACGAACTTCTATAGGCGTCGTAGGCCTTGGCCAAGTCTTCACAGCTTCAATTTTCTGAGTGTCGACTCGAATGCTATCATTTGAAATAACATGGCCCAGAAATGTCACAGAATTTAGCCAAAACTCACACTTTGAAAATTTCGCATACAATTCTCGGGCTCGAAGAATGCCAAGAACAATTCGCAAATGATCTGCATGTTCTGATTCTGTGCAAGAATACACCAGAGTATCATCAATAAATACTATCACGAATAAATCCAAGAGTGGCCTGAATACGTTGTTCATCAAATTCATAAACACGGCCGGAGCATTAGTCAACCCAAACGACATCACTCGAAATTCATAGTGACCATATCTCGTTCTGAAAGCAATCTTGGGAATATCCACTTCTCTAACTCTCACCTAATGGTAACCCGATCTCAAATCTATTTTTGAAAACCATTTTGCACCCTGTAGCTGATCAAATAAATCATCAATCCTCGGAAGAGGATATCTGTTCTTTATCATCACCTTGTTCAACTGCCTATAGTCAATGCACATTCGTAGGGAACCGTCCTTCTTTCTCACGAACAAGACTGGTTCTCCCTACGGCGATGAACTGGGTCTAATAAACACCTTGTCAAGCAAGTCTTTCAGCTGTGCCTTTAGCTCTTTCAATTCTGCCGGAGCCATTTGATAAGGAGGAATAGAAATGGGCTCGGTGTCCGGCAACACATCAATGGCGAAATCAATTTTTCTTTCAGGGGGAAGACCTGGGTGTTCATCTGGAAATACATCCGGAAATTCATTCACCACCGGAACAGATTGAAATGTTAGCGACTTTGCTTCTGTGTCATGCACCCGAACTAGATGGTAAATATAAGCCTTGGCTATCATCTTCCTTGCCTTAAGATAGAAAATAAACCTACCCTTTGGAGATGCTGCACTACCCTTCCATTCAAGCACTGGCTCTCCCGAAAATTGAAATCGAACCACTTTCGTTCGGCAATCAACATTAGCGTAGCACGAGGCCAACCAATCCATACCCATAATTTTATCGAAATCTAACATCTCCAACTCAATCAAATCAGTTGTGGTCTGGCGATCACATATCACAACTACACAATTTTTATACACTTGTCTTGCAATCACAGGATCACCAACTGGAGTAGATACCTCGAAAGGTTTGATTGGCTCAGGTTTCACCCCAATACAACCAGCAACATATGGAGTAATATAAGAAAAAGTAGAACCCGGATCTATCAATGCATACACATCATGGGAAAATATAGACAATGTACCTATAACCACATCCGGGGAGGACTCAAGATCCTGTCGTCTGGCTAAAGCATATACACAGGGCTGAGTGGCACCGAAAGTAGATGCTGCCCCTCTACCTCTACCTCGGCCTGCTGACATCTGGGGAGTCTGTCTTGCCTGGCTTGCTGAGGAAGAACCAGTTGCTGAACCTATGGGCTGAACTCCAACTCTACCACTCATCGACGGGCAATCTCTCATCATGTGCCAAACTTGGCCGCAAGTATAGCAAGCGTCCGAACCCAGGCGACACTGTCCGGAATGCAATCTACCGCACTGACTGCATCGCGGTACTGGGGGTCTCCTCTGGCTATAATCTTCCCTGATCTGGGAATCCGGAGTCCTCGAACTCTGGCCCTGTCCTGAGCGGAAGGAGCGATCAAATCTCCTACCTATAAATTGAGGAGGTGCACTGGTCACCGACTGGCCTGAGTAACCAGAATATGTCTGCCTTGATCCCCCTCTATAACCATTGCCTGCTCCCATAGATCTAGTCCTCTTGTCTTGCCTTCTTTCATTATCGCGGTCACTTCTTGGTGGTTGTTGTCGCCCCTCTAAATTCTGAACATGGGCCTGTATTCGGAAAATATCCATCCCGTCTTGCAAGGAAGCCGTCAAACAATCTTTGAATAAATGTGGCCCTAGGCCATTTACATATCTATGTACCCGATCTCCCATGCCGGCCACAATAGCCGGGGAATTTCTAGCCAAAGAATTAAATTGCATGCTATACTCCCGGGCACTCATATTTCCTTGCCTCAGATTTAGAAATCTATCCGCTCTAGCTCGACAGACCTTGGGTGGCAAATAGTGACGAATAAAAGCATCCACGAATTCCTGCCAAATCGGAGGAGGCGCATTCTCTCCTCTTGATAATACCTAATTGTTATACCATCAAACTGCCACATCTCGGAGTCAATAAGATGCCAACTCCACGGATTCAGCTTCAGAGGCATGGACAATCTTCAATGTCCTCAGCACCTCATCTATGAAACCTTGCGGGTCTTCATCCGGCTTTGACCCGAAGAACTCCGGAGGATTTAGACTCATGAAATCACGGGCTTTGGTACTTGCTGCCCAATCACTTGAACTCGCATTTTGCCGTTGTGCCTGAGCGGCAACCAATAGCGTCAATAAATGAATGGCCTCGGTCATTTGTTGACCCGAAGCGACCGGTGGAGGAATTGGAGCTGGAGCTCCTCCTTGTTCTTCCACATTAGGCGGGATAGAACAGGTAGTAGACAAGGCCTCATTATGTGATTCGTCGTCTTCTATATCTATCGGAGGCTCTCTTTCTACCCGCCTCTTTGTCGTAGTCTTGCCCTTCTGGGCGGCTGTAGCCTTTCCCTTGGGCAGCATTCTGAAATCATAACACACTATTAGGGAGGATAAAATCTTATACACGACTCTATCACACGATCTCATAAGAAGAAAAATGGTTATTTTTCCTAAATGCCCTGTAGCCTCTTGTTTATTGATGTGGCGCGCAACACACCATAAACAAGACTCCACTAGACACGGCTCGTAGACACTTCCTAGGACTGAACCGCTCTGATACCACTTTTGTCACGACCCAGCTAGGGGCCGCGACGGGTACCTGAGGCTAACCACCGAGCACCACTCGTCCTACTACTAACTTTACTCATTTACTACTTTTTCATCAATTTATATTCAAATCGTAGGAAAAGTCATCTTTCATTCAAGAACATAAAAATACTTTTATATGCATAAGCCTCTCGGCTATCAAAATAATAAATACATACATAGAAGTAAATCATGAAAACATCTAACCCACACTGCGCATCTACGAGCCTCTACTGGAGTGTTATACATAAGGACGGGACAAGACCTCGTCATTCTCAGAAATACATATACATGAATATGCACAAAAGGATCATCATAAGGACCTCCGAACAAAGGAGTGCTTTCAATCAGCTGACAGCTACTGCTGGTCTGGATCGAGTTCTCCTCCCTGTCTACCTGTGGGCATGATCACAGCATCCAAAGACAACTGACGTCAGTACGAATATTGAACTGAGTATGAGAGGCATAAACAAGGAAATAAGGCAATGATGTACAAGAAGTACCAATATGGAATAACTGTATCTGACTATCAAGTGTAAAAGAAATAATGCATGCTGGCTTACTCATAGTCATCATCAGGGTATGTGTGCATAAATATATATAAGCTGCCCGCCCATATAGGTACGGTGTAATAATGTATAAGCTGCCCGTCCATATCGGATCGGTGTGATAATCATAACATTAGCCTGCGTCCAGGCCTCCCGTGTCCGGGGTATCATCTCATGCCGCCCACTAGTGGTGTCTGCCCATGCCATTTGGCCATGGTGTATCTTATAGCTGCCCGCCTTGGCGGTGACTGCCCGGCCAACTAAGCGCGGTGTTATATCATCCTCATACATGCTCATCATAATATGCCTATTGTAACATAATTATAATAATACATGCATAAGGCTTATGAACAACTTTACTTTATCAGGGTGACGTAAGGTCGTGATCCCCCGATTTCATTATGGAGCAATTATTGACATTCTGCCTCACTATGAAGGAACTAACATATAAGGTGAGTGTGAGCAATAAATAACATCATGCCATTTTAGGATCATCATATCATATCTCTTATCTTATATTACCATTCATAGATATAGGCTTTTAGCTTTTCGGAATATAGGAACTCATGAAGAGGAAGAAATATTATGCTATTAGATTCATGCCATTAGAAAGAAAGGACTAGCCTTACATACCTTTGACATTTAACTAAGCTATCGTTCGCTTGTTCTCCTTCGATATCACGTTTCTACCTTCAAAAGAGATTTCGCATTTACGTTAGTTAATCGACTATAAGAACGCGCTACTATTTCTAGGGAAAATTGGGCGACACTTCCTTTGGTTATACTACTTTTCCCACATTCTATATCAACTCCCACACGCTCACAACAACATTCACAATATCGCAATCAACAATCATCATTTATATACATTGACCACAATCCACCATTTTTCTTCAATTTCTCCACATTTATGGTTAGAGCTTACTATCGCGTCTCCTCATATCTAATACTTATTTCATGGCCTAAATTTCATTTATAACGTATTCATAATCACAACACTCAATCGTTCATAATCCAACCCAACTACTATCCAACCATGACACTATTCACTCACAAATGACCCATTTCCTATGTCTTTTTACAATTCAAGTATCTTAACCTTCCAATACCTTAAATAACAAGTTTTAGTCATGAAACTTACCTTAGATGATGGTTGAACAAGCCTTGAATGGAATTACTCCTTTAGCACCAAAACCCTACTTTACTTCATTTGGGTTTTCTTGAGAAAGATGAACTTTAGTATGATTCTTACACTTGATTTCGTGGGTTTCATGTAGTTGATCACTAATTTCCTTTAGTTCTCTTGTGATGAAGAGTACAGAGTATTCTAGAGGCTTCTTGAGAGAAATATCGTGGAGTTGAAATGAATTGAATGAGGTTAGGTCTCCTTTTAATGACTTAAAATCTAATCTGAAATGAACAGTGACTGAAGTGCACAGTGGTCGTAAACCCAGTTTACGGGCCGTATTCTGGTTTACGGTCCATCTTTCACGACCGTATTTAAGCATAACGGAACCAGAAAGGTTTGCTGGAATCATGGTGGTTTACGATCAGAGTTTACGGGCCATATTTCAATTTACGGTCCGTATTCCAAGTCGTATTTAACCATTTGAACATTTTGCAGAAATTTGAAGTTTTGTGAGTTGAAAGACGATAGCAGTTTACGGTCCGTAAACTACTTTACGGGCCGTATTCTATTTTACGGCCAACTGGACCGAAGTGTAAATCTGCAACTTTCGCATTTTCAAAACTCATAAGTAGTCATCCCCTTCTTAGTAAAACATCGTACACTCATACACTTCGTTGGTCTATTCATTGTACGTTCACGGAGAAATTTCTGAGGTGTAACAAACAGGGTCCTCGTACTGGTGCCTCTTTACCTCTTCTATGATAGAGGATTCAGCGACTTCTCGAACAGAAACTCCACCATTTCCCGAATCAGCCAAATGGACTCCAAGGTTAGCTAGTCGGTAAATCTCACGGACCATCTCCTTTTTTTTTGGTTGCACATCTTTCAAGCTACCCATAGATTTACGGCTAAGAGCATCTGTTACAACATTTGCTTTCCCTGGATGGTACAGAATATCAACATCATAATCTTTTAGTAACTCTAACCATCGCCTCTGTCGCAAATTCAGCTCTTTCTACTTAAAGATATATTGGAGGCTCCTGTGATCCGTATAAACATCAACATGAACACCATATAAGTAATGCCTCCATATCTTCAAGGCATGAATTACCGCTGCTAACTCCAGATCATGAGTAGGATAATTCCTTTCGTGCTTTCTGAGCTGTCGGGAAGCATAGGCTATAACCCTGCCATGCTGCATCAATACACAACCTAGTTCAAAACCTGAAGCATCACAATAAATAACATAGCCATCTGGTCCCTCTGGAAGAGTTAGAACTAGAGCCGTAGTCAACTTGTCTTTCAACGACTGGAAGCTTTGCTCACTTGCGTCAGTCCACTGGAACTTAGCTGCCTTCTGAGTTAGCCTTGTTAAAGGTGCTGAAATCGAAGCAAATTTTCTACGAATCTCCTGTAATATCCTGCTAGCCCCAGAAAACTGTGTACCTCAGTAGGTGTCGTAGGTCTAGACCGAGTCTTTACAGCCTCAATCTTCTGTGTATCTACTTGAATACCATCCGCTCCAATAATATGCCCCAAGAATGCTACTGAAGTCAACCAGAATTCGCATTTAGAGAACTTAGCATACAACTTCTGGTGCTGGAGCACCCTATGTACCGTCCTCAAATGGTCTGCATGCTCCTCTCCTGATCGTGAATAGACCAGAATATCATCGATAATTACAATCACGAACATATCTAGAAATGGCTTCAACACTCAGTTCATTAGATCCATAAATACTGCTGGAGCATTGGTCAGCCCAAAAGACATCACTCTAAACTCATAATGCTCGTATCGGGTTCTGAATGCAGTCTTCGGATTATCTGCCTCCTTCACCCGCACCTGATGATAGCCTGACCGTAAGTCTATCTTCGAAAAGCATTTAGCACCCTACAACTGGTCAAATAAATCATCAATCCTGGGGAGGGGCTATCTATTCTTTATTGTTAGTTTATTCAGCTGCCTATAATCATTACACATCCGCAGCGACCCATCCTTCTTTCTCACAAACAGTACTCATGCTCCCCAAGGTGATGTGCTTGGCCTGATGAAGCCCTTTTGTAATAAGTCCCTCAGTTGCTCTTTTAACTCCTTCAATTCTGCAGGTGCCATTCTATAAGGAGGAATAGATATGGGCTGAGTATCTGGCAATACATATTTAGTGAACTCTATCTCCCGCTCAGGAGGAAGACCTGGAAGTTCATCTGGGAATACATCTGGAAATTCATTAACTATTGGCACTGATTGAAGAGTCGGTACTTCTGGTTTCAAGTCATGCACCCGAACCAGATGATAAATATAACCCTTTCTAACCATCTTCCTTGCCTTGAGATATGAAATAAACTTACCCCTCGGCGATGCCGTATTCCCTATCCACTCTATAATTGGCTCTCCTGGGAATTGAAATCTAACTATCTTTTCTCTACAATCAACGTTAGCATAACAAGAAGCTAACCAATCCATACCCATAATAACATCAAACTCAGTCATGTTTAATTGTATCAGATCTGCCACGGTATGACGGCTATATATACCCACCGACCAATCTCAATATACTTGCTTTGCTTTAACAGAATCTCCTACTGATGTTGCTACCTCAAATGGTTCTATCAATTCAGGTTCTATTCCGATTCTACTAGCAACAAAGGGAGATATATATGATAAGGTGGAGCCTGGATCTATCAATGCATATACGTCCTGAGAGAAAATCGATAATATACCTGTAACTACATTCGGTGACACCTTCTGATCCTGTCTGCTAGCCAAAGCATACATGCGGTTCGAAGGACCGCTAGAACTGAAAGCTCTGCCACGACCTCTACCACGGCCTGCTGGTGTCTGAATACCCTGCCCCATAGGGCGCATAGCTACAGAAGAAGATGAACCAGCAACCGACCCAGTAGGCTGAGCCACACCACCTGGACCACCTCCATACGAACACTCTCTCATAATATGGCCTCGACGGCCGCAATAAAAAAAAGCTCTTGTAGCAAGACGGCATTCCCCAGGATGGAGCCTACCACACCGAGAACATCGAGGCAAAGGTGGCCTAGACAGACTCGAACCCCTGTTCATCTGTGAACCTGAAGCCTTGGAGCTCTGACCGGCTCCTGAATACCCTGTGCTGTCAAATCTCCTACCTGTAAACTGTGGGGGTGCACTCTGTGCTGACTGGGAAGAATGTCTAATATACTGCTGAGGCTGCCTGCCTCGAAACTCACCAGGATAACTAGCTGATCTAGCCCTCTTATGCTGGCCTCTGTCATTATCTCTATCCTGCTGACGTCCTCTGTGTCGATCCTCTACCCCCTGTGCATATGCCTGTACCCAAGCAATATCTATACCTGGCTAAAGAGCCACTGCCATACAGCCATCAATCAAATAACGATCCAGCCCCATCACATAACGATGCACTCTATCAGCCATATCAGCTACAATAGTAGGCGCATACCTTGCCAATGAATCAAACTCAAGACTGTACTCACGAACACTCCTGCCATTCTGCCTCAAATGTAAGAATCTATCAACTCTAGCTCGCCTCATCTCTGGAGGCAGGAAGTGGCCAAGGAAGGCCTCCACAAACTCATCCCATACTGCTGGAGGGGCACCCTCGCCCCTGGATAACTCCCAGGACTCATACCAATTAACAGCTACATCACGCAACCGATATGAAGCCAACTCAACAGACTCACTCTCAAAAGCCTTGATTATCCTCAATGTACGCTTCATCTGCCGGATAAACTCCTTCAGATCATCCTCGGGCTTTGACCCAAAAAAATCTGGAGGATTACAACTTAAGAAATCACAAGCCCTCAAACTATCAGATCTATCCGCTTGGTCAACTCCTAGTCCATTCCTGCGAGCCTGCCCTGCTACTAATCTGGTCAGCAGCTGAACTGCATCTTTCATGGCCCAATCCTGCGCCCCTGGCCGAGGAGCTGGAGGCTCAAGTACTGGAGCCTTGGGAGCTGGCAGTGGAGCTGCCCCCTGATCTGGAGCTGTTGCTGCTCTAACCATCTCTGGAGGTAGCGATGTAGCAGAACTCGCCGACTGAAGTACAATCTTAGGCATAGATTGGGCACGGGCCCTAGTAACTCTCTGAGTCTGGCTAGTATCTCCTGCTACTAATTTGGCCTTCTGGGCAGCTGTCGCTTTCATTAGAGGCATAGCTGTAAACACAATAATTTGTTAGGCAGGGATTATCCTGATAATATAGCTCTATCGCACGATCTAGAGTAAGAAGGAAAAGAAACATCCTAAATGTCCTGTAGCTTCCTGTTTATATATCTGGTGCACAACACACCGATAAACAAGACTCTACTAGACACGGTCTGTAGACACTCCGAGGATGAACTGCTCTGAGGCCGTGACTAGCGCCCGAGCTGGACACTCGTATACGAACCTATTAAATATAGTCAAACTGGAACTAAGGACAATATGGAAACTTGTAAAAACAAACGAAGGGTGCGCAACACCACATATCATAAACCTGTCTCCTGAGGAGTCACAGCATAACAATAACACAATATGTAAGCCGACAAGGCTGCCACTATACACAGGAATATCCAAAGCATAACAATAACACGATACGCAAGCCGACACGGCTGCCACTATACATGGGGATATCCAAAGAAAACCGTATAGACACAGCTGACCAAAACTTATATACAACCCACACATATGTCTACAGATCTCTAAGAGTATCAATAGTGAAATATGACGGGACAGGGCCCCGCCGTACCCCTAGATAAACATAAGTCTACATCAAAAGATCTGTACAAAAATAAGCTAGGCTCCGGAGCAATGGAGCTCTCCAAACAGCTGAGTAGATCCTAGGCTGGAGGATGACCGAATCGAGTATCTGTACCTGCGGGCATGAAACGCAGCCCCCCCCCTCCCTCCGCCCCGAAGAAAGGGGGTCAGTATGAGATATGTACTGAGTATATAAAGCATGAAATATAATAAAGGGGATCATGACTAAAATAGAGATGACAAGAGACAAGTATGACAATCCAGAAATCACTGTACTTATGCCTTATGAAATGAATATCATGCATAGCTATATCATATACCATATCCGGCCCATTATGGACTCGGTGAATAAAGTCGTACACATGTATACCATGCCCGGCCCATCAGGGGTCTCGGTGCCATCATCACATCATCATATCATCATATCATCATATATGTATATATACATATATATATATACCGTACCTGGCCCTCTAGTGAGGGACTCGGTGAACAATGTAGTGAAACTGTGCACGAAAACATACCCGGCCCGGGACTCAGTGAAAGATATGCTAACAGCATGCACGAACAGAGTAATGAGCAACCATATGCAAATTAAATCATCATCTGAGACTCAATAGAATAGGTAGAATGAACTAACACTTGAGTATCAACGGCGACAGTCATGTCAAGTATCCCTTGAAGGTCATTATGGATTATGTCAAATAGAACTTCAGGAATCATAGACACGTATCAAGACAATATGAAATAGCTTATGGAAATCAAGAACATTAACCATCCTAGTGTCTCTAAGAGTAGGAGCGTATACATTCGTCGTTTGTTCATTTCATATAAATCAAGCCAAAAGAAAGAAGGGATAGCTTTACATACCTTTAACGCTTATCCGCGATACAATACGAATACGCTGTCCGAAGTACCTCAACCTATATTAAAACGTTAAGAACTATGGTTAAGCTATGGAAAGGTTTAAAACGTACTTCAACGTTAGTAGCTTACTTCTAGACAATTGGGCAGCATTTCCCCTATATTGCTCACTCTCCTCACATCTAAGCCAACTATACAACAACCAAAATAGCATCAACAATGGCACGTCCAAGTTATCGCATCAAAACTAGTCAAAACAAGATCCAAGGATACCCCAAACAGCCCACACCATTTCAAATCAGCCCACACATTACAACATTTGATAATCGTCAACATAACGACTACGACATTTTAAAATTACTCCTAATAATCTATAGCCACAACACTTCATCGAAATGACCCTATACTAGTCTAACATTACAACAACGCAATGCATAATCTTACTACACTTAGTCCTCCAATTCAACAAGAACAACAACACAACCAGAATAAGATCGTTCTCAATACAATACAACTATAACTTTAAATATCAAATTCCTTCACTTTCATCATATAATAAATGACAAAAATAACAACAACACTAATCAAAATTAATCCACCATTACTAGATTAGAACAGCCCCACTATGGCATGGACCAATCAGATTTGGCCATGTTATAGTGGGGTCCACTTAGTGAATTGATAACCTATTTAATCTTAATTAGGCTAATTAATCCTTAATTAATCACTAATCCCCAATTAATAATCTAATCATGGTTAATTAATCCCTAATCTCCACTAATATTTCTACACTAATTGAAATTTACAAGCAAGTCGTGCCATATAAAAAATCGGGATTAAACGTCCTTGTCTCATATCCCAAAAAAATAATCTTATCCTTGAATTTATGTCGATTAGCTCACGAATAATCCAATGTACAAAAATACGGGATATAACAAAGGTTGACTTCGGCCCCAGTCCTAACATTTCAAGAAGGATCGGAGGGCTATGTTATTTATTGCGATTCTTCAGGTGTTAGGCTGGTTTGTGTGTTGATGCAGCATGACAAATTAATAACTTATGCTTCGAGGCAGTTGCGAAAACACGAGAAGAACTACCCGACTCATGACTTAGAGTTGGCTGTGGTTATTCACGCACTAAAGATATGGAGGCATTATTTATATGTTGTTCATGTGGACATTTATACAGACCATAAGAGTCTCCAATATATCTTCAAACAGAAGGAATTGAACCTACGACAATGACAATGGTTGGAGCTATGGAAAGATTATGATGTGAGCATTTTATACCACCCAAGAAAGGCGAATGTGGTAGCTGACGCTCTCAGCCGCAAATCCATGGGTAGTCTGTGTGATGTTCAATCAGAGAAGACGGAGCTCGCTCGAGAACTTCAACAGCTAGCCAGCCTAGGAGTTCGATTGACGGACTCGGGCCGTGCAGGAGTCACTGTTCAGGAATTGGCTATTTCATCCTTAATGGAGAAAGTAAAGAAGCGCCAATACGAAGACCCGGTGCTAGTTCGTTATAGAGATGTGATTTCCCAGAAGGAGAAGTCATAATTTGACGTCCCTGCTAATGAAAAATTAAGAACGAAAATAGAATAAATGGGCAAGAAAAGAAAAGGATAGATAATTTGACACAACTTAAGACCTAATTTAGCAACCAAAGTTATAGAAAACTAAGACCTCTAAATTAAGAACAAAAGAAACACCAAATTCCTAAGATGACCAAGATGGATTTGGAATTCCCTAATAACCAATCCTCTCAACAATTACTCAATCAAAGGCTTCACAAGCTCTCAACTCTCAAGAGTTTTACAATACCAATATTCAAAATAGTCTAACCCTAGGGAAATTTCTAAGTCTACTACTTATACTAGGATAATAAGGAAGACAAGCTAGTTATTACAAATATACCCTTAATGAAGCAAGGGCCTTGTTTGGTTGGTCTTCCTTGGAAATGAAATTTGAAAAAGGCTTGCATTTAAGTATTAGCCTCTTTACACGCATAGCCATCTTCGTCACTCTTCTCCACGTCGTCCTCCCAAGCAATCTCCCACACTTGGGATCCTTGGTATGGCGCTAATGCATACTCACGAGCGCCTATCTTCATGTACAAACCTTTTGATATTTGGAGCTCCTTTACTTTATTCCACATAGGTGATCTTGGGGGAACAAGGATTGAATCATTCTCCCCATCTTGAAAGGAATTTGTCCTCAAATTTAGGGGGTCACCTACACACATCCAACAAGAAGACAACATGCCTTCACTACAAAATTCATTAGTACTAGAGAGATCCGCAAGGATCACCCCACAATGACAATCATCATAAGCAAACAAGTAGTAGAGGAAAGTGTCTCTTAGCTCAAACTCAATTGTAAAGTCCCCATTGGACAAATATTGTTATACCCCATATTTTTATACGTCGAATTATTCGCAAGCAAATTGACTCAAGTTAAAGACGGGATTATTTTCGGACATGAAATAGGAACTTTTAATTTTCAATTTTAATTAGTACACAAATTGTTTATAAATTTTATTTACTGTAGAAATATTATTGGAAATTAGGGACTAATTAATTGTGATTAGATTATTAAGTAAGGATTAATTATTTATTAAAATTAATTAATTTAATTGATAGAAGTGGGCCCCACCCAAAAATAAATTAAAAAAAACAATACAACATAATCAAATGGATGAGTCATTGGAGTGGGCACGTGTAGGGGTATTAAGCTCCCTATAAAGGATATGTGATGACTAAGAATAGTCATGTACACATTTCCATTTTCAACTAAGCAACTTAAGAGAAAGGCAAAGCTTAATTAGAGGGAAACAAGGGGTTCGGCCATGGCTGCTTTCGGCCATGGCAGTCCATTATTTAAAATAAAAAAAGTTTTTGCTTGCTTAGATTAATTCCAAGGTGATTTACAAGTTCAAGGAGGTGATAGCAACATTGGATATTGAATTGAGGAAGAAGAAATTGTGAAATTGGAGCAATAAAGTGTAGAAAATTCCTCTGAGAAAATTAAGGTAAAATTTTCTTATTTTGTAGTATAATTGTATTAATGGTGTTGTAATGGAAGGATTAAAATTGGATTGGATGAAATTGGAAGTAAGAAATTGCATGAAATCGTTGTTATACAAAAGTGTGGGTTGAAAAGGATTAAAAAGGGCTATTGGATTGTTAGGGTTGTTTATGAGCTGAATTGTAAGGATTCTATATGAATATTTCTATTGTTGTCATTGTTGGTATTTCTGTGATAACAGGAAGATAATTGGAAGTTCGGGTTAGGCGAATATATAGGGGAAATGCTGCCCGATTTCCGTTAAGTCCTTAACTAATGAAAAACCTTAATCGGGAAAGTATAAGTTAAAGAATGAGTCCTATAAGCGTCTGGCTACAGGATTACGACCTAAAAAGTATATTTTGCTGACGATAGCGTTACTTTTATATTAAATAGGCTAAAGGGGCGACGAAGCGAACGAGATTACGATTAATCGTTAACAGGTATGTAAAGTTGTCCCTTCTTTCTTTTGGCATGTCTTAGATTTAAGTGATATATGATATGAGCATTGGGGTAATTCTATTCATAAGTTCAAATGTCATTCATGATTCGTATTCACTTCTTGATGTTAGAACTCTTAAAATAATGGAGCTTGCCTCTCAAGTTTTCCATACGTTGGATGGTAGTCGATATATATAAGCTCCCATTCTTAGAAACTCTACGACGACTATTGTCCTTGACTTCTATAAGCTATTTCATATTATCTTGATACATGTCTATGATTCCTAAGGCTCTATTGATATAGTCCATAATGACATTTAAAGGATACTCAACATGACTACCGCCTTTGATACTCGAGTGTTAGATATTCTACTTATTCTATCGAGTCTCAGATGATGATTTAGTTGCATATGGTTGCTCATGATATTCTACTCGTGCATACTGTTACTGTATCATTCACCGAGTCCCGGGCCGGGTATGTTCTCGTGCATAGTTTCGCTGCATTGTTCACCGAGTCCATAATGGGCCGGGTACGGTATATGTATATGATGATATGATTATGGCACCGAGTCCCATAATGGGCCGGGTACGGTATATATATATGATGATATGATGATATGATTATGGCACCGAGTCCCATGATGGGCCGGGTATGGTATACGTGTACACAATTTTATTTACCGAGTCCCATAATGGGCCGGGTACGGTATATGTATATGATGATATGATAATATGATGACATGATGATATGATAATACGATATTATTCACCGAGTCCCATAATGGGCCGGGTACGGTATATGATAATGATATGCATGATTTTGTTTCATAAGGCACAGGTACAGTGATATCTCGATTATCATACTTGTCTCCTGGAATCTCTACTTCAGTTATGATCTTTCTTATTGTATTTCATGCTTTATATACTCAGTACATATCTCGTACTGAACCCCTCTTCTTTGGGGGCTGCGTTTCATGCCCGCAGGTACAGATACTCGCTTTGGTGATCCTCCAGCTTAGGACTCTTACTCAGCTGTCTTGGAGTGCTCCATTGTTCCAGAGCCTAGACTTTTGGTACAGATCCTTTTGATGTATATATATATGTTTATCCAGGGGTACGGCGAGGCCCTGTCCCATCATATGTCACTGTTGATACTCTTAGAGGTCTGTAGACATATGTGTGGGTTGTGTATAAGTTCTATTCAGCTTTGTCTAAACGTTGTGCCATGTATATGTTCGTCTATAATGGAAGCCTTGTCGGCTTGCATATGACATGATATTGATGTGTAGTGGCAGCCTTGTCGGCTTGCGTATCATTTTATGATCTGATTAGTTGTGACTCCTCAGGAGACAGTCTATCTGGATATATATATATATATGATGACGTTATGAACCGTTAGAGTTCTTTCGTAAGTTTCCATATTGTTCGTAGTTTCAGTTTGGCTATACCTAACAAGTACGTATACGGGTGTCCAGGTCGGGCACTAGTCATGGCCCACGGGGTTGGGTCGTGACACATATGGCTTTTGGCCATCATAAGAGACTTCATATGCAAACAATTTAGCAAGAAAAGTATCTACCAAAGTAATACCATCAACATAGCTATCATCGAGATCACTCACAACATCAAAGTCAAGCTTGTCGATTGACATAGGGCTACTCAAGGATGATACTATACTCTTAGCACGAAGATAACTTTCCTCACTAGTGTTCTCATCGAGAAATGGATCACTTGAATAAAGCCAAGCATGAATATCATCATCATAAATGGGAGGAGAATCATACAAGGACTCACTATCAATGCCAACATTGCAAGAATAATCTTTAGTTGGGTATCGCAAATAATTGAGCAAATCAAATTCTTCCTCAACCAAAGGATCATCCTTTTTCAAGAGAGAGAGGTCCACATCAACTAGGGAATAATTAGTACAACCTTCATCCAAATCTATGTTCTTAATGGCATTCATGAAATAGAACAAAGAATGAAATTTTATCATGCTATCTTTCCTTTCAAGCAAACTACTCTTTCTACTCTTGTCAACACATGACATAGCATTTGCATTCTTCAAACTCAACTCAAAGTCACTTGTACAACTAGAGTTCATGCCTTTGCAAGAAATGGGATCAAGACAACTACATTCACTTCGGTTAATAAGACAAGGAGACGAATCATCAATATTACACAAAAACAATCCACCATTCACATTCAAGGTGTCAACAATATGACCATTCTCTTCACAAGTGTCAACACTAGATGGACACAGATTAATCTTGTAAGAAGATTCAATTCGGTCATCAAAAGGATCAACTAGCGTATGACCACTTTCATTTATAACATCATAAACACCTGAAGTATTAGGGATAGATATCTTACCTTGATGTTCAAGACAAAGGTCTTCTTCCATGGACTCACTTCTTTCCTCCAAGTATGGAAGTTCTTCACATTAGGACTCTTTTAGAAAATCTTTTCTTTGGGAACCTACAAAAGTGTCTACACAATGTGGTATGGGAAGCTCCCCTTCTTGAGGCACGGTCACACATGTTAACACCTTTCTTGCCAAGCAAAGTGGGATAGTGATATCACCATCATTTTGTCCTTCATTACTTCCAAGTTCATCATTCTCATAATTACCCTCATTATCTCTTTCCTCACATCCTCCCTTATTATTACACCCCGGAACCTTGGGTTGCTAAGCAATGAAGGGACTAACGAAAATTAAGCCAAATATGATGTCCCTACAAGTAAGAAGGGATATATAATAATCCCAACGTAAATTTTCGGAGAAGTTAAAGGCAAGGGAGAAAAAGTCTGTTAAATGAAAGTTCACTGCAGTCCTGCAAAAAGGGGGGTTTGACGGTCATCCTTTGTACCGTCGAACAGGTTGACGCCACATCGATGGTACCGTAAAACTGAGCTGGAACGAAGACCGCTCGATGCACAGGTCGATGCTCCGTCGATCAGTTCGACGGACCGTCCTTCTCACCATCGAATGAGGAGAAATGACAGATTGTTCATTGGAAATTTGATGATATCGACGGTCAGATCGACGTCCCGTCGATCAAATCGATGCTCCATCGATCGTACCGTAAATCACAGACGGGATTGATTTCATGAATTAATATAAGACCCTCCTCCATTTTTATTTCATTTCATCTCTCACTCTCTTCTCTCCAAGAACTCTCTAGAACCTTCTCCACCATTCTTCCACAAGAAATAAAAGGAAATCCATGGTCAACTACACCAAATACATGAAATCAAGTTTGTGAAACCCATTAAAAGTTCATCTAAGCCAAAACAAAACTCAAGAAGAGTGAGTTAGGGTTTTGGTGCAAGAAGAGAAGTTCCACTCAAAAGTTGTTCATCCATAATTAGGTGAGTTTTATGACCCTTTTTATATGGTTTGAGTGGTTGAAAGTTGAAACACTTGAATTGTGGAAAGACCTAGAAATTGGGTCATGAATGTGTGAATAGTGATTGGTGTGAATTATGAATGTTGGTATGCTGTGATTGTGAAAATGTTATAAGTGACATTTAGACCATGAAATAAGTATTATATATGAGAAAACGCGATAACGAGTTATAATCATAATTGTGGAGAAATATAAGAGAAATGGTGAATTGTGGTAAAAGTAGATAAATGATGATTGTTGTTGCTATATTGTGGATGTTGTTATTAACATTGGGAGTTGACATAGAATGTGGGAAAAGTAGTATAAACAAAGGAAGTGCTGCCCAATTTTCCCTAGAAATAGTGAACGGGTCTTATAGACGATTAACTAATGTTAGTGCGAATTTTGTCTTGAAGGTAGAAACGTGATATCGAGGGGGAACAAGCAAGCGATAGCTTAGCTAAACGACAAAGGTATGTGAGGCTAGTCCTTTCCTTCTATGGCATGAGTCCTATAATGTAACTTTCTTTCTTCTCCATGAATCTCTTAAGTTCCGAAAAGATACGAGCTGATATCCCTAATTTGCTACACAAGGTAATGAGTTAGAGTATAGGAATTCTAAATTTTCATGATATGATGTCATTGATGCTTACACTCACCTCATATACTCTTCCCTTCAAGGTGAGGTTGAATGTTAACGAGTGCCCATAATGGAATCGGGGGATCACGACCTTACGTCACCCCGATATAATGTAGTTGTTCTTGAGGCCTATGCATGTATTGTGATAAGCATACTATGATGAGCATGTATGACGATGATGACATAACACTGCACCTATTTGGCCGGGCAGTCACCGCTAAGGCGGGCAGCTATACTATACACCATGGCCAAATGGCATGAGCAGACACCACTAGTGGGCGGCAGGAGATGATACCCCGGACGCGGGAGGCCTAGACGCAGACTAAAGCTAATGATTATCACACCGATCCAATATGGACGGGAAGCTTATACATATATGCATTTATGATATGATGATAATTATGAGTAAGTTAGTATGCATCATTTTTTTTCTATGTGACAGTCAGATACAGATGTTCCTCATTGATGCTTCCTTTATTTCACTGATGTGATATTATTGCTTATGCCTCTCATACTCAGTACAATGTTCATACTGACGTACTTTTTCTTTGGACGATGTGTTCATGCCCACAGGTAGATAGGGAGGTGATCTTGCCCTAGATTCGTAGGAGCTGTCGGCTGTTGAGAGCACGCTTTTGTCCCGGAGGTGCTTATGGTCTTCCTTTTTCTGTACATATATTTTTTGGGCACGACGGGGTCCTGTCCCGTCCATATGTCTAGTACTCTAGTAGTGGCTCATAGATGCGCAGTGTGGGTTAGATGGTGTCATGAGGTGCTATTATATGTATATATATTACTTTGGAGGCCGAGAGGCATATGTATATAAAGGTATTTACGTTCTCATATAAGATATGATTTTCCTATAATTTGAGTATAATCTTGATAAAAGCATTAGCTGAGAGTGATAAGCAGTAGAATAAGGGGTGCTCGGTGGTTAGCCCCGGTTACTCGTCGCGGCCCCTGGTGGGGTCCTGACAAAAGTGGTATCAGAGCAGTTCAGTCGCAGTTCAGTCCTAGGAAGTGTCTATGAGCCGTGTCTAGTAGAGTCTTGTTTATGGTGTGTTGCGCGCCACATCAATAAACAAGAGCTATAGGGCATTTAGGAAAACTGACCATCCTTCTTCTTATGAAATCGTGCGATAGAGCCGTGTCTAATATTTTATCCTCCCTAATAGTGTGTTGTGATTTCAGAATGCCGCCAAAGGGAAAAGCTACAGCTGCCCAGAAGGGCAAGACTACAACGAACAGACGAGTAGTAAGAGAGCCGCCAACAGATATAGAAGGGGCGAATCACACAATGAGGCCTTATCTAATACTTCTACTACCCCGCCTAATGTGGAAGAGCTAAGAGGAGCTCCAGCTCCAATCCCTCGTCCAGTTGCTTCGGGTCAACAAGTGATCGAGGCCATACATCTACTGACACAGTTAGTTGCCGCTCAGGCAGAACGGCAAAATGCGAGTTCAAGTGATCGGGCAACAAGTACCAAAGCCCGTGATTTTATGAGTCTAAACCCTCCGGAGTTCTTCGAGTCGATGCCGGAAGAAGACCTGCAAAGTTTTATAGATGAGATGTTGAGGACATTGAAGATTGTCCATGCCTCCGAAACTGAATCCGTGGAGTTGGCATCCTATAGGCTCTGGGATGTGGAAGTCTTATGGTATAACAACTGGGTATTGTCAAGAGAAGAGAATGCACCTCCTCCGGTTTGGCAAGAATTCGTTGATGCCTTCATCCGCCACTATTTGCCACCCAAGGTCCACCGAGCTAGAGCAGACAGATTTCTAAATTTAAGCAAGGGAGTATGAGTGCCCGGGAGTATAGCCTGCAATTTAATTCTCTGGCTAGATATGCCCCGGCTATGGTGGCTGACATAGGAGATCGGGTGTATAGATTCGTGAGTGGCTTAGGGCAACATATATTCAAAGATTGCTTGACAGCTTCGCTATAAGATGGGATGGATATTTCTCGGATACAGGCCCATGCCCAGAATTTAGAGGGGCGACAACAACCACAAAGAGATGATCGTGATATTGATAGGCGACAGAGCAAGAGGGCTAGGTCCATGGGGGCAGGCAGTGATTATAGAGGGGGACCAATGCAGGCATCTTCTAGGCATTCGGGCCAGTCGGTGACTAGCGCACCTCCTCGGTTTACGGGTAGGAGATTCGATTGCTCCTTTCGTTCAGGACAGGGTCAGAGTTCGAGGGCCTCAGATTCTCAGTTCAGGGAAGATTATAGTCAGAAGAGACCCTCAGTACCACGATGCAGCCAATGCGGTAGACTACATTCCAGCCAATGTCACCAAGGTTCGGATGCTTGCTATACTTGCGGTCAGGTGGGGCACATGATGAGAGATTGCCCGTCGGCGAGTGGCAGAGTTGGGGTTCAGCCCATAGGTTCGGCAGCTGGTTCTTCCACAGTGCGCCCGGTAGGGCAGACTCCTCAGATGTCAGCGGACCGAGGTAGAGGCAGAAGGGCAGCATCTACTTCAGGTGCTACTCAGCCCAGTATATATGCTCTAGCCGGACGGCAGGATCTTGAGTCCTCCCCCGATGTGGATACAGGTATATTATGCATATTTTCTTATGATGTGTATGCCTTGATAGATCCGGGTTCCACTTTTTCTTACATTACCCTGTACGTTGCTAGTCGTATTGGGGTGAAACCTGAGCCAATCAAGCCTTTTGAGGTGTCTACTCCGATTGGTGATCCCGTGATAGCTACACAAGTGTATAGAAATTGTGTGATAGTGGTGTGTGATCGTCAAACTAAAGCTGATTTAGTTGAGCTCGAAATGTTGGAATTCGATGTGATCATGGGTATAGATTGGTTGGCCTCATGGTATGCTAATGTTGATTGTCGAACGAAAGTAGTTTGGTTCCAATTTTTGGTAGAAACCGTGTTGGAGTGGAAGGGTAATACAGCGTCTCCAAGAGGTAGGTTCATTTCCTATCTCAAGGCCAGAAAGATGATAGCAAAAGGCTACATTTATCATCTAGTCCGAGTTCAGGATACCGAAGCTAAGTTGCCAACTTTCCAATCTGTCCCGGTAGTGAATGAATTCCCAGATGTATTTCCAGATGAGATTCCAGGACTTCCTCCAGAAAGGGAGATTGACTTTGCTATTGATGTGTTGCCGGACACCAAGCCTATTTTTATACCTCCTTATCTAATGGCTCCGACAGAATTGAAAGAGCTAAAGGCGCAATTAAGAGATTTGCTCGAAAAGGGGTTTATCAGGCCCAGTTCATCGCCGTGGGGAGCGCCAGTCTTGTTCGTGAGAAAGCAAGACGGTTCTCTACGGATGTGCATCGATTATAGGCAGTTGAACAAGGTGACGATAAAGAACAAATATCCTCTCCCAAGAATCGACAATTTATTTGATCAGCTACAGGGTGCCAAGTGGTTTTCTAAAATAGACTTGAGGTCGAGTTTTCATCAAGTGAGGGTTAGAGAAGAAGATATTCCTAAGATAGCCTTCAGAGCGAGATATGGCCATTATGAGTTTCGGGTGATGTCATTTGGGTTGACTAATGCTCCGGCCGTGTTTATGAATTTGATGAATAATGTGTTCAGACCACTCTTGGACTTATTTGTAATAGTATTCATTGATGATATTTTGGTGTATTCTCGAACAGAATCAGAACATGCCGATCATTTGCGTATCGTACTTGGAATTCTTCGAGCACGAGAGATATATGCAAAATTTTCAAAATGTTAGTTTTGGCTGAATTCCGTAATATTTCTGGGCTATGTTATTTCAGGTGATGGTATTCGAGTTGATACTCAGAAAATTGAGGTTGTAAAGAATAGGCCGAGGTCTACGACGATTACCAAAGTTCGTAGTTTTCTGGGATTGGCAGGTTATTATAGAAGGTTCGTGGAGGGCTTCTCATCTATTTCAGCTCCATTGACGAAGCTAACCCAGAATTCGGCCAGATTTCAATGGAATGATGCTTGTGAACGCAGTTTTCAAACGTTGAAGGACAGATTAACCTCAGCCCCGGTCTTATCACTTCCCGAAGGTTAGATGGCTACGTGGTATACTGCGATGCTTCAGGTGTTGGGCTAGGATGTGTGTTAATATAGCACGGTAGAGTTATTGCTTATGCCTCGAGACAGCTGCGAAGGCATGAATAGAACTACCCAACTCATGATCTTGAATTGGCTGCAGTTATTCATGCGTTGAAGATATGGAGACATTATTTGTATGGCGTGCATGTTGATATCTATACAGATCACAAAAGTCTCCAATATATTTTCAAACAGAAGGTGTTGAACTTGCGACAGAGGCGGTGGTTAGAGTTGTTAAAGGATTATGATGTGAACATTTTATACCACCCCGGAAAGGCAAATGTGGTAGCTGATGCGCTTAGCAGCCGAACCATGGGTAGTTTATGTGAAGTCTCTCCGGAAAAGAAAGAGATAGTTCATGAACTTTACTAGCTAGCCAACCTCGGAGTGCGGGTAATTGATACAGGTAGTGCAGGGATTAGCATTAATGATCCCGCGATTTCGTCTCTGAACACGGAAGTGAAAGAGCGTCAGTATGAAGATCCGCGGTTGAGCCACTACAGAGACGCATTCCATGGAAAGGAGAGATCTCAATTTAAAGCTTTGATGGATAAAGTCCTTAGATACCATGACAGGCTGTGTGTCCCGAATGTTGACGAATTGCGCCGATGAATTCTAGAAGAAGCCCATTACTCTCGGTATTCTATCCACCCAGGCGCAACAAAGATGTACCACGACCTCAAATTGATATATTGGTGGGATGGCATGAAAAGAGACATAGCAGAGTTCGTAGCCCAATGCCCAAATTGCCAAAAAGTAAAGAACGAACACCAGAAGCCAGGAGGGCTATTGCAGGCAATGGAAATCCCTACTTGGAAGTGGGAAATCATCAATATGGATTTCATTGTGGGACTACCCGTTCCCGAAGCAACTATGACTCTATATGGGTAATTGTGGACAGCTTAACAAAGGCATCTCATTTTCTTCCAGTCAAGACCACATACTCCGCCGAAGATTATGCGAGGTTGTATCTCAAGGAGATTGTGCGACTCCAGGGTGTTCCATTATCCATCATTACAGACAGGGGAACACCATTTACCGCCAAATTCTGGAAATCCTTTCAAGAGGGCCTAGGTACCCAGGTGAAGCTTAGCACAGCATTCCATCCGCAGACTGATGGGCAGGCCGAACGTACTATTCAGACCTTGGAAGACATGCTTCGAGCGTGTGTGCTAGATTTCGGTGGTAGTTACGATGATCATCTACCCTTTATTGAGTTCACTTATAATAATAGCTACCATTTGACTATCCAAATGGCTCCGTATGAAGATTTATATGGGAGAAAGTGTAGGTCCCCAATTGGGTGGTTCGAAATAGGGGAAGTACAGTTAATAGGCCCGGAAGTGATTCAGCCAGCAGTAGAAAAAGTTAAAGTAATCCGGGATCGGTTGATGACAGCTCAAAGCCGCCAAAAATCTTACGCGGACAACCGCCGACGAGACTTAAAGTTTCAGGTTGATAATTGGGTATTTTTGAAGGTGTCGCCAATAAAAGGAGTGATGAGATTCGGCAAGAAAGGGAAGTTAAGTCCTCGATAAATCGGACCTTACAAAATTATCCGTGAGGTCGGCCAAGTAGCCTATGAATTGGAATTGCCTGCAGAGCTTGAATCAGTTCATCCAGTCTTTCATGTCTCAATGCTCCGCAAGTGTGTTGGAGATCCCAAGAGAATTGTTCCTATAGGTGATATACAAGTGACAGAAAAGCTAGAGTATGAAGAAGTACCCATTTACATATTAGATAGACAAGTACGCAGACTTCGAAACAAAGAAGTGGCTTCAGTCAAGATCTTATGGCGGAATAACAATCGAGAAGAGATAACTTGGGAAGCAGAAGAGAAAATGAAATCTAGGTATCTGTGCTTATTCCAAACCCCAGGAGTGGTCCAAGACGAAACGCCGACACTACAAGGTATGTATGCAGTAAATGAAGTGTAATAATTATAGTATCTGAATACCCCTACTCCCATCATTACTCAGGAATTATGCCCCCTATTATTCGGCAGCCTTCGTAAGTCTTTCTTAGAGTATTATGGTGTTGTCGCCCTGTGAGGCCAATTTATTATGGGTTGTTGTGACTAGATGATAGAGCCACATTATAGGGGAAACTCTGGAAAAATCTTTGTAGAATTCCCGAGTACTTAACATTCGAGAACGAATGTTCCAAAAGGGGGGAAGAATGTTACACCCCGGAACCTTGGGTTGCTAAGCGATGAAGGGACTAACGAAAATTAAGGCGAATATGATGTCCCTACAAGTAAGAAGGGATACTTAAGAATCCCAACGTAAATTTTCAGGGAAGTTAAAGGTAAGGGAGAAAAAGTCCATTAAATGAAACTTCACCGCAGTCCTGCAAAAAGGGGGGTTCGACGGTCGTCCTTTGTACCGTCGAACAGGTCGACGCCTCGTCGATGGCGCCATAAAACTGAGCTGGAATGAAGACCACTCAACAAACATGTCGACGCTCCATCGATCAGTTCGGCGGACCGTCCTTCTCACCGTCGAATGAGAAGAAATGATAGATTGTTCACTGGAAATTTGACGATATCGATGGGTCGAATGAGGAGAAATGACAGATTGTTCACTGGAAATTTGACGAGAAATGACAGATTGTTCACTGGAAATTTGACGATATCGACGGTCAGATTGACGTCTCGTCGATCAAATCGACGTTCCTTCGATCGCACCGTACATCACGGACGAGACTGATTTCATGAATTAATATAAGACCCTCCTCCATTTTTATTTCATTTCTTCTCTCACTCTCATCTCTCCAAGAACTCTCTAGAACCTTCTCCACCATTCTTCCACAAGAAATCAAAGGAAATCCATGGTCAACTACACCAAATACATGAAATCAAGTTTATGAAACCCATTAAAAGTTCATCTAAGCCAAAAAAAACTCAAGAAGAGTGAGCTAGGGTTTTGGTGCAAGAAGAGAAGTTCCACTCAAAGGCTGTTCATCCATCATTAGGTGAGTTTTATGACCCTTTTTATATGGTTTGAGTGGTTGAAAGTTGAAACACTTGAATTGTGGAAAGACCTAGAAATTGGGTCATGAATGTGTGGATAGTGATTGGTGTGAATTATGAATGTTGGTATGCTGTGATTGTGAAAATGTTATAAGTGACATTTAGACCATGAAATAAGTATTATATATGAGAAAACGCGATAACGAGTTATAATCATAATTGTGGAGAAATCTAAGAGAAATGGTGAATTGTGGTAAAAGTAGATAAATGATGATTGTTGATGCTATATTGTAGATATTGTTATTAACGTTGGGAGTTGACATAGAATGTGGGAAAAGTAGTATAAACAAAGGAAGTGCTGCCCAATTTTCCCTAGAAATAGTGAACGGGTCTTATAGACGATTAACTAATGTTAGTGCGAATTCTGTCTTGAAGGTAGAAACGTGCTATCGAGGGGGAACAAGCAAGCGATAGCTTAGCTAAATGACAAAGGTATGTGAGGCTAGTCCTTTCCTTATATGGCATGAATCCTATTATGTAACTTTCTTTCTTCTCCATGAATCTCTTAAGTTCCCAAAAGATACGAGCTGATATCCCTAATTTGCTACACAAGGTAATGAGTTAGAGTATAGGAATTCTAAATGTTCATGATATGATGTCATTGATGCTTACACTCACCTCATATACTCTTCCCTTCAAGGTGAGGATGTTAATGAGTGCCCATAATGGAATCGGGGGATCACGACCTTACGTCACTCCGATATAGTGTAGTTGTTCTTGAGTTCTATGCATGTATTATGATAAGCATACTATAATGAGCATGTGTGATGATGATGAAATAACACCGCGCCTAATTGGCCGGGCAGTCACCGCTAAGGCAGGCAGCTATACTATTCACCATGGCCAAATGGCATGGGCAGACACCACTAGTGGGCGGCAGGAGATGATACCCCGGATGCGGGAGGCCTGGATGCAGGCTAATGCTAATGATTATGTCACGACCTAGCCCCGTGGGCAATGACCAGTGCCCGAGCTGGAAACCCATATCTGTACCTATTAGACATAGTCAGACTGACACTATAGACAACATGGGAATCGACATAGACCCAAAGGTTCACAATGTCACATATCACGATAATCCGTCTCCTGAGGAGTCACAACCAATCACAATGTAATAAAATACGCAAGCTGACAAGGCTGTCACTATATATCATTATAATATGCAAGCCGACAAGGCTGCCACTACATGTCAATAACATATTCAAGCCGGCAAGGCTGCCAAAACAAACGGAAACGTTCACAACAAACTATATAGACACAGCTGATCATAATTTATATACAACCTACACACACATGTCTACAGACCTCTAAGAGTATCACCAGTGAAATATGACGGGACAGGGCCCCGCCGTACCCCTGGACAAACATATGTATATACATCAGAAGATCTGTACCAAAAGTCTAGGCTCCGGGACAATTGAGCTCTCCCAGATGGCTGACTGGAAATCCTAAGCTGGGGATCACCGAATCGAGTGTCTGTACCTGCGGGCATGAAACGCAGCCCCCCGAAGAAAGGGGGGTCAGTACAAGATATGTACTGAGTATGTAAAGCATGAAATACAGTAAAGAGGATCATAACTGAAATAGGGAGTACAAGAGACAAGTATAACATCCAGAATACCAAAACACTTGCCCTTTTGAAACATAAATCATGCATGTCAATATCATATATCATACCTAGCCCTTTATGGGACTCAGTGAATAAAGTCATCATATACCATCCTGGCCGCCATAAACATATCATCATGTCATCATATCCTCATATCATCATATATATATATATATATATACTGTACCCGGCCCTCTAGTGAGGGACTCGGTGAACAATGCAGTGAAACGGTGCACGATAACATACCCGGCCCGGGACTCGGTCAAAGACATATTGAGGCATGCACGAGCAGAGTAGTGAGCAACCATATACAGACTAAATCATCATTAGAGACTCAAACAGAATAAGTAGAATGAATTAACACTTGAGTATCAATGGCGACAGTCATATCAAGTATCCCTCGAATGTCATTATGGATTATAGCAAAAGGAACTTCAGAAATCATAGACACTTATCAAAACCATATGAAATAGCTTATGGAAATCAAAAACTTAATCATCCTAGTGTCTCTAAGAATAGGAACTTCTTTGGGATCATATATACGTCATCTGTTTGTTTCATAAAGATCATGCTAAAAAGAAAGAAGGGTTAGCTTTACATACCTGTTATAGGTTAACCGTAATCAAGTTCGCTTCGTCGCCCCCTTTAGCATATTCGATATGACAGTAACGCTATCGTTAGTAAACTATACTTTCTAGCTTATAAATCTGCAACCAATTACCTATAGGAATCATTCTTCAATTCATACTTTCTTGATTAGGATTTTTATTAGTTAAGAACTTAACGGAAATCGGGCAACATTTCCCCTATATGACTCGCCTAACCTGAACTTCCAATTAACCTCCTGTTATCACAGCAATACCAACAACGAAAGTAAATAGAAATATTCATATATATCCTTACAATCCAGCCCATAAACAACTCAAACAATCCAATTACCTTTCTTAATCCTTTTCCAATCCAAATCATTAACATTTAAGATCATACGCCAAACAGATCAACATACGCTTTATATAAGATACGTTATACACTTCCTTCTTCCAAATTTAGGAGCCATATCAACGACAACACAACAACAACATGAACAACAACATATGAACATAAACCACACTTTTAATCTTTTCAACTCAACATTTCCATATAAAAACTACAACTCCTAATAACAACGAATTCATGCAATTTCTTACTCCCAATTTCATCTAATCCAATTTTAATCCATTCATTACAACACCATTAATACAATTACACCATAAAGTGAGAAAATCTTACCTTAATTTAATCGGAGGAAATTCTACACTTATTTGCTCCAATTTCACTATTTCTTTTTCTGCAATTTAATACCCAATGTTGCCATCACCTCCTTGAATTTGCAGATCACCTTGGAACTTAATCAAAACAAGCAAAATTAATTTTTTTCTCATCAACCATGGCTGGCCGAGAGCTTGGCAGCCATGGCAATGTTCCTTTTTTTTTCTTTCTAGCTTTCTACTTGCAAAATGAAAGTGAATTGCCTAATTAGTCATCAACTTAAGTATATATATATATGGTGCCTCGCCCTTGGACACGTGTTTCCCCCTATAACTCACCAATTTTTGTTTCTTGATTTATTATTATTTTTTAATTAACTACGGGTGGGGCCTACTCAAAGCATAATTAACTTAATTGATCTTAATTAATCACTAATCCCTACTTAATAATCTAATCATAGTTAATTAGTCCCTAATCTCCAATAATATTTCTATACTAATTGAAATTTCTAAACAGCTCGCACTAATTAAAATTGAGAATTAAAAGTCCCTATTTCATATCTAAAAATAATCTCGTCCTTAACTTATGTCGATTAGCTTGCGAATAATTCGACGTACAAAAATACGGGATATAACAGATTATCACACCGATCCAATATGGATGGGCAACTTATACATTTATGCATTTACGATATGATGATAATTATGAGTAAGTCAGCATGTATCACTTCTTTTCTATGTGACAGTCAGATACAGATGTTCCTCATTGATGCTTCCTTTATTTCACTGATGTGATATTATTGCTTATGCCTCTCATACTCAGTACAATGTTCGTACTGACGTCCTTTTTCTTTGGACGTTGTGTTCATGCCCACAGGTAGACAGGGAGGTGATCTTGCCTCAGAATTGTAGGAGCTGTCAGCTGTTAAGAGCACTCCATTGTCCCGGAGGTGCTTATGGTCTTCCTTTTTCTATACATATATGTTTTTGGCACGACGGGGTCCTATCCCGTCCATATGTCTAGTACTCTAGTAGAGGCTCGTAGATGCACAGTGTGGGTTAGATGGTCTCGGGAGGTGCTATTATATGTATATATATTACTTTGGGGGCCGAGAGGCATATGTATATAAAGGTATTTACGTTCTCATATAGATATGATTTTCCTATAATTTGAGTATAATATTGATAAAAGCATTAGCTGAGAGTGATAAGCAGTAGAATGAGGGGTGCTCGGTGGTTAGCCCCGGGTACTCGTCGCGGCCCCTGGTCGGGTCGTGACACTTATAATCACCACAAGTGTCTCTCAAAATAAAGGCTCTTTGATTAGGGCATTCACTTGCTCTATGACCAAAGCCGTGACATTTAAAACATTGGATGGGAGAGTCTTTGGACCTCCTTCCTTTGGGGCAAACTTTAGGGGTTGTTTATCAACTTGCTTCTCAATTTGAGCATTCTTTTCGAAATGGTTCTTGGTTTCTTGCATGGTGCCATTACACTTTTACCAATTTAAGGAAGAAGTTCCTCCTTCTTTGTTATTGTTCCATGAACTCACATAACCCCTCGACTTATTGATTTTGTCTTCCTTGAGACCCTCCTCTATCTCAATAGCCGCTTGAAGGGTTTCTTTTGTCACACCCTAATCTTACCAGTGTGTGATGGGCACCCGACCCCATATTCGAAGCCGAGCGAACCCGCTGACTCTTATTACACACATAGTCTCTTTGAACTCTTAAATCAAATCAGAATGAAACACATAGGAAAGACTTTCAGAAACTCTCTTTATCGTTCTTAAGTCAAGTAAAATCTGCTATCACATGAAATCTGTATCATAAAGCATATTAGTACATCGGCTTACAGAGCCGCTTACAAGACTGACTTTCTATACCCACGACTCTGTCTGCAAAGTCTCTAACATTAATCAGAAATCATAACATATGTACTCAGACTCGGCAACACTCTGAAAGGAAGTGGAGCACGCCAACTCCGCTAGAACATCTTCTATAGTGGCTTCTACTCATCTGGGTGTACCTGCGCGGCCTAAAACGCAGCCCCCGAAGAAAGGGGTCAGTACGGAATATGTACCGAGTATGTAAGGCATGAAATACAGAAAACAGAAACATAACCGGAACAACGGTACAAAAAGTAAGTACATTAGCCAGAATACCAAGGTGCTTATTTTCCGAACGTAAATCATGCATACCGATGTCATATGTCAGAAGAAGTACAGAAAATGAGTAAATCCTCCAGAGTGTCAAAATACTTACTTTCCAAACACAGATCATGCATGCCGACATCATATGTCATCATATACATATACATATAACAGATCCCGGCCCTCTAGTGAGGGACGCGGTGGATGGAGTCGTCATGTATGCTGACATCATATATCATATATGCATATAATTGATAGTGCTGTGGGATGTACAACCCGATCCATATATCAATATAATAGTGCCGAGGAACGTACGACCCGATCCATAAATATAATATATTAGTGCCGAGGAACGTTCGACCCGATCCATAAATATAATATATTAGTGCCGAGGAAAGTTCGGCCCGATCCATAAATATATTGCTGCGGAACGTGCAGCCCGATCCATATTTATATATTGCTGCGGAACGTGTAGCCCGATCCATATATATATATTGCTGCGGAACATGCAGCCCCATCCATATATATATTGCTGCGGAACGTGCAGCCCGGTCCATATATAAATATATTATATTGCTGCGGAACGTGCAGCCCGATCCATATATACATATATTAGTGCCGAGTATAACATAGTGCGCACAATGACATAACCGGCCCGGGACTCGGCGAAAGATATAACGATAGTATGCACGAGCGGAGTAGTAAGAGACCATATGCATATAAATCAATTCTATGACTCGATTGACAAGTATACTTACCGACATCTGAAGGCTTAGAAACAAGTTTCGGGTCAATCCGATTTAGTATAAGGAAGCTATGGGCATTTTAAGTACAGAACCTTTTACGAACGTTTCGGAAGCTATTTTTGGAAAATCAAAGCAATAACCATGTTAGGTACCTTTCGAATATCGTTATGGATCAAATCAAATAGAGCTTTTGGAACCATATGTACGTATCAAAATATATCAAAGACTCAATGGAATAATCAAACGTGTTATCATTTGAAAATCAAGACATTAGTTATATCAATTATCTCTTGAATGCCATTCGGAAACATATCAAATAGATCTTCGGACATCATAGATACGCATCAAAACCATATGAAATAGCTTATGGAAGTCAAGAATATTAGCCATCCTAGTGGCTCTAAGAATAGGAATTTCTTTGAAATCATACATATACGTCATTTGTTCGTTTCATAAGGATCATGCCAAAAGAAAGAAAGGGTAAGCCTTACATACCTTGCCCGCTTTCTACGCTAATCCGAACTTAAGTCTTTGGCTTCGCAAGATCTACAACAATATTCATACACACCAAACATTAGCCATAAACACTTAAGAGTCCAATTCTAAACCAACACTTTATTTACAGAAATTTCGGCAGCATTTTCCATGTAAATACAACCATCCCCGAGAATCCAACTCGGCTAAATCATCAACAACAAATCCGAGAATTTAACTCGGCCAAATTATCAACAACAATACCAACAGTTATTCTAACAATATCCACAATCAATTCAAAAAGCATACTAACGCTAGCAACTTCTTTCTACAAACTTCGACGGCGTTTCATTTACGTTCAATTCATAATTGCTTACATATTCAAGTACTAATCCGCAACCATTCAAACAATATTCAAGAATACTTCAAACAATCTGTACAGTATTCAAAACAATCCAACGAATATGCCATTCCACCCGAAACCTCCCAAATGGAACAAGAACAACAACAACACATTTCCTTGCTTCAAATTCATGAACTACACCAACAATTCACACACTAACAACATTATCTTCCATAAATACAAGAAACTACATTCAAATTACATTGGCTTCTAAAACAACTCTCCAATACTTACAATTCAACTAGAATCATCAAACTTTCATTATCAACATAGAATCCACAACAACAACAACCAAAACACTAGATAAAATTGATTCATTCTCTTCTATACCACACAATAACCACACGGCCACAATACTATATATACACGGCCACAACATAACATCCATATTTTCATAAATTTCATCCATTTCTACATACTACCACATACACAACCATCCATAACATATAAAAGAAGATTAATTCTTACCTTTTTCCCTTAACTTCTCACTTGGCTATGGTTATGAACTTGCAACAAAGAGGGGTCTACTTGCTCCAACAATCATACCACGTTATAGAGGGCCTTCTAATTGCTTGAATTGCTAGAAGAAAATAATTTCCATATTCGGAGCCGAGCAAACCCGCTGACTCTTATTACACACATAGTCTCTTTGAACTCTTAAATCAAATCAGAATGAAACACATAGGAAAGACTTTCAGAAACTTTCTCTTTATCATTCTTAAGTCAAGTAAAATCTGTTATCACATGGAATCTGTATCATAAAGCATATTAGTACATCGGCTTTCAGAGCCGCTTACAAGACTGACTTCCTATACCCACGACTCTGTCTGCAAAGTCTCTAACATTAATCAGAAATCATAACATGTGTACTCAGACTCGGCAACACTCCGAAAGGAAGTGGAGCTCGCCAATTCCGCTGGAACATCTTCTATAGTGTTTTCTACTCATCTGGGTGTACCTGCGCGGCATGAAACGCAGCCCCCGAAGAAAGGGGGTCAGTACGGAATATGTACCGAGTATGTAAGACATGAAATACAAAAAACAGAAACATAACCGGAACAACGGTACAAAAAGTAAGTACATTAGTCAGAATACAAAGGTGCTTATTTTCCGAACGTAAATCATGCATACTGATGTCATATGTCAGAAGAAGTACAGAAAATGAGTAAATCCTCCAGAGTGCCAAAATACTTACTTTCCAAACACAGATCATGCATGCCGACATCATATGTCATCATATACATATACATATAATAGATCCCGGCCCTCTAGTGAGGGACGCGGTGGATGGAGTCGTCATGTATGCTGACATCATATATCATACATGCATATAACTGATAGTGCTGTGGGACGTACAGCCCGATCCATATATCAATATAATAGTGCCGAGGAACGTATGGCCCGATCCATAAATATAATATATTAGTGATGAGGAACGTTCGGCCCGATCCATAAATATATTGCTGCGGAACGTGCAGCCCGATCCATATATATATTGCTGCGGAACGTGCAGCCCGATTTCATATATATATATTGCTGCGGAAACGTGCAGCCCGATCCATATATATATTGCTGCGGAACGTGCAGCCCGATCCATATATATATATTACTGCGGAACGTGCAGCCCGATCCATATATATATTGCTGCGGAACGTGCAGTCCGGTCCATAAATACATATATTATATTGCTGCGGAACGTGCAGCCCGATCCATATATACATATATTAGTGCCGAGTATAACATAGTGCGCATAATGACATAACCGGCATGGACTCGGGGAACGATATAATGATAGTATGCACGAGCAGAGTAGTAAGAGACCATATGCATATAAATCAATTCTAAGACTCGATGGACAAGTATACTTACCGACATCTGAAGGCTTAGAAACAAGTTTCGGGTCAATCCGATTTAGTATAAGGAAGCTATGGGCGTTTTAAGTACAGAACCTTCTACGAACGTTTCAGAAGCTATTTTTGGAAAATCAAAGCAATAATCATGTTAGGTACCTTTCGAATATCGTTATGGATCAAATCAAATAGAGCTTTTGGAACCATATGTACGTATCAAAATATATCAAAGACTCAATGGAATAATCAAACGTGCTATCATTTGAAAATCAAGACATTAGTCATATCAATTATCTCTTGAATGCCATTCGAAAACATATCAAATAGATCTTCGGACATCATAGATACGCATCAAAACCATATGAAATAGCTTATAGAAGTCAAGAATATTAGCCATCCTAGTGGCTCTAAGAATAGGAATTTCTTTGAAATCATACATATACGTCATTTGTTCGTTTCATAAGGATCATGCCAAAAGAAAGAAAGGGTAAGCCTTACATACCTTGCCCGCTTTCTACGCTGATCCGAACTTAAGTCTTTGGCTTCGCAAGATCTACAACAATATTCATACATACCAAACATTAGCCATAAACACTTAAGAGTCCAATTCTAAACCAACACTTTATTTACAGAAATTTTGGCAGCATTTCCCCTGTAATACAACCATCCCCGAGAATCCAAATCGGCAAAATCATCAACAACAAATCCGAGAATTTAACTCGGCCAAATTATCAACAACAATACCAACAGTTATTCTAACAATATCCACAATCAATTCAAAAAGCATACTAACGCTAGCAACTTCTTTCTACAAACTTCGACGACGTTTCATTTACGTTCAATTCATAATTGCTTACATATTAAGTACTAATCCGCAATCATTCAAACAATATTCAAGAATACTTCAAACAATCCGTACAGTATTCAAAACAATCCAACCAATATGCCATTCCACCCGAAACCTCCCAAATGGAACAAGAACAACAACAACACATTTCCTTGCTTCAAATTTATGAACTACACCAACAATTCACACACTAACAACATTATCTTCCATAAATACAAGAAACTACATTCAAATTACATTGGCTTCTAAAACAACTCTCCAACACTTACAACTTCAACTACAATCATCAAACTTTCATTATCAACATAGAATCCACAACAACAACAACCAAAACACTAGATAAAATTGATTCATTCTCTTCTATACCACACAACAACCACACGGCCACAATACTATATATACACGGCCACAACATAACATCCATATTTTCATAAATTTCATCCATTTCTACATACTACCACATACACAACCATCCATAACATATAAAAGAAGATTAATTCTTACCTTTTTCCCTTAACTTCTCACTTGGCTATGGTTATGAACTTGCAACAAATAGGGGTCTACTTGCTCCAATAATCATACAACATTAAAGAGGGCCTTCTAATTGCTTGAATTGCTAGAAGAAAATAATTTTTGATCAAATTTTTCAAGGGGTCACTTTGGCTCTCCCATGGCCGAATGGCCTTCTCATTTTTTTCTTTCTCCAAGCTTCTTGAAATCTCTATGGATGAAGATGAGAAATATGACCATTAAGTCATCTTTTGGTCTTATTTATTAAACCTCCATGTGGGCCTAAGCCTACTCCCTATTGGACGGCCCACTTGGCCCCTTTTTGCTTCAAGACCTTTTTTTTTTTTTGGAATTCATGAAAAATTATTTTTCCAATTTCCAAATTTTCCCTTAGCCTTCCTCAATATTACCATGAACCACCTTGTAAATTTCCCTTTTTACCCTTAACCTTTCTCAATATTTCCATACTAATAAACAACTTGTTCATTAAAATAATTTTGGAAAATGGTCTTGCCCTTAACTTCTCGCAATTATCTCGAATTATCCGAACGTACAAAATACGGTCTATAACATCTTTAATGCTCCCATAGTTGTGGAGTCTCATTTAGGAGACAATGTCATCATTTAAACCGGCTCAGAACCGAGCCATTGCATTCAAATCATCCTCTTCAAAGTCAATTCTCATCTGTACAAGTTGGAACTCATCATAGTATTCTTCCACACTCTTTTTGAGTTGTTCTTGCTTGTAGCGTTCGGTGACATACTTACGCCCCATGGCGTCCTTCAGTTCATCCCAAGTAGGTGTGGGAGGAAGTCCATTAATTCTTCTTGCTTTCACTTGAGTTTCCCACCATGTGGAGGCGTACCCTTCTAGTTGAGCAATGGCGTAAGACGCCTTTTTCACCTCGGATATGTCATTCGTCAAGAAGATTCTATCATAATGCATCACCCAATCAAGGAATGTATCGGGGTCACTTTCTCCTTTGAAGGTCGGAAGAGTAACTTTAATGGAATTGAGACTTGTGTCTCGCCCTCCTCCATAACTATGGTTTCCATTCAAATCTCCATCGTCATCATAACCTCTATGGTCACGACCTTGGTACCCTTCACGAGTTTGGTACCCTTTTTGCCTACCCATGTAAGGGTTAGGACCATGCCTTCCATCCTTTCCTCGATAACCTCCTTGTGCTTGCCCTCGTGATGCAATCCAAATTACCATGGTGACGACTCAAGTGTTCAAGCTGAGGAGACCCAAATTGATGCCCGAAAGGATGTGGATTGAAGCCCAAGATCTGCCTCACAGAAAGAACAAGTCTAGTAGCCCATATTAGGACTTCTAGAAGCTCTAATGTGAACATGAGAGGCTGGACTAATGTGAACGAAGGAAGCTTCCCTTTTTGTGTTTTCTAGGCTTATTAAAGGCTATTTTGACTTTTAATATGTGTAGTGGCTTTCTAGGCTTCTAGGAGTATGCATTTTGTAGTCTTCTATGCACTTAGAAGACTACACTTCCATTTATTTCTTTTGACTAGTATATTTTAAGAACCTTATTTAAAGGTGCTTGTAATTCATTTGAAAGATACCTATCTTTGAATATTGAATATTATTAAAACCCTTTAGTCTTGAATGACTAGTACTAATTTGGTGGAGTCCAAATTGAACAACCCCCATTTGATCTAACAGTTTGCAAGAGATGGCTATTCTCTTGAGGATTGTTCGAATAGGATAGGTGCCTTTTGATCCTTTTGGGAGGTAACTAGGACTAGTTCTTCTAGTTATTGTCCAATTGTTATTCAAATTGTGTCTTCTTTCTATCTTTGTTATTTTTCTTGCATCACCTCGTGGCCTCCAACCTTGGTCACCATAACGTTCGTGCTCAAGTATAGCTTCCTCTATCTCTTCCTCATTTGGTTGTTAGATGTTTGGACGATTTCGGGGTGGCATTGGTGCATTTGGGTGTGGATCATTTAGGGTTGGGTCATTTGGATGTGGGTTGTTTGGGATTTGATCTTGTGGGGGTGGGTTGTTTCGTTGGCCTATGGGAATTTTGTTTGGTAGGGTGAGAGTTGTGTTTTGAGGTGTGTTTTGGGGAGTGGGGTTATATAGATGATGGAAGGTGCCAGGTTACAACGTAAGTGAAGTGCTTTGGGTAGCTCCACTTGTGCCTCCTTGGTATTGCTCTTGGGGTGAATAAGAGACATCCCTACTACCTCATTCAATTGCTTCCACCCTACTTCCCAAGTTTTCCATTCGATCATCCATACTCCTTACCTTGTCATTCAAGGCTTGCGAGGCCCTCATTACATCAACTAGTGTGAGTTCCCTGGTGCGAACTTGTGTTTCATCCTCCGTAGTTATGGTACCTATTCAAGACACTCGACAAAACGAGCAAACACGTTAGATTAGTAAAATCAACTCACAATCGCTCAAGTATGCGCACCTTTAATTGCCTCACCAATTGCTTCCGCCAAAGATTGTGTGCTTGTTAATGTTGACTCGTCACAAGGGTTCAAATTCTACTCTTGGTTAGAATAGATTCTTGTTAGACTAAGAAATACGGACGACTCAATTCAATCTAACAGACTTGAACCAAGAAATTAACAACGAAGCAAAAACAAAGAAAAGCACGAAAGAATTGGCACGAAAGAAATGCGGACACAAGAACTAGCAAACACAAGTAGGAACAACTACTAAATGGCTACTAGTTGAGAGACACAAGAAAATGGAATGCTAAAATCGGGAAATAAATAAAATTTCGGGCCCGGGTAGGTGGTAACTTGAAAACGTGGTCTTGAAGTTCCGATTGATCCAAGGTATCAATTTGAAATAATGAAAATTTAAATGGACGTCCCAATTTTTTTTTTGTTCCCTACCAAACGACTAGGGACACAAGACCAACAACTAAGGATTAAGAAATTTTTGAGAAATGGAAGTGGGATGAAATGAAATTTGGACTTAAAAAGGTACCTTGAGTATACGGTTTGAGCTTGACAAAATACGGTCTGTATTATGGTTTACGGTCCGTATTTCATGTCTGTTTTTAGTGATGCCTTAAAATAGAATGTTCCTTGCCTTTTACGACCCACAAGATACGGGCCGTATTTTATTTTACGGTCCGTATTTAATGATGTCTTTCCTAGGAAAAATGCTCCAATCGTTGGTCCTTTTATACGGTTGGGGAATACGGTTCGTATTGTGGTTTACGGTCCATATTTTGGATTTACGATCCGTATTTAATGAGGTTTCCAAATTCCAACTAGCTACTGTAATCCTCCCAATTTCAAGATCCAAGTTTATGACCCCAGATTACGGTCTGTAATGTGAATTACGATCCCTAATTTGCAATGTTCCCAGCTTCAGTTATTTTTGTGTTGAACTCGATCATCTCGAAATTTAGACCGAATTTCTTGGATCTGATGACGTTCTTGGGCCAACTCAATGTTACACCCCAGAAATTTTCGTGTTACTAAGGCTACAGACGGCTTAATGTGAGCTCAAGGAGGAGCAAATATTACAAGTATAAAGAATGAAATTCTACTGTAGTAGCATGAGGATAGCATGAGTATGATATTTGGAATTCGTACAATAAGATTGGAATGATACGTTAAATGATATATAACCCTCGTAACCGTAAGCTGAGGTGGGGCCCACATGATGGGATTTTTATAAAGGACATATGATAAGTTATATGGACAATATATGTGAAGTTAAACACAACTCAAGAAGGACCCTTGAGCCAAATCCAAGTGTAAGCCCTCCAAAAAGATGTTTTTAAGTTACGTTTTCGGGTGATCTGACTTCGGTAGACCATAACCCCATCATTATTTGGGAATTTGGGAAAACCGTAAATATGAAATTTGTAGCGAATTGAATTAGCTTTCCAACCATAGGTCGTGGGCCTTCACACGATACAGGGATAAAAGGATATGGACGTTTTAATGCAGCAAGGTCAAGCTGGGCAGTGGGCTCGGCCCAACCCGACTCAAGGTCGGTGGGAACCGACCCAAGACCCATATATAAGGGCTAAATGCATAAAAATTCGTTCATTTACAAATAAATCAGTCCAAAAACTTTTAGAGCGAGAGAGAGAGGAGAGTTAGAAAGAGAAAGTGGAGAATCGAGCAAGTTCGAGGCCCCGAATCCCCAGGCTCGTGAAGGATAAAGTGTAGTACGAGTTGTTGTCATCGTTTTAAGCAAGTTATTGAGCTTGGGGGATGATATTTCGTGATTTATCTGATGCTAAGGTATGTATAAGGTTCCTCTTATGTTATTACATTGTTTATTTTGAGTTTTAACGGATTAGAACGGAGGAAATAATGTTAAAAGCTCGATTGGCATTTTTGGGAGGTTTATGAAGGTGGGGCTGTTTCAGTGGAGTAAAATGGATGTAAATATCTGAGTTATGATGTCTATTGATTGTCGATATTTTTTTTTTGACGTTGTTGCTAATAATTTAGCTGAATTGGATTTTCGGGTTTATCCAGTTTATAAAGGAAATGCTGTCGAAATTTCGTTAGAAATAGAGATAAGTTTAAGGGATTGATTTTAAGGATATATATTGGATGGATTTTAGTAGTAAATTAAGTATTTTGAGATTTATTTGTTGTTGGGCTGTTGTGGTGATATACCGAATTGGGAGATACTAATGATATAGGTGAGATGTTGCCCGTTTCGTTTTAGAATTAAGTTATCAATTAATATATATGATATACGAAAGCCTTCTTAAGTCACGTGCATATTCTTACGATTATAGGGTTGGCATACTAATTGTGAAAAGTTCGTGATTAAGTTGAGTTCCTTGGACGACGTAAGGTATGTAAAGCTAACCCTTCTTTCTTTTTGGCATGATCTATGTGAGACAAACAGACGACGAATGTATAAACTCCAAAGAAGCTCCTATTCTTAGAGACACCAGGATGGCTAATGTTCTTGATTTCCAGAAGCTATTTCATTATGTCTTGATACGTGTCTATGATTCCTGAAATTCTATTTGATATAATCCATAGTGACATTCGAGGGGTACTTCACATGACTGTTGTCTTTAATAATCAAGTGTTGGTTCATTCTACTTATTCTATTGAGTCTCAGAACATGATTTAGTTTGCATATGGTTGCTCACTACTCTGCTCGTGCATGCCGTTAATATATCTTTTACCGAGTCCAGGGCCGGGTATGTTTTTGTGCAGAGTTTCACTGCATTGTTCACCGAGCCCCTCACTAGAGGGCCGGGTACGTATGATGTGATGATGGCACCGAGTCCCATGATGGGTCGGTATGGTATATGATGACTTTATTCACCGAGTCCCATAATGGGCCGGATATAGTATATGATATAGACAAGCATGATTTTCATCTCATAAGGCACAGATGCATTGGTATCCTTGATTATCATACTTGCCTTCTGTTACCTTTTATTCAGTCTTGATCTTCTTTATGGTATTTCATGCTTTATATACTCAGTACATATCTCGTACTGACCGGGGGGAGGGGGGGGGGGGGGGGGGGGGGGCGGCGCTGCATTTCATGCCCGCAGGTACAGACACTCGGTTTGATGATCCTCCAGCTTAGGACTTCTGCTCAGCTGTTTTGGAGAGCTCCATTGTTCCGGAGCATAGGTTATTTTGGTACAGATCTTTTGATGTCGACTTATGCATGTCCAGGGGTACGGCAGGGCCCTGTCCCGTCATATTTCACTTGTACACTCTTAGAGGTCTGTAGACATATGTGGGTTGTATCTGACTGTGTCGATATGGTTTGTTTTGGATCCTTCTATATATAGTGACAGCCTTGTCGGCTTGCGTATTGTGTTATGCTTTGGTCAACTGTGACTCCTCAGGAGACAGGTTTATGATATGTGGCGTTGTGAATCTTTCATTTGTTTTTACAAGTTTCCGTACTGTCCTTAGTTTCAGTCTGACTATATCTAGCAGGTTCGTATACGAGTGTCCAGTTCGGGCACTAGTGATGGCCCATGGGGTTGGGTCGTGACAAAAGTGGTATCAGAGCAGTTCATCCTTGGAGCGTCTACAGAACGTGTCTAGTAGAGTCTTGTTTATCGATGTGTTGTGCACCACATCTATAAACAGGAAGCTACAGGACATTTAGGATATTACCTTCCTTTCATATCTAAGATCGTGCGATAGAGCCAGTCGTAGGAAATGAAATTCCTTATACTAACCCTTGATTTCAGCAGAAGAACAACATCGACGGAAGAAAGTGACTGATGATATTGGAAGTTACAAAGTACACAGCTAAGCAACGGTGCGAAAGATGCATGTCGAATAAGGTAAGAATATTGAAGTATGATTGAAATGTAAAGTTGAAGAATGAAAGGGAAGGTAGACAGGAAAGTATAACAGGACAGATCGCTAAATGATCAGGTACGTCTCGAGGTGTGATATATGAGGTAAGTTTCGACATCTTTATACTTTTACTTGAAATTGGGAGCCCTGTGTGGTTGAGATATGTCATATATACATTAGCCCTGTGAGGCATTGCTGGTATTTGCTGCGTGCAGGTTTTGGATAGTAAAGAAATATAGAGGAAACTCTACCAAAATTTTTCTAGAATTTAAAGGAGATGAGATACAAGCTTGTAATATGTCCTAACGGGAAAAGATGTTATGTAAAAAGTAATGGCAGGACGGGATTAAGTTAGGAGTATCATCCACCACTACAATAGATGAATTAAATATTGTTGAATTTAAACTAGCAGCGATTGTTTGTTCGACATTGATATGGTAAAGAGAAATGCTAGAGTAAATTAGGGAGACTGGTAGTACTAAAGCATGATGTCACACCCTAATTTTGCTAGGGTGTGATGGGCACCCGACCCAATATTCGGAGCCGAGCGAACCCGCTGACTCTTATTACACTCCTAATCTCTCAAATCACAAAATGAAATACATAGTAAAGGCTTTTAGAAACATTCTTTTCATCGTTCTCAAGTCAAGAAAAATCTGTAATCATTTGGACTTGGTAACAATATGCATACTGGTACGTCGGCTTACAAAACCGATTACTTGACTGACATCCTATACCCTCGACTCTGTCTGCAAAGTCTCTAACATCGACCAATATACCATAGCATGAATACTCTAACTCGGCAATACTCCAAAAGGAAATGGAGCTCGTCAATCCCGCTGGAACATCTTCTAGCAATATCTTCTACTCATCTGGGTGTACCTGCGTGGCATGAAACGCAGCCCCCGAAGAAAGGGGTCAGTACGGAATATGTACTGAGTACGTAAAGCATGGGACATAGCAAACGGAACCACAAACATAATAAAAGTACAGAAAGTAAGTGCACTATTCAAAATGCCAAAATGCTTTCTTTTAAAACACACAAATCATGCATGTCAAAATCATATATCATATATGCATATAACAGATCCTGGCCCTCTAGTGAGGGACGCGGTGAAAAGAATCATCATATTCCATCCTGGCCGCCACCCCCATATCATCATATCATCATATACATATATACATATAACAGATCCCGACCCTCTAGTGAGGGATGCGGTGAACAATGCAGTGGAAGGCGCACGATAACAGACCCTGGCCCGGGACTCAGTGAAGGATACATTGAGGCATGCACGAGTAGAGTAGTGAGAAACTATATGCACATAAATCAATTTTTAAGACTCAATGAATAAGTACAGAAACGACACTTGAAAGATCATAAACACGTTTCGAGGCAATCCGAGTTAATATTAGAAAGTTATGGACATTTTACTACAGAAACCTCTACGAACGTTTTAAAGCAATCCGAGATCGTCTACGAAAGTTAGGAACATTAACTCTTATAGAACTCTTTTAAAAACATATCAAAAAGGTGAATAAGAATCATAAACAAGCTCGGAATCAAAGAATAGAGTAACCCCAAGGTGCATATCATACCTTATTTGGCTCTAGGACATGTCAAAAGAAAGAAAGAAAGAGTAAGTCTTACATACCTGTTCCACGTCCTATTAGCTACGCTTATTCGTCCAAGCTTGCTAGTCTACATTCAAGAGAATTAAAAAATCATTAGACTCGTCGTTATACGCTCGTCTTAGTCTTTCAAATAAATTCGCTTATAATCTGCCAAAATTTCGACAGCATTTCCCCTGTAAATACAACCATCCCCGAGAATTCATCTCGGCCAATTTATCAATCAATATCCCCATATCTTTCCATCCACTATTAGTCCTTTTACCCATTTAACTCACTTACTCGTAACTTTTCTTAACTACGCGTTCGCGTTGCAGCTGTGCCTCCATATTTTTCGAGCGTCCCATTACTTTTGATCTTAGCACAGAATTCTTACAGTTTACACTCTCTCTATCCCCGCTCATTGAACCTTTGACCATACTTATGACACTATGGCCGAGCTGTCTTCCATGCATATTTTTTTTATATTGCATTCCATTTTACTCTGAGATCCAATCTCCCCGACCTCACACATTCCTCTTTTGTTCCACATTACCACACTTTATCCTTTTCACATGCCTACTTTGAATTTTTATCCAAATAGTCTCGTGCTTTGCCGATAGTTTCTCTCGGGGTTTCACTCACCGAGGTTTCTTACCTTTCACCTTTTTTCCGATATTTTAATCTCCTTTTCTTCCATTTACTCACACTCTTTCTTTTTCAGATATCATTGTATTAGAATTTCGAATCTTAACCAGTAGAGAAAATAACATCAGCTTACCTTATAACATTTGTGCCGTTTATTTTTGCTGTCACTCGATCTTCGGTACCCCTACTTGATTAATGCCTTCTTTACCATAGCGCCGGTTACTGGGACTCACATCACATGCTCATCAATATAATCAAATAGGGGATATCATGCGCATTCATATAATTACTGCCAACTCGCTCACAAAATACTTCCAAACGCTATTCAAGCCTATCCAAATTCCAGAGCTGGGAGGCACTTTCTGTCTCTTCACCAGTCTCGTCTGCCTCGTCCTACGTGACCTCTTATGGTCTCTAACCATCCCATGTACTCTAGTTTCCCTTAGGCCACTCTAGCTTCTCATTTGTCTCTTATGTCTAGATATACAGAGTTTCTTGCACACTTCCCAGGGGGTCACCCATCCTAAGATTTCTCTCACCTTAGCACGCTTAACCTCGAAACTTCGATGGAATCCGGTGCCTTAATGCTGATATAATCGCGCCCGCGTTCTCGCATGACCTTTATTACATGATCTAGAGCAAATCGAAGTCTTATAGATTCCGAGACATTTTCGTAACACGTCCTTTCTTTTACAATTACTAGTTTACCCTTTTCAATCCTCAATATTCACCTTTCACATATGTGTATACTACTTTTCGTCCTAAATTCCTAGATTCCCGATGGTAACAAATATACCTTCGTCGCCGTTATTTATAAGTATTCGGATATCAGTCTGTTCGGATTCCCACTCACCATTCTTGTATAATAATTTATAGCAAAACTGATTATCGACTTTCTGAATCCCCCAACAGACCTTGTTCCTACTAAGCCTCGAATGTTATCCATTGCAATCCTTCGGACTGCTAATCGTCCTTCTCACAATTATCTTTCACGCTACGCCCAACCCGTAGCTCCTCTAAAACATCACATCCCAGTTATTGTCTACTTACGATATTTCCCTTCCACACTTCCTTCTGTTAGGCGTACTTAACTAAGTGACCTGATTTTTGAACAATTCTAGCAGAATCTTCTTTTACAGTCCTTAATATTCAGAATCCACACATAACTAATACCAACAATGCCTCACAGGGCATACAGTCATATGACATATTCCAGCCACCCAGAGCTTCCAATTTCCAAGTAACAGAACAATTATATCAAGGCATACCTCTATGACCTTCCATATCGTTACTCACCTTCTTCCGTCATATGTAAGGCGTATATAAGGAATTCCATTTTCCTATGACTTGGCTCTATCGCACGATCTGAGAGAGAAAGAAGGTCAACAATCCCTAGATGCCCTGTAGCCTCCTGTTTATAAATGTGGCCGGCTTCACACCCATAAACAGGACTCTACTGGACACGACTTTGCAGACAACCCCTAGGATAAACCTGCTCTGATACCACTTTGTCACACCCTAATCTCCCTAGGGTATGATGGGCACTCACCCCCATATCCGGAGCCGAACGAACCCACAGACTCTTATTACATACATAATCTCTTCGGACTCTGTAATCAAATAAAAGTGAAATACATAGTAAGCTTTCAAAATCTTTCTTTTATCGCTTGATTCTGTTAATCAGTGAAAATGACAAACATAATAAATGCTTTTGCAAACTTCAAAAACAAGTCAAATCTGTAATCACACAGAATTTGTAACATAACATAAAATGACACATCGGCTGATGGAGCCGCTTACAAAACTGACGTCCTATACCCACGACTCTGTCTGCAAAGTCTCTAACTTCGAACAAAACATCATAGCACATATACTCTGACTCGGCAACACTCCAGGAGCAAATGGAGTTGCCACTCCAGCTGAAGCATCTTCTAGCAATGTCCTTTACTTATCTCGGTGTACCTGCGTGGCATGAAACGCAGCCCCCGAAGAAAAGAGGGTCAGTACGGAATATGTACTGAGTATCTAAAGCATGGAATATAGAAAACAGAATCATAATCGAAACAAACAGTACAAAAGTAAGTACATTTTCAAAATACCAAATTACTTATTTTCCAGAATACAAATGGTATATACCGATGTCATGTGTCAGAAAAAGTACAGAAAATAAGTAGATCACCCAGAGTGCCAAAATGCATACTTTCCAAACACAGACCGTGCGTGCCAACATCGTATGTCATCATATACATACACACATAACTGATTCATATGTAACATAATAGTGCCGAGGAACGTACGGCCCGATCCATATATATAACATATTAGTGTCGAGGAACGTTCGGCCCGATCCACAAATGTATTTGCTGCGGAACGTGCAGCCCGATCCATATACACATATTATATTGCTGTGGCACGTGCAGAAGGTTAGTACAGACAATAAGCACGATATGCAGAATAATAAAAACAACTTACTGGAAACACGAATCATGCATGCCAAGAACGGTATTCGGCCCCTTACGGAACCCGGGGAAGGTGGCGCCACCCTGCCTTTGGCGCCACACACATCATACTCCGGAAGGTTTACTCCGTAATCTCCGTCACACACCATAATATCACATCATGAGATCAGAATATACATATACATATATATGGTTCGGCGAACCATGAACACATCATAACACCGTAACACATCATACTCCGGAATACATATATGGCACCCGACCCTCAAGCAAGGGACCCGGCAAACTATGCGCACGATCTATACCGGCCCGAGACTCGGCGAACGATATAATAGTAGTATGCACGAGCAGAGTAGTGAGAAACCATATGCACATAAATCAAGACTCAATGGATAAGTATACTTACCGACCCCTGAAGGCTCAGAAACAAGTTTCGGGTCAATCTGAATTAGTATAAGAAAGTTATGAACGTTTGAAGTACAGAACGTTCTACAAGCGTTTCAGAAGCCATTTTTGGAAAATCAAGGCCATAATCATGTCAAGCACCTTTCGGATATCGTTATGGATCAATTCAATTAGAGTTTTTGGGATCATATGCACATATCAAAATATATCAAAGACTCGATGGAGTAATCGAACGTGCTAGCATTTGAAAATCAAAACCTTATTCATATCAATTATTTTTCGAATGCCATTTGGAAACATATCAACAAACTTCGGACATCATAGATATACATCAAAACCATATGAGACAACTTATGGAAGTCAAAAATATTAGCCATCCTAGTGGCTCTAAGAACAGGAAATTTCTTTGAAATCATACATATACGTCATTTGCTCGTTTGATAAAGATCATGCCAAAAGAAAGAAAGGGTAAGCATTACATACCTGTTCGACCGCTTATAAGCTACGCTTATTCGTCCAAGCTTGTAAGTCTACATTTAAAAGGAATTTATGCTAATGTTAGCCTTTTCGTCGCACATTTGTACCATATTTCAAATCATACTATTTTATATTCTGCCGAAAATCGGGCAGCATCTCCCCTGTTTATATGCCTAGCCCGAATTCTCAATTCAGCAACCAACAACAACAACAACAATACCAACATTAATCATAATATTTCCAATACCAACGGATGCCATAAAACAGCCCACACATTATTTTCTAAATTCCTCAACCAACCAAATTTGCGATATAACTATTTAATAATTTTATTTCCGTAAGGGAGTCGAAATTAATACTAACAACATCAATAACGACATCCTCCACATTCTACAAGTTGAATACATTTATTTTCATTCAAAATTCTCTTCAAATCTCATTCCATAATTCACAACGCCAACAAACGAATTTATCACACTATTTTTTCCGTTCTAGTTCGGTAGAACTCTAAATAAACTTATTAGCAATGAAAAGGAACCTTAATCTTACCTCAAGTGTGCAGCCACCACGTCCACCCCCTTCTTTTTCGTTGATTTTTATCTCAAATTGGAGGCAACGCAACATAGAACACTTTTCTCTTCACGGGCTTCGGGATTCGGGGCTCAGATTTTGGTCAAAATTGATCTTTTCTCTCTAAGCTTTCTTCTCTCTTTCTCTCCAGAATTTTCTGGGTGTTTTGTTCTGAAAAATGAGGAGAAAAGGCTGATATATCACTTAAATAAACATGGGTCATGGGCCTAACCAGGTTGGGCCCGGATTGGGCCTAGCCCACTGACCTTTCTGCCTTAAAACGTCCGTATCTCCTTATCCCGACATCTCCTGTGGACCCACGACCTATGGAAGGAAAGCTAATTCAATTATCTACAACTTCTATATCTAGGTAATTCTCCAAATTCCAAACTTATAATACCGTTTTTGCCCCTCGAAGTCAGATCACCCGAAAACGCTACTTAAAAATATTTGTTTGGAGGACTTCCACTTTGATTTGGCTCAAGGGTCCTTCTTGAGTTGTGTTTAACTTCACGTATGCGATTCATATAACTTGTCACGTGTTCCAAAAAAATCTCGATTTGTGGGCCCCACCTCCGCTTACGAATAGTCCGACGTACAAAAAATATGAAATATAATACTATCAACGTGAGTTTAAATTATGTAGTAACAACGTGATTGTCAATGTTTGAGGAAGTACGTGTCACGCTCAGGCTCTGAAAATGCGGGGTATAACAAGCATGATCAACATCGATATATAAGCATAGTAAACAACATGTGAAGTAGCATAGGAGGGGAAGAAAATAATGTCATCATCATGGAACTTACCTACCTTTCATAGGAAATTCCCATTTCTCATGCGTATTTAATATTAGTGCTCGTATTAGTATACATGCCCCAGTTCGCATTTATATACATAGTCTTTTCACATTCATATTCATATTATATACATAGCCATACACTTATATACATGCATACGTAGCGTACCCGACCATAAGGTTCGGTGTTTCATATATACTTGGCCAACCAAGGCTCAATGTTATATCTACCTGGCCCTACCAAGGCTTCAGGGTTATCCGTACCATCTGCAGATATGTGCACGCGTTACGTAATCATATACATACATATATATAAACATATACTCTACCCGGCACCATAGGCTCGGGGTTTCATTATAGCCCTTTATAGGCACACATATATCTAATAGCCCGTAGGCACCTTTAGCATTATTATTATTATCATTATCATGACTATCATCATCATTATCGTTACATCTATATCATAGGCTTACTCGTTATATGAGGAGCGTAGTACAAACGTAGTACATATCGAGGATTGTGAGCTTATGAGCTCGGAGATCAATCATTTGGAGACAACGTACTCGTATAGAGGATTTAGGAATTTGGCCAAAGAACCATGCCTTATGAAAGAAGGGTTAGCCTTAAATACCTTTTTGTCGGACTATTCTACAGTTGCACGTCCCCTTCCAATGTTAGCATAACAATGGCCATTAGTCATTCACATTATCCACATTATCTAGATTTCTCAACTTGCTTCTAATTCATCCATATTCAAGGTCAAAACACCCAACTTCGTCCATCCGTCTAAAGTGTCTAGTTCATGATCTTAATACCATTTATAACACATTCATATCACAACACAACAACATTAACTATTCCTCAAAATGTCACTATTCATCATTCATGACCTAGTTGACCATATTTTCTACAATCCATGCATTTCAACTCTCCAATATCTTAAACATTATATAAATATCATGAATCTTACCTTAGAAGTTGTAGGAACAAGCTTTAGTTGATAATACTCCACTTTGAGCAAAACCCTAGTTTTTCTCCATTTGGATTTCTTGACTTGGATGACCTTTGATGATGTTCTTACTCTTGATTCACTTTGTTTTATGTTGTTGATGACTTATGATCCTTGAAAGCTTGGATAATAAATTGAGAGAGAGGTTTTAGAGAGAAGGTGTGTAATGTGGAAATGAAATAAAACAAGTGTTGGTCCCTTTATTTAATGAATTGCAAAATCTGTGCTGCGGTGAACAGTGGTCGTAAACTGAGTTTACCACCACATATTCCATTTTACGGTTCGTCCCTTGCGGTCGTCTTTAACCTTTTCAAAAACCAGAAACTTTGGCTGCTTGCATAGTGATTTACGACCATGGTTTACGGGCCGTAAAGTGATTACGGCCCGTAAACCAAATCGTATTTTACCATTTCCTCAACTGGCAGAAAGTTGAAGGCTTGCATGCCAGTTTACGACCTGGCAGTTTACGGACCGTATACCAGTTTATGGTCCGTATTTGCACTTTATGACCACTGGGCAGATTGCAATTCTGCAACTTTCCATATTTCTTAGACTTCTCATTTTAATCACCCATATCCATGCACATGCATTGCTCACCTCACCTTGCCTTATCTTAGCCAACTTTCTCGTCTTACGTCGGATTGCTTTGAAATCTTGCCTAAGGTCATCAAACGTCGTTTCTTACTCATGGACATCATACACCCATACTTATCACTAGTTCGTTCACTTACGTACCAACGGAAAATTTTTCCGAGGTGTAACATTCTTCCCCCCTTTAGAACATTCATCCCCGAATGTTAAGGTGCTCGGGAATTCTACAAAAATTTCGCCAGAGTTTCCCCTATAATATGGCACTGCCATCCTGCCACAACAACCCATAATATCGATGCCACACAGGGCCACAACATAATAACATAAAAGTTTGGCCACACATGACCCAAAAGCATAAAAGGAAAACATACATACCTTATGATCTTGACATCTCATCTTGGGCTTCTTCCAAGGGCTGAAATAAATGTGGGTATTTGGATCGCATACTTTCTTCCGCTCCCCACGTCATTTCCTCTCGATGGTTATTTCTCCACAAAACTTTAACTAAGGCCACTTCTTTTTTTCTAAGCCTCCGTACTTGCCTATCTAATATGGCAATGGGTATTTCATCATAAGTCAATTTCTCTGTCACTTGTACATCATTTACTGGGACGATCCTAGTAGGATCTCCAATGCATTTTTGGAGCATCGTGACGTGAAACACTAGATGGACTGACTCCAATTCCGGAGGTAGTTCTAATTCATAGGCCACCTTGCCTATTTTGCGCACAATCTCATATGGCCCAATATACCGGGGACTAAGTTTCCCCTTTTTGCCAAATCTCATAACGCCCTTAATTGGCGATACTTTCAAGAACACCCAATCTTTCACTTCGAACTCTAAGTCCCTTCGACGATTATCCGCATAGGACTTTTGACGACTTTGGGCTGCTAACAACCGATCTTGTATGAGCTTAACATTTTCTATAGCTTGCTGGACCAAGTTTGGCCCTATTAACTTAGTTTCTCCAGTTTCAAACCACCCGATTGGGGATCTACACTTTCGCCCATATAAAGCTTCATACGGTGCCATCTGAATACTGGAATGATAACTGTTGTTGTAAGCAAATTCAATGAGTGGCAAATGATCATCGCAATTTCCTCCAAAATCTATCATACATGCCCGTAACATATCTTTAAGAGTCTGAATAGTACGTTCGGCTTGCCCATCGGTCTGTGGGTGAAATGCCGTACTAAGGCTAACTCGGGTCCCTAAACCCTCTTGGAAAGACTCCCAAAATTTTGCTGTAAACTGAGTACCTCTATCAGAGATAATAGATACCGGAACGCCGTGGAGTCTCACTATCTCTTAAAGGTAAAGCCTTGCATAATCTTCTGCCGCATAGGTCGTTCTGACCGGTAAGAAATGGGCTGACTTTGTGAGTTTATCCACAATCACCCATATAGAATCATACTTACGTCGAGAATGAGGTAACCCCGTAATGAAGTCCATATTAATCACTTCCCACTTTCACGTTGGGATTTCTATAGCTTGCAATAATCCGCCCGGCTTTTGGTGCTCGATTTTCACCTGCTGACAATTAGGACATTGAGCTACGAATCCCGCTATATCTTTCTTCATCCCATTCCACCAATATATAGTCTTAAGGTCATGATACATTTTCGTCGCTCCAGGGTGCACAGAATAACGGGAGCAATGAGCTTCTCTCAAAATTTGGTGGCGTAGGTCTGCCACATCAGGGACACATAGTCTGCCTTGGCATCGGAGAACTCCGTCTCCCGAAACGTCAAACGATGACTCCTCATTTTGAGGGAGTGTATCTCTATATTGTATTAGCATGGGATCCTCATATTGTCACTCTTTCACTTCTGCTACTAGCGACGAGACTGCTGTATTTTGGATAGTAGCTCCGCTGCTACCTGAGTCTATTACTCGGACTCCTAGGCTAGCTAACTGTTGGAGTTCACGAGCCATTTCTCTCTTTTCTGGTCGTACATCACTTAGACTTCCCATCGATCTACGACTAAGAGCATCAGCCATAACATTTACCTTTCCGGGGTGATACAAGATATCCACATCATAGTCTTTCAGCAATTCTAACCATCGTCGTTGCTGCAAATTCAACTCTTTCTGCTTGAAGATGTATTGAAGACTCTTATGATCTGTATAAATATCCACGTGGAAACCATATAAGTAATGTCTCCATATCTTTAATGCATGAACCACCGCGGCCAATTCTAGATCATGGGCAGGATAATTCTGCTCATGTTTCCGCAATTGCCTTGAAGCATACGCAATCACTTTAGCATGTTGCATCAATACACAGCCTAGCCCAACGCCTGAAGCATCATAATAAACGACATATCCTTTCAATCCCTCTGGAAGTGTCAGAACTGGGGCAGAAGTCAATCTACCCTTTAACTCTTGGAAACTACGTTCACAAACATCTGTCCATTGAAACTTTGCCGATTTCTGGGTCAACTTTGTGAGTGGTGCAAAAATAGAAGAAAAACCTTCAACAAATATTCTGTAATAACCTGCTAAGCCCAGAAAGCTACGAACCTCCGTAGGAGTTGTGGGCCTTGGCCAAGTCTTCACGGCCTCAATCTTTTGGCTATCCACTCGAATACCATCGGCTGCAACGATATGCCCTATAAATGCTACCGAGTTCAACCAAAACTCACATTTGGAAAACTTTGCAAATAACTCTCGAGTTCGAAGAACTCCATGGATAGTACGCAAATGATCTGCATGCTCCGCCTCAGATCTAGAATACACCAAGATGTCATCGATAAATACTATCACAAATAAATCCAGGAAGGGTCTGAACACATTATTCATCAAATCCATAAATACCGTTGGCGCATTAGTTAGCCAAAATGACATTACGCGGAATTCAAAATGACCATATCTTGTTCTAAAAGCTGTCTTAGGGATATATTTTTCCCTAACTCTTACTTGATGATACCCGGACCTCAAATCAATCATTGAAAACCATTTGGCACCTTGCAATTGATCAAACAAGTCATCAATCCTCGGGAAGGGATATTTATTCTTGATCGTCACCTTATTCAATTGCCTATAATCAATGCACATTATCAAAGAGCCATCTTTCTTTCGGACAAACAATGCGGGCGCTCCCCACGGGGATGAAATAGGCCTAATAAAGCCTTTCTCAAGCAAGTCTTTCAATTGCTCTTTCAATTCTTTCAGTTCGGCGGGTGCCATTCTATAAGGAGGAATAGATATAGGTTTAGTGTCTGGCAACACATCAATAGCAAAGTCAATCTCCCGCTCGGGAGGAAGGCCTGGAAGATCTTCCAGGAACACATCCGGAAATTCATTCACTACGGGAACTGACTGAAGAGTCGGCGATTCAGCTTCTATATCTTGAACTCACACTAGATGATAAATACATCCTTTCGTGATCATCTTCCTTGCCTTTAGATAGGAAATAAACCTACCTTTTGGTGACGCCATATTCCCTTTCCATTCTAAGACTGGTTCTCCCGGGAATTGGAAACGAACCATCTTCATTCTACAATCAACATTGGCATAACAAGAAGCCAACCAATCCATGCCCATAATGACGTCAAAATCAACTATTTCTAGCTCATGCAAATCAATCATGGTACGACGGTCACAAATCATAACTACACAATCTCTATATACTCGGCTAGCTATTACCGATTCACCCACGGGTGTAGACACCTCAAAAGGTTTGATCGACTCCGGCTCGACTATAAATTGACCCGCAATATAAGGAGTAACATATGATAATGTGAAGCCCAGATCAATAAAAGCATATAAATCATGAGAGAATACCGATAATATACCTGTGACCACGTCAGGAGAAGACTCAAGATCTTGGCGTCCAGCCAAAGCATAGATACGGTGCTGAGGACCGCTAGAACTGGGAGCTCTGCCTCTACCCCTACCAGGGCCAACTGGCGCATGTGAACCTGGCCCCGTAGGGCGTACAGATGCTGAAGATTCGGCTACCGACCTTGATGGCTGGGTCATACCTCCACCATGTACTGAGGGGCAATCACGCATAATATGGCCTGGTCGACCACATGAATAGCTACCATCTGAACCTAATCGGCATCGACCCCAATGCGACTTCCCACACTGGGAACATCGTGGTGCAGGTGGCCTTGACTGGCCTGAATCATCTCTGAACTGAGGTCCTGAATAGCTCGGACTCGGCCCTGAACGAGATGATCTATCAAGGCTCTGGCCTGGAAACCGTGGAGGGGCACTGGTCATGGAATAGCCTGAATGCCTGGAAAGCTGCTGCCTGTGTCCGCCTCTGGACTCACTCATCGGGCCTGAGGATCTGGCTCTCTTGCTATGTCCCCGATATTGCTCACGCTCACTCCTCCGCTGCTGTAGGCTTTCTTCTAAGTTCTGAGCATGTGCCTGAATGCGTGCAATATCCATACCGTCCTGAAGGGACGCAGTCAAGCATTTATCCATCAAGTGTGGCCCTAGGCCCTTTACAAATCGGTGTACCCGGTCGCCCATATCCGCTACCATGGCCGAAGCATACCTAGCTAAGGAGTTAAAGCGGAGGCTATACTCTAGGGCACTCATACTACCTTGCCATAAATTCAAGAATTTATCAGCCCTGGCTCGCCGAACTTCTGGGGCATATAATGGCGTAGAAAAGCATCGACAAACTCTTGCCATACCGGGGGAGATGCTTTGGCCCCCCGTGAAGCCATCCATACCGTATACCACTGGATCGAGACATCTCTCAATCTATATGACGCTAGTTCCACCGACTCGGTGTCCGAAACATGTATCAACCGAAGCGTCCTTAGCATACCATCGATGAAATCCTGAGAAACCTCCTCCGGCTTTGACCCAAAGAATTCCGGAGGGTTTAAAGTAATAAAATCACGGGCCCTTGCACTAACAGCCCTATCACCGTGCCCTGAACTTTGCCTCTGAGTCTGGGCCGCAACCAATTGAGTCAACAAATTAATGGCCTCTTTTACATCTTAGCCAGAAGCATTCGGCGGAGGAGCTGGAGGTGTTGGAGGTAGGGCTGAGGCCCCCTCACGCTCCTCAGAAACAGGCACTGTCTGGGACGACTGAGATTGAGCCGCTCTCTGGGACTCACTTTCCTCTACTACCGGTGGCGGTGCTCTTTTAGCCCGTTTTTCTGCCACCGTCTTGCCCTTTTGGGCTGCTGTAGGATTTTTCTTCTTAGGCATCTCTGAAATGCACAACACACGATTAAGGAGCAAGAATTTCTTACATCATAGCTCTATCGCACGATTCTTATGAAGAAGAAGGTCATTTATTCCTACAATGTTCGCAGCCTCTTGTTTATAAGTGTGGCGCGCAACACACCAATAACCAAGACTCTACTAGACACGGCTCGTAGACACACCCTAGGACTGAACTGCTCTGATACCACTTTTGTCACGACCCGCCTAGAGGGCCGCGCCGAGCACCCGGTGCTAGCCCACCCGGGCACCCCTTGACTCATACTTATGCTTACATCTAGGTGAGCCATATAATTAGACATACATTTTCTTTCGTTCATCAAAGTAGTCCCATCGGATAATCACATCTTTAAATCATCATTGGCATTTATGCCACATCAGATGTACATAAGCCGACAAGGCTACCATAAGGTGTACAAAATATAGGCCGACAAGGCCAGACATATCTAATCGTATACACGGGACTACGAGCCTCTAAGAGTATAACAGAACATATGAGCGGGACAGGACCCCGCTATGCCCATAATTATATACATAAAAGAATAAGTATCCAAAAGCTATGGCTCCGGAAGAAAAGGAGCTCTGCTATGCAATCTCTGAATAAGCAGCTATGGATCAAGTCTATCTCCCTGTGCACCTGCGGGCATGACGCAGCGTCCATAAACAAAAGGACGTCAGTACGAAGAATGTACTGAGTATGTAAAGCATGATCAACATCGATATATAAGCATAGTAAACAACATGTGAAGTAGCACATGAGGGGAAGACAATAATGTCATCATCATGGCACTTACATACCTTTCATAGGAAATTCCCATTTCTCATGCGTATTTAATAATAGTGCTCGTATTAGTATACATGCCCCTGTTCGCATTCATATACATAGTGTTATATCCTGCATTTTTGTGAAATCGGATGATTCAAGATAACTGCGGGAAGATAACAAGTAAGGCCTTATTTTCATTTTGTTTGGCATACAAAAAGCATAATGAGCTTAGTGAAGTTTAGTAGTTGGAGGCTTGTTTTGGGAGATTATGTAAATTCAATATGTTGTTCTTGCGTGTATGGAATATGATGTTGTTAGTGCGTAAATTATTAAGTTGTTATTGTTTTTATTGGGGTTGAAAGGTCTTGAAGGAAGTAGTATATTGATTGAGTTGTTAGAATGTATCTTGGATTGAATATGAAAATTGTTAGAATGGTTGTTGACATTATGTTGATAGTTTGGCCGGGTTGAATTCCCAGATTGTTGTTGATTGAAATTGGCCAAATTAGATTTTGGGGATGGTGTATTTACAGGGGAAGTGCTGCCGAAATTTCGGTAGACAAGTGTTACTTTAAGATTCCACTTCTAAATGCTCTAATTAAGGTTTGGTAAGTGTGACCAATTTGTAGATTTTGGAGGATTTGGAACTTGAATTTGGAATAACATAAGGAGCGGAAAAAGGTATGTAAGGATTCACCCTTCCTTCTTTGGCATGTCTTGGACATACTAGGTTTGAATACGAGCCTCGGGGACGATCCTATTCCTAGAAATCCGAGATTGAAATTGGCCCTTTTTTATTCAATAGAATTGAATTAAGTTCTTCCTATCTTATTGAAACAATTGCATCTAACATCTACAACTTGTTAAATGAAATCAGATTACACTAAAGCCTTCACAAGTGTCGTAATTATTCTAATGAGAATATTTCTATGACGATTACGATGAATATGTTCTACAATGACATGGATGATGTCAAGGAAGAAAAATGTTTATATGAAGAATATGACAATGATGATTCCATGATTAAAGGTTCCAAGTTCATGATTTCAGTGACGATATGAGAACGTTGAGCTATTTCTTGAATTCTCAACTCTATTCATGAATGATGACTATTTTTAAAGATTCCAAATTATACGAAACGACACCTTATGATCCTGTTTTATGTTTTCTCATGATATTACTCTCCATTAGTAGTCTCGCCTTATAATATTAGTTCCTTCCAGGTGAGACATGACGATCATGATTATTCCATAATGTAATCGGGGGCTACCGACCTTACGTCACTCCGACGCGAACATGGTTTTCTTGGACTCTCATGCATGTTGTATACATGTTATAAGTATATGTAAATGTATATGGGGCAGATGGGGAAAGGTAAGGCGCTATAGACGCATAGCCACCTGATCAGTTGGAGTATGGTACATGATATCGTCCCGGACGCGGGATATATGGTTAAATGGACCGGAGCCGACGCCTCGGCAATATGATATGATCTATGTTATATTTATATGAAAAGAAATGTTTTCCAAGAAAGCAAAGTATTATATGTATATGGATCGGGCTGCACGTGCCGCAGCAATATGTTATAGTATATGCACATATGGATCGGGCTGCACGTTCCGCAGCGCTAAGCATGCATGGTATCCGCCAACGTGCACTTATATGTACAGGTTATGTTTCTACTTCATGACATGCGCTATATCTCTTTTATGTCATTATCCCTGTTCTATATTTGCCGTATGTTATTATTCATGCCTATACGGCCCACCTAGTAGTAAAAGTGCGATACGAGATAATGGGTGCTCGGTACAAGTATCGGGTACCCGTCGCGGCCCCTAGTTGGGTCGTGACAGAGGTGGTATCAGAGCAGTTCGGTCCTAGGGGTTTGTCTACGAGCCGTGTCCAGTAGAGTCCTATTTATGGGTGTGTAGCGTGCCACACTTATAGGCAGGAGGCTGCAGGGCATTTAGGAAATCTGACCTTCTATGTATTCTAGATCGTGCGATAGAGCCATGCTACCAGGTTTGCATATTCCTTTCCTAATCCTATGTTTTGGTTTCAGTAATGCCGATGAAGAGAAAGGCTACGGCGGCCCAGAAGGGCAAGAGGTTGGCTGGAAGCGGGATTGAACGGGAGCTAGAAGAAGGCGAGTCCTATAATGAAACTCCCCCTCAGACTTCTCCTGCTTCTCCTGTATCAGCAGAGCAGGAAGGAGCTCCAGCTCCAGCGCCAGTACCACCAGTTCCACCGCCAGCAGCTACGGGCCAACAGATGGCAGAGGCTATTCAGCTGCTGACACAGCTAGTTGCCGCACAAGTTTCGCGGCAAGATGAGGGCCAGGGAGACAGGGCGGTGAGTGTGAGGGCTCGTGATTTTATCACTCTGAAGCCTCCAGAGTTTTATGGATCGAAACCAGAGGAGGACCCCCAAAGTTTCATAGATGAGATGCTGAGGACACTGAGGATCAAACATGCTTCGGATACAGAGTCAGTGGAATTGGCTTCGTACAGGTTGCGAGATGTAGCAGTTCTGTGGTATAATAGTTGGATATCTTCGAGGGGAGATAATGCCCCTCCCCCGGTTTGGCAGGAATTCACTGAGGCATTTCTGCGACATTTCTTACCGCCGGAAGTTCGACGAGCTCGAGCTGATATGTTTTTGAATCTTAAATAGGGAAATACGAGCGTCAGGGAATATAGTCTTCGCTTTAACTCGTTAGCCAGATATGCCCCAGCCATGATAGCTGATAGGGGAGATCACGTACACCGGTTTGTGAGTGGATTGGGGCCACATTTAATTAAGGAGTGTCTGACGGCTTCGCTCCAGGACGGAATGACTATTACTCGCATTCAGGCCCATGCCCAAAACCTGGAGGAACAGTATCAGTCACGGAGAGAGGAGCGCTATTCGGATCGGAGTTCCAGAAAAAGGGGCATATCTTCCGGGACTAGAAGCGAGTATAGAGGGGGACAGGCACAAGAGCAATCTAGGTATTCAGGCCAATCAGCGGCTAGTGCACCTCCTCGATTTTTGGATAGGAGATTTGACTGTTCTACTTATTCAGGAGCAGATCAGGGTACTAGAACTTCGGGATCCCAGTATAGAGCTGATCCTAGCAGGATGATACCACCCCCGCCACGGTGTCCTCGGTGTGGTAGGCCACACTCTGGAGAGTGTCGCGCAGGTACAGGTGCTTGTTATACTTGTGGGCGGGTTGGCCACTTAATGTGTGATTGCCCACTGAGGAATGAGAGAGACCAAACCCAGCCCGCCGGATCAGCGGTTGGTTCATCGTCGACCGTGCGCCCTCCTGGACAGACTTCCCAAGCTCCAGCGAGCCGTGGCCGAGGCAGAGGAGGAGGGGCACCCAGTTCAGCCGGCCCTCCGCACCACATATATGCATTGGCAGGACGGCAGGATCCTGAACCTTCCGCAAAAACGGCCACGGGTACATTATCGGCACTTTTCTATGATATGTATGTGTTAATTGATCTAGATTCCACTCTATCGTATACTGTTCTTTGTATTGCTGATCGTACTCAGAATTTGGAAATTTGGGACAAGAGTAGCTGTACTCATAGGTAAGGGGCGGATACTAGAGGTTACGAAGGCTAAAATGGTAATTAAAAGGAAAAGAGGCGTTATAAGAGCGCTCCGGAAATGGTCAAGACCCCAACTTGCCCCATATTATGAAATATAGACAGTACGGGGGAATGGAGGTAAAAATACTAACACTAAGACCCTAAAATGCATTAAAGTTTCGAGGTTAAGCGTGCTAGGGTGAGAGCAATTTCAGGATGGGTGACCCCCCTGGGAAATATGCTGAAAATTTCATAAATGTGGGAACAAGAGACGAATGTGAAATTAGGTAGCCTAAAGTAAATTAGAGTGTGTGAAGTGGTTAGAAACCCTGTAGAAGTCGTGTAGGCTGAGACAGACTAGACTAGCAGAGGGGGAGAAAGCATGACAGCGCTTCAGGACTAAAGAAAGTTTGATTAGCTTTTGGAAGTGTTTGTTAGTAAAATAGTGGTGGAAATGTATATATGTACATGACATCTTATCTGTGACTGTAGAACCCTAACAAACAGTGTCGCGATACATAGAATATGCTAGCTGAATGAAATTCAAAAGACGTGATGAAGGATATAAGTACGGATGTCACAGGGTAAGACCGATGCCGAACCCATACTAGTTAAGGCTAGAAAGCCCTAATGCGGTGATATACGGGAACATATCTGGCAAGGGAATAGACGCGACAAACTCCGCAAAGAAGGAATTACAATTGTAAAAGACCGCAGAAGGCGGTGATTACTTAAAGGGCATAGTCGTGCATAGAACCTCTTAATAAAGGGGGGAGAACGTGTTAGACCAAAAATAGACTATGACAATTCAAGCTCCAATAAGAGGGGACTTATTAACTTAGGGCCAGAGCTCGGAGCTAAGTTAATTGGCCTACAGCCTGCAGGCAACCGAAGCTTCTAAAATGGATATGTTAAGCGACGTGTGAGATAGCTACAAAGGAGACCTCCCCGAAGTATTATAATACATTATGAGGTCAGTTTAACATTCGAGGACGAATGTTCTAAGGGGGGGGGGGGAAGATGTTATATCCCACATTTTTGTGCAATCGGATGATTCAAGATAACTACGGGAAGATAACAAGTAAGGCCTTATTTTCATTTTGTTTGGCATACAAGTTGCTTATGAAGAATTTTGAAGTGGAAACGTTAAGGAAGGCTAGGGGCAAAAAGGGAAAATTCGCGATATGACTCATGGAAATATGGAGAGAGACTAAGGGTAAATTTGGATTTTGATAAATAAAAATCCTCATGAGTTGTAAGACCCAAATGCATATATGGACTTGGGAATTAAAATGGGCCATTTGAGTCATCCAATTGGAGTGGGCTTAGGCCCAACTAGAAGCTTAAGAGACCAAATAAAAGATGACTTAGTCATCTTTTCCATGGGACTTTCTAGACTTTTCAAGAAAACAAAAAACAAGAGAAAAAGGAGAAATTTTCCAAGGCCATTCGGCCAAGAGCAAGTTCCACAAGAAACTTGGAAAAACATTTCTTTAAAAATCATTTTCTACTAATTGAAGGGTTCCTAGCAAAGTGAAGTGGTCTTTGGAGCAAGAAAAACCCATATTCTTGCAAGTTGTGAGTTCTATCCAAGTGAAGAAATGAGGAAGAAGGTAAGGTTTAATTCTTTCTTTATATGTTATGGATATTGGTGCATGTTGTAGTGTACAAAAAATGGATGAAATTCATGAGGAATATGAATATAGGGGTGTGGCCGTGCATGTATGTGAGTGTGTAGAAATCATGTTTTAATTATTTTATCTAGTATTGGGTTGTTATTGTTGTGGGTGTTATGTTAATAATGGAAGTTGGATGATTTTAGTGAAGTTGTAGCCATGTGTGCATGATGTTGGCCGTGAGTTGTATATTATAGGTATAGCCGTGTATATTTGGTGAATCATGAAGGAATGGTGAGCAAGTTTATTTAGTATTTTGGTTGTTGTGTTGTGGATTTTTTTTGTTGCAAATAAAAGCTTAATGAGCTTAGTGAAGTTTAGTAGTTGGAGGCTTGTTTTGGGAGAGAATATGTAAATTGAATATGATGTTCTTGCGTGTATGGAATATGATGTTGTTAGTGCGTAAATTATTAAGTTGTTATTGTTTTTATTGGGGTTGAAAGGTCTTGAAGGAAGTAGTATATTGATTGAGTTGTTAGAATGTATCTTGGATTGAATATTAAAATTGTTAGAATGGTTGTTGACATTATGTTGATAGTTTGGCCGGGTTGAATTCCCAGATTGTTGTTGATTGAAATTGGCCAAATTAGATTTTGGGGATGGTGTATTTACAGGGGAAGTGCTGCCGAAATTTCGGTAGACAAGTGTTACTTTAAGATTCCACTTCTAAATGCTCTAATTAAGGTTTGGTAAGTGTGACCAATTTGTAGATTTTGGAGGATTTGGAACTTGAATTTGGAATAACATAAGGAGCGGAAAAAGGTATGTAAGGATTCACCCTTCCTTCTTTGGCATGTCTTGGACATACTAGGTTTGAATACGAGCCTCGGGGACGATCCTATTCCTAGAAATCCGAGATTGAAATTGGCCCTTTTTTATTCAATAGAATTGAATTAAGTTTTTCCTATCTTATTGAAACAATTGCATCTAACATCTACAACTTGTTAAATGAAATCGGATTACACTAAAGCCTTCACAAGTGTCGTAATTATTCTAATGAGAATATTTCTATGACGACTACGATGAATATGTTCTACAATGACATGGATGATGTCAAGGAAGAAAAATGATTATATGAAGAATATGACAATGATGATTCCATGATTAAAGGTTCCAAGTTCATGATTTCAGTGACGATATGAGAACGTTGAGCTATTTCTTGAATTCTCAACTCTATTCATGAATGATGACTATTTTTAAAGATTCCAAAGTATACGAAACGACACCTTATGATCCTGTTTTATGTTTTCTCATGATATTACTCTCCATTAGTAGTCTCGCCTTATAATATTAGTTCCTTCAAGTTGAGACATGACGATCATGATTATTCCATAAGGTAATCGGGGGCTACCGACCTTACGTCACTCCGACGCGAACATGGTTTTCTTGGACTCTCATGCATGTTGTATACATGTTATAAGTATATGTAAATGTATATGGGGCAGATGGGGAAAGGTAAGGCGCTATAGACGCATAGCCACCTGATCAGTTGGAGTATGGTACATGATATCGTCCCGGACGCGGGATATATGGTTAAATGGACCGGAGCCGATGCCTTGGCAATATGATATGATCTATGTTATATATATATGAAAAGAAATGTTTTCCAAGAAAGCAAAGTATTATATGTATATGGATCGGGCTGCACGTGCCGCAGCAATATGTTATAGTATATGCACATATGGATCGGGCTGCACGTTCCGCAGCGCTAAGCATGCATGGTATCCCCCAACGTGCACTTATATGTACAGGTTATGTTTCTACCTCATGACGTGCGCTATATCTCTTTTATGTCATTATCCCTGGTCTATATTTGCCGTATGTTATTATTCATGCCTTACCTACTCGGTACATTACTCGTACTGACGTCCCTTCTTGTGGACGCTGCGTTTCATGCCGCGCAGGTCAGCAGGCAGACAGATTTGACTCCTAAGAGCTCCATCAGCAGTACTATGGCAGCGCTCCAGTTGTTCCGGAGCCTCAATTTCTTGGTACTACTTTTATGTATATATTCGGGCACGGTAGAACCCGACCCTTCTTGTATATGTGGATGTACTTTGTTTAGAGGCTCGTAGACAGATATGTACACTCAGATGTTTTGTACGTTTGTTGTCCTCGTCGTTGTATAAGGTGCTAACAAATTTTATTAGTCCATGTTTACAATTAGGCTATTAATGTTAGCGTTAAGTAACAGAAAAAAAAAAAGGATACGTTATAGTCTATACGGCCCACCTAGTAGTAAAAGTGCGATACGAGATAAGGGGTGCTCGGTACAAGTATCGGGTACCCGTCGCGGCCCCTAGTTGGGTCGTGACACATAGTCTTTTCACATTCATATTCATATTCATATTATATACATAGCCATACACTTATATACATACATACGTAGCGTACCCGACCATAAGGTTCGGTGTTTCATACATACTTGGCCAATCAAGGCTCAATGTTATATCTACCTGGCCCTACCAAGGCTTCAGGGTTATCCGTACCATCTGCAGATGTGTGCGCGCGTTACGTAATCATATACATAAATATATATAAACATATACTCTACCAGGCACCATAGGCTCGGGGTTTCATTATAGCCCTTTATAAGCACACATATATCTAATAGCCCGTAGGCACCTTTAGCATTATTATTATTATCATTATCATGACTATCATCATCATTATCGTTACATCTATATCATAGGCTTACTCGTTATATGAGGAGCGTAGTACAAACGTAGTACATATCGAGGATTGTGAGCTTATGAGCTCGGAGATCAATCATTTGGAGACAACATACTCGTATAGAGGATTTAGGAATTTGGCCAAAGAACCATGCCTTATGAAAGAAGGGTTAGCCTTACATACCTTTTTTTCGGACTATTCTACACTTGCACGTCCCCTTCCAATGTTAGCGTTTCTACCTTCATTAATATCATAACAATGGCCATTAGTCATTCATATTATCCACATTATCTAGATTTCTCAACTTGCTTCTAATTCATCCATATTCAAGGTCATAACACCCAACTTCGTCCATCCATCTAAAGTGTCTAGTTCATGATCTTAATACCATTTATAACACATTCATATCACAACACAACAACATTCGTGATTCAATTCAAACTATTCCTCAAAATGTCACTATTCATCATTCATGACCTAGTTGACCATATTTTCTACAATCCATGCATTTCAACTCTCCAATAGCTTAAACATTATATAAATATCATGAATCTTACCTTAGAAGTTGTAGGAACAAGCTTTAGTTGATAATACTCCACTTTGAGCAAAACCCTAGTTTTTCTCCATTTGGATTTCTTGACTTGGATGACCTTTGATGATGTTCTTACTCTTGATTCACTTTGTTTTATGTTGTTGATGACTTATGATCCTTGAAAGCTTGGATAATAAATGTAGAGAGAGGTTTTATAGAGAAGGTGTGTAATGTGGAAATGAAATAAAACAAGTGTTGGTCCCTTTATTTAATGAATTGCAAAATCTGTGCTGCGGTGAACAGTGGTCGTAAACTGAGTTTACGACCACGTATTTCATTTTACGGTTCGTCCCTTGCGGTCGTCTTTAACCTTTTCAAAAACCAGAAACTTTGGATGTTTGCATGGTGATTTACGACCATGGTTTACGGGCCGTAAATCACTTTACGGTCCGTAAACCAGATCGTATTTTACCATTTCCTCAACTGGCAGAATGTTGAAGGCTTGCATGCCAGTTTACGACCTGGCAGTTTATGGACCGTATACCAGTTTACGGTCCGTATTTGCACTTTACGACCACTGGGCAGATTGCAATTCTGCAACTTTCCATATTTCTTAGACTTCTCATTTTAATCACCCATATCCATGCACATGCATTGCTCACCTCACCTTGCCTTATCTTAGCCAACTTTCTCGTCTTACGTCGGATTCCTTTGAAATCTCGCCTAAGGTCATCAAACGTCGTTTCTTGCTCATGGACATCATACACCCATACTTATCACTAGTTCGTTCACTTATGTACCAACGGAAAAATTTTCCGAGGTGTAACAATGTCCGAGGCAACCACATTAATATGCCTGCACATTTATCCCTTTTTATACCTTTCAAGGGCCGAAATCTCCTATCGTCGTTGCAAGGCTTAATTATTCTTTCTCTTACTTCACATTCCTTGTCGTGGTCACTATTTCTTTAGCCCCACACATTCCTCTTTTGTTTCATATTACCACACTTTATCCTTTTCACGTGTTTATCCTTGAATTTTTATCCAAATAGTCTCGTGGTTTGCCCGTCGTTTCTTTTGGAGCTTCACTCACTAAGGTTTCATACCTTTTACCCTTTTTTTGACATTTTGATCTCCTTGCCCTCCATTTACTCACTCTCTTTATTTTCCAAATATCGTTGTATTAGCACCTTCCAATCTTAACTTGTAGTGAAAATAACATCAGCTTACCTTGTAACACTTGTACCGTTTATTTTTGTTGCCACTTGAACTTCGGTACCCTTACTCGATTGATGCCTTCCATGCCGTAACACCGGTTACTGGGACACACATGCCCACCGATACAATCGCATGTGGGATATCATTCGCATTCGTATATATGTATCTATAATTACTACCGTCTCGCCTACAAAATACTTCCCAACGCTATTCAACCTCATCCTAATTCCAGAGCTGTGATGCACTCTCTGTCTCTTTACCAATCTAGTCTGTCTCGTCCTATGCGACCACTTATGGTCTCCAACCATCCCGTATACTCTAGTTTCCCTTAAGCCATTCTATCTTCTCATTTGTCTCTTATGTCTAAATCTATAGGATTTCTTGCACACTTCCCAGGGGGTCACCCATCCTAATATATCTCTCACCTTAGCACGCTTAACCTTGAAACTTCGATGAAATCCGATGCCTTAATGCTGATATAATCGCATCCACCTCGCCGCATGACCTTCATTACATGATCTGGAGCAAGTCGAAGTCTTACCGATTCCGAGACATTCTCGTAACACGTCTTCTCCTTAACAATTACTATTTTAGCCTTTTCAATTCCCAGTATTCACCTTTCACCTATGTGTATGACTACCTTTCGTCCTAGATTTCTAGATCCCCGATGGTAGTGAACACACCTTCGTCGCCATTACTTATAAATACTCGGTTATCGGCCTCTTTGGATTTCCACTCATCATTCTTATATAATAATCTACAATAGAACTCATTTGTCGATTTTCCCTGAATCCCTCAACAGACCTTGCTCCTACTAAACCTCGAATATTATCCATCTTAATCCTTCGGACTGCTAATCGTCTTTCTCGCAATTATTCTTCATGCCATGCCAAGTCCATATCTCCTCTAAAACAACGCATCCCACTTATTGTCTATTTACGATATTTCCTTTCCATGCTTCTTCCTGTTAGGTGTACCTAACTAAATGACCTGATTTTGAAAAAAATCTTGAAGAGTCTCCTTTATAATTCTCACTATCCAAAACCTGCATGCAACAATTACCAGCAATACCTCACAGGGCATATATATATATATAAGACATATCCCAACCACCCAAGGCTCCCAATTTCAGGTAAAAGAACAAAAATATCAGAACTTACCTCTATGGCTTCCCATATCATCACGCACCTTCTCCCGTCGATACTGTGCTTCTGCTGAGATCAAAGGTTAATATAAGGAATCTCATTTCTTATGACTTGGCTCTATCGCACGATCTAAGACAGAAAGAAGGTCAACAATCCCTAGATGCCCTGCAGTCTCCTGTTTATAAATGTGGCCGACTTTACATCCATAAACAGGACTCTACTGGACACGACTTTGCAGACAATCCGTAGGACGAACCGCTCTGATACCACTTTGTCACACCCTAATCTTGCTAGGGTGTGATGGGCACCCGACCCCATATTCGGAGCCGAGCGAACCCGCTGACTCTTATTACACTCCTAATCTCTCAAATCACAAAATGAAATACATAGTAAAGGCTTTTAGAAACATTATTTTCATCGTTCTCAAGTCAAGAAAAATCTGTAGTCATTTGGACTTGGTAACAATATGCATACTGGTACGTCGGCTTACAGAACCGATTACAAGACTGACATCCTATACCCACGACTCTGTCTGCAAAGTCTCTAACATCGACCAATATACCATAGCATGAATACTCTGACTCGGCAATACTCCGGAAGGAAATGGAGCTCGCCAATCCCGCTGGAACATCTTCTAGCAATATCTTCTACTCATCTGGGTGTACCTGCATGGCATGAAACGCAGCCCCCGAAGAAAGCGGGTCAGTACGGAATATGTACTGAGTACGTAAAGCATGGGACATAGCAAATGGAACCACAAACAGAATAAAAGTACAGAAAGTAAGTGCACTATTCAGAATGCCAAAATGCTTTCTTTTAAAACACACAAATCATGCATGTCAAAATCATATATCATATATGCATATAACAGATCCTGGCCCTCTAGTGAGGGACGCGGTGAACAGAATCATCATATGCCATCCTGGACGCCACCCCCATATCATCATATCATCAAATAATACATATATACATATAACAGATCCCGGCCCTCTAGTGAGGGACGCGGTGAACAATGCAGTGGAAGGCGCACGATAACAGACCCTGGCCCGGGACTCAGTGAAGTATACATTGAGGCATGCACGAGCAGAGTAGTGAGAAACTATATGCATATAAATCAATTTTTAAGACTCAATGAATAAGTACACAAACGACACTTGAAAGATCATAAACACGTTTCGAGGAAATCCGAGTTAATATCATAAAGTTATGGACATTTTACTACAGAAACCTCTACGAACGTTTTAAAGCAATCCGAGATCGTCTACGAAAGTTAGGAACATTAACTCTTATAGAACTCTTTTAGAAACATATCAAAAAGGTGAATAAGAATCCTAAACAAGCTCGGAATCAAAGAATAGAGTAACCCCAAGGTGCATATCATACCTTATTTGGCTCTAGGACATGCCAAAAGAAAGAAAGAAAGAGTAAGCCTTACATACCTGTTCCACGTCCTATTAGTTACGCTTATTCGTCCAAGCTTGCTAGTCTACATTCAAGACAATTTACACAATCATTAGACTCATCGTTATACGCTCGTCTTAGTCCTTCAAATAAATTCGCTTATAATCTGCCGAAATTTCGGCAGCATTCCCCCTGTAAATACAACCATCCCCGAGAATCCATCTCGGCCAATTTATCAATCAACAATCTGAGAATTCAACTCGGCCAATTTATCAACAACAATTCGAAATCTTCCAAATTTAATAAGGACAACAACAACAACAACACATTCCTTTCTTCCAAATTCATGAACTACACCAACAATCTACGCATTAACAACTTCATCCTCATAATTATAAGAAACCATACTAATGTCACATTAACTTCTTCAACAATCCCACAACAATTACAACTTCATTTCAAGCCATCAAACCTTCATTTTTATTATGGAATCCACAACAACAACAATCAAACTACTAAATAAAATCAATTCATCTCATCTTACTAACACCACCTTTATTGGCCATGACCCTATACATACATATTTCATGAATTTCATCCATTTCTACATACTACAACACTTCACAAATCATCTATAACACATGAAAGGGAAGATTAAACCTTACCTTTATCCTTGATTCCTCCACTCGGCTAGAGTCTACAACTTGCACAATGAATACTTTGCTTGCTCCAACAACCACTCCACATTAATAAGGACTAGGGCTGTTCACAGTTTTGGTTAAAACCAAAACCAAACCGAATAAAATAACCGACATTTGGTTTAGTTTGGTTTGGTTTGGTTTTAAATTTGAAAAACCGATAATATTTGGTTTGGTTATGGTTATAGTAAAAAATAACCGAATAAATAACCGAACCAAACCGATAATTATATACATAAAATTTATAATTATTTATATGTATAATATTAGATTTTCATAAATAATTAAAGATATTTTATACCTTTTAATTATTAATTTAATTTTGGTCTAATTATTTTTAAGGCCCATGTCTTAAAAGAATATGTCCAACAATCCAAGCCCAACTCTAATATGTCGTAAGCATAAGGGTTCTTTGTATTTTGAAACCTCTGTTTGACTTGTTCTTTTGAATCTAAACTGCGTTGCAAGTTTGGTCCACCTGATTTGCCAACAGCGTGTCTTTCCCTCAATATGCAGCAAAGTTCACCCTTGTGGGCTATGAGGAAAAAAGAGTTTCATAAGAAATTTGAAGAATGTAGAGAGAGAATATTTGAATTGTCACGGCTAGTCATAAACCGAAAAATTGAACCAAACTGAACCAAACCGACAATAACCAAACCGGTGGTTATTTTTTTACTTGGTTTGGTTATGGTTTTAGATATTTAAAAACCGACTAAATTGGTTTGGTTATGGTTTTAACCAATAACCGACCCAAACCGAACCATGAACACCCCTAATAAGGACCTTCCAATTGGTTGAAATACTAGAAGAAAATTATTTTTCTTGATCAACTCCAAGGCATCAAATTTTGGGAGCCATGGCCGAATGCCCCATATTTTTTTCTCCAAGTTTCTTAGGTTGGAAGATGAATAATTTTTGTCTTGCTTTGTAAGCTCTCATATATATATATATATATATATGCATAATATATGCATAGCCCATACAAGGGTGGCCACATGCCCCACCTCATGGCTTGAGTTAATTGGCCAAGCCATGGGTGGGACCCACACACATACACCACACGGCCAAGGTGGCTTCATGAACCTTCTTGAAGGTTTTGTGAAATTCCCTTTTTGCCCCTAGCCTTCCACAATATTATCATGAACCACTTTGTGAATTTTCCTTTTTACCCTTAGCCTTTCTCAACATTTCCATACTAATAAATAACTTGTGTATTGAAATAATTCCGGAAAATAGTCTTGCCCTTAACTTACCACGACTATCTTGAAATATCCAAATGCACAAAGTACGGGATATAACACATGACATAAAAGAGAAAGGGTAATTCCAATAGAGTGATACTGAAGTATTGATTAGATGGATAAGCACGAGTAAAATATGACAAGTTTATTAGCAAAATAAAGTAACAGAATGACTGAGACAGGGGTACGAAATACGAAGGTTATAACGAATGAGATCAAGAAGTGGCACTCTATAGAGTTGATTATGATCAGGGTATAATGAGAACGTAGCAAGAACTTTAATACAAAGTAAGTGAAGTGTAGCGAGGAAATGACTAAAATGTAACAAGTTCTACATGAATAAAAAGTGAATGCAAGTGTGAAACCAATAAGCGAGCCATGGGGCAGTAGATAAGAAAGCTTATAAGATCTTGTTGAGGGAAGATCCAGCATAGAGGTTTCAAAATGACGGAAATGATAGTAAGCAAAAGGAAAAAGGAAGTCGACTTGAAAGAGAAATCAGAGAAAAGTGATATGGCACAGTAGTAACAGTTGTGATTTGTATAATCGAGATCACGAGTGATATTTTTGGCTGGATGTCAAAGACCAAGACTACGGAAAGATGAATAACGAAATAAAATGATTGTTAGGCAAGGGATTAGCATATTAAGAATGAGAGGGGATGATCAGAATGAACAAAATAAGTTTTGGAAGCGAAGAATGGACTGTATAGAAGTAATATATCCTAAAGGACAAGGCGCTATTGAGTTAAGAATAGGGTTCCTCGTGCGAGGAATGAAGGATTGATTATAACGGGAGGTAATAAGATAAATTGAGAAGGAATGAACAAAAAGGAATAAGTATGGTATAGGAAGAAAAGGAAATATGCGAACGTGCACTTAAGAAGTAGTCGTATAAAAAAAAAAGATGTATCTCCTATGAATATCCTATACCAAGATCGTACAAGTAAAGTATATAAAGGAATAAGCTAGAAAGAAAAATGTTTACCGTACGACGATAAAGCAATAAAGCAAGGCTATCACCAACGACAAATACGACATGATTATGATTTGGTTTTGAAATCAATGTTGAGTGCAACACAAGAGTAGAAAAGTATGAGGCATAAGAGGTAATAGTTGTGCATGAGACTTAGATCCTTCAAAATAAAGATGGCAGGTTTAAGAGAAAATGCAGTTACGATCACTATAAGTCGACTACGGGAAAGAGAGGAATAAGTTGAGATGGGAAGAAAAGGGAAGGATGACGCTATAAGTGAATTCAGAGTATTGAAGAATGAAATTAGTGACATTACATGGATAATACGGATAGCTAAACATACTACTATTTCAGGCATCACTATGGAACAGAAGTTGTTAATTTGAGCGGATGTAGACATTGACTCATAACTAATGGTTGAGCTAAGTAAAATACAACCTTTTTTGGGTTGCTATGTTGGTTGTATTACTTGGTTGCAAAACTGCAATATGAGCACTTTAAGACTTCACATATGAATATGATATAGTATAATAAGGGAATTGACGAAAGAGATATATCAGTTCGAGATTGGAAGTGAGGTAACAGAGATAAGTAAGACCCTTAAAGGGGGGAAGCGAGTAATGAAAATACAAGTGTAAGGATTGAAACGAGGAATCCTGAGATGTGATAGATATAGACTTTTATGTAGAAATGAGTCTAATAGCTAGTAAATAAGTTGACAAGAATCGAGCGGGTATCTGAGACTGTACTGAAAATCATTATAAAGACCTTGAACAACATGACGTTGAGAGCGGATAACTCAAGGAATATTGTAAAGGATAGCGATGCTATGTTGGAATAGAGGCAAAGGAATTGACAGTAGAGTCGTTTGATAATGATATAGCGATTTATAAGTGACGAATAAGAGGGACATAAAGCTTTGTATCGTAGAATATAAGATGTGATAATCAGGGGACAAATAAAGGAAAGAAAAGAGTATGACGAGATAAGTTACAACAAAAAAAAGAGTTTTTGTTATGTATGATATGCGTAAAGTAGAACGAACCACATGAAGGGAAGTTTATGAATAAGTTTAGATGTTCATTCACGAATCACACAAGAACGATTATGTAACTTGCAAGTATTTACATGTCGGGAATGAAACCGATTAGGTACTTAAAAAGAGGAGTAAGCAGTAAGAAAAATAGTGTGTTTGTGATACTCCGAGTCAGTTGAGGGAAAATATATGGTAAATTGAGTCGAAATGTTGAGTTGGAATTATCATTAAGGGAAAATAGGACAATAACTTTGAATATGGTATAAGTATATGTTATATGTTTCCTACAACAACCTTGAGGTGTGTTAGATTACTTGCGAATTCGATGGGATCATTGAATAAATGGGGTTTTACCAGAAGAATATTATGCCTTGGAACTTTAATTTTTGTATCATTGTGGTTATGAAGTATCCCAAAGGATTATGAAAATTCTCGAAAATTATGAATCCTTTCATGAGTCGACGAGGGACACCCTCGACAGGACTGTCACGACCCAGCTGGGGGCCGCGACGGGTACCCGGGGCTAACCATCGAGCACCGCTCGTGCTATCATTTCCTTAACCCATTTAGCAATCATTCATCGATTCCTGTTAACTTTAAAAAGGATCTGGTTTTCATTACATAATATAATGCTCTAATACAAGAACATATTTCAATACACTTATACACATACATACTATCCACGTCGTGGAACCACATAACCCACATCGAGCATCTACGAGCCTCTATTGGATGACATATACCAATATACACAAAATGATCAACCGAATAGCACCTCCGGAGTAGTGGAGTGCTCCTGTAAATCTGCAGATGGTTCCTACGGATCTGAACCGTCTCCCTGTCTACCTATGGGCATGAGCACAACATCCAGAAAGAAAAGGATGTCAGTACGAGCATTGTACTGAGTATGTAAGGCATGCATCAAGAAATAAAGGAGAGAATAAGAAGATAAAGTGAATACAAGAAGATAACCAGTAACTGCTTGCCTCTTAAGGCGGATTCACGCATGCATACTCATAAACATCATATCGTGTATTGCTGCGGAACGTGCAGCCCGATCCCTATATCATCATGTATCAATATAATGTCGTGGAACGTACGGCCCGATCCATTACCCATATATCCCGCGTCCGGGCATCCCGCGTTCGGGATGAGATCATAATATGCCAGCTGACCAGGTGGCTATACGTCTATAGCCCCTCACCTTTCCCCATATCCCCTGTATACATATACATATCATTTACTTATATAATATACATAGCATGCATGAGAGCCCAAGGAAAAGTTATGGCTCTATCGGAGTGACGTAAGGTCGGTAACCTCCGATTATATTATGGATTAATCATGATCGTCATGTCTCACCTTGAAGTAACAATTATTATAAGGTGGGACTATCAATGAAGAATACGGATATGAATAATAACATCAAGAGGAAACATAAAATAGGGTCATAATCTTACAAGAAGTCAATCCATATATTTTTGGAATCTTAAAGAAGATGTAGTCATCATCCATGAATAAAATCGAGAAGTCAATAGATGGCTCAACATTCTCATGTCATCTTTGAAATCGTAAACTTGGAACCTTTAAACATAAAATCGTTCTCATCATAATAATATTCTCATTTTTGACATCATCAGTGTTATGGAAGAACATATCCTTCGTTTTTATTATAAGAGCTCACATAATCACAAACTTTGGTTTGGAGAATACGAATATCTTGGGAAACACTTATGGATTATCAGGAAGGAAATCATACCCTGGGACCTTAGACTTTTTAACTGTTGATAACAAGGGAAATATGGAAACAGTTATGAAATCATAACGTAGGGATCATGCCTTGAAAGGGAGGGACGAGCCTTACATACCTTGGACATTTACCATTCTTATCGCTTGCTCGTTTCCCTTATGATGCAATCGTGTATACCTTCAAGAGAGTTCATTCCGTCGTTAGTTAAGCAATTATAAGAACGGACTTCTATTTCTAGGGAAAATTGGGCAACATTTCCTTTGTTTCTACTACGTTTCCCATATTCTATTTCAGCTCCCAAATGTTCACAACAATAATCACAATATAGAAACCAACAATCATCGTTTATATACATTTAGCAAAATCCACCAATTTCCTCCAATTTCTCCACATTTAGTGGTTTTAGCCTATCATCACATCTCCTCATACGTCACACTTATTGTCACGACCCAACCTCGTAAGCTGTGACTAGTGCCCGAACTGGACACCCATACATACTTACTTACCAAATCGGCATACCAACGACTTATCCATATTCAGCATACATTAATTTATATAGGTGCTAAGAGCAGATATCGTCTTAAGCGGTCACATATGACAAACATATCGTATAGAAGCCACCAAGGTTGTCGTAAAACATATCGCCCAAAAACATATACATACATATACAGGCGAACAAGCCGTTAAGGCTGTCATAGCAACTGGAACCGCTTAGGACGCATATCACACAGACATAACCGAACAATAACGACCCATGACCCACATACATGTCTACAGGCCTATAACGAACACAACAGAATCATATGACGGGACAGGGCCCCGCTGTACCCCTGAATATACACATACATATATACAACGGAAGTGTCTGTACCAAAATGTGGGCTCCAGAACAAGGGAGCACTCCAACGCAGCAGAATGGATAGCCTAAGCTGTCGGGTCACCCACAAGAACGTTTGTACCTGCGGGCATGAAACGCAGCCCCCGAAGAAAAGGGGGTCAGTACGGAATATGTACTGAGTATGTAAGGCATGAAATACCACTGGAAAGATCATCACTGAAATAGAGATTCCAGAAGTCAAGTATGATAATAAAGAAACCGCTGTACCTGTGCAGTACGAGATAGAATTAAACATTCTCATATCACATTCCGTACCCGGCCCATTATGGGACTCGGTGAATGAAATCATGTCATTATGTCATCATGAATACATGTATATATATACCGTACCCGGCCCTCTAGTGAGGGACTCGGTGAATAGAGTCATGCATGTCAACATCATATATCATATCTATACCGTACCCGACCCTCTAGTGACGGACTCGATGAGTGAAATCATATCATCATATCAGTATGCCATCATATCATCATGCATATATACATACCGTACCCGGCCCTCTAGTGAGGGATTCGGTGAATCAAATCATCATATGCCCTCCTGGCCACCATAACATATCATTATCTCATCATATCATCATATGCATATACCGTACCCGGCCCTCTAATGAGGGACTCGGTGAACAATGCAGTGGAGTGCGCACGATAACATACCCGGATCGAGACTCGGTGAAAGACATATGAGACGTGCACGAGCAGAGTAGTGAGAAACTATATGCATATCAATCAAGACTCGTTAGATAAGTATACTTACCGATACCTGAAGGCTCAGACACAAGTTTCGGGTTAATCCGACTTAGTATAAGGAAGTTATGAGCGTTTAAAGTACAAAACCTTCTACAAGCGTTTCAGAAGCTATTTTTGGAAAGTCAAAGCAACAATCATATCAAGTACTTTTCGGATATCGTTATGGATCAAATCAAATAGGTCCTTTGGAACCATATGTACGTATCAAAATATATCAGAGACTCAATGGAATAATCGAACGAGCTAACATTTGAAAATCAAAACTTTAGTCATATCAATTATCTTTCGAATGCCATTCGGAAACATATCAAATAGAACTTCGACACCATGGATACGCATCAAAGCCATATGAAATAGCTTATAGAAATCAAGAACGTTAGCCAACCTAGTGGCTCTAAGAATGGGAGTTTCTTTGGAATCATATACATATACTTGGTCATGTTGGTTTCACAAAGATCATGCCAAACGAAAGAAAGGGTAAGCCTTACATACCTTGCCCGCTTCCTTAGCTAATCCAACTTAAGTCTTGGCCTTTCCAAAATCTATAACAATGTTAGTGAATAACAAACATTAGCTATAGATATCTAAGAATCTCATCCTAAACTAACACTTTGTCTACAGAAATTTCGGCAACATTTCCCCAGTAAATACACCATCCCCGAGAATCCAACTCGGCCATATCATCAACAACAAATCCGAGAATTTAACTCGGCCAATTTATCAACAACAATATCAACAGTCATTCTAATAATATCAATAATCAATTCAAAACGCATTCCAACGTTAACAACTTCTTTCTACAAACTTCGACGGCGTTCCATTTATGTTAAATTCATAATTGCTTACATATTCAAGTACTAATCCGAAACCATTCAAACAATATTCAAGAACACTTCAAGCAATCCGCACAATATTCAAAATAATACAACCAATATGCCATTCCACCCGAAACCTTCCAAATGGAACAAGAACAATAACAACACATTTTCTTCCTTCAAATTCATGAACTTCACCAACAATTCACACACTAACAACATTACTTTCCATAATTACAAGAAATGGTTTTAACATCACATTAGCTTCTAAACAAGTCTCCAATACTTACAACTTCAACTAGAATCATCAAACCTTCCTTATCAACATAGAATCCACAACAACAACAACCAAAACACTTAAGAAAAATTTATTCATTCTCTCCCATACCATACAACAACCACACGGCCACAACATACATCCATATTTTCATAAATTTCATCCACTTTTACATACTACAACATACATAATCATCCATAACATATAAGAAGAGGATTAAACCTTACATTTTTCCTTTAACTTCTCACTTGGCTAGGATTTGTAACTTGCAAGAATGAATGCTTTACTTGCTCCAATGACTACTTCACTTTTCTAGGGACCTTCCAATTAGTAGAAATGCTAGGAGAAAATATTTTTGATCAAATTTTTTTCCAAGGTTCTTGCTTGGTGTGTATGGCCGAATGGCCTTTTAATTTTTTTGCCTTCTCCAAGTTTCTTGAGTCTTCTAAGTGAAGATGAAAAATAGGATGAATTGGTCTTCTTTTGGTCTTATTTATTAAACCTCCATGTGGGCCTAAGCCCATTCCATGTTGCACGACCCACTTGGCCTTTTTGTGCAAGACTATTATTTTTGTATTTTGTCTTGCAATTCAGGAAAACTTATTTTCCAAATTCTGAATTTTCCCTTAGCTTTCCTCAATATTACCATGAACCATCTTGTGAAATTCCCTTTTTTCCCCTAGCCTTTCTTAATATTTCCACTCCAAAAACTTTCATAAACAACTTGTGTATTAAACAAGATCAAAATATAGCCTTGTCCTTAACTTCTTGCAATTGTCCTGAATTATCTGAATACGCAAAATACGGGATATAACATCCTCCCCCCCCCCCTTTAGAACATTCGTCCTCGAATGTTGAACTGTCCTCGTGGTGTATTATAATACTTCGGGGAGGTCTCCTTTGTGGAAGACTGGATGTACCGCTTCTAATTCGGTGGTAACTCTGATTCATGGGTGACTTTTCCAATACTACGGACAGTTCGATAAGGCCCACTATATCTTGGATTGAGCTTTCCCTTCCTGCCGGATCTTATTATAACCTTCATGGGTGACGTTCTCAGGAATAGCCATTCGTGAACCTGGAACTCCAAGTGTCGACGTCGATTTTCAGTCCTTAAGTATTCTTTCTCTCTTGCTCTTTGTCACCTTGCTAATGGGCAATTACCTTGCTTATATATGGCATATTCTTTGTGTTTATCTCTTCGGTATCCCATTCGGGCTTTCCCTCTTAATTTTACATTCTAAGTGTTTATCCAAGCATGACTTTGTCGCTAATGAGCATAATGGTTATGTTCCTTCCCAAGGCCAGTTATATCAGTATCCAAAACGTATATACATGATATTGCTTTGCCATTTCTCGTCCTTCGCAGTCCAACTATACTCATGACAACTTATGATTCGAGTTCAGTTAATTTCTTAACTCGCAACATCTTTGGGTTCTTGCCGTAACTTTTTCCTCGTTTCCTTTCCTCACACTCCTCGATGCCAGTATACTTGTCTGTAACTTCCTTGGATTGGTGATCGCTCCATCAACCGTTATTCCTAGTTGGCTCTCCGGTGTGGACTCCTTATAATTATAATTGGGAATAGCTTCATGTTAATTATTCTTACAATTCCATAGTTTATGCCCTCATATTCAGTATGGTTAATGGTCCATGAACTATCTTCTAATACCCGGTGGCCTCTTTTACCTTTTATTCATATGAGCAGCGTGCTTCCTTTCTTCGAGAAGTTATTAACTACCAAGCGTGGTTACTTCATTATAACAGTTGTCATCCGAGGCGTCCTGTTGATTTGCTATCCTCTTCATTGACCTTGTGGATTTATCTTGTATACCTTTCTTGCCCTCTTCATTACCCTCTTGGGCACATCTTTACATATCTAGGTACTACGCAAGTTCTGCTCAGTACGGGGAATTAAAACCACGATCAAGGAATATCGAGGCTCGTGTCAGTATAAAGCATTCTGTTATAGCCCGTATTTTGTACGTTCGGATATTTCGAGAAAGTCGTGGCAAGTTAAGGGTAAGACCATTTTCAAAAATTATTTTAATATACAAGTTGTTTAAGAATATTATTCATGAACATTATTAGTATGGGAATATTGATAAAGGCTAAGGGTAAAAAGGGAAATTCACAAGATGGCCCATGGAAATATCGAGGAAGGCTAAGGGCAAATTTGGAATTAGGAAAATAATTTTTCATGAATTGCAAGCAAAAAAAAAATAATGGTCTTGAACAAATTGGCCAAGTGGGCCGTGTAATATGGCATGGGCCAAGGCCCATGTGGAGGCTTAACATGGGTAAATAAAAAGATGACTTATAGGCCATATTTTTCATCTTATTCCTTAGAAGATTCAAGAAATATGGAGAAGGCAAAAATAAAAAGGCCATTCGGCCATGAGCATCAAAATTGACCCCTTGAAAGAATTTGATCAAAAATTATTTTCTTCTAGCCTTTCTACTAATTGGAAGGCCCTCTTTAACATGGGAAAGTTGTTGAAGCAAGGAAACCACTCATTCTTACAAGGAGCAACCCAAAACAAGTTGTGGAGTTAAGGAAAAAGGTAAGGTTTCATCCCCTTTTATATGTTGTGGGTGGTTTGTATATGTTGTAGAGTGAAGAAATGGATGAAATTCATGAAAGTGTGGATGCTATGTTGTAACCGTGTGGGTTGATGTTGTGGCCGAATATAGTTGTATTGTGTAGAACAAATGAATTGATTTTTTAGTAATTTGATTGTTGTTGTGTTGTGGATTCTATGATGTAAAATGAGGATTTAATGGTTGAAAATGAAGTTGTAGTCGTTTGTAAAAATATGGAAGTTGTGTGGTGGCCGTGTATGTGTAGTGTGTGTGGCCGTGTATATGTGTTGTAGTGTGTAGGGATGATGAGCTAATTTTATCTAGTATTTTAGTTGTTGTTGTAATGGAATCTATGATGAGAAATGGAAGTTTAATAATTCTAGTTCAAGTTGTAATCGTTGGAAAATTGTTTTAGAAGTTAATGTGAATTGTATATAGTGTTCTTGCACTTATGGAAAATAATGTTGTTAGTGTGTGAATTGTTGGTATAGTTCATGAAGTTGGAAAAAGAGAATGTATTGTGGTTGTTGTGTCGCATTTGGAAGGTTTCGGGTAAAGTAAAAATGTTGATTGGGTTGTTGGATTGTCATGTGAATTGGTAGAAGCATTCTGAATCATGTTAGAAAGATTTTGGATTAATACTTGAATGTGGGATCATTGGTGTTAGCTTGAATATATGTGATTAAATTGGATAAATGAAATGTCGTGAATTGTGTGACAAGAATTGTTGATGTTAGAATATGTTTTGGGATTGATTGTCGAAGTTGTTAGTACGATTGTTGGCAATGTTGTTAATAATTTGGCCGAGTTGAATTCTCGTATTGTTTATTGTTGATTTGGCCGAGTTGAATTCTCGTATTGTTTATTGTTGATTTGGCCGAGTTAGATTCTCGGGGATGGTGTATTTACAGGGGAAATGCTGCCGAAATTTTGACAGATTATAAGTGAGTTTACTTGAAAGATTAAGACAAGTGTGTGACAATATGTCTGATGATTTTGTAAATCTCCTTGAATGTAGACTAACGAGCTTGGACAAATAAACGTAGCCAAAAGGACGTGGAGCAGGTATATAAGGCTTACCCTTTCTTTCTTTTGGCATGATCTTTATGAAACGAGAAATGACATATATGTATGATTTCAAAGAAATCTCGTATTCTTAGAGCCGCTAGGATGGCTAATGTTTTTGACTTCCATAAGTTGTCTCATATGGTTTGATGTATATCTATGATGTCCGAAGTTTGTTGATATGTTTCAAAATGGCATTCAAAATAATAATAATAACAATAATAATAATAATAATAATAATAATAATAATAATAATTGATATGAATAAAGTTTTGATTTTCAAATGCTAGCACGTTCGATTATCTCATCGAGTCTTTAATATATTTTGGTATGTGCATATGGTCCCAAAAACTCTATATGATTTGATCCATAAAGATATCCGAAAGGTACTTGACATAATTATGGCTTTGTCTTTCCAAAAATGGAACCTGAAACGATTGTAGAACGTTCTATACTTCAAACGTTCATAACTTTCTTATACTAATTCAGATTGACCCGAAACTTGTTTCTGAGCCTTCAGGGGTCGGTAAGTATACTTATCCATCAAGTCTCAATTTATGTGCATATGGTTTCTCACTACTCTGCTCGTGCATACTACTATTATATCGTTCGCCGAGTCCCGGGCCGGTATATATCGTGCGCATGGTTCGCCGGGTCCCTTAGTTGAGGGTCGGGTGCCATATATGTATTCCGGAGTATGATGTGTTACGGTGTTATGATGTGTTCATGGTTCGCCGAACCATATATGTGTATATGTATATTCTGATCTTATGATGTGTGACGGAGATTACGGAGCAAACCTTCTGGAGTATGATGTGTGTGGCGCCAAAGGCAGGGTGGCGCCACGTTCCCCGGGTCCCGTAAGGGGCCGGATACCGTTTTTGGCATGCATGATTCATGTTTCCAGTAAGTTGTTTTTATTCTGCATATCGTGCTTAATGTCTGTACTAACCTTCCGCACGTGCCACAGCAATATAATATGTGCATATGGATCGGGCTGCACGTTCCGCGGCAAATACATATGTGGATCGGGCCGAACGTTCCTCGGCACTAACATGTTATATATGTTGATCGGGCCGTACGTTCCTCGGCACTATTATGTTATACATGAATCAGTTATGTGTAAATGTATATGATGACATACGTTGTTGGCATGCACGGTCTGTGTTAGGGAAGTACACATTTTGGCACTCTGGATGATCTACTTATTTTCTATACTTCTTCTGACTCATGACATCGGTATACACGATTTGCATTCTGAAAAACAAGTATTTTGAGTATTCTGAAAATGTACTTACTTTTGTACTGTTTGTTTAGATTATGGTTATGTTTTCTGTATTCCATGCTTTACATACTCAGTACATATTCCGTACTGACCCCCTTTTCTTCGGGGGTTGCGTTTCATGCCACGCAGGTACACCCAGATGAGTAAAGGACACTGTTAGAAGATGCTTCAGCTGGATTAGCAACTCCATTTGCTCCTGGAGTGCTGCCGAGTCAGAGTATATGTGCAATAATGTTTGGTTCGAAGTCAGAGACTTTGCAGACGGAGTCAGGGGTATAGAATGTCAGTTTTGTAAGCGGCTCCATCAGCCGATATGTCACTCTGTGTTACATCATAAATTCTACATGATTCAGATTTTGTTTGATTTGAAAATAAAGATTAAAAAGAATATCTCAGAAACACTGTACTATGTATTTCATTTTTATTTGATTTAAAAGTCCCAAAAAGATTTTGTATGCACTAATGGTTAGAGGGTTCGCTCGGCCCTAAGTAAGGGTCAGGTGCCCATCACGCCCTAGCGGGATTAGGGTGTGACACATCCTCTCCACGTGTCTTCCATATTTTCTCCCTATATCTACCTCATAGTACACTCGTTGTCAATTTATTTCCACGTCCTTTCGTAACCTTTACGATATGCCAACATACTCCGAACTCTGGCCCCGAGCTAATAAGTTTCCTTTTCTGGGGCTTGAATTATCATAGTTCATTTTTAAGTCTAGCATGTTCTCCCCCCCTTTATTAAGAGGGTCTATATACGCCTATGCCCTTTAAGTAACCATTGCTTTCCGCGATCTTCTTACAATTGTAGTTCCTTCATCGTGGAGTCTGTCCTGTCTATCTCCTTGCTAACTACGTTCTCGTATTGAGTTGGAGTATTTATAAAGGCATCCATTTTCGACGCTTACTTTTTCCATTTTGACATACCTCTGTCCTTTATGTCTAACAGTGTCATTAACCTTTTGGTGCGTATCCGTTTCCAGTAGTTTTCTTCCTAACCACTCTCATTTTCCTTCTATCAAGCCATCAGTATCTTTAGTCCTTCTTAGGGTGTAACTTTCTTCTCTTGTCGTTTGTAGCATCGTCTCTGGAGTTCGTAAGGTATTCTTTTATACGCGCGAATCGGTTCCATTCTTAAGTCACCCTCCAGAAAGGCTTCTCTATGTTCAAAGCAACCAGATCGATATGGCTACGCATTTATCCTTTTGTAATTATATCCTTCCACAATAGAGGATTCGACCAAGCTGTCCTTTCCTTCATGCCCGTTCCTTATCTTTTGTCCTGTTTTCTTGGTATAATCGAACCTCTCGGTCTTCACATAAATTCTTATTCCATGTCATGGGTTTTCTAGTCGACTGTGTCAACTTATTATCTTTGTCCTTCCTTTGATAAGTAATCAGTCGACTATCACCAACTTATTAAAGTATCCTCCGTACTCTCATATGCTTGTCTTATTTTCACCGTTAACCTTCCTCAAGTTTGTTTCTCTTTTTGTCCTATACCATCACATTCTAGTTCTTTTACAGACCCGTCCCTTAAATTTCTACGCAAATAGTTTCATGCTTTGCTCGTCGGCTCTTTTAGAGGCTTTACTCAATCATGTTTCTTACCTTTCACTTTTTCCGACATTTTGATCTCCTTATCTTTCATTTACTCACTCTCTTTCCTTTCCAAATATCGTTGTATTAGAATTTTCCAATCTTACCTGTAGTGAAATCAGTATTAGTCTATTTCATAACCTCTGTACCATACCTTTCGCTTTGCCTCTTAAATTCCGTCCAGTTAATGTCTTCCATACGTCGTAACACTGGTTGCTAGGTTTCACCTATCGATCGATACAGTCAAAAATGAGATGTCATATGCATACATATACATTTACTACCACTTCGCTTACAAAACATTTTCAAACGCTATTCAAACTTACTCTGATTCCAGAGCTGCGTTGCGCTTTCTTCTTCTTCACCGGCCTATTCTACCTTAGCCTACCCGACCTCTTTAAGATTTATAACCACTCCGCATATTCTAATTTCCTTTAGGTTACCCCAATTTCCCATTTGTCTCTTATAACTAGATTTGTGGAAATTTTAGTACACTTCCCAGGGGGTCACCCATCCCAAAATTGCTCTGGCCCTAGCACGCTTAACCTCGAAACTTTAATGCATTTCGGTGCGTTAATGCTGGTATAATTATATCCACTTCCCGTACGACCTTGATCACATAATCTAAGGCATGTCGGGGTCTTAACAACTTCCAAAAGGTTCTCTTAACGGGTCCCACTCCGATCTAGAGAGGATCCTTTTACTTTTCTGACCATACAAATACCGTGTTGCCCTTTTGGATCCTCAATATTCACTTCCATCTGTACATATGATTACCTTTCATCCGGGGTTTCTAGATTCCCACTGGTGGCGGAGACATCTCAGTCGCCGCTGCTTATAACCACTGGGTCATCGGCCCTTTTAAATTTCCGTTTGCCGTAATTAAATGGTACTCTACAGAAGTTACACATACATAGAAAGTTCCAAAGAGAACTCATATACCTGTAGCCGATCGGTCTCGGGTCTGATCTGGTGAGCTGCCATGTGGGGTGTGCTCCTCATCATCGTCTGTCCGCCATCCGCTCGTCTGCCTTCCGTCATTGCTCGCATCTGAATCGGAGGAGTATAGATAACCGGGAAATTCCTGGTTTACTGACGGCCAGGATAAGGGACTGGAGTAGTCCGTAACACTCACCGGGGAGGCTTGTCTAACGTAGTGCTCCACAACAGGAGCAACCGGCATGGCCCCAGAAATCTCCTCCTCCGGTTTCCCAGAGAAATGCTCGGATGGATCTGTATCGTAACTGTCCTCCTCCCTAGGGGTAAGAAACTCTGGAGGAATCGTCGCCGGATCCTTCGAGGGATTTGTATCGTAACTGCCCTCCGCAGGGTCCTCTTCCCTGGGGGTCAGAAACTCTGGAGGAATTGTTGCTGGGTCCTCTGAAGGATCAATCTCAATAGAATAGCTGAGGCTCCTCTTACTCGGTCCTGGAGATACCCTAGGGGCCTTCTTAGCACCCCCACTATCTAAAGCTGTCCTCTTCATCTTTCGTCAATCTACAATCACCTGCAGGAAGAGAATCAGAAGCAATTTCCCAAAATACTGACGCTATCGCTCTTTTTGGAGCCTCGCTGTAGACACGGCAATGCGTTAGAAGGGAACCATCCTAATAAATACAGCTCTATCGCACGATCTAAGATCGAAAGAAAGGTAACATCCTAAATGTCCTGTAGCCTCCTGTTTATAGATGTGGTGCAACACACACAGATAAAAAAGACTCTACTAGACACGGCCTGTAGACATTCCGAGGACAAACCGCTCTGATACCACTTTTGTCACGACCCAACCCCGTAGGCCGTGACTAGTGCCCGAACTGGACACCCATACATACTTACTTACCAAATCGGCATACCAACGACTTATCCATATTCAGCATACATTAATTTATATAGATGCTAAGAGCAGATATCGTCTTAAGCGGTCGCATATGACAAACATATCGTACAGAAGCTACCAAGGCTGTCGTAAAACATATCGCCCAAAAACATATACATACATATACATGCGCACAAGCCGTTAAGGCTGTCATAGCAACTGGAACCGCTTAGGACGAATATCACACAGACATAACCGAACAATAACGACCCATGACCCACACATACATGTCTACAGGCCTCTAACGAACACAACAGAATCATATGACGGGACAGGGCCCCGCCGTACCCCTGAAAATACACATACATATATACAACGGAAGAGTCTGTACCAAAATGTTGGCTCCAGAACAAGGGAGCACTCCAACGCAGCAAAATGGATAGCCTAAGCTGTGGGGTCACCCACACGAACGTCTGTACCTGCGGGCATGAAACACAGCCCCCCGAAGAAAAGGGGGTCAGTCGGAATATGTACTGAATATGTAAGGCATGAAATACAACTGGAAAGATCATCACTGAAATAGAGATTCCAGAAGTCAAGTATGATAATAAAGAAACCGCTGTACCTGTGCAGTACGAGACAGAATTAAACATTCTCATATCACATTCCGTACCCGGCCCATTATGGGACTCGGTGAATGAAATCATGTCATTATGTCATCATGAATACATGTATACATATACCGTACCCGACCCTCTAGTGAGGGACTCGGTGAATAGTGTCATGCATGTCAACATCATATATCATATCTATACCGTACCCGGCCCTCGAGTGAGGGACTCGGTGAGTGAAATCATATCATCATGTCAGTATGCCATCATATCATCATGCATATACATACATACCGTACCCGGCCCTCTAGTGAGGGACTCGGTGAATCAAATCATCATATGCCCTCCTGGCCATCATAACATATCATCATCTCATCATATCATCATAAGCATATACCGTACCCGACGCTCTAATGAGGGACTCGGTGAACAATGCAGTGGTGTGCGCACGATAACATACCCGACCCAGGACTCGGTGAAAGACATATGAGACGTGCACGAGCAGAGTAGTGAGAAACTATATGCATATCAATCAAGACTCGTTAGATAAGTATACTTACCGATACCTGAAGGCTCAGAAACAAGTTTCGGGTTAATCCGACTTAGTATAAGGAAGTTATGAGCGTTTGAAGTACAAAACCTTCTACAAGCGTTTCAGAAGCTATTTTTGGAAAGTCAAAGCAACAATCATATCAAGTACTTTTCGGATATCGTTATGGATCAAATCAAATAGGGCCTTTGGAACTATATGTATGTATCAAAATATATCAGAGACTCAATGGAATAATCGAACGAGCTAACATTTGAAAATCAAAACTTTAGTCATATCAATTATCTTTCGAATGCCATTCGGAAACATATCAAATAGAACTTCGACATCATGGATACGCATCAAAGCCATATGAAATAGCTTATGGAAATCAAGAACGTTAGCAATCCTAGTGGCTCTAAGAATGGGAGTTTCTTTGGAATCATATACATATACTTGGTCATGTTGGTTTCACAAAGATAATGCTAAAAGAAAGAAAGGGTAAGCCTTACATACCTTGCCCGCTTCCTTAGCTAATCCAACTTAAGTCTTGGCCTTTCCAAAATCTATAACAATGTTAGTGAATAACAAACATTAGCTATAGATATCCAAGAATCTCATCCTAAACTAACACTTTGTCTACAAAAATTTCGGCAACATTTCCCCAGTAAATAAACCATCCCCGAGAATCCAACTCGGCCATATCATCAACAACAAATCCGAGAATTTAACTCGGCCAATTTATCAACAACAATATCAACAGTCATTCTAATAATATCAATAATCAATTCAAAACGCATTCCAACGTTAACAACTTCTTTCTACAAACTTCGACGGCGTTCCATTTATGTTAAATTCATAATTGCTTACATATTCAAGTACTAATCCGAAACCATTCAAACAATATTCAAGAACACTTCAAGCAATCCGCACAATATTCAAAATAATCCAACCAATATGCCATTCCACCCGAAACCTTCCAAATGGAACAAGAACAATAACAACACATTTTCTTCCTTCAAATTCATGAACTTCACCAACAATTCACACACTAACAACATTACTTGCCATAATTACAAGAAATGGTTTTAACATCACATTAGCTTCTAAACAACTCTCCAACACTTACAACTTCAACTAGAATCATCAAACTTTCCTTATCAACATAGAATCCACAACAACAACAACCAAAACACTTAAGAAAAATTGATTCATTCTCTCCCATACCATACAACAACCACACGGCCACAACATACATCCATATTTTCATAAATTTCATCCACTTTTACATACTACAACATACATAATCATCCATAACATATAAGAAGAGGATTAAACATTACCTTTTTCCTTTAACTTCTCACTTGGCTAGGATTTGTAACTTGCAAGAATGAATGCTTTACTTGCTCCAATGACTACTTCACTTTCCTAGGGACCTTCCAATTAGTAGAAATTCTAGGAGAAAATATTTTTGATCAAATGTTTTTCCAAGGTTCTTGCTTGGTGTGCATGGCCGAATGGCCTTTTAATTTTTTTGCCGTCTCCAAGTTTCTTGAGTCTTCTAAGTGAAGATGAAAAATATGATGAATTGGTCTTCTTTTCGTCTTATTTATTAAACCTCCATGTGGGCCTAAGCCCATTCCATGTTTCACGGCCCACTTGGCCTTTTTGTGCAAGACTATTATTTTTGTATTTTGTCTTGCAATTCATGAAAAATTATTTTCCGAATTTTCCCTTAGCTTTCCTCAATATTACCATGAACCATCTTGTGAAATTCCCTTTTTTCCCGTAGCCTTTCTTAATAATTCCACTTCAAAAACTTTCATAAACAACTTGTGTATTAAACAAGATCAAAATATAGCCTTGTCCTTAACTTCTTGCAATTGTCTTGAATTATCCGAATACGCAAAATACGGGATATAACACTTATCCCATGGTCTAAACGTTATTTATAATGTATTCATTATCACAACATACCAACATTCATGATTTCCATCCAACTACCATTCAATTGTGACACTACTCATCCTTTTAAAAACTCATTTTCCATGTTTTTCTACAATCCAAGCATCTTAGCCTTCCAATACCTTAAACAACATAGTAAAATCAAGAAACATACCATAGATGATGGCGGAACAAGCTTTGAATGGAATTCTTCCTCTTGCACCAAAGTTTCACTTCACCTCCTTAGGGTTTTCTTGAAGAAGATGAATCCTACTTGAGTTTCATATGCTTTTCTCCATGGATTTTATATTGTTGATCATCAATTCCCCTTGAATTTTTCTTATGGATGAATTTTAGAGTATTCTCTAGAGGGTTCTTGAAGTGGAGAGTGGGAATGAAATGAAAATAAAATGAAAAGGGGCCCTTATATTTAAGATTGAAATCTGGCCAAGGGACTTTATACGGACCAACATACGGTCCGTATAATTTTTACTGACCGTATGTTGGACCGTACATTTGGTCCAGAATGTTATCTTTGTCTTGGCCAATTATACGGTCCAACATACGGCCAGTAAAAATGTACGGTCCAAATGTAATGTCTATATATATATATGATGATATGATGATGTGATGATGGCACCGAGTCCCATGATGGGTCGGTATGGTATATGATGACTTTATTCACCGAGTCCCATAATGGGCCGGATATAGTATATGATATAGACATGCATGATTTTCATCTCATAAGGCACAGGTACATTGGTATCCGTGATTATCATACTTGCCTTTTGTTACCTTTTATTCAGTCTTGATCTTCTTTATTGTATTTCATGCTTTATATACTTAGTACATATCTCGTACTGTGACCCCCTTTCTTCGGGGGGGGGGGGGGGGGGGCTGCGTTTCATGCCCGCAGGTACAGACACTTGGTTTGATGATCCTCCAGCTTAGGACTTCTGCTCAGCTATTTTGGAGAGCTCCATAGTTCCGGAGCCTAGGTTATTTTGGTACAGATCTTTTGATGTCGACTTATGCATGTCCAGGGGTACGGCGGGGCCCTGTCCCGTCATATTTCAGTTGTACACTCTTAGAGGTCTGTAGAGATATGTGGGTTGTATCTGACTGTGTCGATATGGTTTGTTTTGGATCCTTCCGTATATAGTGGCAGCCTTGTCGGCTTGCGTATTGTGTTATGCTTTGGTCAGCTGTGACTCCTCAGGAGACAGGTTTATGAAATGTGGTGTTGTGAATCTTTCGTTTGTTTTTACAAGTTTCCATACTGTCCTTAGTGTCAGTCTGACTCTATCTAGTAGGTTCGTATACGAGTGTCCAGTTCGGGCACTAGTCATGGCCCATGGGGTTGAGTCGTGACACTCAACCTAGTATTTACCCCTTTAGGGTAGAAAAAACATTGTTCCCCAAAGCTTGACTTGAAAACTTTGGATTAAATGCACCTTTGGAGAGTTTTCTTCCATATGAAGATTTGAAGGTCTTCAAGAAAAACAAAATTTTCAAATTTTCAACTACCTTCAAATCAACTTGTTTTTCTTCAATTTTCAGATCTAGACTCCCCAAGACTTGTACAACAAAGCCCAATAAGTTTCAAGTTCCAATTCCACCCAAATCAACAAGACCCACTTCAAGTTCTTCAACTAAACAATGGTGAAAATCTCAAAACAACTTGGAATGACTCGAAATTTTGGATTTGAAACCCTAACTTACTAAGGAACCAGAATCTAAGAACAAAAAACAGAAACAAACAATTTTTTTTTTTTTTGGTTTTTCTAGGATTTTCATTTTTTTTTCATAGTAACAAACCCTAGGCTAGATTTGATAGAACAAATCTAATCGACTCTCTGATACCAATTGATGCAAGATTCACAGTGAAAATAGAATAAAAGGGCAAGAAAAGAAAAGGATAGATAATTTGACACAACTTAAGACCTAATTTAGCAACCAAAGTTATAGAAAACTAAGACCTCTAAATTAAGAACAAAAGAAAAACCAAATTCCTAGGATGACCAAGAGGGATTTGGAATTCCCTAATAACCAATCCTCCCAACAATTACCCAATCAAAGGCTTCACAAGCTCTCAACTCTCAAAAGTTTAACAATAGCAAATATCAATATTCAAAATAGTCTAACCCTAGGGAAATGTCTAAGTCTACTACTTATACTAGGATAATAAGGAAGATAAGCTAGCTATTACAAATATACCCTTAATGAAGCAAGGGCCTTGTTTGGTTAGTCTTCCTTGGAAATGAAACTCGAAAAAGGCTTGCATTTAAGTATTAGCCTCTTTACACGCATATCCATCTTCGTCACTCTTCTCCATTTCATCCTCCCAAGCACTCTTCCACACTTGGCATCAAGACCTTTTACAAGGAGCCAAGCGAGGGAACTTCAAGCTATGCAAGCTTAGACTATTTTGATTATTGATATTTTGAGATTGTAAACACTTTGAGTGTGAGATCTTATTTAGCCTTGGATTGAATTCTTGTTTAGAGGATTGGTTGTTAGGGATTCCAAATCCCTCTTGGTCATCCTAAGAATTTGGTGTTTCTTTTGTTCTTAATTTAGAGGTATTAGTTTTCTATAACTTTGGTTGCTAAATTAGGTCTTAAGTTGTATCAAATTATCTATCCTTTTCTTTTCTTGCATTTTTATTCTATTTTCGTTCTTAATCTTGTATCAATTGGTATCAGAGCTTGGATTAGATTTGTTCTATCAAATCTAGCCTAGGGTTTGTTGCTAAAAAACATTCCACAAAAAACCCCAAAAATTTTGTGTATGTTTTGTTGTTTTGTTATTAGATTCTTGTTCCTTAGTACGTTAGGGTTTTAAATCTTCAAATTTCGTGTCATTCGAGTCAATATTGAAGAATCTACCATTGTTGGGTTGAAGCTTTAAAAAAAGTTGAAGAACAACTTGGTGGGTTTTGATTTGTGACGAAATTGGGAGTTGATAACCATTGGGCTTTGTTCTACTAGGTTAAGGGAGCCTAAATCCGAAATTTGGGGGTAAAATGAGTTGATTTGAAGGCAGCTAGAAATTTGAATGTTCATGTGTTATTGAGCTATCTTTATAGATTCAAGTGGAGAAAAAGACTCAAAAGGAAAGTTAGATCCAAAAGTTTATACCCAAGTTTTGGAAAAGTGTTTTTTTAGCCCCAAATGGAATGGTCCTAGGTTGAGTGGGTCCATTGTGTCTAAAAAAGTCAACAAACCCAGCCCAGGATCCAAGAAATCACGTGCTATACGTCGTCACTGAAGCAAAGATACAGTCCAAATTCACGGACCGTAAAAGGAGTATGGACCGTCAATCCAGTCCATCAAATTGAAGCTTGGAAAAGTTGAACACTGTTGGAGATCTACGGTTGCTATATACGGACCCGTAAATAAGATACGGCCCGTATATTTGAGAGCAGTTCCCAACCGTAGATTGGAGTGAAATTTGCTACGTTACTGTTGCTAATTTACGGTGACCATATACGGACCGTACATTTTATACGGATTGTATAATTGAAGAAGTCCCTTCCGTAAATCTGAAGTCCAAATTCGTAGATTCTGTTCCCCATTTACGAACTACATCTACTGTCCGTCAAAAACATACGGACCATATAACTACACCCAGTTCAGACCGTAAATTCCAACAACGAAAATGTACCTTTGATTCAATTCCTTCACTTCTTTTCCAAAACTTTCCCTTGATCCTTGGTTGGTTGTTTGTCTCCTTATTTCTTAGGTAAGGAACAAAAAAAAATGAGTAGAAATTTTTAAATTTTCGTTACTTCAAATTGATACCTTGGATCAATTGGGGCTTCAAGACCGCGTTTTCAAATTATGACCTACCTGGGCCCGAAATTTTATTTATTTCCCGATTTTTGCATTCCATTTTCTTGTGTCTCTCAACTAGTAGCCATTTAGTAGTTGTTCCTACTTGTGTTTACTAGTTCTTGTGTTCGCATTTCTTTCGTGCCAATTCTTTCGTGCTTTTCTTCGTTTTTGCTTCATTGTTAATTTGTTGGTTTAAGTCCGTTAGATTGAATCGAGTCGTCCGTCTTTCTTAGTCTAACAAGAATCTATTTCGACCAAGAGTATAATTTGAACCCTTGTGACTAGTCGACATTAACAAGCACACAATCTTTGGCGGAAGCAATTTGTGAGGCAATTAAAGGTGCGCATACTTGAGCGATTGTGAGTTGATTTTACTAATCTAACGTGTTTGCTCATTTTGTTGAGTGTCTTTAATAGGTACTATGGCTACGGAGGATGAAACACTAGTTCCCACCAGGGAACTCACACTAGTTGATGTAATGACAGCCTTGCAAGCCTTGAACGATAAGGTTAGGAGTATGGGTGGTCGAACGGAAAACGTGGATGGTCGGATGGAGAACTTGGGAAGTAGGGTGGAAGCAATTGAAGGAGGTAGTAAGGAGGTCTTGTATTCGCCTCAAGTGCAATACCATGGAGGCACAAGTGGAGCTACTCGAAGCACTTCACTTACATTGTCACCCGACATGTGCCATCATCTATATAACCCCACTCCCCAAAACAATCCCCAAAACACCCCTCAAAACACAACTCTCACCCCCACCAAACAATATTCCCATAGGCCAACGGAACAACCCACCCCTACAAGATCAAACTCCAAATGACCCACATCCAAACGACCCACCCCTAAATGATCCACACCCAAATGCACCAATGCCACACCAAGACCGCCCAAACATCCAACAACCAAATGAGGAAGAGATAGAGGAAGCTATACTTGAGCACGAACGTTATGGTGACCAAGGTTGGAGGCCACGAGGGCAAGCACAAGGAGGTTATCGAGGGAGGGGTGGAAGGTATGGTTCTAACCCTCACATGGGTAGGCAAAGAGGGTACCATGCTCGTGAAGGGTACCAAGGTCGTGATCATCAAGGTTATTATTACGATGGAGATTTCAATGGGAACCACGGTTATAGGGGAGAGCGAGACACGAGTCTCAATTCTATCAAGGTTACTCTTCCAATCTTCAAAGGAGGAAGTGACCCCGATGCATTTCTTGATTGGGTGATGCATTGTGATAAAATATTCTTGATGAATGACATGTCCGAGGTGAAAAAGGCGTCTTATGCCATTGCTCAATTCGAAGGGTATGTCTCCACATGGTGGGAAACTCAAGTGAAAGCAAGAAGAATTATTGGGCTTCCTCCCACACCTACTTGGGATGAATTGAAGGACGCCATGCGGCATAAGTATGTCACCGAACGCTACAAACAAGCACTACTCAAGAAGGTGTATACTTTAAGGCAAAACAAAAAGAGCGTGGAAGAATATTATGATGAGTTCCAAATTGTCAAGATGAGAATCGACTTTGACGAGGATGAGTTAAATGCTATGACTCGGTTCCGAGCCGGGTTAAATAGTGATATTGTCTCCCAAATGAGACTCCACAACTATGAGAGCATTGACGAAACCCTTCAAGCGGCTATTGAAATAGAAGAAGGTCTGAAGGAAGACAAAATCAATAAGTCAAGGGGCTATGTGAATTCTTGGAACAATAACAAAGAACGAGGAGCCTCCTCCTCCAATTGGCAAAAGAATAAGGGCCCGATACAAGAAGCAAAGAAACCATTTGTGAAGAATTCTCAAGTTGAGAAGCAAGTTTACAAGCAACCTCCGATGTTTGCTCCAAAAGAAGTGTTATATCCCGTATTTTTGTATGATGGATTATTCGTAAGCTAATCGACATCAGTTCAAGGACAAGATTATTTTTGGGATATGAGACAAGAACTTTTTAATTCCGATTTTTAATATTGCACGGTTTGCTAGTTAATAACAATTAGTGTAGAAATATTAGTGAAGATTAGGGGTTAATTAGCCATGATTAGATTATTAAGTGGGGATTAAGGATTAATTAGCCTAATTAGTGTATTAAGTGGGCCCCACCAAGCATAATAATTAAAATCTGATCATGAATAATGGCATGTCATAGTGGGGCACGTGTAGAATTATTTAGCTGCCTATAAATATCATAAGATGACTCATTCATCACAAAATCTTGAAAAGAAAATTCATCACAAGCCATGGCAGCTCACGGCCATGGTTGTTCATGACCAAGCTTAAGATCTTGATGGCAAAAAAACTAAATTCCTAAGGTGTTCCACACATTCAAGGTGAGCAGCAATGTAAATTTAATCCTTGGGGCAGCAAGAACACTTGTAATTTTAATTCACAAATTCAGCAACGTTGAGAGGCCAAGCTTGCTAAGGTAAGGTTTAATTCTCTCCTACATGTTTTAGAGATGGTTTGGTCTTTATATAATTTGGTGGATGTGGAATTGGATGCAAGAAATTATGTATGTTGATGCTAAGGTTCTGTTTGGGCCGTGTTGGGGCTGTTCTAATGTAATAATGGTGGATTAATTGTGATTAGTGTTTTCGTTATGGTTGTCATTGATTACATGATGAAAGTGAAGGAATTTGATACTTAAGGTTATAATTGTATTGTATTTCAGAATGATCTGGTTATGTTGAAAGGAATGGAAATATAGTTATAAGTAGGTATATGTGTTGTTGTTCTTGTTGAATTGGAAGACTAAGTGTAGTTAAGATTATGCATAGTGTTGTTGTAATTGTTGGACTGTTATAAGGTCATTTCGATGAAGTGTTGTGGCTATAGATTATTAGGAGTAACTTGAATATGTCGTAGTCGTTATGTTGACTATTGTCGAATGTTGTAATGTGTGGGTTGATGTGGAATGTTGTGCAGGCTATTTCGGGGTATTCTTGAATCTTGTTCTGGTTAGTCCTGATATAGTACTTGGACGTGTGGTGCTTGATGTTGGTTTGGTCGTTTCATAGTTGGCTTGAATGTGAGGGAAATGAACAATATAGGGGAAATGCTGCCCCATTGTCTAGAAATAAGTTACTAACCTTGAAGTACGTTTTACGCCTTTCCGTAAGCTTAACCATAGTTCTTAATGTCTTAATATAGGTTGAGATACTTCGGGCAGGGTATACGTATTGTATCACGGATAAGCGTTAAAGGTATGTAAAGCTATCCCTTCTTTCTTTTTGGCATGATCTACGTGAGACAAACAGACGATGAATGTATAAGCTCCAAAGAAACTCCTATTTTTGAGACACTAGGATATCTAACGTTCTTGATTTCCAGAACCTATTTCATTATGTTTTGATACGTGTCAATGATTCCTGAAGTTCTATTTGATATATTCCATAGTGACATTCGAAGGATACCTGACATGACCATTGTCTTTGATTTTCAAATGATAGTTCATTTTGATTATTCTATCGAGTCTCAGTATAACTTAGTTTGCATATGGTTGCTCACTACTATGCTCGTGCATGCTGTTAATATATCTTTCACCAAGTCTTGGGCCGAGTATGTTTTCGTGCACAGTTTCCCTGCATTGTTCACCGAGTCCCTCACTAGAGGGTCGGGTACGGGGTATATATATATATATATATATATATATATATATATATAAGTATATGATGATGATGATGATGTGATTATGGCGCTGAGGATGGTATATGATGACTTATTCACCGAGTCCCATAATGGGCCGGATATGGTATATGATATAGACATGCATGATTTTCATATCGTAAGGCACAGGTGCATTGGTATCTTTGATTATCATACTTGCCTCCTGTAATCGTTTATGCAGTTGTGATTTTCCTTATTGCATTACATGCTTTATATACTTAGTACATATTCCGTACTGACCCCATTTCTTCGGGGGCTGCGTTTCATGCCCGCAGGTACAAATACTTGATTTGGTGATCCTCCAGCTTAGGACTTCTGCTCAGTTGTTTTGAGAGCTCCATTATTTCGGAGCCTAGATATATTGGTACAGATCTTCTATATAGACTTATATAAATCTAGGGGTACGGCGGGGCTCTATGTCACGACCCAACTAGGGGCCGTGACGAGTACCCGATACTTGTACCGAGCACCCCCTATCTCGTATCGTATTCTTGTTACTAAGTGGGCCGTATGAACTGCACCATATTTTTTTTTTCTGTTCTACTTACCATTAACACTAGTAGCATAGTTATAAACATAGGCTAACAAACTTGGTTTGCACTTTATACAACAACGAGGACCAGCAAAAGAACAAGACATCTAACTGTACATATCTGTCTACGAGCCTCTAAACATAGTATACATATACATAGGAAGGGCCGAGTACTGCCTTGCCCGAACATATATACACAAAATAGTACCAAGAACTGAGGCTCCGGGACAACTGGAGCGCTGCCGATAACTGCTGATAGAACTTCTAGAAATCAGGTCCGTCTACCTGCTGACCTGCGCGGCATGAAACGCAGCGTCCACAAGAAGGGACGTCAGTACGAATAGTGCACCGAGTATGTAAGGCATGAATGATAACATAGTAACTGCATATAGAGTATAAATAATAACAGAATAGACATACAGAGCTCATCCTGGAGTAGAAGTAACCTGTACATATGTATGCCTAGTAGGTGGATACCATGCAAGCTTAGCTCATTTTTCAGAACACGGTGTTTCTTATTCTCGTACACAGAAAATAGTACATTTCCGGAAATGGTATCTTTTACTCACATTTACAGACGCCGAATACATCGGCTCTCCCACCCCCCTCCCCAACGGTTTCCCCACAAATCATATCGTATATATATCATGCATCACATATACAGACGCCGCGTACGACTATCCCATATCCCGCGTCCGGGCATCCCGCGTCCAGGACGGAATCCAGCTGAGTCAGGTGGTGGTAAAACAGTTGCCCTTTCCCTTTTCCTGTATACATTTACATATACATATACATATCCATACACACATACATGTATCATATAAACAGCATTCATGGGAGCCCAAAGAAAGATACATATCCATCGGAGTGACATAAGGTCGGTAACCTCCGATTACATTATGGAACGGCTATAGTCGCTTTGTCTCACCTTGAAGGGACGAGTATTATAAGGCGAGACTACCAATGAAAAGTGTCATTATGAGAAAAACATCAAATAGGGTCATAAGGTATAGTTTCATCTACTTAGAACCTTTAGAGCAGTCGTTATCGGTAATAGAGTTGAGATATCAAGAAATAGTTTAGCATTTCCATATTTCCATTTTTATAGCAGAACATATCGTCAACATATCTATCGTAGGCATTTTCTCATCTTTGACTCCATCGTTATCACGGTCATCATAGACATATTTACATTAGGATGGTGCTGTACTTATCGTTTGATAATCGGAACAAGGATCAAAAGTTTCCTTAGGATTCTACTCCAAAACAAGTCAAACGAAGCGATAGGAAAAATCTGGGAACAATGGGCCCACCTCGGGCCGAATGAGATAGCGTACACCATCTACATATGTTACGTGTCATGGCGTTACTTATGAGGGTTTTAAGGATAGTCGGGTCCTATTTATGCGAGTTCTAGAGGGTTAGAAAGGTTTTTCAACATTTTGCACAATTTAAAGTTCAATTCTACTGAAGGAAAAAGGGAAAACTTTAGGTGCGGATTCCGGAGAATAGGGTTGTCCCCGAGGCTCGTACCCGACTTATTACGTCTAAGACATGCCATAGAAGGAAGGATAAAGCCTTACATACCTCTTGCCGCTCCGTATGCTATCCCGAATTCACGTAGCAAAGCCGCCAAAATCTGCAATTTGGTCACATTTACCCAAACTTTCATTAGGGTACTTAAAGTTGGAATCTTAAGGTAACACTTGGCTACCGAAATTTCGGCAGAACTTCCTCTGTAAATATACCATCCTCAACATTCAACTTAGTCAAATTCCAATCAATCACAATCCGGGAATTCAAACCCGGCCAAACTATCAACATAAACTCAACAACCGCACTAGCGATTCACATATTCAATTCAAGATATATCCCTACACTTCAAAGTAGCATTCTACTTCCTTCAAGACTTTCTAATTCCAATAAAACAACAACAACCTTATAATATATATATTCCAACAACATCAATACCAAAAATCTTGACCACAAAATCAATAAGCCATTTATTCATTTCAAGGCAACTCAATTCAATGCAACTCAATTAAATTCATATGATACTCCAACAACTTAAGCAACATACTTCTTACCCAAAACCTTTTAACTTCAATGAAACAACAATAACACATACACTTAGCAATATTATCTCCACAATACAAAGACCATGCTAGCATTATACCAACTCTTCCCATAATCCACAACCAACACAATTTCACTCCTTACCCATTAAATCCTTATTTTACATCATAGAACTTACCATAACAACAACTACAATGCTAAGTAAAAATTAATTTCACCACCCTACACCATTCGGCCAACACACCCCATACACCTATTTTCATGAATTTCCATATTTTCTATACTTTACAACAATACCCAACACACAACATAACACAACACAACACACACATGGCTTGACTATGCAAGCCACGGCCACACACATACACACTTCCATCACATGAATTTCATCCATTTTCTCATACTACAACATACATAATCATTCATATTACATAAGAGGAGATTAACCTTACCTTTTTTTCCTTGTTTCTTCACTTGAGTAGAATTTACTACTTGTATGAATATGGATTTTCCTTGCTTCAAAACCACTCTACTTTGCTAGGAATCCTTGAATTGGTAGGAAGTGATTTTTGAAGAAATTTTTGGAATTTTTCTTGGAATATTTCACTATGGCCGAAGGCCCCTTGAGTTCTCTCCTTCTCTTCTTTTCTCCACCCCTCTTGAAATGTCTAGAAGTTTATGGGGATTTTTAGAAGACTTGGTCTTCTTTTATCCCCTTAAATTTTGACTCCATATGGGCTTGGCCCAACAAGGAGAGTGGACGGCCAAGGAGGCCCAACACCAAGCCCACCTCTTTTTTTTTTTGAGTCCTACAATTCACGAAAAATTATTTCCCAAATTCCAAATTTACCCTTCGCCTTCCTCCATGTCTCTTTGAGTCGTATTGCAAATTTACCTTTTCGCCCTTGACCTTTCTTAATATTTTCGCTTCCAAATTCTTCATACACAACTCATGTACTTAGAAAAATAAAAGTAAGGCCTTGTTTGTCATCTTCCCGCAATTGTCTTAAATTATCCGACTGTACAAAAGCGCGGGATATAACATCCTCCCCCCTTTAGAACATTCATCCTCGAATGTTAAACTGGCCTTATAGTGTATCATAATACTTCGGGGAGGTCTCCTTTGTAGACATCTCACATGTCGCTTAACATATCCATTTTAGGAGCTTAGGTTGCCTTTACGTCGTAGGTCCATTGTACTAGCTCCAAACGCTGGCCCTGCGTTAATAAATCCCCTTTATTGGGCATTGAATCGTCGTGGTCCATTTTTGGCCTAACACGTCTTCCCCTACTTTAATAAGGGGGTCTACACACGCCTATGCCCTTTAGATATTCGTCGCCTTCCGCGATCCTTTACAACTGCAACTCCCTCCTGCTAGTCTAGTCTGTCCCTACTTACACGACTTCTATAAGGTTTCTAACCACTTCGTACACCTTAGTTTACCCCAGACTACCTAATTTCACATTCCTCCTTAGTTCCCATATTTATGAAATTTTCAGCATATTTTCCCAGGGGGTCAGCCATCCTGAGATTGCCCTCACCCTAGCACGCTTAACCTCAAAACTTCAGTGCGTTTTAGTGCCTTAATGCTAGTCTACTAGCCCCCACTCCTCCGTACTGTCTAAGTCTATATCCCGTAATATGGGGCGAGTTGGAAACTTGACAATTTTCGAACCGCTCTCGTAACGTATCTTTTCCTTTCAATTACTATTTTAGCCTTCGCAATGCTCAGTATTCGTCGTTTTCCTATGTGTGCGGCTACTTTTCGTCCAGAATTGCAAATTTTCATTATGTCCAGTAACACAAGAGTAGCATACAGTAGAGTAGAACCTGGATCAATTTAACGCATACATATAATAGGAAAATGCCGATAATGTACCTGTAGTCGCATCTGGGGAAGGATCAGGGTCCTGCCGTCCTGCCAATGCGTATATACGGTGCGGAGGGCCGGCTGAACCAATTGCGGGTCCTGGGAAGTCTGTCCACGAGGGCGCACGGTCGACGATGAACCAATTGCTGATCCGACTGGCTGAGTTTGGCCTCCTCCATCCTTTAGTGGGCAATCACGCACCAAATGGTCAATTCGACCGCAGGCAAAACAACCACCTGTTTCCAGGTAACACTGCCCCGAGTGTGGCTTTCCACACCGAGCACATCGTGGTGGGGGCAGCCCCGTCCTACTAAAATCAGCTCTGTACTGGGATCCTGAAGCCTTGGCACTCTGACCTGGTCCTGAATAGGTAGGATGATCAAACCCCCTATCTGCAAATCGAGGTGGCGCACTGACCACTGATTGGCCTGAATACCTAGGTTGCCCCTGTGCCTGCCCCCCTCTGTACTCACTTCTAGTCCCGGAAAATCTGCCCCTTTTTCTGGAACCCTTATCTGAATAACGTTCCTCTCTCCGTAACTGATACTGTTCCTCCAGGTTTTAGGCGTGGGCCTGAATACGAGTAATAGTCATCCCATCCTGGAGTGAAGCCGTCAAGCCCTCCTTGACTAAATGTGGCCCCAGCCCGCTCACAAATCGGTGCACATGATCCCCCATGTTAGCTATCATGGTTGGGGCGTACCTAGCTAATTAGTTAAAACGAAGACTGTACTCACGTACGCTCATATTTCCCTGTCGAAGGTTCAAGAACATATCGGCTCGAGCCCGTCGAACCTCCGGTGGTAGAAAATGTCGAAGAAATGCCTCAGTAAATTCCTGCCAAACCGGAGGGGGTGCATTTGCTCCCCTCGAAGCTACCCAGCTATTATACCATAGGACTGCTACGTCCCGCAGCCTGTATGAAGCCAACTCTACGGACTCCGTATCCGAAGCATGTATAATTCTCAGAGTCCTCAGCATCTCATCTATAAAGCTCTGTGGATCCTCCTCTGGTTTTGATCCATAAAACTCCGGAGGCTTCAGGGTAATAAAGTCACGAGCCCTTGCACTCACCGCCCTGTCTCCCGGGTCTACATCTTGCCGCTGAACCTGTGCGGATACTAGCTGAGTCAATAACTGGATGGCCTCTGTCATCTGCTGGCCCGGAGCTGCTGGCGGTGGAACTGGAGGTGTTGGGGCTGGAGCTGGAACTCTTTCCTGCTCTGCTGATGCAGGGGAAGCAGGAGGAGTCTGAGGGGGAGCTTCAGTATAGGACTCGTCTTCTTCTGGCTCCTGTTCAACTCTGCTTCCAGCCGCCAACTTGCCCTTCTGGGCCGCCGTAGTCTTCCTCTTCTTCGGCATTACTGAAATCGTAACATAGAATTAAGAAAAGAACAAGGAAGCCTAGTAACATAGCTCTATCGCACGATCTAGAAGACAAAGAAGGTCATATTTCCTAAATGCCCTGCAGCCTCCTGTCTATAAGTGTGGCGCGCTACACACCCATAAACAGGACTCTACTGGACACGGCCCGTAGACAAACCCCTAGGACCGAACTGCTCTGATACCACTTCTGTCACGACCCAACTAGGGGTCGTGACGAGTACCCGATACTTGTACCGAGCACCCCCTACCTCGTATCGTATTCTTGTTACTAAGTGGGCCATATGAACTGCACCATATTTTTTTTTTCTGTTCTACTTTCCATTAACACTAGTAGCATAGTTATAAACATAGGCTAACAAACTCGGTTTGCACTTTATACAACAACGAGGACCAGCAAAAGTACAAGACATCTAACTGTACATATCTGTCGACGAGCCTCTAAACATAGTATATATATACATAGGAAGGGCCGAGTACTGTCGTGCCCGAACATATATACACAAAATAGTACCAAGAACTGAGGCTCCGGGACAACTGGAGCGCTGCCGATAACTTCTGATAGAACTTCTAGAAATTAGGTCCGTCTACCTGCTGACCTGCGCGACATGAAACGCAGCGTCCACAAGAAGGGACGTCAGTACGAATAGTGTACCGAGTATGTAAGACATGAATGATAACATAGTAACTGCATATAGAGTATAAATAATAACAGAATAGACATGCAGAGCTCATCCTGGAGTAGAGTATAAATAATAACAGAATAGACATAAAGGTATGTAAAGCTATCCCTTCTTTCTTTTTGGCATGTTCTATGTGAGACAAACAGACGATGAATGTATAAGCTCCAAAGAAACTCCTATTTTTGAGACACTAGGATATCTAACGTTCTTGATTTCCAGAACCTATTTCATTATGTTTTGATACGTGTCAATGATTCCTGAAGTTCTATTTGATATATTCCATAGTGACATTCGAAGGATACTTGACATGACCATTGTCTTTGATTTTCAAATGATAGTTCATTTTGATTATTCTATCGAGTCTCAGTATAACTTAGTTTGCATATGGTTGCTCACTACTATGCTCGTGCATGCTGTTAATATATCTTTCACCGAGTCTTGGGCCGAGTATGTTTTCGTGCACAGTTTCCCTGCATTGTTCACCGAGTCCCTCACTAGAGGGTCGGGTACGGGGTATATATATATATATACATATAAGTATATGATGATGATGATGATGTGATTATGGCGCCGAGGATGGTATATGATGACTTATTCACCGAGTCCCATAATGGGCCGGATATGGTATATGATATAGACATGCATGATTTTCATATCGTAAGGCACAGGTGCATTGGTATCTTTGATTATCATACTTGCCTCCTGTAATCGTTTATGCAGTTGTGATTTTCCTTATTGCATTACATGCTTTATATACTTAGTACATATTCCGTACTGACCCCCTTTCTTCGGGGGCTGCGTTTCATGCCCGCAGGTACAAATACTTGATTTGGTGATCCTCCAGCTTAGGACTTCTACTCAGTTGTTTTGAGAGCTCCATTATTTCGTAGCCTAGATATTTTGGTACAGATCTTCTATATAGACTTATATATATCTAGGGGTACGGCGGGGCTCTGTGTCACGACCCAACTAGGGGCCGTGACGAGTACCCGATACTTGTACCGAGCACCCCCTATCTCGTATCGTATTCTTGTTACTAAGTGGGCCGTATGAACTGCACCATATTTTTTTTTTCTGTTCTACTTACCATTAACACTAGTAGCATAGTTATAAACATAGGCTAACAAACTCGGTTTGCACTTTATACAACAACGAGGACCAGCAAAAGTACAAGATATCTAACTGTACATTTCTGTCTACGAGCATCTAAACATAGTATACATATACATAGGAATGGCCGAGTACTGCCGTGCCCGAACATATATACACAATATAGTACCAAGAACTGAGGCTTCGGGACAACTGGAGCGCTGCCGATAACTGCTGATAGAACTTCGAGAAATCAGGTCCGTCTACCTGCTGACCTGCGCGGCATGAAACGCAGCGTCCACAAGAAGGGACGTCAGTACGAATAGTGTACTGAGTATGTAAGGCATGAATGATAACATAGTAACTGCATATAGAGTATAAATAATAACAGAATAGACATACAGAGCTCATCCTGGAGTAGAAGTAACCTGTACATATGTATGCCTAGTAGGAGGATACCATGCAAGCTTAGCCCATTTTTCAGAACACGGTGTTTCTTATTCTCGTACACAGAAAACAGTACATTTCAGGAAACGGTATCTTTTACTCACATTTATAGACGCCGAATACATCGGCTCTCCCACCCCCCTCCCCAATGGTGTCCCCACATATCATATCGTATATATATCATGCATCACATATACAGACGCCGCGTACGGCTCTCCCATATCCCGCATTCGGGCATCCCGCGTCCGGGACGGAATCCAGCTGAGTCAGGTGGTGGTAAAATAGTTGCCCTTTCCCTTTTTCCGTATACATTTACATATACATATACATATCCATACACACATACATGTATCATATAAACAGCATGCATGGGAGCCCAAAGAAAGATACATATCCATCGGAGTGACATAAGGTCGGTAACCTCCGATTACATTATGGAACGGCTATAGTCGCTTTGTCTCACCTTGAAGGGACGAGTATTATAAGGCGAGACTACCAATGAAAAGTGTCATTATGAGAAAAACATCAAATAGGGTCATAAGGTATAGTTTCATCTACTTAGAACCTTTAGAGCAGTCGTTATCGGTAATAGAGTTGAGATATCAAGAAATAGTTTAACATTTCCATATTTCCATTTTTAAAGCAGAACATATCGTCAACATATCTATCGTAGGCATTTTCTCATCTTTGACTCCATCGTTATCACGGTCATCATAGACATATTTACATTAGGATAGTGTTGTACTTATCGTTTGATAATCGGAACAAGGATCAAAAGTTTCCTTAGGATTCTACTCCAAAACAAGTCAAACGAAGCGATAGGAAAAATCTGGGAACAATGGGCCCACCTCGGGCCGAATGAGATAGCGTACACCATCTACATATGTTACGTGTCATGGCGTTACTTATGAGGGTTTTAAGGATAGTCGGGTCCTATTTATGTGAGTTCTAGAGGGTTAGAAAGGTTTTTCAACATTTTGCACAATTTAAAGTTCAATTCTACTGAAGGAAAAAGGGAAAACTTTAGGTGCGGATTCCGGAGAATAGGGTTGTCCCCGAAGCTCGTACCCGACTTATTACGTCTAAGACATGCCATAGAAGGAAGGATAAAGCCTTACATACCTCTTGCCGCTCCGTATGCTATCCCGAATTCACGTAGCAAATCCGCCAAAATCTGCAATTTGGTCACATTTACCCAAACTTTCATTAGGGTACTTAAAGTTGGAATCTTAAGGTAACACTTGGCTACCGAAATTTCGGCAGCACTTCCTCTGTAAATATACCGTCCTCAACATTCAACTTAGTCAAATTCCAATCAATCACAATCCGGGAATTCAAGCCCGGCCAAACTATCAACATAAACTCAACAACCGCACTAGCGATTCACATATTCAATTCAAGATATATCCCTACACTTCAAAGTAGCATTCTACTTCCTTCAAGACTTTCTAATTCCAATAAAACAACAACAACCTTATAATATATATATTCCAACAACATCAATACCAAAAATCTTGACCACAAAATCAATAAGCCATTTATTCATTTCAAGGCAACTCAATTCAATGCAACTCAATTAAATTCATATGATACTCCAACAACTTAAGCAACATACTTCTTACCCAAAACCTTTTAACTTCAATGAAACAACAATAACACATACACTTAGCAATATTATCTCCACAATACAAAGACCATGCTAGCATTATACCAACTCTTCCCATAATCCACAACCAACACAATTTCACTCCTTACCCATTAAATCCTTATTTTACATCATAGAACTTACCATAACAACAACTACAATGCTAAGTAAAAATTAATTTCACCACCCTACACCATTCGGCCAACACACCCCATACACCTATTTTCATGAATTTCCATATTTTCTATACTTTACAACAATACCCAACACACAACATAACACAACACAACACACACATGGCTTGACTATGCAAGCCACGACCACACACATACACACTTCCATCACATGAATTTCATCCATTTTCTCATACTACAACATACATAATCATTCATAATACATAAGAGGAGATTAACCTTACCTTTTCTTCCTTGTTTCTTCACTTGAGTAGAATTTACTACTTGTATGAATATGGATTTTCCTTGCTTCAAAACCACTCTACTTTGCTAGGAATCCTTGAATTGGTAGGAAGTGATTTTTGAAGAAATTTTTGGAATTTTTCTTGGAATATTTCACTATGGCCGAAGGCCCCTTGAGTTCTCTCCTTCTCTTCTTTTCTCCACCCCTCTTGAAATGTCTAGAAGTTTATGGGGATTTTTAGAAGACTTGGTCTTCTTTTATCCCCTTAAATTTTGACTCCATATGGGCTTGGCCCAACAAGGAGAGTGGACGGCCAAGGAGGCCCAACACCAAGCCCACCTTTTTTTTTTTTTGAGTCCTACAATTCACGAAAAATTATTTCCCAAATTCCAAATTTACCCTTCGCCTTCCTCCATGTCTCTTTGAGTCGTATTGCAAATTTACCTTTTCGCCCTTGACCTTTCTTAATATTTTCGCTTCCAAATTCTTCATACGCAACTCGTGTACTTAGAAAAATAAAAGTAAGGCCTTGTTTGTCATCTTCCCGCAATTGTCTTAAATTATCCGACTGTACAAAAGCGCGGGATATAACACTCTGTCCCGTCATATTTCACTCTTGTACTCTTAGAGGTCTGTAGACATGTGTAGGTTCTATATAAGTTTTGGTCAACTGTGTCTATATGGTTTGCTTTGGACATCCCCGTGTATAGTGGCAGCCTTGTCGGCTTGCGTATCGTGCTATTGTTATGCTTTGGATATCCCCGTGTATAGTGGCAGCCTTGTCGGCTTGCATATTGGGTTATTGTTATGCTGTGACTCCTCAGGAGACAGGTCTATTATGATATATGGCGTTTGAGCCTATAGCTTGTCCTTGCAAATTTCTATGTTGCCTTAGTTTTCATTTGACTATATTGGACAGGTTCGGATATGAGTGTCCAGTTCGGACACTAGTCATGGCCTATGGGATTCGGTCGTGACAAGAAGGAGGTACGAAAACTCCTATTCAATGCTTTAAATGTCATGGCTTCGGTCATAGAGCAAGCGAATGCCCTAATCGTGGAGCGTTTATTTTGAGAGACACTTATAGTGAGGATGAGGAAGAATGTGAGGAAGGAGATGATGAGGGTGATCATGAGAATGAACAACATGATAGTGAAGGGGATGGTGTTAAAGGTGATGATGAGCCTATTGTACCTCTCTATGTGGTGCGAAGAACCATGATAAGCAAAGCAATGGATGACCCAAGTCAACGGGAAAATCTCATCCATTCCAAGTGCATCATTAACCAAAACACTAGCATCATGATCATTGAAAGTGGGAGTTGTGCCAATGTTGCTAGTACCACCCTTGTTGATTTCTTGAAACTTCCCACCACCCGCCATGAAAACCCTTACAAACTTCAATGGCTCAATGAATGTGGTGAATCTATCATCAAATTCGCGGTTGTGAAGTATCACGATGAGGTGTTATGATATTGTTCCCATGGGAGAACTAACCAATACACCCTTGTCCACAATGGTGTCAAACATTTCTTGAATCCCATAACCCCCTCCCAAGTGGGTGAGATCTATAACAAAATGAGGGAGTTGAAGGAGAAGGGTCATAGTGCATTGCAAAAGAAGAATGTGGGGGAAGAGGGAGTAGAGGAGAGTAGTTCTCAAGAGGTGAGTGGAAAGAAAGGAGAGCTTAGAGGAAAAACCAAGGTGTCTCTTTTGGCGAATTGTGGGGAAATTAGGAAGGAATTGGGGGAGCGTCAACCGGTGATTCTCCTCATGCATAGGGACTATGCATTGCACACTAATGAGCTAACCCTTCATTTCCTAGTTCTATTTCTTCTCTTTTGCAGGAATTTGATGATGTGTTCCCAACGGAACTCCCAAAAGGGTTACCACCCTTGAGGGGAATTGAACACCAAATTGACTTTGTTCCGGGTTCTTAATTGCCCAACAAACTGGCTTATAGAGCCAACCCGAATGACACTAAGGAGCTTCAAAGGTAAGTGGATGAGCTCCTTGAAAAGGGAGTTGTGCGAGAAAGTATGAGTCCTTGTGTCGTGCCCGTGATCTTGGTGCCAAAGAATGATGGATCATGGTGCATGTGTGTTGATTGCTGAGCTATCAACAAGATAACGGTAAAGTATCACCATCCCATACCTCGTCTTGACGACATGCTTGATGAGTTGAATGGTTCATGCATATTCTCTAAGATAGATCTTAGGAGTGGGTATCATCAAATCCGGATGAAACCCGGAGATGAGTGGAAAACCACATTCAAGACCAAGTTTGGTCTATATGAATTGTTGGTGATGCCTTTTGGTCTCACTAACGCTCCTAGTACTTTCATGCGTTTGATGAATCATGTCATGAAACCTTTTATTGGAAAATTCGTGGTTTTTTACTTTGATGATATTTTGGTGTATAGTAAAACCATGGATGAGCATGTTATTCACTTGAAATGTTTGTTTGAAGTGCTTAGACAAGAACAACTTTATGCAAATGTTGCTAAATGCTCTTTTTGTGTTGATGAAGTTGTTTTCTTGGGTTTTGTTGTGAGTTCAAGGGGTGTTGAGGTTGATGAATCCAAATAGACGCAATTAAGAATTGGCCAACTCCTAAATCCGTTGGTGCTATTAGAAGTTTTCATGGATTGGCTAGTTTTTATAGGCTGTTTGTTAAGGGGTTTAGTACCATAGCCGCTCCTTTGACCGAGGTAATCCGAAAGGATAAACTTTTTCTTGAGGTGTGGAGAAAGCAAAGGCTTTTGAAACTCTAAAAAAAATGCTTAGCCCGGCACTGTTGTTGCAATGACCTGATTTTGACAAAATCTTTGAAATTGAATGTGATGCTAGTAAAGTAGGTATTGGTGCCGTTTTAATGCAAGACCAAAAACCCATTGCCTATTTTAGTGAAAAGCTTAAGGGTGCAACGTTAAACTACTCCACCTATGATCTTGAATTGTATGCTTTGGGTAATTGGCAACACTACTTGTGGCCTAAAGAGTTTGTGATTAGGACCAACCTTGAGTCCTTAAAACATCTTAAGGCCCAAGGAAAGTTGAACAAAAGGCATGCTAAATGGGTTGAATTCCTTGAAACCTTCCCTTATGTAATCCAATACAAAAAGGGAAAGGAGAATGTAGTGGTGGATGCCCTATCAAGGTGTTTTGATTAATACCTTGTCTTCCAAATTGATGGGTTTTGAAACCTTGAAGACATTGTATCCCGAGGACCCCATCTTTGCCAAATCTTTCTAGATTGCGAAGAGTGGGAAAGGGAGAGGTGGATTAAGGATAGGTCTTCTACTCCCTATTCTAGGTTTGATGGTTTATTGTTCAAAAACAAGTGTTTGAGTGTGCCCATGAGCTCTTGGAGGGAATTATTTATGAGGGAGGCACACAATGGGGGATTGATGGGACATTTTGGAATTGATAAGACTTTGGGGATTCTTGAGGAGCAATTTTATTAGCCTCATATGCGGAGGGATGTGGCTAAGATTTGTGGCCAATGCATTGAGTGTCGTGGCGCCAAGCCTAGACTCCTTCCCCATGGTTTGTGTACCCCTCTTCCCACCCCTCAACAACCTTGGGTTGATATTTTGATGGATTTTGTGTTGGGTTTGCCTAGAACCAAAAAGGGGTAAAGATAGCATCTTTGTTGTGGTTGATCGATTTTCTAAAATGGCTCATTTCTATCACGACCCAACTCGATGGGCCATGACTAGTGCCCTAGTTGGACACTCGTAAATGAACCTGTTAAATATGATTAGACTGATACTAAGGACAATGTGGAAATCTTTAAAATCATGTTGTAGACTCATAATGCTATATATCAGAAAGAACCTGTCTCCTAAGGAGTCACAGTTAATCAAACATAACAAAATATGCAAGTCGACAAGGCTGCCACTATACACGGGAATATCCAAAACGAACTACATCTGTATATCTGTCCAAATCACATTTACAACCCACACATGTCTACAAACCTCTAAGAGTATAATAGTGAAATATGACGGGACAGGGCCCTGCCGTACCCCTGAATATGCATAAGTCTATATCAAAGGATCTGTACCAAAATGACTTAGGCTCTGGAACAATGGAGCTCTCTAAACAGCTTAGCAGAAGTCCTAGGCTGGAGGATCACCAAACTGAGTGTCTGTACCTGCGGGCATGAAACGCAGCCCCCGAAGAAAGGGGGTCAGTACCAAAAATGTACTGAGTATATAAAGCATGAAGTACAATAAAGAAGATCATGACTGACCAAAAGATGACAGGAGACAAGTATGATAATCAATGCACCTGTGCCATATGGGATGAGAGTCATGCATATCCATATAATATACCGTAACCGGCTCATTATGGGACTCGGTGAATGAAGTCATATACATATATACCGTACCCAGCCCTCTAGTGAGGGTCTTGGTGAAATAATCATATATATATATATATATACATATATATATATATATATATATATATATATATATATATATATATATATATATATATATATATATATATATACCGTACCCGGCCCTCTAGTGAGGGACTCGGTGAACAATGCAATGAAACTGTCACGACCCGACTAAGGGCCGTGACGGGTAGCCGGGGCTAACCACCGAGCACAACTCATTCCCTTACTTATCATATTCATATCATAAGAAAGTCATTTTCTCATTTGGAAACATAATCACTTTACATATATATATATATATATATATATATATATATATATATATATATATATATATATATATATATATATATATATATAAGCCCTTCGGCTATCAAAATAATATAAACATATACATTTGAAACATTGTGAGACCATACTACCCACACCTGCGTATCTACGAGCCTCTACTAGAGTGCTAGACATAGGGACGGGACAGGACCCCATCATGCCCAAAATATACATATATACACAAAAGAATGATCAAAGGCACCTCCGGAACAATGGAGTGCTCTCAAGTCAGCTAACAGCTCCTACGAGTCTGGATCAAGCTCACCTCCCTGTCTACCTATGGGCATGAACACAACATCCAAAAAAACGGACGTCAGTACGAACATTGTACTGAGTATGAGAGGCATAAATAATAATAATACGTCAATGAGATAAATGAAGCATCAAATAAGGAGCATCTGTCCCTGACTGTTAATTATAAAAGGAATAATGTATGCTGGCTTACTTCGTAATCATCATCAAATCATATATGCATAAATGTATAAGCTGCCCGTCCATATAGGTACGGTGTGATAATCATTATCCTGCGTCCAGGCCTCCCGCGTCTAGGGTACCATCTCATGCCACCCACTATTGGTGTCTGCCTATGCCATCTAGACATGGTGTATACGCTGCCCGCCTTAGCGGTGTCGGCCCGACCATATAGGCGCGATGAAATGTCATCATCATGTACTCATCATAATGCATGCATAGAAACTCAAAGACAACTATACTTTATGGAGGTGACATAAGGTCGTGAACCCCCGATTCCATTATGGAGCATTTATAAGTATTCAGCCTCACCTTGAAGGAACTAGCATATAAGGTGAGTGTATACAATAAATGACATCATTAACTACATAGGAACATCATATCACGAACTCTAGAATCTTTAGACTTAAGCTCATCATCATCGTTATTGGGCTCGTAATGTATCTCTTATCTCATGTAGCTATGCATGAACATAGACTCTTAGCATCCTGGGATATAGAGGATTCATGGAGAAGAAGGAGAAATCATGCCATAGAAAGAAAGGACTAGCCTCACATGCCACTAGATTCATGATGCGTATCTATGATGTCCGAAGTTCTGTTTGATATGTTTCCGAATGGCATTCGAAAAATAATTGATATAACTAAAGTTTTGATTTTCAAATGATAGCACGTTTGATTATTCCATTGAGTCTTTGATATATTTTGATACGTACATATGGTTCCAAGAGCTCTATCTGAATTGATCCATAACGATATACGAAAAGTACCTAACATGATTGTTGTTCTGATTTTCCAAAAATGGCTTCTAAAACGTTCGTAGAAGGTTCTGTACTTAAAACGCCCATAACTTTCTTATACAAAGTCGGATTGACCCGAATCTTGTTTCTGAGCCTTACGGTGTCGGTAAGTATACTTGTTTATCGAGTCTTGATTTATGTGCAGATAGTTTCTCACGACTCTGCTCATGCATGCCTTAATGTATCCTCCACTGAGTCCCGGGCCAGGATATGTTCTCGTGCGTACTCCACTGCATTGTTCACCGAGTCCCTCTCACTTGCGGGCCGGGACACGTTATATGTATATGTATATGATGATATGATGATACGGGGATGGCGGCCAGGATGGCATATGATGACTTCATTCACCGAGACCCGCAATAGAGGGCCGGGACACGTTATGTATATATGGTATATGATGCTGGTATGCATGATTCTATCCACCGAGTCCCTCAATAGAGGGTCGGGAAACGTTATGTGTATACATGATATATGATGTTGACAGGCATGATTCTATCCACCGAGTCCCTCACTAGAGGGCCGGGACAAGTTATATGCATACAAGATATATGATGTTATCCACCGAGTCCCTTACTGGAGGGCCGGGAAACGTTATCTGTATATATGATATGATGTGGATATGCATGATTTTCATTTAAAAAGGCAAGTGCTTTGATGTTTTAAAAGGTCATACTTGATTCTGGTAAATCTCTGTTTCAGTTATGATCCTCTTTTCTGTATTCCATGCCTTACATGCTCAGTACATATTCCGTACTGACCCCCTTTCTTAGGGGGCTGCGTTTCATGCCACGAAGGTATACCCAGATGAGTGGAAGGTATTATTAGAAGACTTGCTAGAAGGTGTTCCAGCGGAAATGGCTAGCTCCATTTGCTCCTGGAGTGTTGCCGAGTTAGAGTATATGTGCTATGATTTATGATTGATGTTAGAGACTTTGCAGACAGAGTCGTGGGTATAGAATGTCAGTTTTGTAAGCGGCTTCATCAGCCGATGTGTCATTTTATGTTATGTTACAAATTCCGTATGATTACAGATTTGACTTGTTTCTGAAAGTTTCCAAAAGCATTTATTACGTTTGTCATTTGTATTGATTAAGAGTTCAAAGGATTATGTATGTAATAAGAGTCAGAGGGTTCGCTTGGCCCTAAGGAAGGGTCGGGTGCCCATCACACCCTAGCGAGATTAGGGTGTGACAAATTGGTATCAGAGCAGTTCGTCGTAGGGGTTGTCTGCAAAGACGTGTCCAGTAGAGTCCTGTTTATGGTGTGAAGTGCGCCACATTTATAAACAGGAGGCTACGGGGCATCTAGGGTGGTTACTCTTTTTTGACCTCCAAGATCGTGCGATAGAGCCAAGTCATAGGAAGTGAGTTTCCTTATACTAACCTTTGGTTTCAGCAGATGCACAGTATCGACGGGAGAAAGTGAGTGGTGATATGAGAAGTCACAGAGGTAAGTCATTTCGTTGAGGTCACGTTATCAGAATGTATATTTATGATAATGGATCGGTCGACATAGAGGTAAACCAGTGTAAGTACAAGTAGAGGAATTGATTAAAGGTATCTCTTGATGATGAGTTCAGTCATAAGGTTGTGAATTGGACAATTGAATGAATCAGTACAAAGGTAAGCAATGGCACGAAGACTGTATGTCGAGTAAGGTAAGAATATTGCATGTATGATTAAGGTGTAAAGCCGAAGAATGATTAGAAAAGGTAAACAAGAAGATATAACTGGGCATATCGTTAAAGGATCAGGTACACCACGAGGTATGATATATAAACCCTTATTGGCATTTTCTATGTATGTGCATTTGCTGTAGATTATTATTAATAAGGGCGAGCGGAAACTCAAAGGGGCCGAGTATTTATAAGTAAAGGAGACCAAGGTGTGTTCGCTATCATTGGGAATCTAGAAGTCTAGGACAGAAAGTAGTCATATATACAGATGAAAGATTGGTATTGAGAATTAAAAAGACCAAAATAGTAATTGTGTAATCGGAAGAGTAAGAGACCCCTTCTAATTCGGAGGGAGATACGTTACGAGAGTGTCTTGGAATCCATTAAGGCTTCAACCTGCTCCAGATTATGTTATGAAGATCAGGCGGTGAGGTGGATGCTATTATACCAGTATTAATGCAGCGGATTTCTTCAGAGTTTCAAGGTTAAGCGTGCTGGGGCGAGAGAAATCTTAGGATGGGTGACCCCCCTGGGAAGTGTATTAAACGTTCTGTAAATTTCAGACGTAAGAGAAAAGTGAGAAGCTAAAGTAGTCTAAGGGGAATTAGAGTGTGCGGAGTGATTGGAAACCTAAAGCGATCGCGTACGACAAGGCGGACTAGACCGGTGAAAAAAAAGAAGGTGCACCACAGTTGTAGAGTTAGGTGAGTTTGAGTACGTTTGGAAATACCTTGTAAGCGGGGCGTTAGAAAATGTGTATATATATATATATATATATATATATATATGAATGCGTATGATATCCTATACATGGCTATATCAGCGGGTATATGTATCCCGGCCACCGGCGTTGGTCGAACCGGGTGATAAAGTTCAAGCGACAAAAGAATGTTAACTGGTAGGCTGATGTTATCGTCGTCACAAGCTAGAAATGCCAAGTCCTAAGGTAAAGAAAATTGGAAAAGAAAGAAAGCGAATAAATGGAAGGTAAGGAGATCAAAATATCGGAAAAAGTGAAAAGGGTAAGAAACATGAGTGAGTAGGGCCTCCAAGAGAGGCGACAGGCAAAGCACGAGACACGAGGCCATTCTGGTAAAAATTAGAAGGTAGGCGTGTAAAAAGGATTAAACTGTGGTGGTATGGAACACAAAGAGGAATGTGTGGGGTCAGGAAACGAATTGCAATAAGTGGGATTAAGAGGATAGTGACCATGACGAGGAATGAGAAGTAAGAGAAGGAATGGTTAGACCGTGCGATGATGTCAAGAGATTCCCAACCTTTGAAAGGTATATGAAGGGATAAGTGTGTAGTCAAATTAACACGGTCGCCTCGGACATAGAGAAGTTCTCCACAAGAATGACTTAAGAATAGAACAGATTTGCATGTTTAAAAGGACATTTCACGAACTTCAGAGCCAATACTACAAATAACAAGAGAAGAAAGGTACTCGAGGAGGAATATAACCAAGGAAGGTTAAGGATGAAAGTAAGAAAGGTATACTAATGGGTTGGTCGAAGGAAGAGGAGAGCATTTAGGAGTGGAGTAACTGGAAATCTCTAACCATGGGAGTGTGAAGGATACTTTAACTAAATGACTGTAGGAAACTGATTACTCATCGAGGAAAGAAAGAGGATGGTGAGTTGACACAATTGATTAGGAAATTAGTAATATGAGGCAAGAACTTCCGTAAAGACCGAGAGGTTCGATTATAAAGGAAATAGAATGAAATGTAAGAAACGTGCATGGAGGAGAAGACAAACTTGGCCGTGGCATCAAAAAGATAAATAAAGGATTGATTGGGATGGATAACTACAAGGGAAATGCGACGGGTCTATTAGTAAAACGAAGTAACAGCGTGACGGGGACAGGGGCATAGAATACTAAGGTTTGTAATGAATGTGAATAACTTGGTAAAACAACTTATGTGGTAAGTGTAATAGGGTCAATTAGAAAGAGTTACCGGTTAAGTAAGCTTACTCCACGAGCCTTATTCTGTTTTATAAGCAGTGTTACGAATGAGATCAAGAAATGGTACTCTATAGAGTTGATTATGATTGGGATATAATGAGAACGTAGCAAGAACTACAATACAAAGTAAGGTATAGCGAGGACACGACTAAGAGAGGTGACATGCTTTATGTGAATAGAGAGTGAATGCAAGTGTGAAACCAATAAGCGAGCCACGAAGAAGTGAATAAGAAAGCTTATAAGACCTTGTTAATGAAAGTTCGGCATAGAGGTTTTTGCAATAACAGTACTAATAAAGCAAGGATGTGCTAAAGGAAAAATGGACTTGAATTAACTTCATGTATATTATGAAACCGACATGGGAAGGAGGCATGACAAGATAATAGAGGTTTATAAAATCAAGGAAATAAATTTTGTCAATACAATATGTCATGTTTCGGGCTATAGTTCGAATCCCTCACACCAGAGAAAAATATTGTGTTACCAGTAAATATGCAGCAGATGTACCCCAAAAGGCAACGAAGGAAGTGAGAAGGCCTACGAGCGATCAAGGATAAGTATTAAGGACAGACGGGACTACGAAGGAAAAATCACAGCTCTGGAAGAGATGAGAGTTGAAAATATCTTCTATGTCGGGAAATTATAAGTCCCTGCTAGTATTAAATCACAAGAGTATGTGTCACAGGACCATATGAATAGTTGTCCTGATGAAGTGGCTAGTAAAATGGTGTAGGACGACAACAAATATTTGAAAAGAATGAGAGTTAGTTAAGTTGCAATTAACCACCAGTATAGGAGAGCCAAGGACTTGAAGAGAGAAGTACACTCGTATTAAAAGAAAGATATGATTAAGTAAGATTTTATTGGAGTCCCCGACTTACGAGTTATCTTGTAATGATGTCCAAATCGGACGGAAAAAAAAAAGGAAGAAGGATTCAAATAAAGATTTGAAAATATTTTGAATGGTGGATTAGTATGTTGTAAATATTCTCTTGTGATAGGGGATAACAACGGTGATAAGAAAATGTTGTACACAAAAATATAAGGAATGGCGCTGAGGATTGTTGTATGAGTCGAATGGAGTCCCATATGAATATAGATCCGTTTGCTATGGTATTTTTGGTGCCTTGAATGAGTAATCCGAGGTAAAGTAATTAAAGAGAATAATAAAACGTTGACAAGAATTGTCGTTAGATAGCAAAGGCCCAGAAATTCAATTGGAGGAAAGAGAAATCAAACGAGATGTTTCGGTGATAAACTAGTCGAAAGACAAAGTACCGCAAAGATTGATTCGACTGCTACAGAAAGCAAATGATGCTAAATGTGATTAGCCTTGAGGTTATCCTTAAGGAAGTAAGAATAAGAATAATTCAACTTTAAGAAGATAAAGGCTTGGGTCATCTAGGAAACGTAAGGAAGACACGTGGAGATTGAAGGGAACAAAAAGAAGATGAAACAAAAGGATTGGATAAAAGTATGTGGTAAATACAGCATGAAAGGGCATGCAAGAATGTAAACAACGAAAGCTGAAGAGGCAATGAGAACGATAAAGTATAAACAGTTAGTAGACAGACATATAATGTAAAAAGGGACGATTTTGAGTACAGGCATAAATTTTGGCCACAAAAGAAGAAATATAGACTGCATAATTTGGATAAATTCGGTTTCAAATGAGAGTAAGTAAAGTAATTACTAACAAGTATAAGTAAGATAATTGACATCTACCTCAACATTCGAGGACAAATGTTTTTAAAGGGGGGGAGGATGTTATACCCTGCATTTTCAGAGTATGAGCATGACACGTGCTTCCTCAAAAAAAAAAATTGATTATGTTGTTGCTACGTAATTTAAACTCACGTTGATAGTGTTGTGTCCCGTATTTTAGTACGTCGGATTATTTGTAAGCTGAGGTGGGGCCCACACGTCGAGATTTTTTTTGGACATGTGAAAAATTATATGAAGCACATATGTGAAGTTAAACACAACTCAAGAAGGACCCTTGAACCAAATCGAAGAGGAAGTCCTCCAAACAAATATTTTTAAGTAATGTTTTCGGGTGATCTGACTTCGAGGGGCATAAACGGTATTATAAGTTTGGAATTTGGAAACATACCAAGAAATAAACGTTGTAGATAATTGGATTAGCCTTCCAACCATAGGTGGTGGGTCAACAAGTGACGTCGGAACAAGGAGATATGGACGTTTTAAGGCAGCAAGGTCCGTGGGTTAGGCCCAATCCGAGCCCAACCGAGTTGGGCCCATGACCCATGTTTATTTAAGTGCAACTTCGGCCCTTTTCTCCTCCATTTTCATACCAAAACACCAGAAAAATCTGGAAAAAGAGAAAGAGGAGCCTTGGAGAGGAGAAAAAACAATTTTGACCAAAATCTGAGCCCCGAATCCCGAAGCCCATGAAGGGAAAAGTGTTGTACGCTGCGTTGTCTTCAATATGAGCTAAAAATCAATCAAGAAAAAGAGGATGGAAGTGATGGCTGCACACTTGGGGTAAGATTACGATCCCTTTTCATTGTTAACAAGTTTATTTAAAGTTTTAACTAATTAGAACGGAGAAAATAACGATATAAATTCGTTTGTTGATGTTGTTGAATTATGGTTTGAGTTTGAGGACAACTTTGGATAAAATATATATATATTTCTTGTAGGATGTTGTTATTAATGTTATTGGTATTGATTTCAGCTTCTCTATGGAAATAAAATTACTAAATAGTTATACCGCAAATTGGTTGGTTGAGAAATTTAGAAAACAGTGTGTGGGTTGTTCTATGGCATACGTTGGTATTGGAAATGATGTTAATACTATTGGTATTTTTGTTGATGTTGTTGGTTGCTGAATTGGAATTCGGGCAAGGCATATAAACAGGGGAGATGCTGCCCGATTTTCGGCAGGATATAAAATAGTATGATTTGAAATACGGTACAAATGTTCGATGAAAAGGCTAACGTTAGTATAAATCCCTTCAAATGTAGATTTACGAGCTCGGACAAATAAGCGTAGCTAATAGGAGGTTGAATAGGTATGTAAGTCTTATCCTTTCTTTCTTTTGGCATGATCTTTGTGAAACCAACATGACAAAGTATATGTATATGATTCGAAAGAAACTCCCATTCTTAGAGCCATTAGGATGGCTAACGTTCTTGATTTCCATAAGCTGTTTCATATGGTTTTGATGCGTATCTATGATGTCCGATGTTCTGTTTGATATGTTTCCGAATGGCATTCGAAAAATAATTGATATGACTAAAGTTTTGATATTCGAATGATAGAACGTTTGATTATTCCATTGAGTCTTTGATACATTTTGATACGTACATATGGTTCCAAGAGCTCTATCTGATTTGATCCAAAACGATATTCGAAAAGTACCTAACATGATTGTTGTTCTGATTTTCCAAAAATGGCTTCTAAAACGTTCGTAAAAGGTTTTGTACTTAAAACGCCCATAACTTTCTTATACAAAGTCGGATTGACCCAAAACTTGTTTCTGAGCCTTACGGTGTCGGTAAGTATACTTGTCTATCGAGTCTTGATTTATGTGCATATAGTTTCTCACGACTCTGCTCATGCATGCCTTAATGTATCCTCCACTGAGTCCCGGGCCAGGATATGTTCTCTTGCGTACTCCACTGCATTGTTCACCGAGTCCCTCTCACTTGCGGGCCGGGACACGTTATATGTATATGTATATGATGATATGATGATACAGGGATGGCGGCCAGGATGGCATATAATGACTTCATTCACCGAGACCCGCAATAGAGAGCCGGGACACGTTATGTATATATGGTATATGATGCTGGTATGCATGATTCTATCCACCGAGTCCCTCAATAGAGGGTCGGGAAACGTTATGTGTATACATGATATATGATGTTGACAGGCATGATTCTATCGACCGAGTCCCTCACTAGAGGGTCGGGACAAGTTATATGCATACAAGATATATGATGTGGATATGCATGATTTTCATTTAAAAAGGCAAGTGCTTTGATGTTTTAAAAGGTCATACTTGATTCTGGTAAATCTCTGTTTCAGTTATGATCCTCTTTTCTGTATTCCATGCCTTACATGCTCAGTACATATTCCGTACTGACCCCCTTTCTTAGGGGGCTGCGTTTCATGCCACGTAGGTATACCCAGATGAGTGGAAGGTATTATTAGAAGACTTGCTAGAAGGTGTTCCAGCGGAAATGGCTAGCTCCATTTGCTCCTGGAGTTTTGCCGAGTCAGAGTATATGTGCTATGATTTCTGATTGATGTTAGAGACTTTGCAGACAGAATAGTGGGTATAGAATGTCAGTTTTGTAAGCGGCTTCATCAGCCGATGTGTCATTTTATGTTATGTTACAAATTCCGTATGATTACAGATTTGACTTGTTTCTGAAAGTTTCCAAAAGCATTTATTATGTTTGTCATTTTTATTGATTAAGAGTTCAAAGGATTATGTATGTAATAAGAGTCAGAGGGTTCGCTCGGCCCTAAGGAAGGGTCGGGTGCCCATCACACCCTAGCGAGATTAGGGTGTGACAAATTGGTATCAGAGCAGTTCGTCGTAGGGGTTGTCTGCAAAGACGTGTCCAGTAGAGTCCTGTTTATGGTGTGAAGTGCGCCACATTTATAAACAGGAGGCTACGGGGCATCTAGGGTGGTTACTCTTCTTTGACCTCTAAGATCGTGCGCTAGAGCCAAGTCATAGGAAGTGAGTTTCCTTATACTAACCTTTGGTTTCAGCAGATTCACAGTATCGACGGGAGGAAGTGAGTGGTGATATGGGAAGTCACAGAGGTAAGTCACTTCGTTGAGGTCACGTTATCAGAATGTAATTTTATGATAATGGATCGGTCGACATAGAGGTAAACCAGTATAAGTACAAGTAGAGGAATTGATTAAAGGTATCTCTTGATGATGAGTTCAGTCATAAGGTTGTGAATTGGACAATTGAATGAATCAGTACAAAGGTAAGCAATGGCACGAAGACTGTATGTCGGGTAAGGTAAGAATATTGCATGTATGATTAAGGTGTAAAGCCGACGAATGAAAAGGAAAGGTAAACAAGAAGATATAACAGGGCAGATCGTTAAAGGATCAGGTACACCTCGAGGTATGATATATAAACCCTTATTGGGATTTTCTATGTATGTGCATTTGTTGTAGATTATTATTAATAAGGGCGAGCGGAAACTCAAATGGGCCGAGTATTTATAAGTAAAGGAGACCAAGGTGTGTTCGCTATCATTGGGAATCTAGAAGTCTAGGACAGAAAGTAGTCACATATACAGATGAAAGATTAGTATTGAGAATTAAAAAGACCAAAATAGTAATTGTGTAATCGGAAGAGTAAGAGACCCCTTCTAATTCGGAGGGAGATACGTTACGAGGGTTTCTTGGAATCCATTAAGGATTCAACCTGCTCCAGATTATGTTATGAAGATCAGGCGGTGAGGTGGATGCGATTATACCAGTATTAATGCAGCGGATTTCATCAGAGTTTTAAGGTTAAGCGTGCTGGGGCGAGAGAAATCTTAGGATGGGTGACCCCCCTGGGAAGTGTATTAAAAGTTCTGTAAATTTCAGACGTAAGAGAAAAGTGAGAAGCTAAAGTAGTCTAAGGGGAATTAGAGTGTGCGGAGTGATTGGAAACCTAAAGCGATCGCGTACGACAAGGCGGACTAGACCGGTGAAGAAAAAGAAGGTGCACCACAGTTCTAGAGTTAGGTGAGTTTGGGTACATTTGGAAATACCTTGTAAGCGGGGCGTTAGAAAATGTGTATATATATATATATATCAATGCGTATGATATCCTATACCCATATCAGCGGGTATATGTATCCCGGCCACCGGCGTTGCGGTATATTGAAGGCATTGGTCGAACCGGGTGATAAAGTTCAAGCGACAAAAGAACGTTAACTGGTAGGCTGATGTTATCGTCATCACAAGCTAGAAATGCAAAGTCCTAAGGTAAAGAAAATTGGAAAAGAAAGAAAGCGAATAAATGGAAGGTAAGGAGATCAAAATGTCGGAAAAAGTGAAAAGGGTAAGAAACATGAGTGAGTAGGGCCTCCAAGAGAGGCGACAGGCAAAGCACGAGACACGAGGCCATTCTGGTAAAAATTCGAAGGTAGGCGTGTAAAAAGGATTAAACTGTGGTGGTATGGAACACAAAGAGGAATGTGTGGGGTGAGGAAACGAATTGAAATAAGTGGGATTAAGAGGATAGTGACCATGACGAGGAATGAGAAGTAAGAGAAGGAATGGTTAGACCGTGAGACGATGTCAAGAGATTCCCAACCCTTGAAAGGTATATGAAGGGATAAGTGTGTAGTCAAATTAACACGGTCGCCTCGGACATAGAGAAGTTCTCCACAAGAATGACTTAAGAATAGAACAGATTTGCATGTTTAAAAGGACATTTCACGAACTTCAGAGCCAATACTACAAATAACAAGAGAAGAAAGGTACTCGAGGAGGAATAGAACCAAGGAAGGTTAAGGATGAAAGTAAGAAAGGTATACTAATGGGTTGGTCGAAGGAAGAGGAGAGCATTTAGGAGTGGAGTAACTGGAAATCTCTAACCATGGGAGTGTGAAGGATACTTTAACTAAATGACTGTAGGAAACCGATTACTCATCGAGGAAAGAACGAGGATGGTGAGTTGACACAATTGATTAGGAAATTAGTGATATGAGGCAAGAACTTCCGTAAAGACCGAGAGGTTCGATTATAAAGGAAATAGAATGAAATGTAAGAAACGTGCATGGAGGAGAAGACAAACTTGGTCTTGGCATCAAAAAGATAAATAAAGGATTGATTGGGATGGATAACTACAAGGTAAATGCGACGGGTCTATTAGTAAAACGAAGTACCAGCGTGATGGGGACAGGGGCATAGAATACTAAGGTTTGTAATGAATGTGAATAACTTGGTAAAACAACTTATGTGGTAAGTGTAATAGGGTCAATTAGAAAGAGTTACCGGTTAAGTAAGCTTACTCCACGAGCCTTATTCTGTTTTATAAGCAGTGTTACGAATGAGATCAAGAAATGGTACTCTATAGAGTTGATTATGATTGGGATATAATGAGAACGTAGCAAGAACTACAATACAAAGTAAGGTATAGCGAGGACACGACTAAGAGAGGTGACATGCTTTATGTGAATAGAGAGTGAATGCAAGTGTGAAACCAATAAGCGAGCCACGAAGAAGTGAATAAGAAAGCTTATAAGACCTTGTTAATGAAAGTTCGGCATAGAGGTTTTTGCAATAACAGTACTAATAAAGCAAGGATGTGCTAAAGGAAAAATGGACTTGAATTAACTTCATGTATATTATGAAACCGACATGGGAAGGAGGCATGACAAGATAATAGAGGTTTATAAAATCAAGGAAATAAATTTTGTCAATACAATATGTCATGTTTCGGGCTATAGTTCGAACCCCTCACACCAGAGAAAAATATTGTGTTACCAGTAAATATGCAGCAGATGTACCCCAAATGGCAACGAAGGAAGTGAGAAGGCCTACGAGCGATCAAGGATAAGTATTAAGGACAGACGGGACTACTAAGGAAAAATCGCAGCTCTGGAAGAGATGAGAGTTGAAAATATCTTCTATGTCGGGAAATTATAAGTCACTGCTAGTATTAAATCACAAGAGTATGTGTCAAAGGACCATATGAATAGTTGTCCTGATGAAGTGGATAGTAAAATGGTGTAGGACGACAACAAATATTTGAAAAGAATGAGAGTTAGTTAAGTTGCAATTAACCACTAGTATAGGAGAGCCAAGGACTTGAAGAGAGAAGTACACTCGTATTAAAAGAAAGATATGATTAAGTAAGATTTTATTGGAGTCCCCGGCTTATGAGTTATCTTGTAATGATGTCCAAATCGGACAGAAAAAAAAAAGGAAGAAGGATTCAAATAAAGATTTGAAAATATTTTGAATGGTGGATTAGTATGTTGTAAATATACTCTTGTGATAGGGGATAACAACGGTGATAAGAAAATGTTGTACACAAAAATATAAGGAATGGCGCTGAGGATTGTTGTATGAGTCGAATGGAGTCCCATATGAATATAGATCCGTTTGCTATGGTATTTTTGGTGCCTTGAATGAGTAATCCGAGGTAAAGTAATTAAAGAGAATAATAAAACGTTGACAAGAATTGTCGTTAGATAGCAAAGGCCCAGAAATTCAATTGGAGGAAAGAGAAATCAAACGAGATGTTTCGGTGATAAACTAGTCGAAAGACAAAGTACCGCAAAGATTGATTCGACTGCTACAGAAAGCAAATGATGCTAAATGTGATTAGCCTTGAGGTTATCCTTAAGGAAGTAAGAATAAGAATAATTCAACTTTAAGAAGATAAAGGCTTGGGTCATCTAGGAAACGTAAGGAAGACACGTGGAGATTGAAGGGAACAAAAAGAAGATGAAACAAAAGGATTGGATAAAAGTATGTGGTAAATACAGCATGAAAGGGCATGCAAGAATGTAAACAACGAAAGCTGAAGAGGCAATGAGAACGATAAAGTATAAACAGTTAGTAGACAGACATATAATGTAAAAAGGGACGATTTTGAGTACAGGCATAAATTTTGGCCACAAAAGAAGAAATATAGACTGCATAATTTGGATAAATTCGGTTTCAAATGAGAGTAAGTAAAGTAATTACTAACAAGTATAAGTAAGATAATTGACATCTACCTCAACATTCGAGGACAAATGTTTTTAAAGGGGGGGAGGATGTTATACCCTGCATTTTCAGAGTATGAGCATGACACGTGCTTCCTCAAAAAAAAAAATTGATTATGTTGTTGCTACGTAATTTAAACTCACGTTGATAGTGTTGTGTCCCGTATTTTAGTACGTCGGATTATTTGTAAGCTGAGGTGGGGCCCACACGTCGAGATTTTTTTTGGACATGTGAAAAATTATATGAAGCACATATGTGAAGTTAAACACAACTCAAGAAGGACCCTTGAACCAAATCGAAGAGGAAGTCCTCCAAACAAATATTTTTAAGTAATGTTTTCGGGTGATCTGACTTCGAGGGGCATAAACGGTATTATAAGTTTGGAATTTGGAAACATACCAAGAAATAAACGTTGTAGATAATTGGATTAGCCTTCCAACCATAGGTGGTGGGTCAACAAGTGATGTCGGAACAAGGAGATATGGACATTTTAAGGCAGCAAGGTCCGTGGGCTAGGCCCAATCCGAGCCCAACCGGGTTGGGCCCATGACCCATGTTTATTTAAGTGCAACTTCGGCCCTTTTCTCCTCAATTTTCATACCAAAACACCAGAAAATTCTGGAAAAAGAGAAAGAGGAGCCTTGGAGAGGAGAAAAACCAATTTTGACCAAAATCTGAGCCCCGAAGCCCGAAGCCCATGAAGGGAAAAGTGTTGTACGTTGCGTTGTCTTCAATATGAGCTAAAATCAATCAATAAAAAGAGGATGGACGTGATGGCTGCACACTTGGGGTAAGATTACGATCCCTTTTCATTGTTAACAAGTTTATTTAAAGTTTTAACGGATTAGAACGGAGAAAATAGCGATATAAATTCGTTTGTTGATGTTGTTGAATTATGGTTTGAGTTTGAGGACAACTTTGGATAAAATATATATATATTTCTTGTAGGATGTTGTTATTAATGTTATTGGTATTGATTTCAGCTTCTCCACGGAAATAAAATTACTAAATAGTTATACTGCAAATTGGTTGGTTGAGAAATTTAGAAAACAATGTGTGGGTTGTTCTATGGCATACGTTGGTATTGGAAATGATGTTAATAATATTGGTATTTTTGTTGATGTTGTTGGTTGCTGAATTGGAATTCGGGCTAGGCATATAAACAGGAGAGATGCTGCCCGATTTTCGGCAGGATATAAAATAGTATGATTTGAAATAGTAAAATAGTATGATTCGATGAAAAGGCTAACGTTAGCATAAATCCCTACAAATGTAGATTTACGAGCTCAGACAAATAAGCGTAGCTAATAGGAGGTTGAATAGGTATGTAAGGCTTACCCTTTCTTTCTTTTGGCATGATCTTTGTGAAACCAACATGACAAAGTATATGTATATGATTCGAAAGAAACTCCCATTCTTAGAGCCATTAGGATGGCTAACGTTCTTGATTTCCATAAGCTGTTTCATATGGTTTTGATGCGTATCTATGATGTCCGAAGTTCTGTTTGATATGTTTCCGAATGGCATTCGAAAAATAATTGATATGACTAAAGTTTTGATATTCGAATGATAGAACGTTTGATTATTCCATTGAGTCATTGATACATTTTGATACATACATATGGTTCCAAGAGCTCTATCTGATTTGATCCAAAACGATATTCGAAAAGTACCTAACATGATTGTTGTTCTGATTTTCCAAAAATGGCTTCTAAAACGTTCGTAGAAGGTTCTGTACTTAAAACGCCCATAACTTTCTTATACAAAGTCGGATTGACCCAAAACTTGTTTCTGAGCCTTACGGTGTCGGTAAGTATACTTGTCTATCGAGTCTTGATTTATGTGCATATAGTTTCTCACGACTCTGCTCATGCATGCCTTAATGTATCCTCCGCTGAGTCCCGGGCCAGGATATGTTCTCTTGCGTACTCCACTACATTGTTCACCGAGTCCCTCTCACTTGCGGGCCGGGACACGTTATATGTATATGTATATGATGATATGATGATACGGGGATGGCGGCCAGGATGGCATATAATGACTTCATTCACCGAGACCCGCAATAGAGAGCCGGGACACGTTATGTATATATGGTATATGATGCTGGTATGCATGATTCTATCCACCGAGTCCCTCAATAGAGGGTCGGGAAAAGTTATGTGTAAACATGGTATATGATGTTGACAGGCATGATTCTATCCACCGAGTCCCTCACTAGAGGGACGGGACACGTTATATGCATACAAGATATATGATGTGGATATGTATGATGTTATCCACCGAGTCACTCACTGGAGGGCCGTGACACGTTATCTGTATATATGATATGATGTGGATATGCATGATTTTCATTTAAAAAGGCAAGTGCTTTGATGTTTTAAAAGGTCATACTTGATTCTGGTAAATCTCTGTTTCAGTTATGATCCTCTTTTCTGTATTCCATGCCTTACATGCTCAGTACATATTCCGTACTGACCCCCTTTCTTCGGGGGCTGCGTTTCATGCCACGCAGGTACACCCAGATGAGTGGAAGGTATTATTAGAAGACGTGCTAGAAGGTGTTTCAGCGGAAATGGCTAGCTCCATTTACTCCTGGAGTGTTGCCGTGTCAGAGTATATGTGTTATGATTTCTGATTGATGTTAGAGACTTTGCAGACAGAGTCGTGGGTATAGAATGTCAGTTTTTTAAGCGGCTTCATCAGCCGATGTGTCATTTTATGTTATGTTACAAATTCCGTATGATTACATATTTGACTTGTTTCTGAAAGTTTCCGAAAGCATTTATTATGTTTGTCATTTTTATTGATTAAGAGTTCAAAGGATTATGTATGTAATAAGAGTCAGAGGGTTCGCTCGGCCTTAAGGAAGGGTCGGGTGCCCATCACACCCTAGCAAGATTAGGGTGTGACACACTAGGATGGCTAATGTTCATGATTTCCAGAAGCTATTTCATTATGTCTTGATAAGTGTCTATGATTCCAGAAGTCCTATTTTGATAAAATCCATAATGACATTAGAGGGGTACTTGACATGACTGTTGTCTTTGATTCTCAAGTGTTGTTAGTTCATTCTAATTATTCTATTGAGTCTCAGATGATGATTTAGTTTGCATATGGTTGCTCACTACTCTGCTCGTGCATGCCGTAATATATCTTTCACCGAGTCCCGGGCCAGGTTTGTTTTCGTTCATAGTTTAACTGCATTGTTCACCGAGTCCCTCACTAGAGGGCCGTGTACGATATATATATATGATGATGATGATGTGATTATGGCGCCGAGTATGGTATATGATGACTTTATTCACCGAGTCCCATAATGAGCTGGGTATGATATATGATATAGACATGCATGATCTCATCTCGTAAGGCACAGGTGCATTGGTATCTTTGATTATCATATTCGCCTCCTGTAACCTTTTATTCAGTTATGAGTTTCTTTATTGTGTTTCATGCTTTATATACTCAGTACATACCTCGTACTTACCCCCTTTCTTCGGGGGGCTGCGTTTCATGCCCGCAGGTACAGATACTCGGTTTGGTGATCCTCCAGCTTAGGATTTTTGCTCAGCTGTTTTGGAGAGCTCCATTGTTCCGGAGCCACGATTATTTTGGTACAGATCTTTTGATGTAGACTTATGCATATCCAGGGGTACGGTGGGGCCCTGTCCCGTCATATTTCACTTTAATACTCTTAGAGGTCTGTAGACATATGTGGGTTGTATATGGGTTACAGTCAGCTATGTCGATATGGCTTGATTTGGATATTCCCGTATGTAGTGACAGCCTTGTCGGCTTGCGTATTACGTTATGCTTTGGTTAGCTGTGACTCCTCAGGAGACAGATTGATGATATGTGACGTTATGAATCTTTAGTTGCTTTTGCAAGTCCCCATATTGTCTTTGGTTTTAGTCTGACTATATCTAACAGGTTTGTATACGAGGGTCCAGTTCGGGCACTAGTCATGGCCCATGGGGTTGGGTCGTGACACACACGATCTTAGATATGAAAGAAAAGTAACCATCTTAAATGCCCTGTAGCCTCCTGTTTATAAATGTGGCGCGCAACACACCATAAATAAGACTCTACTAGACACGACTTTGCAGACAACTCCTAGAACGAACTGCTCTGATACCACTTTGTCACACCCTAACTGTTACACCTCGGAAATTTCTCCATGAACGTACAATGAATAGACCAACGAAGAGTATGAGTGTACGATGTTTTACTAAGAAGGGGATGACTACTTATGAGTTTTGAAAATGCGAAAGTTGCAGATTTGCACTTCGGCCCATTTGATCGTAAAATAGAATACGACCCGTAAAGTGGTTTACGGACCGTAAACTGCTATCGTCTTTCAACATTCAAAAACTTCAACTTTTTACCAAATGCCTAAATGGTTAAATACGACTCAGAATACGGACCGTAAATCAAAATACGACCCGTAAACTATGACCGTAAACCACCATGACTCCAGCAAACCTTTTTGGTTCTGTGATGCTTAAATACGGTCGTGAAAGACGAACCGTAAACCAGAATACGGCCCGCAAACTGGGTTTACGGCCACTGTGCACTTCAGTCACTTTTCATTCCGGATTAGATTTTAAGTCATTAAAAGGAGACCTAACCTCATTCAATTCATTTCAACTCCACAATATTTCTCTCAAGAAGCCTCTAGAATACTCTCTACTCTTCATCACAAGAGAACCAAAGGAAATTAGTGATCAACTACATGAAACCCACAAAATCAAGTGTAAGAATCACGCTAAAGTTCATCTTTCTCAAGAAAACCCAAAGGAAGTAAAGTAGGGTTTTGGTGCTAAAGGAGTAATTCCATTCAAGGCTTGTTCAACCATCATCTAAGGTAAGTTTCATGACTAAAACATGTTTTTTAAGGTATTGGAAGGTTAAGATACTTGAATTGTAAGAAGACATAGGAAATGGGTCATTTGTGAGTGAATAGTGTCATGGTTGGATAGTAGTTGGGTTGGATTATGAATGATGGAGTGTTGTGATTCCGAATACGTCATAAATGACATTTAGGCCATGAAATAAGTATTAGATATGAGGAGACGCGATAGTAAGCTCTAACCATAAATGTGGAGAAATTGTAGAAAAAATGGTGGATTGTGGTCAATGTATATAAATGATGATTGTTGATTGCGATATTGTGAATGTTGTTGTGAACGGGTGGGAGTTGATATAGAATGTGGGAAAATTAGTATAACCAAAGGAAGTGTCGCCCAATATTCCCTAGAAATAGTAGAGCGTTCTTATAGTCGATTAACTAACGTAAATGCGAATTCTCTTTTGAAGGTAGAAACGTGATATTGAAGGAGAACAAGCGAACGATAGCTTAGTTAAACATCAAAGGTATGTGAAGCTAGTCCTTTCTTTCTAATGGCATGAATCTCATAGCATAATATTTCTTCCTCTTCATGAGTTCCTATATTCCGGAAAGCTAAAAGCCTATATCTATGAATGGTAATATAAGATAAGAGATATGATATGATGATCCTAAAATGGCATGATGTTATTTATTGCTCACACTCACCTTATATGTTAGTTCCTTCAAGGTAAGACAGAGTGTCAATAATTTCTCCATAATGAAACCGGGGGATCACGACCTTACCTCACCCCAAAAAAGTAAAGTAGTTCATAAGCCTTATTCATGTATTATGATAAGTATGTTACGATAAGCATATTATGACGAGCATGTATGATGATGATGTAACACCGCGCCTAGTTGGTCGGGCAATCACCGCTAAAGCGGGCAGCTACACGTTACACCATGGACAAATGGCATGGGCAGACACCACTAGTGGGCGACATGAGATAATACCCCGGACGCGGGAGGCCTGGACGCAGGCTAATGTTATGATTATCACACCGATCCGATATGGACGGGCATCTTATACATTATTACACCGTACCTATATGGGTGGACAACTTATATATTTATGCACACATACCCTGATGATGACTATGAGTAAGCCAGCATGCATTATTTCTTTTACACTTGATAGTCAGATACAGTTATTCCATATTGATACTTCTTGTACATCATTGCCTTATTTCCCTGTTTATGCCTCTCATACTCAGTACAATATTCGTACTGACGTCCGTTTTCTTTGGACGATGGGATCATGCCCACAGGTAGACAGAGAGGAGAACTCGATCCAGACCAGCAGTAGCTGTCAGCTAATTGAAAGCACTCCTTTGTTCGGAGGTGCTTATGATTATCCTTTTGTGTATATTCATGTATATGTATTTTTGGGCATGACGGGGTCTTGTCCCGTCCTTATGTATAGCACTCCAGTAGAGGCTCGTAGATGCGCAGTGTGGGTTAGATGGTCTCACAATTTATTACTATGTATGTATATATTATTTTGATAGCCGAGAGTCTTATGCATATAAAAGTATTTTTATGTTCTTGAATGAAAGATGACTTTTCCTACGATTTGAATATAAATTGATAAAAGAGCAGTAAATAAGTAGGGTGAGTAGTAGGACGAGTGGTGCTCGGTGGTTAGCCCTGGGTACCCGTCGCGGCCCCTAGCTGGGTCGTGACAGAAGTGGTATCAGAGCGGTTCAGTCCTAGGAAGTGTCTACGAGCTGTGTCTAGTAGAGTCTTATTTATGGTGTGTTGCGCGCCACATCAATAAACAAGAGGCTACAGGGCATTTAGGAAAAATGACCATCTTTCTTCTTATGAGATCGTGCGTGTCACACCCCGATCTTACTAGGGTGTGATGGGCACCCGACCCCATATTCAGAGCCAAGCGAACCCGCTGACTCTTATTCCATACATAATCTTTTGGACTCCTCGAATCAAACAAAAATGAAATACATAGCAATGACTTCCAGAAACATCCTTTTCATCATTCTCAGATCAAGTGAAATATATAATCATATGAAATTTATAACATAAAGCAAAATGACACATCGGCTGACGGAGCCGCTCACAAGACTGACATTCTATACCCACGACTCTATCTGCAAAGTCTCTAACTTCGAACAAGACATCGTAGCATAGTACTCTGACCCGGCAACACTCCAGGGAAATGGAGCTTGCCAACTCCGCTGGAACATCTTCTATCATAGCTTCTACTCATCTGGGTGTACCTGCGCGGCATGAAACGCAGCCCCCGAAGAAAGGGGGTCAGTACGAGCAATGTACTGAGTATGTAAGGCATGAATAGTAACATAGTAACAGATGTAATTATGAATAATAACAGAATTGAGATATAGAGCATATCATGGGGTAAAAGAGTAACCTGTACATCTGAGTGCCTTTTAGGCGGGTACCATGCATGCTTAGCTTTCTTTGAAAAACATTTCTTTTTCATATATATGGAAAATAGAACATATCATATTGCCGAGGCGTCGGCTCCGATCCATTTAGCCACATATATCCCGCGTTCGGGACGATATTAACCGATGTGGGATTTGCCTGAACCAATGTGGGATTTGCCTAAACCAATGTGGGATTTGCCTAAGGCAAGCCTTAAACTCACCCCCCACTTTGGGACTCAGCGTTCTTGCTGAGGTTTGCCCCACCACTGGGTTTGCCCACCATTGGGTTTTCCCCACCACCGGCTCTGATACCAACTGATCAGGTGGCTATGTGTCTATAGCGCCTCACCTTTTCCCTTACCCCATATACATATACACATATCATATAGCAGCATGCAGGAGAGCCCAAAGAATGTGATGTCTCTATCGGAGTGACGTAAGGTCGGTAACCTCCAAATATATTATGGAAGACTCAATGGACAAGTATACTTATCGACACCTGAAGGCTCAGAAACAAGTTTCGGGTGAATCCGATTTAGTATAAGAAAGTTATGGGCGTTTGAAGTACAGAACCTTCTATGAACGTTTCAAAAGCCATTTTTGGAAAATCAAAGCAATAATCATATCAAGTACCTCTCGGAGATTGCTATGGATAAAATCAACATAAAGCTTTTGGAACCACACACTTGTATCAAAAATATATCAAAGACTCAATAGAATAATCAAACGTGCTATCATTTGAAAATCAAGACGTTAGTCATATCACTTATCTCTCGATTGCAATTCGAAAACGTATCAAATAGGTCTTCGGACATCATGGATACGTATCAAAACCATATGAAACAGTTTATGGAAATAAAAAACGTTAGCCATCCTAGTGGCTCTAAGAATAGGAGTTTCTTTGAAATCATACATACACTTTGTCATGTTGGTTTCACAAAGATCATGCCAAAAGAAAGAAAGGTAAGCCTTACATACCTGCTCCACGTCCTATTAGCTACGCTTAATTGTCCAAGCTCGCTATCGCTAGTCTACATTCAAGAAGATTGACACAATCATTAGATTCATTATCATATACTTGTCTTAATCCTTTAAATGAATTTATTTATAATCTGTTGAAATTTCAGCAGCATCTCCCCTGTAAATACACCTTTCCCGAGAATCTAACCCGACCAATTTATCAACAACAATCCGAGAATTCAACTCGGCCAAAAGATCAACAACAATACCAACAATCATGCCAACAACATCAACAATCAATTCAAGACGCATTCTAACATTAACAACCTTTGTCATACAATTCAACGACATTTCATTTATATTCAATTCAATTCACATAATATTCAAAACAACCCAATCAACATACTACTTCACCCGAAACCTTCAAAATTCAACAAGAACAATAACAACCTATTTCCTTCTTCCAAATTCAACCACAACAACCCGTCTTACAATCTTCGAAACACAATAAAATCAACACATTTCTTACCTCCAAATTCATGCATTATATCTACGACCACATGTTAACAACATTATCTTCACAATACAAGAAACCATGCTAATGTCATATTAATTCCTTCAATAATCCCACAATGATTCCAACTTCATTTCAATTCATCAAACCTTCATTTTCATCATAGAATCCGCAACTACAACAATCAAAATACTAAATAAAAATTAATTCATCACATCTACACAACACCACCTCTATTCGGCCACAGCCATACACATACATATTTCATGAATTCCATCCATTTCTACATACCAGAACATGCATAAACCATCCATAACATATATAAAAGAAGATTGAACCTTACCTTCCTCCACTTGTCTTCTTACTTGGCTAGGGTTTGTAAATCACCCAATAAATGCTTGGCTTGCTCCAACAATCACTCCATGTTGTTAGGGACGTTCCACTTGGTTGAATTACTAGGAGAAAATAATTTTTCTTGATCAATTTCCATGGCACCATTTTTCTTAGCTAGGGCCGAATGCCCTTGGTGTTTCTTTCCTTCAAGTTTCTTGAATTTTCATGAAAAATATGTCTTGATTGGTAAGCCACATGTCCCCTTCTCCATTTTTCTTGAAGTTTCTTAAAAATAAACAAAGAAGACTAATTGTCTTCTTATGTAAGCTTTAGTCCACACATATATATATAATTAGTCCCCATTAAATAAAAATGTGGACATATGATTCTATGCCACACGGCCAACATGGCCCCTTCAAGAACCTTCTTGAATATTTTGTGAAATTCTCATTTTTCCCCTAGCCTTCCACAATATTACCATGAACCACTTTTTGAATTTCCCTTTTTACCCTTAGCCTTTCTCAATATCTCCATACTAATAAACGACTTGTGTATTAAAATAATTTCGGAAAATGGTCTTGCCCTTAACTTCTCGCAATTATCTTGAATTATCCGAACGTACAAAATACGGGCTATAACAGTGCGATAGAGCCGTGTATAAGATTTTATCCTCCCTAATGCTGTGCTATGATTTCAGAATGCCGCCCAAGGGAAAGGCCACAGCCGCCCAGAAGGGCAAGACTACGGCAAAGAGGCGGGTAGAAAGAGAGCCTCCGATGGATATAGAAGAAGGCGAATCACATAATGAGGCCTTGTCTAATACTTCTTCTACCCCGCCTAATGTGGAATAACAAGGAGGAGCTCCAGCTCCAATTACTCCACCGGTCGCTTCGGGTCAACAAATGACTAAGGCCATTCATTTATTGACGCAATTGGTTGCCGCTCAGGCATAACGGAAAAATACAAGTTCAAGTGATCGGGCAGCAAGTACCAAAGCCCATGATTTCATGAGTCTAAATTCTCCGGATTTCTTCGGGTCAAAGCCGGATGAAGACCTGCAAGGTTTCATAGATGAGGTGCTGAGGACATTGAAGATTGTCCATGCCTCTGAAACTGAATCCGTGGAGTTAGCATCTTATAGACTCCGGGATGTGGCAGTTTTATGGTATAACAATTGGGTATTATCAAGAGGAGAGAATGCGCCTCCTCCGGTTTGGCAGGAATTCGTGGATGCTTTTATTCGTCACTATTTGCCACCCGAGGTCCGCCGAGCTAGAGCGGATAGATTTCTAAATCTGAGGCAATGAGATATGAGTGCTCAGGAGTATAGCATGCAATTTAATTCTTTGGCTAGATATGCCCCGGCTATTGTGGCCGACATGGGAGATCGGATACATAGATTTGTAAGTGGCCTAGGGCCACATTTGTTCAAAGATTGTTTGACGGCTTCCTTGCAAGACGAGATGGATACAGGCCCATGTTCAAAATTTTGAGGGGTGATAACAACCACCAAGAAGTTACCGCGATAACGAAAGAAGGCAAGGCAAGAGGGCTAGATCTGTGGGAGCAGGCAGTGGTTATAGAGGGGGATCAAGGCAGACATATTCTGGTTGCTCAGGCCAGTCGGTGACCAGTGCACCTCCCCGATTTACAGGTAGGAGGTTTGATCGCTCCTTCCGCTCAGGACAGGGTCAGAGTTCGAGGGCCTCCCAAATCAGGGAAGATTATAGCCAGAGGAGACCCCCAGTACCGCGATGCAGCCAGTGCGGTAGATTGCATTCCGTACAGTGCCGCCAGGGTTCAGACGCTTGTTATACTTGCGGCCAAGTTGGGCACATGATGAGAGATTGTCCGTCGATGAGTGGTAGAGTTGGAGTTCAGCCTACAGGTTCAGCGGCTGGTTCTTTCTCAGTGCGCCCGGTACGGTAGACTCCCCAGATGTCAGCAGGCCGAGGTAGAGGCAGAGGGGCAGCATCTACTTCAGGTGCCACTCAGCCCCGTGTATATGCTTTAGCCGGACAGCAGGATCTTGAGTCCTCCCCGGATGTGGTTACAGGTACATTGTCTATATTTTCCCGTGATGTGTATCCATTGATAGATCCGGGTTCTACATTCTCTTACATTACTCCATATGTTGCTGGTTCTATTGGGGTGAAACCTGAGCCAATCAAACCTTTTGAGGTATTTACTCCGGTTGGTGATCCCATGATAGCAAGACAAGTGTATAAAATTTTATAGTTGTGATATGTGGTCACCAGACCACAGCTGATTTGATTGAGTTGGAGATGTTAGATTTCGATGTAATTATGGGTATGGATTGGTTGGCCTCGTGCTATGCTAATGTTGATTGCCGATTGAAAGTGGTGCGATTTCAATTTCCGGGAGAGCCCGTGCTTGAATGGAAGCGTAATGCAGCATCTCCAAAGGGTAGGTTTATTTCCTACCTTAAGGCAAAAAAAATGATAGCCAAGGGTTATATTTATCACTTAGTTCGGGTTCATGACACCGAGTCAAAGCCACCAACTTTCCAATCAGTTCCGGTAGTGAATGAATTTCCGAATGTATTCCCAGATGAACTTCCAGGTCTTCCTCCGGAAAGAGAGATTGACTTCGCCATTGATGTGTTGCCGGACACAAAGCCTATTTCTATTCCTCCTTATCGAATGGCTCCGGCAGAATTAAAAGAGCTAAAGGCGCAGTTGAAAGACTTGCTTGAAAAGGGGTTTATTAGACCTAGTTCATCACCGTGGGGAGCACCAGTCTTGTTTGTAAGGAAGAAACACGGATCACTACGAATGTGTATCGACTATAGGCAGTTGAACAAGGTGACGATAAAGAACAGATATTCTCTTCCGAGGATTGATGATTTATTTGATCAGCTACAGGGTGCCAAATGGTTTTCAAAAATAGATTTGAGATCGGGTTATCATCAAGTGAGAGTTAGAGAAGAAGATATTCCTAAGACGGCCTTCAGAACGAGATATGTTCACTATGAATTCCGAGTGATGTCGTTTGGGTTGACTAATGCTCCGGCCGTGTTTATGAATTTGATGAACAATGTATTCAGGCCTCTCTTGGACTTATTTGTGATAGTGTTTATTGATGATATTCTGGTGTATTCTCTCACGGAATCAGAACATGTAGATCATTTGCGAATTGTTCTTGGCATTCTTCGAGCCCGAGAATTGTATGCAAATTTTTCAAAGTGTGAGTTTTGGCTAAATTCTGTGACATTTCTGGGCCATGTTATTTCAAATGATGGCATTCGAGTCGACACTCAAAAAATTAAAGTTGTGAAGAATTGGCCAAGGCCTACGACACCTACAGAAGTTCGTAGTTTTCTGGGTTTGGCAGGATACTATAGAAGATTCGTAGAGGGCTTTTCATCTATTTCAGCCCCATTGACGAAGCTAACCTAGATGTCAGCCAAATTTCAGTGGAATGATGCTTGTGAGCACAGCTTCCAGGAGTTGAAAGACAGGTTGACCTCAGCTCCGATCTTAACACTTCCAGAAGGGTCAGATGGCTACGTGGTATATTGTGATGCTTTCGGTGTCGGATTAGGGTGTGTATTGATGCAGCCTGGGAAGGTTATTGCATATGCTTCAAGACAATTACGGAAACATGAAAAGAATTATCCAACTCATGATCTCAAATTGGTTGCGGTTATTCACGTCTTAAAAATATAGAGGCATTATTTGTATGGTGTGCATGTTGATATTTATACAGATCACAAAAGTCTTCAGTACATTTTCAAGCAAAAGAAGTTGAACCTGCGACAGAGGCGGTGGTTAGAATTGTTAAAATATTATGATGTGAACATTTTGTACCACCTCGGAAAAGCGAATGTAGTAGCCGGTGCGCTTAGCCGCCGATCAATGGCCAGTTTATGTGAAGTCCCTCCGAAAAAGAAAGAAATGGTTCATGAGCTCCGCCAACTAGAAAATATTGGAGTGCGCATAATCGATTCGGGTAATGTGGGTATTAGTATCAATGATCCCACAATTTCATCCTTGGACATGGAAGTGAAAGAACGACAATATGAAGATCCTCAATTATGTCGTTACAGAGACAAGTCTCATGGAAAAGTTAAGTCTTCATTTGAAGTTCCTATGGATGAAATTCTTAGATACTGAGGCAGGCTATGTATGCCGGATGTAGCAGAATTGCGCCGACGAATTCTAGAAGAAGCACATTGTTCCCGGTATTCTATTCACCCGGGTGCAACTAAAATGTATCGTGATCTCAAGATGATGTACTGGTGGGATGGCATGAAGAGAGAAATAGCCGAATTTGTAGCACAGTGCCCAAATTGCCAACAAGTAAAAGTTGAACATCAGAAACCAGGAGGCTTATTGCAAGTAATAGAAATCCCTACTTGGAAATGGGAAGTGATCAGCATGGATTTTATTATAGGATTGCCTCGTTCCCGCGGCAAGTATGATTCTATATGTTATACCCCGTATTTTTGCACGTTGGATTATTCGTAAGCTAATCGACATAAGTTCAAGGACAAGATTTTTTTTTGAGATATGAGACAAGGACCTTTTAACCCCGATTTTAATAATACACGGTTTGCTTGTTAATTACAATTAGTGGAGACATAAGTGAAGATTAGGGATAAATTAACCATGATCAGATTATTAAGTAGGGATTAATGATTAATTAAGTTAATTAGACCACTAAGTGGACCCCACAACACGTGGCTAAATCTGATTGGTGTTTAAATTGAATGGGACACATGTCATGAGGGTGGACACGTGTCCCATGTATGGGCTGCCTATAAATATAGCAAGTGATGACTAATATTTGCTTCCTTCTCCACAAAGATATCCAATTTGAAGCTAGAGCTTGGACAACCATGGCTGCCACTACTCACGGCCAGCCATGGATATAATTTTTTTTCTCTAGATTAAATCTCCAAGGTGATTTAAACGTCCCAAAGGAGACAGCAAGTTAGAATATTGAGTTGAGGAAGCGAAGTGGTGCAATTGGTGCAAGTGATCGTAGGATCTGTCCTAACTAATTCGAGGTAAGATTTCTTCTTCTTGTAATGTAATTAGAGTTAATGATGTTGTAATGGAGAGATTAAAGTGTATTAGACAAAATTGGAAGGGAGAAAATTTTATGGTTTCGTTGGTATTGTATATTGGGCTGAATTAGATTTGCCTCAATTTAATTGAGTTTGATTGTTGTTGTTGTATTGTATTTGAGGGTAATTTGTTTATGTTGAAGGGGATGGAAATATAGTTATATGTATGTATGGGTGTTGTTGTTCATTGTAATGCTATACTCTTTTCCGTGTGTTGGTAATTTTGCGAAGTAAAGATCGGAAATCGTATTTTGATGTCGTAGTTTTGACGGGCTGTTTCGAGCTTGAATTAAAATGATATCGAAGTAGTTTTATTGTACATGGATGGTGGTCGATGTTGTTGTCATGTTGTTTAATATGGTTCATAATTTGGAAGGAAATAAGAGTATAACGTATCGTATACGAAGTGTATATTGGGCTGTTTGATGTATACCCTTGTATATGGATGATTTTAGTTCAAAGGAACCTAAGTGAGGTTGTTGTCGTTGTTGCGGGCTGCTGGTTACCTTATAGTGATTAAAGAATAGGGGAAACGCTGCCCGTTTCATTTTAGAATTGAATTATCGTTTGATATTCATCATATACCAGTGTCATCTAAGTTCATATACGTATTCCCTTGTAATAGGATTGGTGTAAGCATTAACGAGTTCATTGTTGGTTCATTTTGGCGACCAAAGGTATGTAAAGCTAACCCTTCCTTCTTTTTGGCATGATCATTATGAAACAAACAGACGACGTGTATATGACTCCAAAAAAACTCCTATTCTTAGAGCCACTAGGATGATGAATATTCTTGATTCCCAGAACTTATTTTATTATGTCTTAATACGTGTCCATGATTCCAGAAGATCTATTTTGATATAATCCACAGTGACATTCGAAGGATACTTGATGTGACTATTGTCTTGATTATCAAATGATGGTTCATTCTACTTATTCTATTGAGTCTCAGATATGATTTAGTTTGCATATAGTTGCTCACTACTCTGTTCGTGCATGCCTCAATATATCTTTCACCGAGTCCCGGGCCGGGGTACGTTCTCGTGCACAGTTTCACTGCATTGTTCACCGAGTCCCTCACTAGAGGGCCGGGATACGGTATATATATATATATATATATGATGATGTGATTATGGCGCCAAGGATGGTATATGATGACTTTATTCACCGAGTCCCATAATGGACCGGATATGATATATGATATTGATATGCATGATTTACATTTCATAAGGTAAGTGTATTGGTATTATGATTGTCATACTTGTCTCCTGTGATCTCTATTTCAGTCATGATCCTCTTTATTGTATTTCATTCTTTATATACTCAGTACATATCTCGTACTGACCCCCTTTCTCCGGGGGGCTGCGTTTCATGCCCGCAGGTACAGATACTCGATTTGGTGATCCTCCGGCTTAGGATTTCTACTCAGTTGTCTTCGAGAGCTCCATTGTTCCAGAGCCTAGACTTTTGGTACAGATCTTTTGATGTATATATATGTTTACCCAGGGGTACGGCGGGGCCCTGTCCCGTCATACTTTACTATCGATACTCTTAGAGGTCTGTAGACATATGTGTGGGTTGTGTATAAGTTTTCTTTAGCTGTGTCTGTACGATGTGATATGGATATGTTCGTCTGTTGTGGCAGCCTTGTCGGCTTGCGTATGATATTTATATGTAGTGGCAGCCTTGTCGGCTTGCGTATCATATTGACATGTGTGGCAACTTTGTCGGCTTGCGTACCATATTATGTTTTGATTAGTTGTGACTCCTCAGGAGACAGGTTATCTGGATATATATATATATATATATATATATATATATATAATGACGTTATGAACCTTTGGAGTTCTTTTGCAAGTTTCCATATTGTTCTTAGATTCAGTTTGACTATATCTAACAGGTACGTACACGAGTGTCTAGCTCGGGCACTAGTCATGGCTCACGGGGCTGGGTCGTGACAAAAGTGGTATCAGAGCAGTTCATCCTCGGAGTGTCTACAGACCGTGTCTAGTAGAGTCTTGTTTATCGGTGTGTTGTGAACCACATCTATAAACAGGAAGCTACAGGACATTTAGGATGTTATCTTTCCTTCTTATTCTAGATCGTGCGATAGAGCCATGAGATAGGAAATGATATCTTTTATATACTAACCTTTGATTTCAGCAGGAGAGTGGTGTCGACAAGAGAAGGCAAATAATGCTACTGGGAGTTACAGAGGTAAGATATTTCATTGAGGTTACGTTATCAGAAATTGTATATACAGAATGGCAAACTGGTGATCAAGGTGAGTTATTGAGGTATAGTAAGAAAATGGATTGAATGTATATATATTGTTGATAAGTTCAGTATAAGGTGTGAACAGAAGAAGCTAAACGAATCAGTAAAAAGATAGGTAAGCAGGATACATGTCAGATATAGTGTGAATGTTATAGGTATGATTGAATGCAGTTAGAGAATGAAAGGGAAAGTAAACGAGAAAGTGTAACAGGTACAGTTCGACTTGGACATACGAGGTAAGTTTGTCATTTTCATACTGATATAGATATAGAGAGCCCTGTGCGGCTATGACACGATATAATATGTACATATATATGTTGGCCCTGTGAGTTATTGGTGGTATTTCCTGCGTGCAGGTTTTAGGATAGTAAGAAATACAGGGGAAACTCTGTCAAACTTTTCCTAGAAATAAAAGTAAAAGGAGAATGAGGTATAAGTTCGTAATATTCTTGAAAGGTCGTATCAATAGTAATGATAGGATTTGACTAAGTGGTGAGTACAACAGACTTCGAAGAATAAGTTGACTGTCGAATTGATGGTAATAGTAATTACGAGGTTGACATCGATATGGTAAATTTATCATGTTGGATTAGAGCTTTAAGAGATACCTTCCATTCATCCGTAAGAGGCATCATTCCTATTCGGGAAATTTTATTTGGAAGAAGCAAATATGAGGGGTAAAGTTTGAATTTCATTTGAACAGACTAGAATACCTTCCAACCACATTTTACCTTAGAAAAGGCTCATGTTGAAGAGCAAAAAAATGTCCGCAATTAAGTTTCACTTTTATTTGAAGAGTACAAAGCATACAACAAGTAGTTTATGAACTAATTAGTTCATTCACGACCCAAGAACAAATCTGGAGGTAAACTATGTGAATCAAGCATTCCCAACCCCGTGGGCCGCGACTGGTACCCTAACTGGGTACCCGTACATACCTACCTGACCGAATTTCGTACCATACAGATTTTTTTTTAAAACAGATGTTACAGAAGTACGCCGATACCGATACGGCACGCGCGCAAACATATATATGTATATACCTGAACATGCAGACATTTACAGATAAGCCGATAAGGCTAACATACAGACGAAACCCGTAACCCACACATCTATCTATAGGCCTCTACAGACATACAGAATCATATGACGGGACAGGGCCCCGCCGTACCCAGAATATCCATACATACAGAGTATACGGAAGACAGAAGATATATACCAAAAATGTACGCTCCGGATCAAAGGAGCTCTTCAAAACAGCTGGATCAGAAACCTATACTGGCGGCGTATCACCGAGTGCGCCTGTACCTGCGGGCATGTAACGCAGCCCCCGAAGAACGGGGGTCAGTACGAAAATGTACCGAGTATGTAAAGCAGAAACATAACAGATACAATCATAGTCCGAACCGGAGTCATAGAAATATAACGGACAAAACCATACATCAGACGGACGGACAGAGTCATGATCCAGACCGACATACAGAATCGTGGTCCACACAGATAAACAGAATCATGGTTCGGACGAACCGACGGAATCATAATCCGGACAGACGAGCAGAATCAGAATCCATACGGACATACTGAATCAGAATCCATGCGGACATATAGAATCAGAATCCATGCGGACATATAGAATCAGGAGCCATACGGACATACAGACATAGTCGTAATTCAGACGGACAGACAGAATTATGCATGCAGAGTAGTGCAGAGTCATACTGAACCATACAGAATCATACAGAATCATACAGAGGCATGTGCTTATATAAATACTGATGGCACATGCATACAGACATACAGATTTCGGCCTTGTCTGGGGGCGCGGTAACAGAACCCGGCCCTCTTAGTACGGGACGCGGTGGACAGACAGAATCAGATCAGACAGATCATATCAGATGCCATCCTGTCCGCCATCCCCATACACAGATCAATATATCAAAATCATACAGATATAACAGATCCCGGCCCGTACGCAGAGGGACGCGGTGAACAATGCAGAGAAATATGCACGATAACAGAACCTGGCCCGGGTCGTAGTGAAAGAATGCATTGAGACAGACACGAACCGATAAATGAGAAAATACTTACATACAGCCTCAACATACAGACTCAATCAAACTGAAGGGTGCCAAACGGCGAGCCAAAATCAGAATATCCAGATAGTATGCATAGTACGCGCCTATGTCCTAGTTGGGAAGGCACGACAGATTATTATCAGAATCGGATTCTCAGATGTTCAGAAATCATTTTGTATAATTTACACAAAAATAGCCATATCATACACAAAATAATAGTCCAGAAATTTTTAGAGAAAATCGGACCAAAACGGAAGTATTTAAAATTATACAGAAAGTATCGGGCCTTGTGGGCCCGCCTCGGACCAACTCAAGGCTACATACGTAGATTATTGATAATAGACCTTATGAGGTCATCCATAATCGTTTGGAAGTGTTCCGACTCCGTTTAGGGAAGTTTTGCACAAAAATTCACTTTAAAGGAAATTTGTAAGAAAATAGCTTCAATTGAATTGAAGGAATTGGAGCGGTTTTTCGTCTCGAATTCCGGGGAACGGAGTCGTACTTAAGGCTCGCGGCCGAGCCTATCATATCCAGAACATGCCTAGGAACAAAGGGAAGTGCTTCACATACCTCGATAGCGCCTTACGCTCGCTTGGCGTCGACTTCAATTTCGTCCAAAATCTGGAAATGGTCAAGTTTACCATTTGTTAGTTTCAAACTTTTCAATAATCCAACTTAATACTGACTTGCCTACCGAAATTTCGGCAGCATTTTCTCTGTATATAAGACATCCCCGAGACTTAGCTCGGCTCAATTCATCATCACAACAACCCAGAAATAGCATCAATAACAACAATATGCATTAAACATACGATATGGCATCACTAGCCATCCTTTGGACATAACGAAACATTTTGCGTTTCAACCTTACATTTCCAACCCAAAGTTATTATTCTCATATTCATCATCCATCAAAATCATTACAACATACGTCGGAAGCATCCATACCATTTTCACACAATATTCATAAGGTATGCAAACATTCAAACTTTCCATTAAGCCACTACTTTTCCAATTTTTCCTAACCTTCAACATACAAGTTCATTATACATTTCCATCTTCCAAATTCATCCACAATAATCATAATTTGCCTCTTGATACTTTCATTTCCATTTTTACATAAACCATAACAAAGTTGTATGTTTTCCTACAACAACTTAATAACCATTAAGTTCCTTCACTCTCCTCACATAATCCATGATTAAAACAACCAAAATATTAATTCAAATCAGTCCATCAATTTCAATTAAAACAGCCCCTCACCCATAAATTTCAACAAAACAACAAACGAGTTTATAATGTTGTTTTCTCCGTTCTAATTCGTTAAAACTCTAAATAAACACTTTAATAACATAAAAGGAATTTTATAAATACCTTATCAGAAGCTCCACCACGAAAATTTCATCCCCCAAGACCAATATTTATCTCAAATTGAAGGCAACGCAACGTACAACGTTTTTCTCTTCATGAGCTTTGGGATTCGGAGCTCGGATTTTGATCAAAATGGCTTCCTTAGCCTTGAAGTTTTATCTCTCTCTCTCTCTAATGTTCTTGGAAGATCTTATCTGAAAATGATCAGCCCTAAAGTGAATTTGCCATATATATTAACGTTAATGGGCCTCATGGGCCGAAACATTAGTGTTTGGGTCGGGTCCAAACTTGCTGCCCTGCCAGCCCAAATTGCATCGTCCATATTTCCTTATCCAAATATCATTTTGACGAGAGGTTTGTTGCGTTGGAAACTAGACTCGATGAACGTAATTTTAGGCTTTTGAAACACCTTAAAACGCCTCATATACTAGGAGATATGCCTCCAACAATATGGGCTAAAAATCTGGTCCGAGATTTTTCTGAAGTTGTTGGGATTCATTTCGTTCAGATTCGTTTAACTTCTAATCCTCTTCCGACCCTCGTGTAACCTCTTATACATGAATATACATAGTCATATACATACATAACAATCCATACACATCTCGAAGGGTCCGGAGAATCACAATAACCTTAAACGTAACTGGAGAACTTACGAAGCTTCGACGAAACTCCAATCGCAAAAATATATTCATATCTTTTATCCATCTTCTATAACATTACTAATAATCTCAAATACTTTAAAATGGCACTCACATTACCTCATATACGCTCATTACGCGATTTCAAATCCTTTAGGTTACGATGTCACCTCGGGATACTTAAGGCAACCATACATATATAACGATATTCTTACTAACTCGATTAACTTTCCTTGAACTTTCTTAACTCATTTTTTTCTTGTCTTAATTAAAATAGCACAGACTCTTACGGGGTGTAACAAGAAGTCCCGGGGTGCTAGTCGGATTCTAGTTCTTCTTCTTGTGGTGGTTTTGGAGGATGCTTCATGGTGACGTAATCTTGGTGTTTGAGCGTTCTGGTGTTCTTGAGGTAACATTTCATCATATCTTTATGTCCTTGAGTTTGCTAGTTCTTAATCAACTAATTGGAGATGGAATTTGTAGAAGGAAAACTCAAACTTGTGGGTTGTCTTAGACCATGTGTTTCATGTGTTGTTGATGAAATGCTTGGATATTTTGGAACGGCTTGAGATACTAAGAGATGATTTAGAAAAGACTGGCAAATCTTAATAGAGTATTATATTGAGGTATCACTGAATAGACAAGCAGGGATAAATTACGACGAGTTTATAGTTAGAAGAAATAACAGTATGATTGAGACAAGAGTACAGAGGAAGAAGAATCGCGACAAATATGAATGTATTGGTAAGATGGCTTGTGAGGTATAGAACGAATGAGAAAGACTTATAAAGTTCTATAGGGAAAGTTCAGAATAAATATTATGTGATAACGGAAATGAAAGCGAGCACAAGAAAAGAAGGAGGTAATTGAAAGAAGGAAATAAGAAGGAAGCAAGTGAGATAACAGTGCAGTAATAGGTTATGACATGTATAGCCGAGAACACGAGTAATATAAGTGACGGAACCGTGAAAGACCAAATTATAAAAAAGATGCGCAACGAAGCAGAATGAGTGCCAGAAAATGACTGGGATGATAAGAACAAATAGGGGTGAAAAGAATACACTTTGAAAAAGCGAAAGGGATTATGTTGGAGTAGTGCTTTCCGAAAGATACAGGAGTAGCAAGAGATTCCTCGTGCACAGAATAAAAGATGGACATAGAATGGAGAGATGGAAAGGAATACTAAGGAGAGCACCCAAGATAGACGTAATTAATTGAGTACGAGTGTAAAATAGAAGGGAAATACATAGCTACGAACTTAAAGGTGTAATACGACGACAAGGCGATAAGATAAGACTATCATTAAGAATAATTTAATATGATTTTGAGTAAGTTAGAAGTCAGTATTGGGTACACAACAAGAGTGAAGGAGCATAAAGCATAAAGGAATACCGCGTATATATGCCTTCACTGCGGAAATAGTGAAATCCTTAAAGGACAAGGATTGTGGATTTAAGAAACAACTGAGGTATTGTAAATTTAGTAGAGGAAACTGATTATATCTGTTGGGATAAAGATACCGTTATAAGAGAGCTTTGGACAATTATCATCAGAATATAAGTGCTACCTAATTGGGAATTTGGAATGACTACAGGTACTATATATCGAAAGGTTCTCGTCACTTCCTGATTTTGATAAAGGTTTCGTACGTGGATAACCAAAGTTATAAATTATAAAGAAAGACATGGGTATGGTACAGTATACCAAGTGAATTTGAGAAAAAGGATCAGATGAATTGGAGATTGGAAATAGGGACATAAAGCAGAAAATAAGTAGATAATGGTATAAGTACGTCCTTAAGGGGGGAAGCGAGTGGGAGAAATGCAAGTGTAAGACGGAAATAATTGACACCGCAATATATTTGATATGGATGCTTAAACTTCAAGTGAGATCCCTTGCTGAAACAAGTTAGTAAGATCTGAAAGCCAGCAATGAATGGATAGAAGACAGGATGGTATTTGAGATGGTGCGGAGAAGAATCTGTAAAGATCCTGAATGATGTGGCATTACAAGTGGCTGCTTATAAAATGAAAGAGTACGACAGAAGAATGGTAACGAGTAACTTAAGAGATATTATAAAAGATAGCAATGCTATACTAGATTAAAGGCTAAGATGTTGGCAATAGAGTTGTTCTCTAATGATATTGTGACTTATAAGTAGTAAGGAGAAGGGGTAGAGAATCTCCTATAGTAGGATACGAGAAAATCAAAGGGTGAATAAAGGAGGGGAAAGAAGTATAACGAGATAGGCTACGAACGAGTTTTAGCACGGATGAGTTATGTAAAGCATAATGAACCAGGAGAAGAAAAGACCATGACTAAGATTGGATATATTCTATACAAGATGTACAAGAATAGTTATGCAACCTACGAATACTTGTATGCTAAGAATGAGACCAAGTGAGTACTTGATAAGAAAAGTAAGGATTCAATAATATCAATGCGGTTGTGACATTTGAGGTACATTAAGGAAGGATGTAAAGATGGTTTAAGCTAAATTACCAATATAGAATTAGTACAGAGGGCAAATTGAACATGGCCATAGTTGAGCCCCGATACTGATTGAAAGATATGAGAGGAGAAGGCGAGGTTAAGCATGAAGACTAGTAAGACGACGCTAATGTATTTCTTGGGCTAATTTGAGAACCCACGTATATTCATGTAAGATTGCAACATGATGCGTGATAGGAAAACAAAGAGCAAAATCTGAATGAAAAGGCAATAGAAGAGTTTGAGGTAACGATAAAGAAACGACACGAGATAATATGCCTAAAGTGTTATAAGTTGGATTAAGGGAAATTGTGAAATTGTTTAAGCGACACAACCAGAACGAGCTGGTTGAGATAGTGAATTCATATGTAGAAAATAAAAAATTCTTTCTGAATTATACCAGTTAATGATAGACAGATTACAAAGCAACTATGTAAAGTTATAATATAAGGGAACTCCAGTGCTACTTAATAGCTAACTCTAAAGATTGAGATTAAGAGCTGAAAAGTAGAGTGACTGATAAAGTCTTTTAAAGAAATCGAAGAGTAATACATGAGGCTGAAGATTCCAGAATATAGACTGTATAGTAGAGCAATGTAAGGTTATTGAAGTAAAATAATGTTACACCTTGGGAAATTTCATCTTATCCGGAGAGTCTGCGAAGGGTCTACAGGTTACCAGAGGCATGAAATACTCCAGGGATTGTAAAGTCTAATAAATTGACGAGGGGCGTCTACACGTGAGAGGTAAGATAAAGTGAACGATACGTCTTAAAAGGAGTAACTATAGAAGAAGAAAGAGTCGAGTTAAGACTAAGTGCACTAGGAAGAGAGTAAGATTTCAGCGGAAGAGCTTGCAATACAATCGTCAACCAATTGCGAAATGAAAAGGAGAATAAATACAATGACGTGGAATTACCACCTCGAGAGGCAAGAGCAAGAACAAATATAATGGAAATGGTTACTGAGAGAGCTGGAATGCATTTTAATAAAGTGAAGGGATCGACCAATGAAAGAGGCATGTGAAGGGCATAATTCAATAAAAGAACGTTTAAGGAAGTATTGGGAGTGCACAATTAGTTTAACATTCGAGGACGAATGTTCTAAAGGGGGGAAGTCTTATATCCCGCATTTTGTGCGTTCGGATAATTCACGATAATCGCGGGAAGATAACAAGTAAGGCCATGTTTTATTTTGATTGGCATACAAGTTGCTTATGAAAATCTTGAAGTAGAAATACTAAGAAAGGCTAGGGGTAAAAAGGTAAACTTGCAATATGACTCGTGGAAATATGGAGGTAGGCGAAGGGCAAATTTGGAATTTGAAAAATAATTTTTATGAAGTGCAAAACAAAAAAAAAAACAAAAAGAAAAAGAGATGGGCTTGTACAAGTGAGCCAAGTGGCCGGCCCAAGTAGGTGGGCTTTAGCCCACATGGATTAATCTTCCATGTGCATAAAAGATGACTAAGTCATCTTTATATCCACAAAATCCTCTAGAATTTTCAAGAAATTGAAGGAAGAGAAAAGAAGAAGAAAAACCCCAAGGCCATTCGGCCAAGTGCAAAAATTGCCAAGAGAATTGACAAAAATTTCTCCAAAAATCATTTCCTACCAATTCAAGGGTCCATAGCAAGGTGGAGGGGTTTTTGGAGAAAGAGGAATCCATATTCTAGCAAAGTTGCAAGTCTTAGCTAAGTGAAGAATCAAGGAAGGAGGTAAGAATTCATTCTCTTTACATGATATGGATATTTTTGCATGTTGTAGTGTACAAAAATGAGTGAAATCCATGAAGAATAGAAAAGTGGGGGTGTGGCCGTGAGGTGTGATATATGTGTATGTGTGTGGAAATCATGTTTTAATTATTTTATCTAGTGGATAGTTGTGGTTGTAATGAATGTTATGTTGATAATGGAAGTTGGATAATTTTGTGAGGTTGTAGCCATGTGTGCATGATGTTGGCCGTGTGATGTATAGCATGTGTATAGTTGTGTATATTTGTTGTATCGTGAAGGATTGGTGAACAAACTTTATTGGTAATTTGGTTGTTAGTGGGTGGATTTTATATTGCTAATAAAAGCTTAATGAGTTTAGTGGAGTTGTAGAAGTAGTAAATTGATTGAGTTGTTATAATGTATCTTGGATTAAATATGGAAATTGTTAGTATGGTTGTTGACTTTATGATTGATAGTTTGGCCGGGTTGAATTCCCGGATTGTTTTTTATGAGAATTGGCTAAGTTGATCTTTGGGAATCATATATTTACAGGGGAAGTGCTGCCGAAATTTCGGTAGCCAAATACTATCTTAAGATTCCAATTCTAAATGCCCTAACCAAAGTTTGGTAAATATGACCAATTTGTAGATTGTGCCCACTCAGTAATAGAGGTAAATGATAGATAGGGGGCGCTCGGTACAAGTATCGGGTACCCGTCGCGGCCCCTAGTTGGGTCGTGACAGAAGTGGTTTCAGAGCAGGCGGTCCTAGGGGTTTGTCTACGAGCCGTGTCCAGTAGAGTCCTGTTTATGGGTATGTAGCGCGCCACACTTATAGGCAGGAGGCTGCAGGGCATTTAGGAAATATGACCTTCTTTGTCTTCTAGATCGTGCGATAGAGCTATGCTACTAGGCTCCCTTATTCTTTTCCTAATCCTATGTTATGGTTTCAGTAATGTCGATGAAGAGAGCAGCTTCAGATAGTGGGGGCACCAAGAAGGCCCCTAGAGTATCTCCAGAGCCGAGTAAGGGGAGCCTCGGCTATTCGATTGAGACAGATCCGTCGGAGGACCCAGCCACAATTCCTCCAGAATTCCTGACTCCCAGAGCAGAGGATCCCGCGGAGGACAGCTATGATACAGATCCGTCGGAGGACCCAGCAACAATTCCTCCAGAGTTTCTGCCCCCTAGAGCAGGGGATTCCACGGAGGGTGGCTATGATACAGATCCCTCGGAGGATCCGACGATGACTCCTCCAGAGCTTCTTACCTCCAGGGAGGAGGATAGTTACGACACAGACCCATCGGAGCATTCTTCTGGGACAACGGAGGAGGAGACTTCCGGGGATATGCCAGCTGCTCCTGTGATGGAGCACTATGTCAGTCAGGCCACCTCGGAGAGTGCTACGGATTACTCCTGTCCTTTGTCCTGGTCATCAGTGAACCAGGAATCGCCTGGTTATCTATACTCTTCCGAGTCGGATGCGCGAGGATGAGGAGCATACTTCACATGGCAGCTCCCCGGACTAGGCTCGAGATTGATCGGCTACAGGTATATGATATTTTCTTTGAAATTTTCTATGTATACGTAATCTTTGCAAAATACTAATTAGTGACGGCAGACGGAAATTCAAAAAGGGCCAAAGACTTAGCGGTTATGAGTAATGGCGACTGAGATGTCTCCGCCACCAGTGCGAATTTAGAAACCCCGGATAAAAGGTAGTTATATGTATGGATGGGAGTAAATAGTGAAGATTTAAACAGAGACAATACGGTAATTGTATGGTCAGGAAAGTGAAGATAGGAGTGGGACCCGCTGTGAGGACGTTTTGGAAGTTGTTAGAACCCCGACTTACCTTAAATTATGTGACAAAGGGCGTGCGGGGCAGTCGATATAATTATACCGGCATTCACGCACTAAAATGCACTGAAGTTTCGAGGTTAAGCGTGCTAAGGTGGGAGGATGGGTGACCCCCTGGGAAATATGCTGAAAATTTCGTAAATGTGGGAACAAGAGACGAATGTGAAATTAGGTAGCCTAAAGTAAATCAGAGTGTGTGAAGTGGTTAGAAACTCTATAGAAGTCGGGTAGGCTGGGACGGACTAGACCAGCAGAAGGGGAGAAAGCATGACAGAGCTTCAGGACTAAAGAAAGTTTGATCAGCTTTTGGAAGTGTTCGTAAGTAAAAGAGTGGTGGAAATGTATATATGTACATGGCATCTTATCTGTGACTGTAGAACCCTCACAAACAGTGTTGCGATACATAGAACATGCTAGCTGGATGAAATTCGAAAGACGTGATGAAGGATATAAGCACGGATGTTACAGGGTAAGACCGATATTGAATCCACACTAGTTAAGGTTAGAAAGCTCTAATGCTGTGATATACGGGAACATATCTAGCAAGGGATAGACGCGGCAGACTCCACGAAGAAGGAATTACAATTGTACAAGATCGCAGAAGGCGACGATTATTTAAAGGGCATAGGCGTGCGTAGACCCTCTTAATAAAGGGAGGAGAACATGTTAGACCTAAAATGGACTATGACGATTCAAGATCCAATAAAGGGGACTTATTAACGCAGGGCCAACATTCGGAGCAAATTCAGTTGACCTACGACAAAAAGGCAACCTAAGCTCCTAAAATGGATACGTTAAGCGACATGTGGGATATCTACGAAGGAGACCTCCCCGAAGTATTATAATATACTATGAGGCTAGTTTAACATTCGAGGACGAATGTTCTAAAGGGGGGGAGGATGTTATATCCCGCATTTTGTGCGTTCGGATAATTCACGATAATCGCGGGAAGCTAACAAGTAAGGCCATGTTTTATTTTCATTGGCATACAAAAGTTGCTTATGAAAATCGTGAAATAGAAATACTAAGAAAGGCTAGGGGTAAAAAGGTAAACTTGCAATATGACTCGTGGAAATATGGAGGGAGGCGAAGGGCAAATTTGGAATTTGAAAAATAATTTTTATGAAGTGCAAAAAAAAAAAAAAAAAAAAAAGAGTTGGGCTTGAACAAGTGGGCCAAGTGGCTGGCCCAAGTAGGTGGGCTTTAGCCCACATGGATTAATCTTCCATGTGCATAAAAGATGACTAAGTCATCTTTATATCCACAAAATCCTCTAGAATTTTCAAGAAATTGAAGGAAGAGAAAAGAAGGAGAAAAACCCCTAGGCCATTCGGCCAAGTGCAAAAATTGCCAAGAGAATTGACAAAAATTTCTCCAAAAATCATTTCCTACCAATTCAAGGGTCCCTAGCAAGGTGGAGGGGTTTTTGGAGCAAGAAGAATCCATATTCTAGCAAAGTTGCAAGTCTTAGCTAAGTGAAGAATCAAGGAAGGAGGTAAGAATTCATTCTCTTTACATGATATGGATATTTTTGCATGTTGTAGTGTACAAAAATGAGTGAAATCCATGAAGAATAGAAAAGTGGGGGTGTGGCCGTGAGGTGTGATATATGTGTATGTGTGTGGAAATCATGTTTTAATTATTTTATCTAGTGGATAGTTGTGGTTGTAATGAATGTTATGTTGATAATGGAAGTTGGATAATTTTGTGAGGTTGTAGCCATGTGTGCATGATGTTGGCCGTGTGATGTATAGCATGTGTATAGTTGTGTATATTTGTTGTATCGTGAAGGATTGGTGAACAAACTTTATTGGTAATTTGGTTGTTAGTGTGTGAATTTTATATTGCTAATAAAAGCTTAATGAGTTTAGTGGAGTTGTAGAAGTTGGAGACTTGTTTTAGAAGTTTATGTAAATTGAATATTATGTTCTTACGTGTATGGAAGACAATGATAGTAGTATGGTGTTGTTGGAATATATATTATAAGGTTGTTATTGTTTTTATTGGAGTTGGAAGGTTTTGAAAGAAGTAGTAAATTGATTGAGTTGTTATAATGTATCTTGGATTAAATATGGAAATTGTTAGTATGGTTGTTGACTTTATGATTGATAGTTTGGCCGGGTTGAATTCCCGGATTGTTGTTGATGAGAATTGGCTAAGTTGATCTTTGGGAATCATGTATTTACAGGGGAAGTGCTGCCGAAATTTCGGTAGCCAAATACTATCTTAAGATTCCAATTCTAAATGCTCTAACCAAAGTTTGGTAAATATGACCAATTTGTAGATTGTGGCGGATTTGCAACTTGAATTCGGAATAGCATAAGGAGCGGAAAGAGGTATGTAAGGCTTTACTCTTCCTTCTATGGCATGTCTTAGACGTAATAGGTCGGATACGAGCCTTAGGGACAACTCTATTTTCCGGAATCCGCACCTAAAGTTTCCCCTTTTTCATTCAGTAGAATTTAATTAGAAAGTGTGCGAAATGTTGGAAAAACCTCCTAAACACCCGGAACTTGCATAAACAGGACCCGACTACTTTAAAACCCTCACAAGTAACGCCATGACATGTAACATACGCAAATTGTGTACGCTACCTCATTCGGCCCGAGGTGGGCCCATTGTTACCGGATTTTCCCTATTGCTCTGTTTGACCTATTTTGGAGTAGAATCCAAAGAAAACTTTTGATCCTTGTTCCGATTATCAAACGATAAGTACTATACCATTCTAATGGAAATATGTCTATAATGACCATGATAACGATGATGCTAAGGAAGAGAATACGTCTATGATAAGTATGACAAGAATGATTCCATGACTAGGAGTCTTAAGCTAAGGACCCAATATGAATATGAAAGCATCAAACTAGTTCTTGATTTTTAATTCTATTCCTTGATTATGATACCATCCTCTAAAGATTTCAAAGTAGATGAATTGACTTCTATGACATCCATGATTTCCTTCTATGTTCCTTTCAACGCTATTCTCCGTTGGTAGTCTCGCCTCAAAATACTCATTCCTTCAGGGTGAGACAAGGCGATCACGAGTGTTCCATAATGTAATCAGAGGTCACCGACCTTACGTCACTCCGATGGATACATGATTTTCTTTGGGCTCTCCTGCATGCTTATATGACACATGTATATGAGATATGAATATGTACATGGGGTGGGGGGAAGGGATTCATGGGGATGGGAAGGGAAACATGTTTCATTGCCACCTGGTCAGCTGGTTTATCATCCCGGACGCGGGATGCCCGGACGCGGGATATATGGGCGAGCCGATGTATTTCGGTGCTATGTGGGCGAGCCGACATTATTCGGTGCTATGCTATGACCTGATATGATATGACATGATATGATATGACACAATATGATATGACATGATCTCATATGATATGATACGATATGATATGATATGATATGATATGATATGATAAGACATGACATGATATAAGTTCTATTTTCTATGTCTATGAAAAAGAAATGTTTTTTTTTAAGGGAAAGACAAGCATGCATGGTATCCGGCCTGAAAAGGGTATTCCTATGTACAGGTTACTTTCTTGTATCACTATATGTCCTATGATCCCATGATATTGTTAATCATACCTTATGTTTCTGTTTGTATTATCTTCCATGCCTTACATACTCGGTACACTATTCGTACTGACGTCCCTTCTTGTGGACGCTGCGTTTCATGCCGCAGAGGTCAGCAGGTAGACGGAACGGATTCCAAGGAGTTCTATCAGCAATAATTGGCAGCGCTCCAGTTAACCCGGAGCCTCAGTTTCTTGGTACTATTTTGTGTATATATGTGCGGGCACAGCAGTACTCGGCCCTTCCTATGTATATGTGTACTATGTTTAGAGGCTCGTAGACAGATATGTACAGTTAGATGTTTTGTACTTTTGATGGCCCTCGTCGCTGTATAATGAGCTAGCAAAGTTTGTTAGCCTATGTTTATAATTATGCTACTGATGTTAATGTTAAGCAACAGAAAAAAAAATATGGTATAGTTCATACGGCCCACTCAGTAATAGAGGTAAATGATAGATAGGGGGCGCTCGGTACAAGTATCGGGTACCCGTCGCGGCCCCTAGTTGGGTCGTGACAGAAGTGGTATCAGAGCAGGCGGTCCTAGGGGTTTGTCTACGAGCCGTGTCCAGTAGAGTCCTGTTTATGGGTGTGTAGCGCGCCACACTTATAGGCAGGAGGCTGCAGGGAATTTAGGAAATATGACCTTCTTTGTCTTCTAGATCGTGCGATAGAGCTATGCTACTAGGATCCCTTATTCTTTTCCTAATCCTATGTTATGGTTTCAGTAACGTCGATGAAGAGAGCAGCTTCAGATAGTGGGGGCACCAAGAAGGCCCCTAGAGTATCTCCAGAGCCGAGTAAGGGGAGCCTCGGCTATTCGATTGAGACAGATCCGTCGGAGGACCCAGCCACAATTCCTCCAGAATTCCTGACTCCCAGAGCAGAGGATCCCGCGGAGGACAGCTATGATACAGATCCATCGGAGGACCCAGCAACAATTCCTCCAGAGTTTCTGCCCCCTAGAGCAGGGGATTCCACGGAGGGTGGCTATGATACAGATCCTTCGGAGGATCCGACGATGACTCCTCCAGAGCTTCTTACCTCCAGGGAGGAGGATAGTTACGACACAGACCCATCGGAGCATTCTTCTGGGACAACGGAGGAGGAGACTTCCGGGGATATGCCAGCTGCTCCTGTGATGGAGCACTATGTCAGTCAGGCCACCTCGGAGAGTGCTACGGATTACTCCTGTCCTTTGTCCTGGTCATCAGTGAACCAGGAATCGCCTGGTTATCTATACTCTTCCGAGTCGGATGCGCGAAATGACGAGAGTCAAACGAGCGGAGAGCAAACACACGAGGATGAGGAGCATAGTTCACATGGCAGCTCCCCAGACTAGGCTCGAGATTGATCGGCTACAGGTATATGAGATTTTCTTTGAAATTTTCTATGTATACGTAATCTTTGCAAAATACTAATTAGTGACGGCAGACGGAAATTCAAAAAGGGCCAAAGACTTAGCGGTTATGAGTAATGGCGACTGAGATGTCTCCGCCACCAGTGCGAATTTAGAAACCCCGGATAAAAGGTAGTTATATGTATGGATGGGAGTAAATAGTGAAGATTTAAACAGAGACAATACGGTAATTGTATGGTCAGGAAAGTGAAGATAGGAGTGGGACCCGCTGTGAGGACGTTTTGGAAGTTGTTAGAACCCCGACTTACCTTGAATTATGTGACAAAGGGCGTGCGGGGCAGTCGATATAATTATACCAGCATTCACGCACTAAAATGCACTGAAGTTTCGAGGTTAAGTGTGCTAAGGTGGGAGGATGGGTGACCCCCTGGGAAATATGCTGAAAATTTCGTAAATGTGGGAACAAGAGATGAATGTGAAATTAGGTAGCCTAAAGTAAATCAGAGTGTGTGAAGTGGTTAGAAACTCTATAGAAGTCGGGTAGGCTGGGACGGACTAGACCAGCAGAAGGGGAGAAAGCATGACAGAGCTTCAGGACTAAAGAAAGTTTGATCAGCTTTTGGAAGTGTTCGTAAGTAAAAGAGTGGTGGAAATGTATATATGTACATGGCATCTTATCTGTGACTGTAGAACCCTAACAAACAGTGTTGCGATACATAGAACAAGCTAGCTGGATGAAATTTGAAAGACGTGATGAAGGATATAAGTACGGATGTTACAGGGTAAGACCGATTTTGAATCCACACTAGTTAAGGTTAGAAAGCTCTAATGCGGTGATATACGGGAACATATCTAGCAAGGGATAGACGCAGCAGACTCCACGAAGAAGGAATTACAATTGTACAAGATCGCAGAAGGCGACGATTATTTAAAGGGCATAGGCGTGCGTAGACCCTCTTAATAAAGGGAGGAGAACATGTTAGACCTAAAATGGACTATGACGATTCAAGATCCAATAAAGGGGACTTATTAACGCAGGGCCAACGTTCGGAGCTAATTCAGTTGACCTACGACAAAAAGGCAACCTAAGCTCCTAAAATGGATACGTTAAGCGACATGTGGGATATCTACGAAGGAGACCTCCCTGAAGTATTATACTATACTATGAGGCTAGTTTAACATTCGAGGACGAATGTTCTAAAGGGGGGGAGGATGTTATATCCCGCATTTTGTGCGTTCGGATAATTCACGATAATCGCGGGAAGATAACAAGTAAGGCCATGTTTTATTTTGATTGGCATACAAAAGTAGCTTATGAAAATCTTGAAGTAGAAATACTAAGAAAGGCTAGGGATAAAATGGTAAACTTGCAATATGACTCGTGGAAATATGGAGGGAGGCGAAGGGCAAATTTGGAATTTGAAAAATAATTTTTATGAAGTGCAAAACAAAAAAAAAAAAAAAAAAAGAAGAGATGGGCTTGTACAAGTGGGCCAAGTGGCCGGCCCAAGTAGGTGGGCTTTAGCCCACATGGATTAATCTTCCATGTGTATAAAAGATGACTAAGTCATCTTTATATCCACTAAATCCTCTAGAATTTTCAAGAAATTGAAGGAAGAGAAAAGAAGGAGAAAAACCCCAAGGCCATTCGGCCAAGTGCAAAAATTGCCAAGAGAATTGACAAAAATTTCTCCAAAAATAATTTCCTACCAATTCAAGGGTCCCTAGCAAGGTGGAGGGGTTTTTGGAGCAAGAAGAATCCATATTCTAGCAAAGTTGCAAGTCTTAGCTAAGTGAAGAATCAAGGAAGGAGGTAAGAATTCATTCTCTTTACATGATATGGATATTTTTGCATGTTGTAGTGTACAAAAATGAGTGAAATCCATGAAGAATAGAAAAGTGGGGGTGTGGCCGTGAGGTGTGATATATGTGTATGTGTGTGGAAATCATGTTTTAATTATTTTATCTAGTGGATAGTTGTGGTTGTAATGAATGTTATGTTGATAATGGAAGTTGGATAATTTTGTGAGGTTGTAGCCATGTGTGCATGATGTTGGCCGTGTGATGTATAGCATGTGTATAGTTGTGTATATTTGTTGTATCGTGAAGGATTGGTGAACAAACTTTATTGGTAATTTGGTTGTTAGTGTGTGGATTTTATATTGCTAATAAAAGCTTAATGAGTTTAGTGGAGTTGTAGAAGTTGGAGACTTGTTTTAGAAGTTTATGTAAATTGAATATTATGTTCTTACGTGTATGGAAGACAATGATAGTAGTATGGTGTTGTTGGAATATATATTATAAGGTTGTTATTGTTTTTATTGGAGTTGGAAGGTTTTGAAAGAAGTAGTAAATTGATTGAGTTGTTATAATGTATCTTGGATTAAATATGGAAATTGTTAGTATGGTTGTTGACTTTATGATTGATAGTTTGGCCGGGTTGAATTCCCGGATTGTTGTCGATGAGAATTGGCTAAGTTGATCTTTGGGAATCATGTATTTACAGGGGAAGTGCTGCCGAAATTTCGGTAGCCAAATACTATCTTAAGATTCCAATTCTAAATGCTCTAACCAAAGTTTGGTAAATATGACCAATTTGTAGATTGTGGCGGATTTGCAACTTGAATTCGGAATAGCATAAGGAGCGGAAAGAGGTATGTAAGGCTTTACTCTTCCTTCTATGGCATGTCTTCGACGTAATAGGTCGGATACGAGCCTTAGGGACAACTCTATTTTCCGGAATCCGCACCTAAAGTTTCCCCTTTTTCATTCAGTAGAATTGAATTAGAAAGTGTGCGAAATGTTGGAAAAACCTCCTAAACACCCGGAACTTGCATAAACAGGACCCGACTACCTTAAAACCCTCACAAGTAACGCCATGACATGTAACATACGCAAATTGTGTACGCTACCTCATTCGGCCCGAGGTGGGCCCATTGTTACCGGATTTTCCCTATTGCTCCGTTTGACCTATTTTGGAGTAGAATCCAAAGAAAACTTTTGATCCTTGTTCCGATTATCAAACGATAAGTACTGTACCATTCTAATGGAAATATGTCTATAATGACCATGATAACGATGATGCTAAGGAAGAGAATACGTCTATGATAAGTATGACAAGAATGATTCCATGACTAGGAGTCTTAAGCTAAGGACCCAATATGAATATGAAAGCATCAAACTAGTTCTTGATTTTTAATTCTATTCCTTGATTATGATACCATCCTCTAAAGATTTCAAAGTAGATGAATTGACTTCTATGACATCCATGATTTCCTTCTATGTTCCTTTCAATGCTATTCTCCGTTGGTAGTCTCGCCTCAAAATACTCGTTCCTTCAGGGTGAGACAAGGCAATCACGAGTGTTCCATAATGTAATCGGAGGTCACCGACCTTACGTCATTCCGATGGCTTCATGATTTTCTTTGGGCTCTCCTGCATGCTTATATGACACATGTATATGAGATATGAATATGTACATGGGGTGGGGGGAAGGGATACATGGGGATTGGAAGGGAAACATGTTTCATTGCCACCTGGTCAGCTGGCTTATCATCCCGGACGCGGGATGCCCGGATGCGGGATATATGGGCAAGCCGATGTATTTCGGTGCTATGTGGGCGAGCCAACATTGTTCGGTGCTATGCTATGACCTGATATGATATGACATGATATGATATGACACGATATGATATGACATGATCTCATATGATATGACACGATATGATATGATATGATATGATAAGACATGACATGATATAAGTTCTATTTTCTATGTCTATGAAAAAGAAATGTTTTTTTAAGGGAAAGACAAGCATGCATGGTATCCGGCCTGAAAAGGGTATTCCTATGTACAGGTTACTTTCTTGTATCTCGATATGTCCTATGATCCCATGATATTGTTAATCATACCTTATGTTTCTGTTTGTATTATCTTCCATGCCTTACATACTCGGTACACTATTCGTACTGACGTCCCATCTTGTGGACGCTGCGTTTCATGCCGCGCAGGTCAGCAAGTAGACGGACCTGATTCCTATGAGTTCTATCAGCAGTAATTGGCAGCGCTCCAGTTGTCCCGGAGCCTCAGTTTCTTTGTACTATTTTGTGTATATATGTGCGGGCACGGCAGTACTCGGCCCTTCCTATGTATATGTGTACTATGTTTAGAGGCTCGTAGACAGATATGTACAGTTAGATGTTTTGTAATTTTGATGGCCCTCGTCGCTGTATAATGAGCTAGCAAAGTTTGTTAGCCTATTTTTATAATTATGCTACTGATGTTAATGTTAAGCAACAGAAAAAAAATATGGTATAGTTCATACGGCCCACTCAGTAATAGAGGTAAATGATAGATAGGGGGCGCTCGGTACAAGTATCGGGTACCCGTCGCGGCCCCTAGTTGGGTCGTGACAAGAAGGATGTTATACCCCGTAGTTTTACACGTTGGATTATTCGTAAGCTAATCGACATAAGTTCAAGGACAAGATTTTTTTTTGAGATATGAGACAAGGACCTTTTAACCCCGATTTTAATAATACACGGTTTGCTTGTTAATTACAATTGGTGGAGATATTAGTGAAGATTAGGGATTAATTAACCATGATCATATTATTAAGTGGGGATTAATGATTAATTAAGTTAATTAGACCACTAAGTGGGCCCTACAACATGTGGCTGAATCTGATTGGTGTTTAAATTGAATGGGACACATGTCATGAGGGTGGACATGTGTCCCATGTATGGGCAGCCTATAAATATAGCAAGTGATGACTAATATTTGCTTCCTTCTCCACAAAGATAACCAATTTGAAGCTAGAGCTTGGACAACCATGGCTGCCACTGCTCACGGCCAGCCATGGATATAATTGTTTTTTCTCTAGATTAAATCTCCAAGGTGATTTAAACGTCCCAAAGGAGGCAGCAAGTTAGAATATTGAGTTGAGGAAGCGAAGTGGTGCAATTGGTGCAAGTGATCGTAGGATATGTCCTAACTAATTCGAGGTAAGATTTCTTCTTCTTGTAATGTAATTGGAGTTAATGATGTTGTAATGGAGAGATTAAAGTGTATTAGACGAAATTGGAAGGGAGAAAATTTTATGGTTTCGTTGGTATTGTATATTGGGTTGAATTAGATTTGCCTCAATTTAATTGAGTTGGATTGTTGTTGTTGTATTGTATTTGAGGGTAATTTGTTTATGTTGAAGGGGCTGGAAATATAGTTATATGTATGTATGGGTGTTGTTGTTCATTGTAATGCTATACTCTTTTCCGTGTGTTGGTAATTTTGCGAAGTAAAGATCGGAAATCGTATTTTGATGTCGTAGTTTTGACAGGCTGTTTCGAGCTTGACTTAAAATGATATCGAAGTAGTTTTATTGTACATGGATGGTGGTCGATGTTGTTGTTATGTTGTTATTAATATGGTTCATAATTTGGAAGGAAACAAGAGTATAACGTATCGTATACGAAGTGTATATTGGGCTATTTGATGTATACCCTTGTATATGGACGATTTTAGTTCAAAGGAACCTAAGTGAGGTTGTCGTCGTTGTTGCGGGCTGCTGGTTAGCTTATAGTGATTAAATAATAGGGGAAACGCTGCCCGTTTCATTTTAGAATTGAATTATCGTTTGATATACATCATATACTAGCGTCATCAAAGTTCATATACGTATTCCCTTGTAATAGGATTGGCGTAAGCATTAACGAGTTCATTGTTGGTTCATTTTGGCGACCAAAGGTATGTAAAGCTAACCCTTCCTTCTTTTTGGCATGATCTTAATGAAACAAACAGACGACGCGTATATGACTCCAAAGAAACTCCTATTCTTAGAGCCACTAGGATGGCTAATGTTCTTGATTCCCAGAACTTATTTTATTATGTCTTGATACGTGTCCATGATTCCAGAAGATCTATTTTGATATAATCCATAGTGACATTTGAAGGATACTTGATATGACTATTGTCTTGATTATCAAATAATGGTTCATTCTACTTATTCTATTGAGTCTCAGATATGATTTAGTTTGCATATGATTGCTCACTACTCTACTCGTGCTTGCCTCAATATATCTTACACCGAGTCCCGGGCCGAGGTACGTTCTCGTGCACAGTTTCACTACATTATTCACCGAGTCCCTCACTAGAAGGAGGGGATACGGTTTATATATATATATATATATATATATATATATGATATGATGATGTGATTATGGCGCCAAGGATGGTATATGATGACTTTATTCACCGAGTCCCATAATGGGCCGGATATGATATATGATATTGATATGCATGATTTACATTTCATAAGGTAAGTGTATTGGTATTATGATTGTCATACTTGTCTCCTGTGATCTCTATTTCAGTCATGATCCTCTTTATTGTATTTCATTCTTTATATACTCAGTACATATCTCGTACTGACCCCCTTTCTCCGGGGGGCTGCGTTTCATGCCCGCAGGTACAGATACTCGATTTGGTGATCCTCCGGCTTAGGATTTCTACTCAGTTGTCTTCGAGAGCTCCATTGTTCCGGAGCCTAGACTTTTGGTACAGATCTTTTGATGTATATATATGTTTACCCAGGGGTACGGTGGGGCCCTGTCCCGTCATACGTTACTATCGATACTCTTAGAGGTCTGTAGACATATGTGTGGGTTGTGTATAAGTTTTCTTTAGCTGTGTCTGTACGATGTGATATGGATATGTTCGTCTGTTGTGGCAGCCTTGTCGGCTTGTGTATGATATTTATATGTAGTGGCAGCCTTGTCGGCTTGCGTACCATATTGACATGTAGTGGCAGCCTTGTCGGCTTGCGTACCATATTATGTTTTGATTAGTTGTGACTCCTCAGGAGACAGGTGATCTGGATATATATATATATGATGACGTTATGAACCTTTGGAGTTCTTTTGCAAGTTTCCATATTGTTCTTAGATTCAGTTTGACTATATCTAACAGGTACGTACACGAGTGTCCAGGTCGGGCACTAGTCATGGCTCACGAGGCTGGGTCGTGACACTATATGGGTGATCGTGGATAGATTGACGAAAGCAGCCCATTTTCTCCCAGTTAAGACTACATACTCAGCTGAAGATTATGCGAGGTTATATCTCAAGGAAATTGTGTGCCTTCATGGTATTCCATTATCTATTATCACAGACAGAGGAGCACAATTTACAGCTAAGTTCTGGAAGTCCCTCCAAGAAGGTCTAGCCACTCAAGTGAAGCTTAGCACGGCATTTCATCCGCAGACCGATGGACAAGCCGAGCATACTATTCAAACCTTGGAAGATATGCTACGAGCAGGCGTGCTGGATTTCGATGGTAGTTGGGACGATCATTTACCGCTAATCGAATTTGCGTACAATAATAGTTACTATTCCAGCATTCAAATGGCTCCATTTGACGCTTTATATGGAAGGAAATGTAGATCCCCAATCGGATGGTTTGAAGTAGGAGAAGCACAACTAGTAGGTCCTGAATTAATTCAACAAGCAGTGGAAAAAGTTAAGGTGATCCGAGATCGATTACTAACCGCCCAAAGTTGCCAAAAGTCTTATGCAGACAATCGCTGACGAGACTTGGAATTTCAGGGTAGTGATTGGGTATTTTTGAAAGTATCACTAATGAAAGGGGTGATGAGATTTGGCAAGAAAGGGAAGCTAAGCCCTAGATACATTGGACCCTATAAAATTATCCGCAAAGTGGGTCATGTAGCCTATGAATTGGACTAGCCTTCGAAGCTTAAATCAGTCCATCCAGTCTTCCACGTTTCGATGCTCCGCAAGTGTATTGGAGATCCCACCAAGATTGTCCCGATAGATGATGTGCAAGTAACAGAAAATCTAACCTATGAAGAGGTGCCTATCGCTATTCTAGACAGGCAAGTTCGAAGACTCCGAAATAAAGAGGTAGCTTCAGTCAAAGTCGTATGGCGAAACAACAATCGGAAAGAAATGACTTGGGAAGCGGAAGAGAGTATGAAGTCCAAGTACCCGCACTTATTCAAACCCCCAGAGGAAATTCAAGATGAAACGCCAACGATATAAGGTATATATGCTTACTTTTCATGCTTTTGCTTGTGTGTGAGAGCATAGATATGTTGCTATTGTGATGTAGCCCTGTGAGGCAATGATATTATGGGTTGTTGTGACAAGATAGTAGTGCCATATTATAAAGGAAACTCTGGCAAATATTTTCTAGAATCCTCGCTGACTTAACATTCGAGGACGAATGTTCCAAAAGGGGGGAAGAATGTTACACCACGGAAATTTCTCCGTGAACGTACAATGAATAGACCAACGAAGAGTATGAGTGTATGATGTTTTACTAAGATAGGGATGACTACTTATGAGTTTTGAAAATGCGAAAGTTGCAGATTTGCACTTCGGCCCAGTTGGTCGTGAAATAGAATACGACCCGTAAAGTGATTTACGGACCGTAAACTGCTATCGTCTTTCAATATTCCAAAACTTCAACTTTCTGCCAAATGTCTAAATGGTTAAATACGACTCAGAATATGGACCGTAAATTGAAATATGGCCCGTAAACTGTGACCGTAAACCACCATGACTCCAACAAACCTTTTTGGTTCTGTGATGCTTAAATACGGTCGTGAAAGACGGATCGTAAACAAGAATACGGCCCGTAAGCTGGGTTTACGGCCACTGTGCACTTCAGTCACTGTTCATTCCGGATTAGATTATAAGTCATCAAAAGGAGACCTAACCTCATTCAATTCATTTCAACTCCACGATATTTCTCTCAAGAAGCCTCTAGAATACTCTCTACTCTTCATCACAAGAGAACCAAAGGAAATTAGTGATCAACTACATGAAACCCACGAAATCAAGTGTAAGAATCACACTAAAGTTCATCTTTCTCAAGAAAACCCAAAGGAAGTAAAGTAGGGTTTTGGTGCTAAAGGAGTAATTCCTGTTATACCCCGCATTTTCAGAGCATGAGCATGACACGTGCTTCCTAAAAAAAAATGATTGATAATTATGTTGTTGCTACATAATTTAAACTCATGTTGATAGTGTTGTATCACGCATTTTAGTACGTCGGATTATTTGTAAGCTGAGGTGGGGCCCACACGTCGAGATTTTTTTTTTGTGGACATGTGACAAATTATATTAAGCACATATGCGACGTTAAACATAACTCAAGAAGGACCCTTGAGCCAAATCGAAGTGGAAGTCCTCCAAACAAATATTTTTAAGTAACGTTTTCGGGTGATCTGATTCGAGGGGCAAAAACAGTATTATAAGTTTGGAATTCGGAAGAATACCAAGTAATAGAAGTTGTAGACCATTGAATCAGTTTTCCAACCATAGGTCGTGGGTCCACAGGTGACGTCGGGAAAAGGAGATATGGACGTTTTAAGGCAGAAAGGTCAGTGGGCTAGGCCCAATCCGAGCCCAACCGGGTTAGGCCCATGACCCATGTTTATTTAAGTGAAACTTCAGCCCTTTTCTCCTCAATTTTCATACCAAAACACCAAAAAATTCTGGAAAAAGAGAAAGAGGAGCTTTGGAGAGAAGAAAAAAAAAATTTGACCAAAATCTGAGCCCCGAATCCCGAAGCCCATGAAGGGAAAAGTGTTGTACGCTGCGTTGTCTTCAATATGAGCTAAAAGTCAATCAAGAAAAAGAGGACGGGTGTGATGGCTGCACACTTGGGGTAAGATTACGATCCCTTTTCATTGTTAAAAAGTTTATTTAAAGTTTTAACGGATTAGAATGGAGAAAATAGCGATATAAATTCGTTTGTTGATGTTGTTGAATTATGGTTTGAGTTTGAGGAGAACTTTGGATAAAATATATATATTTCTTGTAGGATGTTGTTATTAATGTTATTGGTATTGATTTCAGCTTCTCTACGGAAATAAAATTATTAAATAGTTATACCGCAAATTGGTTGGTTGAGAAATTTAGAAAACAGTGTGTGGGCTGTTCTATGGCATACGTTGGTATTGGAAATGATGTTAATACTATTGGTATTGTTGTTGATAATTTGGCCGAGTTGAATTCTCGGATTGTTGTTGATAAATTGGCCGAGTTAGATTCTCGGGGATAGTGTATTTACAGGGGAGATGCTGCCGAAATTTCGGCGGATTATAAATGAACTCATTTGAAGGATTAAGACAAGTATATGATGATGAGTCTAATGATTGCGTCAATCTTCTTGAATGTAGACTAGCGATAGCGAGCTTGGACAATTAAGCGTAGCTAATAGGACGTGGAGCAGGTATGTAAGGCTTACCCTTTCTTTCTTTTGGCATGATCTTTGTGAAACAAACAGACAAAGTATATGTATGATTTCAAAGAACCTCCTATTCTTAGAGCCACTAGGATGGCTAATGCTCTTGACTTCCGAAGAACTATTTTGCTATGTCTTGATACAAGTGTGTGGTTCCAAAAGTTCTATGTCGATTTGATCCATAGCGATATTCGAAAGGTACTTGATATGATTATTGCTTTGATTTTCCAAAAATAGCTTCTGAAACGTTCATAGAATGTTCTGTACTAAAACGTCCATAACTATTTCATACTAACTCGGATTGACTTGAAACGTGTTTATGACTCTCAAGTGTCGATTTATGTACGTACCCATCGAGTTTTAAAAAAAAGTTGTTCTATGTGCATATGTATATGAAGCGACGCCTTATGAGATTTATGATCTTATTCTATGTTCTCTTAACGCTGTTATTCGTTGCTAGTCCCACCTTATAATAATTGTTCCTTCAAGGTGAGACAAAGCCATGATGATTATTCCATAATATATTCGGAGGTTACCGACCTTACGTCACTCCGATAGAGACATAACATTCTTTGGGCTCTCCTGCATGCTACTTACATTATATATGTATATGATATATGTATATGATACATGAACATGATATATGTATATGTATATGGGGTAAGGGGAAAGGTGAGGCGTTATAGACGCATAGCCACCTGATCAGTTGGTATAATATGATATCGTCCCGGACGCGGGATATATGGATAAATGGATCGGACTGCACGTTCCGCAGCAATATAATATATAAATGGATCGGGCTGCACGTTCCGCAGCGATATAATATATAAATGGATCGGGCTGCACGTTCCGCAGCAAAATAATATATAAATGGATCGGGCTGCACGTTCCGCCGCACTAAGCATGCATGGTACCGCCAAAAAGGCATTCATATGTACAGGTTACTCTTTTATCTTACGGTATGCCCTATATGTCCATTCTGTTATTATTCATACTTTACATCCCTTACTATGTTACTATTCATGCCTTACATACTCAGTACATTGCTCGTACTAACCCCCTTTCTTCGGGGGCTGCGTTTCATGCCGCGCAGGTACACCCAGATGAGTAGAAGCCATTATAGAAGATGTTCCAGCAAAGTTGGCAAGCCCTATTTGGCCCTGGAGTGTTGTCGGGTCAGAGTATTATGCTATGATGTCTTGGTTGAAGTTAGAGACTTTGCAAACAGAGTCGTGGGTATAGAATGTCAGTCTTGTAAGCGGCTCGACTAGCCGATGTGTTATTATGCTACAGGTTACAAAAATTTTATATGATTACAGATTTGACTTGATTCGGGAACGATGAAAAGGATAATTCTGCAAATCCTTATTATGTATTTTATCTTTGTTTGATTTAAGGAGTCCAAAGTGATTATGTGTGTAATAAGAGTCAGCGGCTTCGCTCGGCTCCGAATATGGGGTCCGGTGCCCATCACACCCTAGTAAGATCAGGGTGTGACAAGGTGGTATCAGAGCAGGTCGTCCTAGGGGTTGTCTGCAAAGTCGTGTCTAGTAGAGTCCTGTTTATGGGTGTGAATCCAACCACATTTATAAATAGGAGGCTGCAAGGCATCTAGGGATTGTTGACCTTCTTTCTGTCTTAAGATCGTGCGATAGAGCCAAGTCTTAGGAAATGAGATTCCCTATATAAGCCTTACATACGACGGAAGAAGGTGAGTGATGATATGGAAAGTCATAGAGGTAAGTTTTGATATATTTGTTCTGTTACCTGAAATTGGGAGCCCTGGGTGGCTGGAATATGTCGTACACATATGTATGCCCTGTGAGGCATTGTTGGTATTTGCTGCGTGCAGATTTTGGATAGTGAGAATTGTAAAGGAGACTCTGCGAAAATTTGTCAAAATCAGGTCATTTAACTTGGTACACCTAACAGGAAGAAGCGTGGAAAGGAAATATCGTAAATAGACAATAAGTGGGATGCGTTGTTTTAGAGGAGTTATGGATTTGGCATGGCATGAAGAACGATTGCGAGAAAGACGATTACCAGTCTGAAGGATTAGAATGGGTTACATTCGAGGTTTAGTAGGAGTAAGGTTTATTGGGCGATTCAAGGAAAGTCGACAATCAGTTTTGCCGTAGGTTATTATATAAGAGTGGCGAGCGGAAGTCCAAAGAGGTGGATAATAGAGTATTTATAAGTAATGGCAACGAAGGTGTGCTCCCTACTATCAGGAATCTGGAACTCTAGGACGAAAAGTAGTTATACACATAAGTGAAAAGTGAATATTGAGGATTGAAAAGGGTAAAACAGTAATTGTAAAGGGAAGGACGTGTTACGAAAATGTCTCGGAATCTATAAGACTTCGACTTGCTCCAGATCGTGTAATGAAGGCCATGCGTTGAGGTGGATGCGATTATATTGGCACTAATGCACTGGATTTCATCGGAGTTTCAAGGTTAAGCGTGCTAAGGTGAGAGAAATTTTAGGATGGGTGACCCCCTGGGAAGTGTACTAAAAGTTCTATAGATTTAGACATAAGAGGCAAAAGGGAAATTAGAGTATACGGGATGGTGGGGAACCTTAAGAGGTCGCGTAGGACGAGGCGGACTAGATCGGTGAAGAGAAGGAAGGTGCATCACGGCTCTAGAACTAGGATGAGGGTGGATAGCATTTGGAAATATTTTGTAAGCGAGATGGTAGTAAATATATATCTATATATATATATATATGTATACGTATGGTATCCTAATTATGATTGTATCGGTTGACATGTGTGTCCCAGCGACCGGTGCTACGGTATGGAAGGCATCAATTGAGTAAGGGTACCAAAATTCAAGTGACAACAAAAATAAACGGTACAAGTGTTACAAGGTAAGCTGATGTTATATCCACTACCGGTTAAGATTGGAAAGTCCTAATACAACAACATTTGGAAAAGAAGGAAAGTGAGTAGATGGAAGGTAAGGAGATCAAAATGTCAGAAAAAGGTGAAAGGTAAGAAACCTCAGTAAGTAAAGTACAGCGAGGAAACGACTAAAGAGGTTTTGCAATGGCAGGACCGATAGCAAGCATGATGAAGAGGGAAGTCAACTCGAAAAAAAAAAGTGAAATTGGACTAAATTCAGGTATATTATGAAACAAGCATGGGAAAGGAGGCATGACAATATAATTAAGGAACTAAGCCAACGGAAGGTGAAATCGTGGAAGTTGGTGACGACAAGGTCGCAGGAAAAGGATTCAAGGATGTAACTAAAAGGGATGGACATTTAAGGAATTAAAATATCCGCTTGATGGATAAACCAAAATGACAGATAAGTACGTCAGACTATGGGAGGACTTATTAACTGAAAATCAGGCAAAGGTTAAAAGTAGAAGGAAAAACCCAAAGAAAAGTATTGAAGGGTATCATGTTTGATTGGAGCAAACGGGTGCTAATTAGACCGCGTGGAACTGGCAACATGAAGGCTCTTATTGGAAACAAAGACGAATGAGGGTTACAGACAAAGGAAAAAATGAAAGGATTCGAATTCACTGCATGACTGGAGATCTGGTTATTTCTGACAGACTTCTGAATTCACTCCTAATTTGTTAGCCGAACTAAGGATCAGAAACTATAAGAGTAAACTGAAGGAAATGAAGCATTAAAGGAAAGGTTTGAGATATTTTTGAATACATGTACAAGAATTGCCGTTAGATAGCCAAGGCCCAGAAATCCAATTGGAGGAAAGAGAAATCAAACGAGATGTTTTGGTGTTAAACTAGTCGAAAGACAAAGTACCGCAAAGATTGATTCGACTGCCACAGAAAGCAAATGAGGCTAAATGTGATTAGTCTTCAGGTTATCCTTAAGGAAGTAACAATAAGAATAATTCAACTTTAAGAAATAAAGGCTTGGGTCATCTAGGAAACGTAAGGAAGACACGTGGAGATTGAAGGGAACAAAAAGAAGATGAAACAAAAGGATTGGATAAAAGTATGTGGTAAATACGGCATGAAAGGGCATGCAAGAATGTAAACAACGAAAGCTAAAGAGGCAATGAGAACGATAAAGTATAAACAATTAGTAGACAGACATATAATGCGAAAAGGGATGATTTTGAGTACAGGCATAAATTTTGGCCACAAAATAAGAAAAATAGACTGCATAATTTGGATAAATTCGGTTTCAATGAGAAAGTAAGTAAAGTAATTACTAACAAGTATAAGTAAGAACATTGACGTCTACCTCAACATTCGAGGACGAATGTTTTTAAAGGGGGGGAGGATGTTATACCCCGCATTTTCAGAGCATGAGCATGACACGTTCTTCCTCAAAAAAAAAAAAAAATGACTGACGATTATGTTGTTGCTACATAATTTAAACTCATGTTGATAGTGTTGTATCTCGTATTTTAGTACGTCGGATTATTTGTAAGCTGAGGTGGGGCCCACACGTCGAGATTTTTTTTTTTGTGGACATGTGAAAAATTATATGAAGCACATATGCGAAGTGGAAGTCCTCCAAACAAATATTTTTAAGTAACGTTTTCGGGTGATCTGACTTCGAGGGGAAAAAACGGTATTATAAGTTTGGAATTCGGAAGATTACCAAGTAATAGAAGTTGTAGATCATTGAATTAGCTTTCCAACCATAGGTCGTGAGTCCACAGGTGACGTCGGGACAAGGAGATATGGACGTTTTAAGGCAGAAAGGTCAGTGGGCTAGGCCTAATCCGATCCCAACCGGGTTAGGCCCATGACTCATGTTTATTTAAGTGAAACTTCAGCCCTTTTCTCCTAAATTTCATACCAAAACACCAGAAAATTCTGGAAAAAGAGAAAGAGGAGCTTTGGAGAGAAGAAAAACCAATTTTGACCAAAATCTGAGCCCCGAATCCCGAAACCCATGAAGGGAAAAGTGTTGTACGCTGCGTTGTCTTCAATATGAGCTAAAAATAAATCAAGAAAAAGAGGATGGACGTGATGGCTGCACACTTGGGGTAAGATTACGATCCCTTTTCATTGTTAACAAGTTTATTTAAAGTTTTAACGGAATAGAACAGAGAAAATAGCGATAAAATTCGTTTGTTGATGTTGTTGAATTATGGTTTGAGTTTGAGGAGAACTTTGGATAAAATATATATATTTCTTGTAGGATGTTGTTATTAATGTTATTGGTATTGATTTCAGCTTCTCTACGGAAATAAAATTACTAAATAGTTATACCGCAAATTGGTTGGTTGAGAAATTTAGAAAACAGTGTGTGGGATGTTCTATGGCATACGTTGGTATTGGAAATGATGTTAATACTATTGGTATTGTTGTTGATAATTTGGCCGAGTTGAATTCTCGGATTGTTGTTGATAAATTGGCCGAGTTAGATTCTCGGGGATAGTGTATTTACAGGGGAGATGCTGCCGAAATTTCGGCGGATTATAAATGAACTCATTTGAAGGATTAAGACAAGTATATGATGATGAGTCTAATGATTGCGTCAATCTTCTTGAATGTAGACTAGCGATAGCGAGCTTGGACAATTAAGCGTAGCTAATAGGACGTGGAGCAGGTATGTAAGGCTTACCCTTTCTTTCTTTTGGCATGATCTTTGTGAAACAAACAGACAAAGTATATGTATGATTTCAAAGAACCTCCTATTCTTAGAGCCACTAGGATGGCTAATGCTCTTGACTTCCGAAGAACTATTTTGCTATGTCTTGATACAAGTGTGTGGTTCCAAAAGTTCTATGTCGATTTGATCCATAGCGATATTCGAAAGGTACTTGATATGATTATTGCTTTGATTTTCCAAAAATAGCTTCTGAAACGTTCATAGAATGTTCTGTACTAAAACGTCCATAACTATTTCATACTAACTCGGATTGACTTGAAACGTGTTTATGACTCTCAAGTGTCGATTTATGTACGTACCCATCGAGTTTTAAAAAAAAGTTGTTCTATGTGCATATGTATATGAAGCGACGCCTTATGAGATTTATGATCTTATTCTATGTTCTCTTAACGCTGTTATTCGTTGCTAGTCCCACCTTATAATAATTGTTCCTTCAAGGTGAGACAAAGCCATGATGATTATTCCATAATATATTCGGAGGTTACCGACCTTACGTCACTCCGATAGAGACATAACATTCTTTGGGCTCTCCTGCATGCTACTTACATTATATATGTATATGATATATGTATATGATACATGAACATGATATATGTATATATATATGATACATGAACATGATATATGTATATATATATGGGGTAAGGGGAAATGTGAGGCACTATAGACGCATAGCCACTTGATCAGTTGGTATAATATATGGATAAATGGATCGGGCTGCACGTTCCGCAGCAATATAATATATAAATGGTTCAGGCTGCACGTTCCGCAGTGATATAATATATAAATGGATCGGGATGCACGTTCCGTAGCAATATAATATATAAATGGATCGGGCTGCACGTTCCGCAGCACTAAGCATGCATGGTACCGCCAAAAAGGCATTCATATGTACAGGTTACTCTTTTATCTTACGGTATGCCCTATATGTCCATTCTGTTATTATTCATACTTTACATCCCTTACTATGGTACTATTCATGCCTTACATACTCAGTACATTGCTCGTACTGACCCCCTTTCTTCGGGGGCTGCGTTTCATGCCGCGCAGGTACACCCAGATGAGTAGAAGCCATTATAGAATATGTTCCAGCGAAGTTGGCAAGCTCCATTTGGCACTGGAGTGTTGCCGGGTCAGAGTATTATGCTATGATGTCTTGGTTGAAGTTAGAGACTTTGCAGACAGAGTCGTGGGTATAGAATGTCAGTCTTGTAAGCGGCTCCACCAGCCGTTGTGTTATTATGCTACAGGTTACAAATTTTATATGATTACAGATTTGACTTGATTCGGGAACGATGAAAAGGATAATTCTGCAAATCCTTATTATGTATTTTATCTTTATTTGATTTAAGGAGTCCAAAGTGATTATGTGTGTAATAAGAGTCAGCGGGTTCGCTCGGCTCCGAATATGGGGTCGGGTGCCCATCACACCCTAGTAAGATCAGGGTGTGACAATTCCATTCAAGGCTTGTTCAACCATCATCTAAGATACGTTTCATGACTAAAACATGTTGTTTAAGGTATTGGAAGGTTAAGATACTTGAATTGTAAGAAGACATAGGAAATGGGTCATTTGTGAGTGAATAGTGTCATGGTTGGATAGTAGTTGGGTTGGATTATGAATGATGGAGTGTTGTGATTATGAATACGTTATAAATGACATTTAGGCCATGAAATAAGTATTAGCTATGAGGAGACGCAATAATAAGCTCTAACCATAAATGTGGAGAAATTGAAGAAAAAATGGTGGATTGTGGTCAATGTATATGTTATATCCCATATTTTCATACATTGGGACGTTTTAAAATAGGCGCGACAAGTTAAAGGCAAGACTATCTTAAGATATGAAGTAGAGATTTTAACTTCCGGTTTCGTGTCGAGTCACAATTTATCCACAATTTTCGTGTGGCATTAAACTATTAATGGAAAATTGGGATTAAACTAACCATAATTGGATTAATAAGTGGGATTGGAAAGACCAAAAATCAGTCCACTTTTGGACCATGTTTGGCCGTGCCTTTCAAAGTTGTGGTCAAGGAATCTTGACTCAATTTAGTGTGATCCACATGTCCAAGTCAAGGAGGGGGGACATATAGACACAAAATTCTGATTCACTCCACTTTAGCAATTCATTTCAACACCCAAAGTTAGAGAAAGAAGAGTGTAGAGAGAGGTGCTCTCGGCTAAGAGCTAGCCGAGAGAGTGAGGTGAAGTTGTGCCCAAAAATTCCAGTTTTTCTCCATCAAATTTACTCCTCATCTAGTGTATAAGAAGGTGTGTTAGTTGTTGAAGAGAAACAAGAAAGTGAAGCACCTAAATAGATTGAAGTTTCGGCCAAGTGAAGCACAAGATTGAAAGGTAAGAATGTTTGTTGTTTCTTGTGTTGCATGATGATTTGAATGTATAGTTCATGCAAGTTGTTGTTGGATTGTGGTTGTAGTTGAAGTAGGGAGTGAGCCATGTGTGAGGTGAGATCATGACTGATTTCATTGTGCATGTATTGTTGGTGAATTGAATATGTATCAACATATGTAAATGAACAAAGATTGTAGGAGTTTGGTTGTGATGTTGCATGTTGGATATTGGACTGTTTTTGCTCGAATTTAAAATGAATCATGTGTTGAAGATTCTAATGAAGTCATGCTTAATCTTGTTGAACATGTATTGGAAATGGATTGAATGCATTGTAGTTGGATAAACGGATGAAAATCATGAAATGATGGAAGGGTGTTGTAGCCGTGTAGTAGGGACTGTTTTAGGGAGAATTAGGGACTGTTTTGGGTCACATTTCGATTGTTGTTGTTATGGACATTGTGGTGTATTGTATTCATGTTGAATATGTGAATTGGGGTGTTAAAGAAATGAATTATATTGAGGTGTAAAGGCAGTCCAAAACCGTGGACAGTTTTGGAAGTTAGAAGTAAAAAACATTGTGTGTGTTGAATGTTGATTCTTGTTGCAAACGTTTAGCGAATGTAAAATGCCATGATTCAAGTTAAAACTGAAATGATTGTGGGCTGTTGTAAGAATGAAAATGATGCTAAAACAGTTCCAAGATTCATGAAAGTAAAGTCATTAAAAGTGTTGTGTTGTTGCAAGTTAAAACTGGAAATTTCCTAAGAATGGAAATGCGATGTGTGTTGATTAGCCGTGTGTATGAAACTGTTTTGGATGGTGTATGGACTGACCAAGTTCCCTAAGTCATGCTTAAACAAGTTTTGATCAATATATGAAAGAACTATTACCAATGGTAGCTTGTAACGCTAGTTGGTTCGAATGCGAACGAAACGTCGTTTAATTGTTAGAGAGGAAGTGTGAATGTCACAAGACGTATTGAATGCCCTTGTTGACTAATTGTAGTTCTTCACATCTTGATATAGGATAAGTGTTTTTGGGCAGCAAGTACAAGTTAGAATACAACTAAACGCAAAAGGTATGTAAAGCCTATTCCTTTTTTCTTTTGGCATGTCCTAGACGTAAGAATGAAACGATATGAACCTTGGGGTAAATTCTATTCTCTAGTTCCATGTATGACTTATGATTCTATATTTCATTAAGGTTATCGTCATGTGCCTACAATATGATTGACTAATGAATAATGCATGAAAGTTCCTATACTTAAAGAATTGCACAACTAGAGACATACTTGACTTTCAAAAGCTATACCTTGTTAAAGTGATAAATGTACATGAAATCTGAAATGTTTCTTGAATAGTTTGTTATGAGACTTAAAATGAACTGAATATGAATATTATTTTAACACTTTAGAGCTGGTCAGTTGCTTATCCGTTGAGTCTCAAAAGATGAATTGCATATATGTGGTTGCTTATTATTCTGCTCGTGCTTACCGGTATATCCTTCACTGAGTCCCGGGCCAGGATACGTTTTCATGCGCATGTTTACTATATTATTCACCGAGTCCCTCATTAAAGGGCCGGGACACGTTATATATATATATATGATGGTATGATGATGATATAATGGCATAATGATATGATGATGATATGACGATATGATAATATGATGATGTGGAGATGGTGGCCAGGAGGGCATATATATATATATATTCCTTATTACCGAGTCCCTCATTAAAGGGCAGGGACACGTATATGTTTATGTTTATGATGCCATGATTATAAATACCGAGTCCCTCATAAATAAGGCCGGGACACGTTATATATGTTATATACAGAATGACTATGCAGGTTTGATTACGAAACTATATAATGACATTGATATGAGAACGATACAGATGAAATATATTCAAAGACAAATTTTATGAAATTCTGGTTGTTGCATTGAATCCTACACACCTTGTCTCAATATAAGTCTATTACTATGTTTCAAGCTTTACATATTCAGTACATATTCCGTACTGACCCCCTTTTCTTCGGGGTGCTGCGTTCATGCCCGCAGGTACAGACGCTCGTTTCGGAGATCCTCCAGCTTAGGATACCTATTAAGCTATTTTGGACTGCTCCTTTGTTCCGGAGCTAGCTTGTGGTATAATCTCCTTATGTTGTGCTCGTATGTGTTTGTTTGGGTACGGCGGGGCCCTGTCCCACCAGATAATACGGTCATTACTCTTAGAGGTTTGTGGACATCTGTGTGGGTCTGTTTACAGTTGTTGATGCGTTTTAGGTTTTTGACTTAAGTTTGGGGCGTACCCATTCGTAATGGCAGCCTTGTCGGCTTGCATATGTGTGTATGTTTGTTATTTTGTATATCGTGGCAGCTTGTTGGCTTGCGTAGGAATATATATATATATATATATATATATATATATATATATATATATATATATATATATATATATATATATATATATATATATATATATGTTGTTGTTTAAAAAATGCAACTCCTCAGGAGACAGGTGCCTAAGACATACAAAACTTGACAACTTTAAAATAATATCCTACCTTTTTATGTACAAAAGAGATCATGACATGCTAATTGCAAATGACTACAGTTAACAGATAATAAGAGTGTCCAACTCGGGCACTAGTCACGGCCTACGGGGATGGGTCGTGACAGTATATAAATGATGATTGTTGATTGCGATATTGTGAATGTTGTTGTGAGCGCGTGGGAGTTGATATAGAATGTGGGAAAAGTAGTATAACCAAAGGAAGTGTCGCCTAATTTTCCCTAGAAATAGTAGCGCGTTCTTATAGTCGATTAACTAACGTAAATGCGAATTCTCTTTTGAAGGTAGAAACGTGATATTGAAGGAGAACAGGCGAACGATAGTTTAGTTAAACGTCAAAGGTATGTGAGGCTAGTCCTTTATTTCTAATGGCATGAATCTCATAGCATAATTTTTCTTCCTCTTCATGAGTTCCTATATTCCGGAAAGCTAAAAGCCTATATCTATGAATGGTAATATAAGATAAGAGATATGATATGATGATCCTAAAATGGCATGATGTTATTTATTGCTCACACTCACCTTATATGTTAGTTCCTTCAAGGTGAGACAGAATGTCAATAATTGCTCCATAATGAAATCGGGGGATCACGACCTTACGTCACCCCGATAAAGTAAAGTAGTTCATAAGCCTTATGCATGTATTATGATAAATATGTTACGATAAGCATATTATGATGAGCATGTATGATGATGATGTAACACCGTACCTAGTTGGCCGGGCAGTCACCGCCAAGGCGGGCAACTATACGATACACCATGGCCAAATGGCATCGGCAGACACCACTAGTGGGCGGCATGAGATGATACCCCAGACGCGGGAGGCCTGTACGCAGGCTAAGGTTATGATTATCACACCGATCCGATATGGACGGGCAGCTTATACATTATTACACCGTACCTATATGGGCGGGAAGCTAATATATTTATGCATGCATACCCTGATGATGACTATGAGTAAGCCAGCATGCATTATTTCTTTTACACTTAATAGTCAGATACAGTTATTCCATATTGATACTTCTTGTACATCATTGCCTTATTTCCTTGTTTATGCCTCTCATACTCAGTAAAATATTCGTACTGACGTCCGTTTTCTTTGGACGCTGTGATCATGCCCACAGGTAGATAGGGAGGAAAACTCGATCCAGACCAGCAGTAGTTATCAGTTGATTGAAAGCACTCCTTTGTTCGGAGGTGCTTATGATGATCCTTTTGGGTATATTCATGTATATGTATTTTTGGGCATGACGGGGTCTTGTCCCGTCCTTATGTATAGCACTCCAGTAGAGGCTCGTAGACGGGCAGTGTGGGTTAGATGGTCTCACAATTTATTACTATGTATGTATATATTATTTTGATAGCCGAGAGGCTTATGCATATAAAAGTATTTTTATGTTCTTGAATGAAAGATGACTTTTCCTACGATTTGAATAAAAATTGATAAAAGAGCAGTAAATGAGTAAGGTGAGTAGTAGGACGAGGGGTGCTCGGTGGTTATCCCCGGGTACCTGTCGCGGCCCCTAGCTGGGTCGTGAAACTAACAATGGTAGGGCATGATGGGCACTCGACTCTCATCAGAGTCGAGCGAACCCTCAAACATTCGCTCTATTAAAACCTGTCATTTCAAAAACTTTTAAGAACATAAAAATTTTCCAAAAAGAATTCATTGTCTTTATAACGATTATGAAAAATGTCAATCAAATAAGTACTTCAAACCAATTGAAATCATCTAAAATACATATTCTTTTAAAATCCGCAGAAGTCTCTAAGAAGTAAACTGAACATTATAAGTCAAGACAGGGTCCTGACATACCCATAATCATACATATCTATACATGACTCAGCACAACTCCAGAATGAGGTGGAACTTGCCAATCCCAGCTGACCTCCAAGCATCCTAGTTATACACTTAACCTGCCAAACAATCTGGGGCTGCGGGCATAAACGCAGCGTCCCCAGGCAAAAGGACGTCAGTACGAACAATGTACTGAGTATGTAAGGAGGTAACAAATCATAATCATAATTTGACTTAGGAGAGAAGAAATTACAATCTAACTCAATACCTGCAGCCTTCGCTGAAAGAAACATAAATGTGCACACGAAGTCTCAAACTAATCTTTAAGTAAATAATGCAATCCAACACGCATGCCGCTTCGCACATGTTAACAGAATAGTCCCTTCGGACAGCCACTTCCGGCTTGTATCACAATAGTCCCTTCGGATGGCCGTTTCTGGCATAATAATGATGGCCCCTTCGGGTAGCCGCTTCCGGCTTAATAACGATGGCCCCTTCGGGCAGCCGCTTCCGGCTTAATATCAACTCAAACTCAATACACAAATATCAATTTCAATTCATAACATAAGTCACTAATCATGTCATCACAATCCAGTTATTAGCCTTAGTCTTTCATAAGAGGTTATCAAATATGTATCTCACTAAACTTAAGAGGACATACTTTCAGGCTTGAGGGTAGAATTGTTATCAAATTCTTACTACTTATATTCTACTCAATTTCATCTTATTGCCCTACCCAAAGAATAAGTGATCATATCAGTACAAAGGAATGATACCGTGGAATGTAGACATAAATTGTAAATGAAATGAAGTAGTAAAATTTCGCACCCCCTTCGGAGTGGTTTTGAAAATCAAACTTTATGTTTCCTTTAGTATAAAACTCATTTGCTCGAAATCATTAGTAAAACCATATATGCAACTCAACTTGGCACCTTATGGGTGTTCCCTTTGGAACAGAATAGGAGTACAATATCAATAAGTCATCACAAGAAACATTTAGACCTTACTAGTCTAAGAATGGAATCATATGGAGTACATATAGAATGAATAACAACAAGAATCATGCCAAAGGAAGAAAGGCTTGCCTTACATACCTCATGTCATCCAAGCAACTCAACCACAAACTTTCCACAATTAATATGCCAAACCTATAATCAATGGAATACGTATATGACTTTACATGGCTTTCGTATATCGTGTATATCAATTCATAACTTGACCCTAAATTTGAATGGGCAGCATCTCCCCTATATCACTAGTATCTCCAAATTCCATATATTACAACAACAACCCAAACAACAAATATAAATCTCAACAATACAACATATATATCCATGGTGACTTCATAATACTTTATAACGAGCGACAAGCTCGAATTAGGATCTGTACAACACATATCACCTTTCGTATGTTCCTTTCTTAACTTAATAACATTCTCAACATGATAAGGAGGTCATTTACTACAAATTCTCGCCGTATATCATATGATTATAACAAGAACATATCCCACAAACTCAACTCTTTCCAAATGACGATTCTATTCACAAGTTAGTGTTTGTTTCATCAATCCCCTCAATTTAGCTAGGACCGAGATGGATGAATTTAAAAATATCCAGGAGAGGAGGATTCCTACCTCATGTGCCAAGAAATATTCTTCTTCCACCTTACTTCACTTCAAAAAACAAAACCTGAATTCAATAACACAACAAGAACGGAACACCGAAATTGAAGCGGTACGTAAAACCCGTACGTTATTGTTTGAGAAGGATTACATTTTTTTCCTCCATGATGTAGGAAGAACGCTGCTACTACTAAGGGAAAAAAAGGAATTATCGTTTTCCAATGAAGTAATGTGCTGCTTACGTTTTTGTTTCCTTTTACCAAATCCCTTCTCAAAGAAAATGATACACAAATACATATACAAGTTACTCTTTTGATTACATGTGGGATGCACACCCTTCCCTCACCTTTCCGTAATTATCTTCCACCATATGATGCCACCAAATGTACTAAGTAGTGCTTAGTCTCTAGTCCACTTGTCCCATGGTGACACATCTAACTTTTATGTGCACGCATATTAGTCCACATGCTGCCCACTTATCAATGACACATGTGGATTTTGTCATCGTAATATTTATCCAATAATCTTAATTAATTTATTTCTACTACCATTTTCAATTTAAGCAATTACAGGCATAACTAATTTCTTGATCACAATTCACTTAAATAGTAATCATTTCTAATAACCTTCATATAGTCATTGTAATTATCATGTGACATAGCACTAGTCCATAACCTTATTACTTTGTCACATAAAATATTATTTACAATTATCTTCGTCACGCTTTTTCATCTTAAATCATTTCGGGACTTCATTCCTTGTATACACCGAGTTCTTGATTTTCAAGCTTTAATATGATCAAAATTCTCTAAGCTCAAGTAAATTTTCTCACGTTGGACAGTCCAATTTCCTAGTCCAAAAATACGAGATATTATAGCTTGGACCGTATTTCATTCAAATAAATGTTGAACCTCGACGAAACTTATTTTATCCGATTAATTTAACTTCTAATCCTTATGACATATCTGCACCATTACTCTAACCACCTATAAGCTTGGGGAATAACCTCATTTTTCATTACTAATGTCAGTTAACTTGCACATTTTCCAAGGCACGAAAACACGGGATGTAACACAACCCTCTTCCCTTACGTCAAATGTCTTTGAATCTCGATTAGGATCATCAAATGCTATTTCGCGCTTATCGAAACATCGTATACATTGTGCCCTTCATTATCCTATTCACTGTACGTTAATGGGTAGTTTTTCCAAGGTGTAACATTCTTCCCCCCTTTTGGAACATTCGTCCTCGAATGTTAAACACTTGGGAATTCTACGGAAATTTCGCCAGAGTTTCCCCTGTAATATGGCACTACCGTCCTGTCATAACAACCGATAATGATATTGCATCACTGGGCTACAACACGATAGAATTATAAATTGGCCACACACGACCAAAAGCATGAAAAGAAAGTTTCATCTTGAATCTCTCCTGGGGGTTGTAATAAGTGCGGGTACTTGGACTTCATACTCTCTTCTACTTCCCAAGTCATTTCTTCCCGGTTGTTATTTCGCCACAAGACTTTGACTGAAGCTACTTCCTTATTTCGAAGTCTTCGTACTTGCCTGTCTAAGATGGCAATGGGCGCTTCTTCATATGTTAGCTTTTCTGTCACTTGAACATCATCTATTGGGACAATCCTCGTAGAATCCCCAACACACTTGCGGAGCATCGAGACATGAAAAACTGGGTGGACTGATTCATGTTCTGAAGGTAAGTCCAATTCAAAGGCTACATGACCCACCTTGCGGATAATTTTATAAGGTCCAATGTATCGAGGACTTAACTTCCCTTTCTTGCCAAATCTCATCACCCCTTTCATTGGCGACACCTTCAAAAATACCCAGTCATCAATTTGAAATTCTAAGTCTCGCCGGCGGTTGTCCGCATAAGATTTTTGGCGACTTTGGGATGCCAACAATCGATCTCGGATCACCTTTACTTTTTCTAACGCTTGCTGAACCAATTCAGGGCCTATCAGCTGTACTTCTCCTGTTTCAAACCATCCAATTGGGGATCTACACTTCCTTCCATATAAAGCTTCATACGAAGCCATTTGAATATTGGAATGGTAGCTATTGTTGTATGCAAACTCAATTAGAGGCAAGTGATCATCCAAACTACCACCGAAATCTAAAAGACAGCTCTTAGCATATCCTCCAAGTTCTAAATGGTACGTTCGGCTTGTCCATCAGTCAGCGGATGAAATGTCGTGCTAAGCTTCACTTGAGTACCTAGACCTTCCTGGAAGGATTTCCAGAACTGGGCTGTGAATTGCGCTCCTCTATCTGTGATAATAGATATTGGAATACCATGGAATCTCACAATTTCTTTGAGATACAACCTCGCATAATCTTCTGCTGAGTATGTGGTCCTGACTGGAAGAAAATGAGCTGCTTTCGTCAATCTGTCCACAATCACCCATATGGAATCATACTTGCCTCGGGAACGAGGTAATCACACAATAAAATCCATATTGATCACTTCCCATTTCCAAGTAGGGATTTCTATTGCTTGCAATAATCCTCCTGGTTTTTGATGTTCGATTTTCACTTGCTGGCAATTTGGGCATTGAGCTACAAATTCTGCTACATCTCTCTTCATGCCATCCCACCAATATATCAACTTGAGATCGTGATACATCTTTGTTGCACCGGGGTGAATAGAATACCTAGAATAATGAGCTTCTTCTAGGATTCGACGGCACAATTCCGCGACATTTGGAACACATAGCCTGCCTTGGTATCTAAGAATTCCATCCATGGAAACTTCAAATAGGGACTTCTCTTTTCCATGAGATGTGTCTATGTAATGGCACAAAAGTGGATCTTCATACAGACGCTCTTTCACTTCTATATTCAGAGATGAAACTATCGGATCATTAATACCAATCCCTGCACTACCCGAATCAATTACACGTACTCCAAGATTAGCTAGCTGGTGGAGCTCATGAATCATCTCTTTCTTTTTCGGAGGAACTTCCATAGGCTGCCCATTGATCGGCGGCTAAGCGCATCAGCTAGTACATTTGCATTTTCGGGGTGGTATAAAATGCTCACATCATAATATTTCAAAAACTCTAACCACCGCCTCTGCCGCAGATTTAACTCCTTCTGTTTGAAAATGTACTGAAGACTCTTGTGATCTGTATAAATATCGACATGCACGCAATACAAGTAATGTCTCCAAACTTTTAATGCACGAATGACTGTAGCTAATTCGAGATCATGAGTTGGGTAGTTCTTTTCATGTTTCCGCAGCTGTCTCGAAGCATAAGCAATGACTCTACCGTGTTGCATTAGCACACATCCTGACCAAACACCGGAAGCATCACAGTACACAACATAACCATCTGGCCCTTCTAGAAGTGTTAAGACTGGAGCTGAGTTTAATTTGTCCTTCAGCTCTTGGAAGCTGCGTTCACAAGCATCATTCCACTTTAATTTAACTGACTTCTGGGTTAGCTTCGTCAATGGGGCCGAAATAGACGAAAACCCTTCTACGAACCTTCTATTGTAACCTACCAATCCTAGAAAACTACGGACTTTTGTAGGCGTCGTAGGCCTTGGCCAAGTCTTCACAGCTTCGATTTTTTGAGTGTCGACTCGAATACCATCATCTGAAATAACATGGCCCAGAAATGTCACAGAATTCAACCAAAACTCGCACTTTGAAAATTTGGCATATAATTCTCGGGTTCGAAGAATTCCAAGAACAATACGTAAATGATCTGCATGTTCTGATTCTGTGCGAGAGTATACCAGAATATCGTCAATGAATACTATCATGAACAAATCCAAGAGAGGCCTGAATCCATTATTCATCAAGTTCATGAACACTGCCGGAGCATTGGTTAACCCAAACGACATCACCCGGAATTCGTAATGGCCATATCTCGTTCTGAAAGTTGTTTTGGGAATATCTTCTGCCGGAACATCACCTGACCTCAAGTCTATTTTAGAAAACCACTTGGCACCCTGTAGTTGATCAAACAAATCATCAATCCTTGGGAGAGGATATTTGTTCTTTATCGTCACCTTGTTCAACTGCCTATAATCGATGCACATTCGTAGGGAATCATCTTTCTTTCTCACGAACAAGACAGGTGCTCCCCACGGTGATGAACTGGGTCTAATAAACCGCTTCTCAAGCAAATCTTTCAGTTGTGCCTTTAGCTCTTTCAATTCTGCCGGACCCATTCAGTAAGGAGGAATGGAAATAGGCTTGGTGTCCGGCAACACATCGATTGCGAAATCAATCTCTCTTTCTGGAGGAAGGCCTAGAAGTTCATTCGAAAATACATCTGAAAATTCATTCACTACCAGAACGGATTGAAAAGTTGGCAACTTTGCTTCGGTGTCATGTACTCGGACTAAGTGATAAATATAGCCCTTAGCTATCATCTTTCTTGCCTTAAGGTAGGAAATAAACCTACCTTTTGGAGATGCTGTATTACCCTTCCATTCAAGCATGAGCTCTCCTGGAAATTGGAATCGAACTACTTTCATCTGGCAGCCAACATTAGCTTAACATGAGGCCAACCAATCCATACCCATAATCATATCAAAATCTAACATTTCCAGCTCAATTAAATTAGCTGTCACGACCCAACGCCATGGGCCATGACTAGTGCCCGAACTGGACACCCGTATACGGACCTGTTAAATATAGTCAAACTGAAACTACGGACAATATGGAATCCTGTAAAAAAAACAAACGAAGGATTCACAACGCCACATATCATAAACCTGTCTCCTGAGGAGTCACGGCCACCTACAGCATAACACAATATGCAAGGCGACGAGGCTGCCACTATACACGGGAATAACCAAAGCAAAGCATATAGACACAACATACCAAAACCTATATACAATCCACACATGTCTACAGACCTCTAAGAGTATAAGAGTGAAATATGACGGGCTAGGGCCCCGCCGTACCCCTGGACATATACATAAGTCTATATCAAAAGATTTGTACCAAAATAGTCTAAGCTCCGGAACAATGAAGCTCTCCAAACAGCTGAGCAGAAGTCCTAAGCTAGAGGATCACCAAACCGAGTGTCGGTACCTGCAGGCATGAAATGCAGCCCCCCGGAGTAAGGGGGCCAGTACGAGATATGTACTGAGTATATAAAGCATGAAATATAATAAAGAAACTCATAACTAAATAAAATATTACAGGAGGCAACTATGATAATCAAAGATACCAATGCACCTGTGCCTTACGAGATGAGAATAATGCATGTTTATATCATATACCATACCCGACCCATTATGGGACTCAGTGAACAAAGTCATCATATACCATACTCGGTGCCATAATCACATCATCATCATCATCATATATATATATATACTGTACCCGGCCCTCTAGTGAGGGACTCGGTGAACAATGCAGTGAAACTGTGCACGAAAACATACCTGGCCCGGGACTCAGTGAAAGATATATTAATAGCATGCACGAGCATAGTAGTGAGCAACCATATACAAACTAAATCATCATCTGAGACTCAATAGATTAAGTAGAATGAACTAATACTTGAGCAGAGTAGTGTTAAAGGAGTAGTAATACTTGAGCAGAGTAGTATTAATTCGTTCTCCTAATTAATAGAAAACTTAAAGGAGTAGATTTTAATAGAACTATCCCTAAAGTTTATTATCATTCACAACAATCTGAAATAAATTCAGGTAGCCCAACAGCTAGTGATATGGATCTTCAACAAGAAGAATGAAAAGATTCACTAGATATGATTAGGTCCAATGACTTTAAACCAGATCTTAAATCCTTAGACGAAGAAAAGAAAAGTCCTAGGAATAAGAAAAAATTAAAATGGTATCAGAGCCAAGTATGAGTGGCTAAGTTCTCATACTATCCTAGGGTTTTATCGAAATCCTGTTATAATTCAGTCATGTTCTTATATTGGTAAAAGGTCAGGTTTACTGTTCATCTTCTTTAGAGCTTAGTAACTTTATTCTCTTGGTCTGGATACAGTTAAAACCTTTTTCGAGGCTTAGTGTGAGGTCGCCGATTAATATCCGGCTAAGACGTTGGCAAGCTTGTACCCGCCGTAGATGCCCAAAGGCTAGGAATGCCGCTAGGGGCCAAGGCATTGGTGTTCCAGTCCCCAAGAACACATAGATAGAAAAGGTTTAAACAGTTGTGACATTAGAGAAACAGGTTATTAAGAACTAAGAAAGATAAGCAGTAAGCTCTTTCTAATTACAATAGAAGAACAAGATAGGATGAACATAACAGAGAAAGTAGACGTACCCACATAGGATAGTATCCCTAAACAATACTCTTTTCTGAAAGAAAAAGGATTCATGAAAACATTTCAACACGGCTTTGAAAGAATAAGAAGATATAATGAATATAAATTGAAGTTCGATCTTCAAAAAATAGATGCTTTATATTATTTGAGATATTTCTAAAGAGAAATAAATTTAAAAAATTCTTTAAAGAATCCTAGAGTTATTTATTTTTATAATAGAGGAGATCCTAGTAGGAATCTCACTTTAGAAGATATCTTAAATGATATACAAGTTGCAGAACGTTGTTTAAAAATTAGCGAAGAATTATTAGAAATTGTTGAATCCAGTATTAAGTGGTGTCAAACTCAACTTGATACACTCCCTACTCAGTATTAATCATGAGTCTCACAAGAGAGTTTAATATTGTTAATATGTCAACATAAGCTACTATGGTAGCTAAAGTTGACGATAGTTTACAAAATTGGAATATTCCAAAGGAACCATTCCGACAAATCTATAAAACAGGCAAGTTTGATTTTATAACAAATTATAATATCTAAACTTGTGAATCTACAATTGCTATTAATAGTTCAGCAGAAACTGTTAAATTGTTATCAATTCATGATATTAACAGATATAAGAAAAATTATAATTTTCTTCATATAGGACTTGTCCAGGTTGCTGTCAAGCCTCTTTACAGATTAGGTTTAGACACACCTTTATGTCTCTTATTAAGAGATGATAGATTATTAAACTTTGATGATTCTTTATTAGGAGTTTTACAAAGTAACCTAGCTAATGGCCCGGTTTACTTTAATTGTTATCCAAATTATTCGGTTGACATCAATGACCAGAATATATTGGATACCTTAACTATTAATATTAAATCAAGAAATATGAATAGCAAAGTTAATACCAAAGAAATAGTTGTCATATAAAGAGTATATTACAGACTAATGAAAACAACTTTAGCCCCAAAAGCTAAAAATATGAGTCCAAAAGGAGTTACTATGCTTATGGAATCAAATCCAGAACATAGTAGTACTTTTGTTCCAAAAATGATAAAATGGAATGAAATTTTATCCAAAGATGAATGGCACTTTAATGCCATAACTCAGCCAAAAGCAGAACCAGAAAGCTCTGCTATTAAACAAGTTATTCAATATCCGGATGGATCTATCGACCTAAAGTTCCTTAGATCTACATCGGCTAATGAATCATCTTCTGGCTGTCGAATGTCGTATTCACGACCTTCGTCTAGTCAAAGAAAGTCTTTTTCAAGACCTTCTTCTTTTAAACCCCCGGAGGAAGTAGGTGAAAGCCATGATTCCTTCATTAATGAAATTAATAGAAAACTTAAAGGAGTAGATTTTAATAGAACTATCCCTAAATTTTATTATCATTCACAACAATCTGAAATAAATTCAGGTAGCCCAACAGCTAGTGATATGGATCTTCAACAAGAAGAACGAAAAGATTCATTAGATACGATTAGGTCCAATGACTTTAAACCAGATCTTAAATCCTTAGACGAAGAAAAGAAAAGTCCTTGGAATAAGAAAAAATTAGAATGGTATAAAGAAACATATGGCTATGAAGCTAGAATAGACCATATATCTGATTGGATAAATGATATGAAAAGATGTAAGAGTAATATAAAATTCTTCAAATGGTTTGAAATAACAAGACAAATTCCAAACTAAAAGGAATCCTTGTCTATGTTAGTCAACAAATGGCACACAAAAGCCAAAGGAATAGTCGAATCAACTATTCCACCATTAGAAGAACTCTATATTCCAGTAGGTAAAGATGTAATTACTGCAACACCTTTTAAAAGAGAAAGTACCACTATTGATAGTGATCCTAAAACAAAGGATATTAACAAATTGATTCAGCAGAATAATCACACAAATCAGTTATTACATGTTGTATCAAACAAATTGGTTAGAGATACTAATAAACAAATTGCTCCAACAAAAGCTTCAACCAGCTCTAGTATGGAAAAGCATCCGACTATTAAACTCCCAGAACATTCTAAAGAAAAATTCCCTCAGTTATCAGAAAAGTTTAATCTTGAGGAAGATGAATTTCTTGAAAAGATTAACAGACAGTTAAAAATATCTGATGCTAAGATAGCAGCTTCTTTAAAAAAGCCTGAAGAAACAGCTTCAAAACTACTAGTACTAAAGGAGTAAAAACTTTAAGTACTAATAATAAAGAAGTCCAAAAGTTAACTACTAATCCAAGACACACTGTAAAAAAGAATTATTATAAAAGGCCCTCTTTTCCGGATGTTCAATTCGAAGAAGATGGTGATCGTCTTCAAACATCACATAGTGGAACAAGTATAACAGAATGGAACATAGATGGTTTAGCAGAAAGCCAAATCTATAAAGTTCTACATGAAATGGGAATGGCTATTACTGCTTATAAGATAAAAAATGCAGGAGATAGATATGCTGCCCATTTAATTGTTTCTGGTTTTATAGGAATGTTAACAAAATTGGTGGGATAATTATCTTTCCGATGATAATAAAGCCCAAATATTAAATGCAGTAACTATAGGAACTGTATTAAGAATGGATGGGAATAACCAAGTAGTTGTTGAAGAAGCAACGGAAGATGCTTCAGCAACACTAATTTACAGTATTGCTAAACACTTTATTGGAGAACCAAAACTTTTCCAAGATCGTAGTTTAGAACTTTTAAACAATCTCAAATGCCCCAAATTAGAAGATTTTAGGTGGTATAAAGATATGTTTCTAGAAAAGGTTATGAAAAGAGAAGACTGTGGTAATGATTTCTGGAAAGAAAGATTTATTAGCGGTCTACCTTCATTGTTTGCCGAAAATGTTAGAACTAAAATCAAGGATAGGTTTAATGGAAGAATTCCTTATGAAAACCTAACCTATGGTGATATAATTAGCTATGTTAATGTTACAAGCCTAGAGCTATGTACAGATTTAAAATTAAAACACTACTTGAAGAAGGATCAACATCAATCCCGAAAGGAGTTAGGAAGTTTCTGCCAAGATTTTGGTTTTGAGAAAATCTCTGCTCCATCCAAATCAAGTAGGTTAGTTGCTAAGAAATCTACCAGTTCTAAACCTATTCATAGGAAGAAGAAAACTGTAGATAATTCTTATAAAAAGAAAAGGTTTAAAAGAACACCAAAAAGGAGTTCAAATGATACATGTTGGACATGTGGAAAATCAGGCCATAGATCCAATGAATGTCGAGTTAATATTAAAAAGAAAAAGAAGATAAATGTTCTTGAAGTTGATGATAAAATAAAGCATGAACTCTACAATATATTAGAAGAAAATGACAACACACCATCTTCTTCTAGAGAAATTAGTGATATTGAAATTGAATCTGACAGCAGTTTCAACTCTTCTGAATCTAAATATTGTAATTGTACAGGAGCCATATGCACCTACAGCAGAGATTCAATTAATGTCATCACTAACAAATCAAAAGAATTTCTTCTAGAACTTATCAATGATATTCCTAATGAAGAAACTAGGAAAAATTATTTAATTGAATTAAAAAATATTCTTCTTAACCAATCTAAGGAGGAAAAACCTTCAGTTGAACCTTTTAACATGAAAAATGTCATGAACAGGTTTTCTTCGAAAGATTAAAAACCTACTATCCAAGAATTACAGGGAGAATTAATCTCTGTTAAAAAAGAAGTCAAAGATATTAAGTCAAGACTTAATAAAGTTGAAATGGATTATCTAACTGACCAAGTATTATCCCGAACTCGAATAACAGAAACTCTTGGAGAAGAGAGTGAAGATAGTCATTCAGATAAAAATGATTTCCTAGATCACCAGGAAAATGAAGAAATAATAGAAACACCGGATAATCAGACAACAGGAAACATTGTTGCAATTGTTAAATCACAAAGTTGGCACGTTCCTATTACCTTAAGAGTAGGAAACATAACCCTTAATAAAATAGCCTTAGTAGACTCAGGAGCAGATAAAAACTGCATCATTGAAGGATTAATCCCTACTAAGTACTTGGAAAAAAGTACTTCTAAGTTATACTCCGCCACTGGAGAAAAACTTAAAATTAATTATAAATTTTCCAAAGCTCACATTTGTAATAATGGAGTATGTTTGTGGTTACTCGAGATATAAATGAACAAATTATTTTGGGAACCCCATTTATAACTCAGATAAAACCCTATTTTGCTGGTCTAGATGCAATCTATACCAGGGTCTTAGGAAAGGAAATTAAATTTCCTTATTTATCCGCTATTTCTCAAGAAGAAAGTGATTTTGTTAAATCAAAAACTATTTTCAAAATATAGTTATTAACTAATCAGATTTCATACTTAAAAGATGAAATTAAGATTAAAAGGATTGAACAAACTTTAAAAAACCCGGTGATAGAACGGAAAATAGAAAGTTTTCAAGAAAAACTTGAACATGAAGTTTGTTCAGAATTACCAAGCGCTTTTTGGGAAAGAAAGCGACACATTGTTGAGTTACCATATATTGATGGTTTTAATGAACATGCTATCCCTACAAAGGCAAGACCTATTCAGATGAATCATGAGTTAATGGAAACTTGCAAAAATGAAATCAATGATCTTCTACAAGAGAAGATAATAAGACCTTCTAGATCCCCTTGGAGTTGTCCAGCGTTTTATGTTAATAAAAATGCAAAAAAGGAAAGAGGATCTCCCATGTTAGTTATTAATTATAAACCTCTAAACATGGTTTTACAATAGATTAGGTACCCGATACCTAATAAAAGGGATTTATTAAAAAGAACTTACAGAGCTAATATTTATAGTAAGTTTGATATGAAATCAGGATTTTGGCAAATTCAAGTTGCTGAAAAGGATAAATACAAAACTGCATTCAATGTCCCTTTCGGACAATATAAATGGAACGTTATGCCTTTTGGTTTAAAAAAATGCCCCGTCAGAATTTCAAAATATAATGAATAATATTTTCAATCCTTATAACAATATGTCTATTGTCTATATAGATGATGTATTAATATTTTCTGAGGACATAGATTCTCATTTTAAATATTTGAATATCGTTTTCAAAATCGTTAAACAAAATGGTTTAGTGGTAAGCGCTAAAAAGATTAAATTGTTTCAAACAACAATTAGATTTTTAGGACATGACCTATACCAAGGTACTTATAAACCCATTTGTAGAGCCATAGAGTTCTCATCCAAATTTGCAGATGAAATTCCTGACAAAACCCAGTTGCAAAGGTTTCTAGGAAGCCTTAACTATGTTGCAGATTTCATTCCAAATATCAAAAAAATCGATGAACCTCTTTATAAGCGTCTTAGGAAGAACCCAGTTCCGTGGAGTTTAGAGCAGACAAAGACAGTCCAGAAAATCAAGTCTGTTGTCCAAAAACTCCCATGTCTAGGTATTCCAAATCCATATGCCTTTATGAGAGTCGAAACCGATGCTTCTAATGAAGGATACAGTGGAATTCTTAAACAAAGACTCTCCTCAGATTCTTCAGAACAATTAGTTCGTTTCACATCAGGGATCTGGAATACTACTCAAAAGAATTATAGTACTGTTAAAAAAAGAAATTTTATATATAGTACTATGTATTACAAAGTTTCAAAATGATTTGATAAACAAGGAATTTTTATTAAGAGTTGATTGTAAATCAGCAAAAGACATTTTACAAAAAGATGTTAAAAATCTTATTTCTAAACAAATTTTTGCCAGATGGCAAGCTTTGATTTCGAAATCGAATTTATAAAAGGTGATTTAAATTCTTTACCAGATTTTCTTACAAGGGAATTTTTACAGGGGAGCCATGAGGCCAGGGGCTCCCACATACCCTTTTCAGAAAAGACCCAATCAACCAAGGCCCAATCAGCCTAATAGGTATTCGGCCCTAGCCGAATTTCCTAACCCATCACTAAGGCCCATGAGGCCTACGTTTCCAGCTACCAGACCAAATTTAACCATACTTGGTTCTATCCCCAAAACAGAACCATCATCCCCTTTTAAAAAGGAACAAAGCCAATCACCCAGCACTTCAAAAGGAAAAATCCAAACAAGTGATTGTTACAAGATGAAGACCCCAGAGTCATTCGCACAAGCAGTTAACCCCAATGTCCCTTTAGCAAAGGAAGAAAAACAGCAGGCACCTCAGGAAGAATTTGCCGTAATCAGCAAAACTGAGATACCAGTCTTGGCACTTGATAAACAATATGTAAATTGGAAAGTAGCAGATTTGCTAAAACCATGCTACACCAATTATAATTATGTTCATATAAATGATCCTATCAAAACTAGGAGATATTTTGAATTCATCCTGACAGACACAGGATCTTTGACCATCGAACACAATCTCAAAGATGACAGTGACCCAGATAGTATTGAATACTCAAAATTCACCATTAACAAAGTGATCAGTCCTTTTCAATGGAACGTAGATCACCTTCACACTCCTATGATTTTATCAGAACAACATAGACCTCAAGTCTATAATTACTATAACTATGAACAAGCATGGTACAACTTTATGTATGTACGACCTATTACCCACGCATGGTTCGTAAAATACAGCGAACAGTTTTCCAGGTCCATTATTCCCAGGTGGTTTTATGATTGGTGGAAACGATTTGGAGGAAATGAACTCACCATGCCTAAAAGTTTCCAAAAACATTATGAAGCCTCCAGGTAGAACAAGGCATCTCTACTTTACCAGAGCATATCAAATTATGCAAATATTATGTTGCTAAGAGAATATCCTACATAATCAGTTGGTCCTTTGATATCAATGAGCTACATAGGATAAAACACTTAAGAAAGACCATAAAAATAAAAGGATGGATTCCTAAAGATAAAAAGCAGAAAATGAAACAACCATCAACTAGCAGCAGAACAGGATCAACAGAATCCAAGGCAGATTTAAAGAAAAAGCTACTTCAAGCTTTGAACTGACTAGACGAAGCAGATCCTCTAGAGATCCAGGAATTATTGGATACAACTTCATCGTCCGCAAGCGACAATGGCGATATGTTTGACCCACAAGGAGTGGCCCAAGCATATCTTGACTATGCTTTAAGATAAGTTTACCCCTTCAGAAAAATAGGAGGTAAAAACAAGTGGCAGACAGCTTTACAAAAAAACAGTCGTCCAACTTTTACAAAAGTATTTACCCAGGCGGAAAAGCAAGAGGTAAAAGCAAATGGCCGACAACTTTACAAAAAGTAGCCATCCAACTTTTAAAGAAAGCAAAAGTAGAAGGCATCTTATGATCAGCCGTCCACTTGTAATCATCCTAGAGATGTTAAATATTTCAGAGGCCTATATAAGGTTCACAAGTTGTAAATGTTAGGGCATTCAGAAATCACCCCCGATTCTGAAATAGCCTTCTCCCTCTTTGTAAATTTCCCAGTACTCTTTCAATGTTTGAATAAAAAGTCTTCAAGCTTTTGTAAGTATTTTCTCTTTAATTCCGAAATTATTTTACTTATTATTTTAGCCGATCAAAGATCCTTATGGCAATGGGCATTTCTTCATATGTTAGCTTTTCTGTCACTTGAACATCATCTATTGGGACAATCCTCGTAAGATCCCCAACACACTTGCGGAGCATCGAGACATGAAAAACTGGGTGGACTGATTCATGTTCTGAAGGTAAGTCCAATTCATAGGCTACACGACCCACCTTGCGGATAATTTTATAAGGTCCAATGTATCGAGGACTTAACTTCTCTTTCTTGCCAAATCTCATCACCCCTTTCATTGGCGACACCTTCAAAAATACCCAGTCATCAATTTAAAATTCTAAGTCTCGCCGGCGGTTGTCCGCATAAGATTTTTGGCGACTTTGGGCTGCCAACAATCGATCTCGGATCACCTTTACTTTTTCTACCGCTTGCTGAACCAATTCAGGGCCTGTCAGCTATACTTCTCCTATTTCAAACCATCCAATTGGGGATCTACACTTCCTTCCATATAAAGCTTCATACGGAGCCGTTTGAATATTGGAATGGTAGCTATTGTTGTATGCAACCTCGATTAGAGGTAAGTGATCATCCAAACTACCACCGAAATCTAGAACACAGCTCTTAGCATATCCTCCAAGGGCTAAATGGTACGTTCGGCTTGTCCATCAGTCAGCGGATGAAATGCCGTGCTAAGCTTCACTTGAGTACCTAGACCTTCCTAGAAGGATTTCCAGAACTGGGTTGTGAATTGCGCTCCTCTATCTGTGATAATAGATATTGGAATACCATGGAATCGCACAATTTCTTTGAGATACAACCTCGCATAATCTTCTGCTGAGTATGTGGTCCTGACTGGAAGAAAATGAGTTGCTTTCGTCAATCTGTCCACAATCACCCATATGGAATCATACTTGCCTCGGGAACGAGGTAATCCCACAATAAAATCCATATTGATCACTTCCCATTTCCAAGTAGGGATTTCTATTGCTTGCAATAATCCTCCTGGTTTTTGATGTTCGATTTTCACTTGCTCGCAATTTCGGCATTGAGCTACAAATTCTGCTACGTCTCTCTTCATGCTATCCCACCAATATATCAACATGAGATCGTGATACATCTTTGTTGCACCTGGGTGAATAGAATACCCGAGAATAATGAGCTTCTTCTAGGATTCGACCGCACAATTCCGCGACATTTGGAACACATAGCCTGCCTTGGTATCTAAGAATTCCATCCATGGAAACTTCAAATAGGGACTTCTCTTTTCCATGAGATGTGTCTATGTAATGGCACAAAAGTGGATCTTCATACTGACGCTCTTTCACTTCTATATTCAGAGATGAAACTATCGGATCATTAATACCAATCCCTGCACTACCCGAATCAATTACACGTACTCCAAGATTAGCTAGCTGGTGGAGCTCATGAATCATCTCTTTCTTTTTCGGAGGAACATCCATAGGCTGCCCATTGATCGGCGGCTAAGCGCATCAGCTACTACATTTGCATGTCCGAGGTGGTATAAAATGCTCACATCATAATCTTTCAATAACTCTAACCACCGCCTCTGGCGCAGATTTAACTTCTTCTGTTTGAAAATGTACTGAAGACTCTTGTGATCTGTATAAATATCGACATGCACGCCATACAAGTAATGTCTCCACACTTTTAATGCATGAATGACTTCAGCCAATTTGAGATCATAAGTTGGGTAGTTCTTTTCACGTTTCCGCAGCTGTCTCGAAGCATAAGCAATGACTCTACTGTTCTGCATTAGCACACATCCTAACCCAACACCGGGAGCATCACAGTACACAACATAACCATCTGGCCCTTCTAGAAGTGTTAAGACAGGAGCTGAGGTTAATTTGTCCTTCAACTCTTGGAAGCTGCATTCACAAGCATCATTCCACTTAAATTTAACTGACTTCTGGGTTAGCTTCATCAATGGGGCCGAAATAGATGAAAACCTTTCTACGAACCTTCTATAGTAACCTGCCAATCCTAGAAAACTACAAACTTTTGTAGGCGTCGTAGGCCTTGGCAAAGTCTTCACAGCTTCGATTTTTTGAGTGTCGACTCGAATACCATCATCTGAAATAACATGGCCCAGAAATGTCACAGAATTCAACCAAAACTCGCACTTTGAAAATTTGGCATATAATTCTCGGGTTCGAAGAATTCCAAGAACAATACGTAAATGATCTGCATGTTCTGATTCTGTGCGAGAGTATACCAGAATATCATCAATGAATACTATCATGAACAAATCCAAGAGAGGCCTGAATCCGTTATTCATCAAGTTCTTGAACACTGCCGGAGCATAGGTTAACCCAAACGACATCACCCGGAATTCGTAATGGCCATATCTTGTTTTGAAAGCTGTTTTGGGAATATCTTCTTCTCTAACTCTCACTTGATGATAACCCGACCTCAAGTCTATTTTGGAAAACCACTTGGCACCCTGTAGTTGATCAAACAAATCATCAATCCTTGGGAGAGGATATTTGTTCTTTATCGTCACCTTGTTCAACTGCCTATAATCGATGCACATTCGTAGGGAATCATCTTTATTTCTCACGAACAAGACAGGTGCTCCCCACAGTGATGAACTGGGTCTAATAAACCCCTTCTCAAGAAAATCTTTCAGCTGTGCCTTTAGCTCTTTCAATTCTGCCGGAGCCATTCAGTAAGGATGAATGGAAATAGGCTTGGTGTCCGGCAACACATCTATAGCGAAATCAATCTCTCTTTCTGGAGGAAGGCCTGGAAGTTCATCTGGAAATACATCCGGAAATTCATTCACTACCAGAACGGATTGAAAAGTTGGCGACTTTGCTTCGGTGTCATGTACTCGGACTAAGTGATAAATATAACCCTTAGCTATCATCTTTCTTGCCTTAAGGTAGGAAATAAACCTACCTTTTGGAGATGCTGTATTACCCTTCCATCCAAGCACGAGCTCTCCTGGAAATTGGAATCGAACTATTTTCATCCGGTAATCAACATTAGCATAACATGAGGCCAACCAATCCATACCCATAATCATATCAAAATCTAACATTTCCAGCTCAATTAAATCAGCTGTCACCACCCAATCCCATGGGCCATGACTAGTGATTGAACTGGAAAATCGTATACGGACCTGTTAAATATAGTCAAACTGAAACTAAGGACAATATGGAAACTTGTAAAAAAACAAACGAAGGATTCACAACGCCACATATCATAAACCGGTCTCCTGAGGAGTCACGACTAACCACAGCATAACACAATACGCAAGGCGACGAGGCTGCCACTATACACGGGAATACCAAAGCAAACCATATAGACACAACATACCAAAACCTATATATAACCCACACATGTCTTCAAACCTCTAAGTGTATAAGAGTGAAATATGACGGGCCAGGGCCCCGCCGTACCCCTGGACATATACATGTCTATATCAAAAGATCTATACCAAAATAGTCTAAGCTCCGGAACAATGGAGCTCTCCAAACAGCTGAGCAGAAGTCCTAAGCTGGAGGATCACCAAACCAAGTGTCTGTACCTGCGGGCATGAAACGCAGCCCCCCGGAGAAAGGGGGTCAGTACGATATATGTATTGAGTATATAAAGCATGAAATACAATAAAGAAACTCATAACTGAATAAAAGATTACAGGAGGCAAATATGATAATCAAAGATACCAATGCACCTGTGCCTTACGAGATGAGAATCATACATGTTTATATCATATACCATACCCGGCCCATTATGGGACTCGGTGAATAAAGTCATCATATACCATACTCGGCGCCATAATCACATCATCATCATCATCATCATCATCATCATCATATATAAGTAGAATGAACTAATACTTGAGCATCAAAGATAACAGTCATATCAAGTAGTGAGCAATGATATACAAACTAAATCATCATCTGAGACTTAATAGAATAAGTAGAATGAACTAATACTTGAGCATCAAAGATAACAGTCATATCAAGTACCCCTCGAATGTCACTATGGATTATATCAAATAGAACTTCAAGAATCATAGACACGCAGCAAGACAATGTGAAATAGGTTCTGGATATCAAGAACATTAGCCATCCTAGTGTCTCTAAGAATAGGAGTTTCTTTGGAGCTTATACATTCGTCGTCTGTTTGTCTCACATAGGACATGCCAAAAAGAAAGAAGGGATAGCTTTACATACCGGTTATAGATCAACCGTAACCAAGGTTGCCTCGTCGCCCCTTTAGCCTATTAATATGAGAGTAACACTATTGTAAATAAACTACGACCTCCCAAACTTATAAATCTACAACCAATCACTTATGGGAATCACTTCTTAGTTCATACTTCTTGATTTGTCTTTTAATTAGTTAAGAACTTAATGGAAATCGGGCAGCATTTCCTCTATATAATTCGTGTAACTCGAACATCCAATAAATCTGCGATTAGCAAAACAATACCAACAACAACGATAACAACCCAATAACCTCTCTTAATCCTTTTACAATTCAAATCATTAACATCTAAGATTATAGACCAAACAGACCAACATACGCTTCGTATACGATACCTTATACACTTGTTTTCTTCCAAATTTATGAGCCATATCAACAACAACATGACAACAACATCAACTACCATCCATGTACAAGAAAACTACTTCAATATCATTTTAATAACAAGCTCGAAACAGCCCACCAAGACTACAACATCGAAAATACAATTTTTGACCTTTACTTCGGAAAATTACTAATACACGGAAAAGAGCATAATATTGCCATGAACAACAGCACCTATACTTATCTATAACTATATTTCCATCCCTCCAACATAAACAAATTACCCTCAAATACAATACAACAATAACGACCACACTAATCAAACTTAATCCACCATTATTAAATTGGAACAACCCCAACACGGTCCAAACATAACCTTAACTTTAACGTGTACAATTCCTTGCATCTAATTCCACCTAATAAGAGTTAATCTCTCAATTACAACATCATCTACTCCAATTACACCATAAAAAGAGAAGATCCTACCTTAATTTAGTTAGGACAGATCCTATACTCACTTGCACCAATTGCACCACTTCTTCTTCCTCAATTCAATTTAAACCTTAAGGTTGCTGCCTCCTTGAACGTGTAGAACACTTTTAGAATTTTTTTTGCTATCAAGATCTTGAGTTTAGCCGTGAACTTCCATGGCCGTGAGCTGCCATGGTTGTGTTATGAATTTTTCCTTTCAAGAAATTTTGAAGATGAAGTTGTAATTAAATGAGTATCACGACCCAACCCCATGGGCCATGACTACTGCCCGAACTGGACACTCGTATACGGACCTGTTAAATATAGTCAAACAGAAACTAAGGACAATATGGAAACTTGTAAAAAAAACAAACAAAGGATTCACAACGCCACAAATCATAAACCTGTCCCCTGAGGAGTCACGGCTAACCACAGCATAACACAATAAGCAAGCCGACGAGGTTGCCACTATACATGGGAATATCCAAAGCAAACCATATAGACACAGCTGACCAAAACATATATACAAACCACACATGTCTACAGACCTCTAAGAGTATAAAAGTGAAATATGACGGGACAGGATCCCGCCGTACCCCTGGACATATATATAAGTCTATATCACAAGATCTATAACAAAATAGTCTAAGCTCCGGAATAATGGAGCTCTCCAAACAGCTGAGCAGTAGTCCTAAGCTGGAGGATCACCAAACCGAGTGTCTGTACCTGCGGGCATGAAACGCAGCCCCCCGGAGAAAGGGGGTCAGTACGAGATATGTACTAAGTATATAAAGCATGAAATACAATAAAGAAACTCATAACTAAATAAAAGATTACATGAGGCAAATATGATAATCAAAGATACCAATGCACCTGTGCCTTACGAGATGAGAATCATGCGTGTTTATATCATATACCATACCTGGCCCATTTTGGGACTCGGTGAATAAAGTCATCATATACAATACTCGGCGCCATAATCACATCATCATCATCCTCACCATATATATATATACCGTACCCGGCCCGGGACTCGGTGAAAGATATATTAACAGCATGCACGAGTAGAGTAGTGAGCAACTATATGCAAACTAAGTCATGTCTGAGATTCAATAGAATAATTAAAATGAACTATCATTTGAAAATCAAAGACAATAGTCATGTCAAGTACCCTTCGAATGTCACTATGGATTATATCAAATAGAACTTCAGGAATCATAAACACGTATCAAGACATAATAGAGTAGGTTCTGGGAATCCAGAACATTAGCCATTCTAGTGTCTCTAAGAACAGGAGCTTCTTTGTAGTTATATGCTCGTCGTCTGTTTGTTTCATAAAGATCATGCCAAAAAGAAGGAAGGGATAGCCTTAACATACCTGTTATAGATCAACCGTAACCAAGCTTGCTTCGTCACCCCTTTAGCCTATTAATATGAGAGTAACACTATTGTTAATAAACTACGACCTTCCAAACTTATAAATCTACAACCAATCACTTATGGGAAACACTTCTTAGTTCATACTTCTTGATTCGTATATTAATTAGTTAAGAACTTAACGTAAATCAGGCAGCATTTCCTCTATATAATTCGTCTAACCCGAACTTCCAATAAATTTTCACGACCCAACCCCATGGGCCGTGATTAGTGCCCGAGCTGGACACTCGTAAACATACCTGTTAGATATAATAGACTGAAACTAAGGACAATATGGAAACTTGCAAAAACAAGACATTATCTGTTAGAACCCGTATTTTTGTACAGTGGAATAATCCGGATTTATTTATGATAAGCTAAGGACAAAATTATTTTGGGATACAAAGTCGGGATTCTTGACCTTCGAATTTATTTTGAGATATAAGTTGTGCATGAATTTATTGGTATGGAACAATTAGGAAAATTTGGGACCAAAGGTGATAAAATTTGAAGTGGAAAGTCATCCACAAATTCCATGTGGTGCCCACACAACTTTGTGTCAGCTTCTAAGTGGAACAACTCATTATGTGGGCCAAGGCACCCTTGACTAAGTCTTGCATTGTTAAAAAGATGACCACTTCATTTCACTTCACTCCAACTCTTAAAAAAAAAAAAAAGGAATTGAAGAGCACCACAATAAGGGGGCTCTCGGCCAGCCCAAGGAAAAATCCACCCCCATTTCTTGCTCTTCCAAAATTATTTCCTTGGTAAAAACACACTATTTTGAGGTCCCTAAGGCAGCGTGGGAGTGTCGTTGGAGCGATCAACCCATTATTTTTCATCCATTGGAAACCCTAGCATTTTGTGGAATTGAAGAGGATAGGTAAGAGTTGATCTTGTTTTTGTGTTATAAAGGTTGTTTGTATCTTGTAGTATGTTATAATGGAGGAAAATCATGAAATATGAAATGTTGGAGGTGAGTTGTGTATGTGGAGCTTGAGCCGTGTAAATGGGTGTTGTGTTGTGATTGAAATTATGTATTAATGCCTAGTTAGTTGATTATGATCATTGTAAGGTGAAGAACAATTGAGAATCATCCATATATGTATATGTGTAGTGTTGGCCGAAAATGGGTCACCTTATGTGCCAAGAATTGAATTAGTATCGCTTATTGTTTAGCCGTCGTCGCCATGAATTCTATGTTGGAAATGAAAGTTTATTGACTCAAATTGATGTTGTAAATATTGCGGACTGATTTGGAAGTTTTTGTACATTTAATGTAAATTGTGTATTGATGAAAATAGCATTGTTAGAATGTAAATTGTAGATACGAACCATGATTTGGAAATGAAGAAAAAGTTAGGGGGGGCTGTTTCGGGTAGCTTGGGAAAATTTATGGATTGTTGGAAAAATTGTATAAATTGCTTAGAATGTCTTGAAATGTTTTTGGTATGGGTTCGGGTTAGTATGTGAGCCTATAAGCGTCGATTTTGGCTTGAAGGTAAGTCGTCGAATTGAATTTACGAAAGTTGATGAATGATGGAAAAGAGAGCTATTATTGTTGTATTACCTTTCGGATTGATTATTAATGTTGTTAGGTTGGTTGTTGTTGTTGTTGTTGATTGATACGACCGAGTTAAATTCTCGGGGTAGCCTATTTACAGGGGAAATGCTGCCCAAATTTCTGTAGAATTAAGGGCGAAATTGGAATTTAATGCCCAAAGAGTCTTTAGCTAATGTTTGACATTTTATGGCTTGTTTATAGATCGTGGGCAGCCCGAATCATAGGTTGGATTTAGCTTGAGTTTGGATCGTATTGAAGAGCGTTTGAGGTATGTAAAGTAATCTTCCTTCTTCGGCATGCCTTAGTTAAAATAGGCTATGATATAAGCCTCGAGGAAACTCTATTCTCACAATCCGAGCATGTTTATGAATCGCATTTGTTCTTTGGCATCCTTGTGCATTTGTATATATTCGTTCATGGGTACGGCGGGGCCTTGTCCCGTCATATGATTCTGTCGGTCTGTTTAGAGGTCTGTGGACATGTTTGTGGGTTAGGGACTTTCTGTATGGATAGGTGTATATGTTGTTTGGGCGATCCCATACGCCGAGGCGGCCGGTCCGCATATGTTTATACGTTGCTTTGCTAGCCCTGTGTGGCCTTTGTTGGTGTTTGCTGTGTACAGGGTTATTTTGGATAGTCTGTAAAACAGAGGAAACTCTGCCGAAATTTTTCTGGGAGTTGTCTAAATTTAGAATATAGCCTCGTCGGCTTCTGGTATATACTTGAATGCATTTGATAGATGGGATTGGGTGCCCAGATCGGGCACTAGTCACGGCCTACGGGGTTGGGTCGTGACAAAAGTGGTATCAGAGCGGTTTGTCCTCAGAATGTCTACAGACCGTGTCTAGTAGAGTCTTGTTTATCGGTGTGTTGTGCACCACATCTATAAACAGGAAGCTACAGGACATTTAGGATGTTTCCTTTCTTTGAATCTTAGATCGTGCGATAGAGCTGTGCTATTAGGATGATTCTGTTCTGATATGTTGTTGTTTTTCTTTCAGTGATGACTACGAAAAAGGCGACAGCTGCCCAAAAGAAAAAGGGCGTAGTAGGAGAGACCAGCCGGGCTAAGAAGGATACTCGGACCCTTGCTCAGATGATGCGTGATATTACGTCCCGGCCAGCCGACTCTGCTACGTCTTCATCGTCAGAGGAGTCTGGAGCAGCTTCACCATTAGCTCCAGGGGCTCCAGCTCCCGCGCCTCCAGCTCCTCAGCCAGGGGCGGAGGACAGGACACTGAGAGAGGCTGTGCAGTTATTGACCACTCTGGTAGCAGGACAGTCTCGCAGACGCGGGCGGAGAGATGATGATGATGACGATAGGCGTGACAACCTGAGGGTTTGAGAGTTTCTATTATGTGGCCCTCCAGAGTTTTACGGGTCTAAGCCCGACGAGGACCCCCATGACTTTATTCGGGGGATGCGGCGCTCACTAAATTTGGTCAGGGCTTCAGAGACTGAGTCTGTTGAGTTGGCTTCGCATAGACTACGGGATGTTGCTGCTCACTGGTATGAGTCCTGGGAGCTATCCAGGGGTGAGGGTGCTACCCCAGCTACTTGGGACGAGTTCGTGACTGCTTTCACTCACCACTTTTTGCCCCCAGAGTTACGGCGGGCGCGGGTTGATCGATTTTTGCATCTGCAGCAGAGGGGTCGGAGCGTCCGTGAGTATAATATGGAGTTTGATTCTTTGGCCCGGTATGCACCTGCCATAGTAGCAGATATGGCCGATCGGATGCACAGATACGTGATGGGGTTAGACCGCTATTTGATTGATGGCTGTATGGCGGTGGCATTGCAGGCAGACATGGATATTGCCCGACTACAGGCTTATGCCCTGGGTATGGAGGATCGACATGGAGCTGATTATTCTAGTAGAGATCGGGACAGGAGGCCGCCCAAGAGGGCCAGATTCGCAGGTTATTCTGGAGATTCTCGAGGCGGACAGCCTCAGCAGCAGCAGTCAGGCAGACATCCTCCTCCGTCATGCCGGGGTACACAGCCAACCGGTAGGAGATTTGACAGTGCAGGACAGTCTGGGGCCGGTCAGAGCTCCAGAGCATCAGGGTCACAGATAGCTAGAGGTCCCAGCCAGTCCAGACCACCCAGGCCCCGTTGTTCCCATTGAGGGAAATCGCACCCGGGAGAGTGTTATCGACTTACTGGAGCCTGTTTTTCATGCGGTGGTCAGGGCCATCTTATGCGAGATTGTCCGTTGGCGAGCGGTTCTGGTAGTGTGGCTCAGCCGACGGGGTCAGCCGCTGGTTCATCATCTGCTCCATCAGTTGCATGCCCTGCGGGGCGAGGTATGCCTGCACCGGCGGGACGCGGTCGAGGTCGTGGCAGTGCTTCAGGTTCTAGCGGTCCTTCGAACCGCATTTATGCCTTAGCCAGCAGACAGGACCAGGAGGCTTCGCCTAATGTCGTCACAGGTATATTACTGGTTTTCTCTCGTGATGTGTATGCATTGATTGATCCTGGTTCTACATTATCATTTATATCTCCACTCGTTCCTGATACAATTGGGATTGAATCCGAACCGATAGAGCCTTTTGAGGTAGCTACACCAGTAGGGGACTCTGTTATAGCCAGTCAAATTTATAGAGATTGTTCCGTGATTATCTGTGGCCGCTGCACTAAGGCGGATTTGGTGGAGTTAGATATGATCGAGTTTGACGTGATTATGGGAATGGATTGGCTAGCTTCTTGCTATGCTAATGTTGATTGTCAAAAGAAGATAGTCTGATTCCAATTCCCAGGGGAGCCAGTTATAGAGTGGGCAGGTAATATAGTATCGCCGAGGGGTAAGTTTATTTCATACCTCAAGGCTGAGAAAATGATCAGAAAGGGGTATATTTATCATCTGGTCCGTGTTCATGATTTAGAGGCAGAGGAACCGACTCTTCAGTCAGTCCCAGTGGTTAATGAATTTGTAGATGTATTCCCAGATGAGCTTCCAGGTCTTCCTCCCGAACGGGAGATAGAGTTTGCTATTGATCTGTTGCCAGACACTCAGCCTATCTCTATTCCTCCGTACAGAATGACACCTGCAGAATTGAAAGAATTGAAAGAGCAGCTATAAGATTTATTGGAGAAGGGTTTCATTCGGCCTAGTGTGTCACCCTGGGGAGCTCCAGTATTATTTGTGAGGAAGAAAGACGGCTCGCTGCGGATGTGCATTGATTATCGGCAGTTGAATAAGGTAACCATCAAGAATAAATATCCCCTCCCCAGGATTGATGATTTGTTTGATCAGCTGCAGGGTGCCAGGTACTTCTCGAAGATAGACCTGCGATCGGGTTACCATCAGGTACGGGTACGAGAGGCTGATATTCCCAAGACAGCATTCAGGACCCGATATGGGCACTATGAGTTCAGAGTTATGTCTTTTGGGCTGACAAATGCCCCAGCAGTATTTATGGATCTGATGAATCGGGTATTCAGACCGTTCTTGGATATGTTTGTGATCATATTTATCGATGATATTCTGGTTTATTCTCGGTCAGAGGCAGAGCATGCGGACCATTTGTGGACGGTACTTGGCACACTTCGGCACCAGGAATTATATGCTAAATTTTCTAAGTGTGAATTCTGGTTATCTTCAGTGGCATTTCTGGGACATATTATTGGGGGTAATGGCGTCCGGGTGGATACCCAGAAGATCGAGGCCGTAAAGAATTGGCCTAGACCTACGACGCCGACAGAGGTGCGTAGCTTTCTGGGATTGGCTGGTTATTATCGGAGATTCGTGGAGAAGTTTGCTTCCATTTCAGCGCCTTTGATAAGGCTGACTCAGAAGGGAGCTACGTTTCAGTGGTCAGATGCTTGCGAGCGTAGCTTCCAGTTGCTGAAAGAGAAGTTGACTACGGCTCCAGTCCTGACTCTTCCGGAGGGTCCAGATGGGTATGTGATTTATTGTGATGCCTCTGGTATTGGTTTGGGATGTGTGTTGATGCAGCACGGCAGGGTGATAGCTTATGCTTCCCGGCAGCTCAGAAAACATGAAAAGAATTATCCTACTCACGATTTGGAGCTGGTCGCGGTCATTCATGCTTTGAATATGTGGAGATATTATTTATATGGGGTTCACTTTGACATTTATACAGATCATAAGAGCCTTCAGTACATCTTTAGGCAAAAGGAGCTGAACTTGCGGCAGCGGAGGTGGTTAGAGTTGCTGAAAGATTATGATGTTGACATTCTCTACCATCCTGGGAAAGCTAATGTTGTGGCGGATGCACTCAGCCGCAAGTCTATGGGCAGCCTAGCAGACGTGCCATCAGAGCGTAAAGAAATGGTTCGCGATATTCATCAGTTGGCTAGTCTTGGAGTTCGCTTGGCTGATTCTGGAGATGTTGGGGTTTCTGTTCGAGGTATGGCTGAGTCCTCTATTACAGAAGATATTAAGCGGCATCAGTATGAGGATCCTATTCTGGCACAGTACAGAGACGCAGCGCTGGCACAGGAGAAGACTCCGTTTGAGATTTCACCTGATGGAGTGTTATTTCACAGAGGCAGATTGTGTGTACCTGACGTTGCAGGGTTGCGGCGACAGGTTATGGGCGAGGCACATTACGCCCGATATTCTGTTCACCCAGGGTCGACGAAGATGTACCATGATATCAGATGCCTATATTGGTGGGACGGTATGAAAAGAGATATAGCAGAGTTCGTTGCTCAGTGTCCAAATTGCCAGCAGGTTAAGATTGAGCACCAGAAGCCCGGTGGGCTATTGCAGGAGATGGAGATACCGACGTGGAAGTGGGAGATCATTAATATGGACTTTATTACAGGTCTACCTCGCACTCTACGGAGGTATGATTCTATTTGGGTTATTGTTGATCGGCTGACGAAATCAGCCCATTTTCTTCCTGTTCGGACCACCTATTCAGCTGAGGATTATGCCAGGCTTTATGTCAGGGAGATTGTACGACTTCATGGAGTTCCTGTGTCTGTTATTTCCGATAGAGGTGCCCAGTTTACAGCTAAGTTCTGGAGATCGTTTCAGGAGGGATTGGGGGCCCAGGTGAGCCTGAGTACAGCCTTCCATCCCCAGTCCGACGGACAGGCCGAGCGCACTATTCAGACATTGGAAGATATGTTGCGTGCCTGTGTTATTGATTTCAGGGGTAGCTGGGACGACCATTTACCGATTGTTGAGTTTGCGTATAATAACAGCTACCACTCCAGTATTCAAATGGCACCATATGAGGCTTTGTATGGCAGGAAGTGTAGATCACCGATCGGTTGGTTTGATGTTGGGGAGACTGAGTTGATTGGCCCAGATGTGGTCCAGCAGGTCGTGGATAAGGTGAAACTTATTCGAGAAAGATTGTTGGCAGCCCAGAGCCGACAGAAATCTTATGCTGATAAGCGACGTCGACCGTTAGAGTTTCAGATTGGCGATTGGGTGTTCCTGAAGGTGTCACCGATGAAAGGTGTTATGCGATTTGGCAAGAAAGGAAAGCTCAGTCCGAGATATATTGGGCCCTATCTGATTATTCGCAAAATAGGCAAGGTGGCCTACGAATTTGATTTGCCAGCTGACTTGGGAGCGGTACACCCGGTATTTCATGTTTCTATGCTTCGTAAGTGTATTGGTGACCCTTCCAGAGTCTTTCCTGTAGATGATATTCAGGTCACCGAGGAGCTATCTTATGAGGAGCAGCCTATAGCCATATTGGATCGCCAGGTAAAAAGGTTGCGGAACAAAGATATGGCTTCTGTTAAAGTGCTGTGGCGGAACAATAACCGAGAGGAAATGACCTGGGAAGCTGAGGAGCATATGAAGAAGAAGTATCCTCATTTATTTTCAGAGCCTACAGGTAATCCAATTCTCTATTTGACTATGTTGTTTGATAAATGAATCGTTGATCAATGATTGTATTGTTGTGATAGTTAGTAAGGAAACTCCCCCAAATTGTTGTATGACCGGTAAGGTTAATCTGACATTCGAGGACGAATGTTCTAAAGGGGGGAAGGATGTTAGAACCCGTATTTTTGTACAGTGGAATAATCCGGATTTATTTATGATAAGCTAAGGACAAAATTATTTTGGGATACAAAGTCGGGATTCTTGACCTTCGAATTTATTTTGAGATATAAGATGTGCATGAATTTATTGGTATGGAACAATTAGGAAAATTTGGGACCAAAGGTGATAAAATTTGAAGTGGAAAGTCATCCACAAATTCCATGTGGTGCCCACACAACTTTGTGTCATCTTCTAAGTGGAACAACTCATTATGTGGGCCAAGGCACCCTTGACTAAGTCTTGCATTGTTAAAAAGATGACCACTTCATTTCACTTCACTCCAACTCTTAAAAAAAAAAAAAAGGAATTGAAGAGCACCACAATAAGGGGGCTCTCGGCCAGCCCAAGGAAAAATCCACCCCCATTTCTTGCTCTTCCAAAATTATTTCCTTGGTACAAACCCACTATTTTGAGGTCCCTAAGTAGCGTGGGAGTGTCGTTGGAGCGATCAACCCATTATTTTTCATCCATTGGAAACCCAAGCATTTTGTGGAATTGAAGAGGATAGGTAAGAGTTGATCTTGTTTTTGTGTCATAAAGGTTGTTTGTATCTTGTAGTATGTTATAATAGAGGAAAATCATGAAATATGAAATGTTGGAGGTGAGTTGTGTATGTGAAGCTTGAGCCGTGTAAATGGGTGTTGTTGTGTTGTGATTGAAATTATGAATTAATGCCTAGTTAGTTGATTATGATCATTGTAAGGTGAAGAACAATTGAGAATCATCCATATATGTATATGTGTAGTGTTAGCCGAAAATGGGTCACCTTATGTGCCAAGAATTGAATTAGTATCGCTTATTGTTTAGCCGTCGTCGCCATGAATTCTATGTTGGAAATGAAAGTTTATTGACTCAAATTGATGTTGTAAATATTGCGGACTGATTTGGAAGTTGTTTTACATTTAATGTAAATTGTGTATTGATGAAAATAGCATTGTTAGAATGTAAATTGTAGATACGAACCATGATTTGGAAATGAAGAAAAAGTTAGGGGGGGCTGTCTCGGTTAGGGGCTGTTTCGGGTAGCTTGGGAAAATATATGGATTGTTGGAAAAATTGTATAAATTGCTTAGAATGTCTTGAAATGTTTTTGGTATGGGTTCGGGTTAGTATGTGAGCGTATAAGCGTCGATTTTGGCTTGAAGGTAAGTCGTCGAATTGAATTTACGAAAGTTGATGAATGATGGAAAAGAGAGCTATTATTGTTGTATTACCTTTCGGATTGATTATTAATGTTGTTAGGTTGGTTGTTGTTGTTGTTGTTGATTGATACGGCCGAGTTAAATTCTCGGGGTAGCCTATTTACAGGGGAAATGCTGCCCAAATTACTGTAGAATTAAGGGCGAAATTGGAATTTAATGCCCAAAGAGTCTTTAGCTAATGTTTGGCATTTTATGGCTTGTTTATAGATCGTGGGCAGCCCGAATCATAGGTTGGATTTAGCTTGAGTTTGGATCGTATTGGAGAGCGTTTGAGGTATGTAAAGTAATCTTCCTTCTTCGGCATGCCTTAGTTAAAATAGGCTATGATATAAGCCTCGAGGAAACTCTATTCTCACAATCCGAGCATGTTTATGAATCGCATTTGTTCTTTGGCATCCTTGCCTTGTCAAGGCAAAACATTGATCCTTATGTTCTTGGAATCCATAATTTGTAAAGATTACATGAAAGCTGATTTTTGTTTTAAAGTTCATTCTTTAGCGATTCCAAAACATCAAACGCCCATAATTTCCTCAGAAAAGCTCGGATTGCTTTGAAATTTTCGTAGGAGTTTGTATGATATAAAATGAGTATGTTTTTCATAGGCGGGCTCAGTTCGGGTCTATACCCGTCCGTGGGTCCCGCGACGCCCTTTTTGAAATTCGACAACTTTGAAACAAAAAGTGATAATTATTATTCCGATTTCGAATATGACTATTTTACTTATCCTTCAGATTTATAATAATGATTTTATGCATATGATTCCTCACTACTCCGCTCGTGCCTACTGTGATATCGTTCACCGGTTCCCGGGCCGGTTCTGTTGTCGTGCGCTTTGTGATACATTCCGGTGTTATGCTGTGATTATGGTTCACCGTGCTCCTCGCTCGAGGGCCGGGTTCCACTTATGTTTGGCGTTATGTTGTGTTTGGCGTTATGCTGTGTTGTGATGTGTGACGGGGATTCGGAGATTTGAAACTTTCTGGTGTTATGCTGTGTTGTGGCGCCATCGACAGGCGGGCGACCACATTTTCCTGTGCCCTATGCATAATTTATACTTTGGAAATAAACATTTTGATATTTTTTTTTTGATATGTATTATTTTCTATATATCTGATTCGATTATTGTTCAGATTTATTTCTGTACCTTCTGCTTTGCATACTCAGTACATATTTCGTACTGACCCCCTTCTCCGGGGGCTGCGTTTCATGCCCGCAGGTACGGACGCAAAGCCTGGTGATCCACCTGTTTAGGACACCCTTTCTGCTATTCGTAGTGCTCCTCTCTTTCTGGAGCTTATACTTTTGGTATATATATTTATTAGTGCATTTGTATATATTCATTCATGGGTACGGCGGGGCCCTGTCCCGTCATATGATTCTGTCGGTCTGTTTAGAGGTCTGTGGACATGTTTGTGGGTTAGGGTCTTTCTGTATGGATAGGTGTATATGTTGTTTGGGCGATCCCATACGCCGAGGCGGCCGGTCCGCATATGTTTATACGTTGCTTTGCTAGCCCTGTGTGGCCTTTGTTGGTGTTTGCTGTGTACAGGGTTATTTTGGATAGTCTGTAAAACAGAGGAAACTCTGCCGAAATTTTTCTGGGAGTTGTCTAAATTTAGAATATAGCCTCGTCGGCTTCTGGTATATACTTGAATGCATTTGATAGATGGGATTGGATGCCCAGATCGGGCACTAGTCACGGCCTACGGGGTTGGGTCGTGACATTATCTCAGAATGCTATATATCATAATAAGCCCATCTCCTGAGGAGTCACAGCGAACCAAAAGATAACACAATACGCAAGCCGACAAGGCTGCCACTACGTACAGGAACATCCCCAAAATAAGTCATATTGACACAGCTGAACAACACCTATATACAACCCACACATATGTCTATAGACCTCTAAGAGTATCAATAGTGAAATATGACGGGAAAGGGCCCCGCATACCCTTGGATAAACATAAGTCTACATCAAAAGATCTGTACCAAAATAATCTAGGATCCGGAACAATGGAGCTCTCCAAATAGCTGAGTAGAAGTCCTAGGCTGGAGGATCACCAAATCGAGTATTTGTACCTGCGGCCATGAAACGCAGCCCCCAAAAGAAAGGGGGTCAATACGAGATATGTACTTAGTATATAAAGCATGAAATACAATAAAGAGGATCATGACTGAAATAGAGATGACAAGAGACAAGTATGACAATCAAGAAATCACTGTACTTATGACTTATGAAATGAAAATCATGCATAGCTATATCATATACCATATCCGGCCCATTATGGACTCGGTAAATAAAGTCGTATACATGTATACCATGCCCGGCCCATCAGGGGTCTCGGTGGAATCATCACATCATCATATCATCATATTACCATATATATATATATATACCGTACCCGGCCCTCTAGTGAGGGACTCGGTGAACAATGTAGTGAAACTGTGCATGAAAACATACCCGGCCCGGGACTCGGTGAACAATGTAGTGAAACTGTGCACGAAAACATACCCGGTCTTGGACTCGGTGAAAGATATAATAACAGCATGCACGAGCAGAGTAGTGAGCAACCATACGAAAATTAAATCATCCTCCGAGACTCAATAGAATAGGTAGAATGAACTAACACTTGAGTATCAACGGCGACAGTCATGTCAGGTATCCCTCGAATGTCATTATGGATTATGTCAAATAGAACTTCAGAAATCATAGACACGTATCAAGAAAATATGAAATAGCTTATGGAAATCTAGAACATTAACCATCCTAGTGTCTCTAAAAATAGGAGTGTATACATTCGTCGTTTGTTTGTTTCATATAAATCATGCCAAAAGAAAAAAGGGATAGCTTTACATACCTTTAACGCTTATCCGCGATACAATACGAATACGCTGTCCGAAGTACCTCAACCTATATTAAAACGTTAAGAACTATGGTTAAGCTACGGAAAGGTTTAAAATGTATTTCAACGTTGGTGACTTATTTCTAGAAAATTGGGCGGCATTTCCCCTATATTGTTCATTTCCCTCACATTCAAGCCAACTTATGAAATGACCAAATAAACATCAACAACCACACGTCCAAGTACTATATCAAGACTAGCCAGAACAAGATTCAAGAATACCCCGAAACAGCCCGCACAACATTCCAAATCAGCCCACACATTACCACATTCAATAATAGCTAACATAACGACTACAACATACTCAAGTTATTCTTAATAATCTATAGCCACAATACTTCATCGAAACGACCTTATAATAGTCCAACAATTACAACAACACAATGCATAATCTTAACTACACTTAGTCCTCTAATTCAACAAGAACAACAACACGCCCCGAACAGCCCCTAATTACAACATAACAATGCCCGATAATCTCACGAACATCTAAGAATATACCAAGCAGACCACATACGCTTCGTATACGATATGTTATACGCTTCTTTCTTCCAAGTTTGGTGATTCATATCAGCAACAACGACATCAACTACTATATGCAAGGAAACTATCCTAATATCACAACAAGTCCTAAAACAGCCCATGAAATTAATACAAATTTCTAGCATGATTTAAGCTTTCCTTTTACTTTTAACGCATAATCCATAACATTAATAACAACAATAACAATCAAACCCAACCTAATTGGAACAACTCCAATTCTGCCTATTTACACGCCAACATTAATCATGCAATTTTCTTACTTCCAATTCCACTTAATACAAATTAATCTCTCCATTACAACAACATTAACTCCAATTTCATGACAAAAGAAGAAATCTTACCTCAAATTTAATTAGGACAGACCTACAATAACTTGCACCATTTGCACCACTTCATCTTCCTCAACTTAAACTCTAACCTTGCTGCTCCATTAAATGCTTGGAACACCTTAGGAATTTAATTTTTCTTGTAACACTTGAAGTTGGCTGTGAGAGCAGCCATGGCTGTTGATAATTTCTTCTCCAGATCAAGATGAAATTTGTAATTTAATGGTATTGAAAAGCACTGGCCGTGAGCTTCAAGGAGCTGCTGCCATGGCCGTGTGGTTCTTTCTCTTTCAACTCAACTTTGGTGAAGATGAAGTGCTTCTCTCTCTAGTTCAACTTTGTGAATGAAACATATGAGTTGTGAGTCATCTTAGGCTATTTATATGCTGCCCACCATGTTGACACATGCCCCACTATGGCAAGGACCAATCAGATTTGGCCATGTTGTAGTGGGGTCCATTTGGTACAGTTAATTAATCTTAATTATCAATAATCCCTACTTAATAATCTAATCATGGTTAATTAATCCCTAATCTCCACTAATATTTCTACACTAATTGAATTTTACAAGGAAATCGTGCCATATTAAAAATTCGGGATTAAAAGTCCTCGTTTCATATCCCAAAAATAATCTTGTCCTTGAATTTATGTCGATTAGCTTACGAATAATCCAACGTACAATAATACGGGATATAACATCCTTCCCCCCTTTAGACCATTCGTCCTCGAATGTTAAACTAGTCCTATAAGGTCTTATAAAAATTTCAGGGAAGTCTCTTTTATTGCTATAACATGTAGTCTCTCATTTATCAATCAATATTATCAAGTGGGGAAATTTAAATTACCTGCAGGCATAAGGAACAAGTAAGGATACTTATTCTTCATCTCATCTTCGGCTTCCCAGGTCATCTTTTCCCTATTATTATTTCGCCACAATACTTTGACGGAAGCCACATCCTTCGTGCGCAACTTTCTCACTTGACGATCAAGTATAGCTATAGGGTTCTCCTCGTAAGACAACTCCTCCGTTACCTGGACATCGTCTACAGGGAATACTCTAGAAGGGTCACCAATACATTTACGAAGCATTGATACGTGAAAGACCGGATGTACTGCTTCCAAATCAGATGGTTGGTCCAAATCATAGGCAACCTTGCCTACCCTACGAATAATCTGATAAGGCCCAATGTACCTCGGGCTAAGCTTCCCTTTCTTGCCGAATCTCATTACACCCTTCATGGGTAACACCTTCAAGAACACCCAATCACCAACCTGAAACTCTAAGTGTCGAAGTCGATTATCTGCATATGACTTCTGTCGACCCTGGGCTGCTAATAACCTCTCCTGAATAAGCTTTACCTTATCAACAACTTGCTGAATCATGTCTGGGCCGATCAACTTAGTCTCACCAACATCGAACCAACCAATAGGTGACCTGCACTTCCTTCCATATAAGGCCTCATACGGTGCCATCTGGATACTAGAATGGTAGTTATTATTATAGGCAAACTCGATAAGTGGAAAATGATCATCCCAGGTACCTCTAAAGTCAATAATACAGGCCCGCAACATATCTTCTAGCATCTGAATAGTACGCTCGGCTTGTCCGTCAGTCTGAGGGTGAAATGTTGTGCTAAGACTCACCTGTGTCCCCAATCCCTTCTGGAATCACCTCCAGAAGTTAGCTATAAACTGAGGTCATCTGTCTCAGATAATAGATGTGGGAACCCCGTGAAGTATTACTATCTCCTTGATGTATAACCTCGCATAGTTCTCAGCTAAATAAGTAGCCCTGACTGGAAGAAAATGGGCTGATTTTGTCGGCCTATCCACAATAACCCATATAGAGTCATACTTCCGTGGAGTGAGAGGTAAGCCTGTAATGAAATCCATATTAATTGCTTCCCATTTCAAAGCTGGGATCTCTATCTCCTGTAATAACCCACCAGGTTTCTGATGCTCGACCTTAACCTGTTAGCAATTCAGGCACTGAGCAACAAATTTCGTTATGTCCCTTTTCATGCCATCCCACCAATATAAACATCTGAGGTCATGATACATCTTCGTTGACGGATGAACAGAATAACGGGCATAGTGTACCTCTCCCATAACCTGTTGCCGTAGCCCTGCAACCTCAGGTACACATAACCTGCCTCCATATCATAGCACTCCGTCAGGTGTAACCTCAAATGGGGTCTTCTCCTTTTGAAGAGCTGTATCTCTATACTGTGCCAGAATAGGGTCCTTATACTGGCATCTCTTTACCTCTTCTATGATAGAGGATTCAGCAACTTCTCAAACAGAAACTCAACTATCTCCAGCATCAGTCAAACGGACTCCAAGATTAGCTAGCCGATAAATCTCACGAACTATCTCCTTCCTTTCTGGTTGCACGTCCGTCAAACTACCCATAGATTTACGGCTAAGTGCATCTGCTACAACGTTTGCTTTCCCCGGATGGTATAGGATATCAACATCATAATCCTTTAGCAACTCTAGCCACCTTCTCTGCCGTAAATTCAGCTCATTCTGCTTAAAGATATATTGGAGCCTCTTATGAACCGTATAAATGTCAACATGCACGCCATATAAATAATGCCTCCATATCTTCAAAGCATGAATTACCGCTACTAACTCCAGATCATGAGTAGGATAATTCCTTTCGTGCTTTCTGAGCTGCCGGGAGGCATAGGCTATAACCTTGCCATGTTGCATTAATACAAAACCTAGTCCAACCCCTGAAGCATCACAATAAATAACATAACCATCTGGTCCCTCAGGAAGAGTTAGAATTGGAGTCGTAGTCAACTTATCCTTCAGTAACTAGAAGCTTTGCTCACAAGCATCGGTCCACTGGAACTTAGTTGCCTTCTGAGTTAGGCTTGTTAAAGGCACTGAAATCGAGGCAAACTTCTCTACGAATCTCCTGTAATATCCTGCTAGCCCCAGAAACCTGCGTACCTTAGTAGGTGTCATAGGTCTAGGCCAAGTCTTTACAGCCTCAATCGTCTGTGTATCTACCCAAATGCCATCAACTACAATAATATGCCCCAAGAATGCTAATGAAGTCAACCAGAATTCGCATTTGGAGAACTTAGCATACAACTTCTGGGGCTGGAGCACCCTAAGTACCGTCCTCAAATGGTCTGCGTGCTCCTCTTCTGATCGTGAATAGACCAGAATATCATCAATAAATACAATCACGAACATATCTAGGAATGTCTTGAACACTCGGTTCATTAGATCAATAAATACTGCTAGAGCATTGGTCAGCCCAAAAGACATCACTCTAAACTCATAATGCCCGTATCAGGTTCTGAATGCAGTCTTCGGAATATCTGCCTCCTTCACATGCACCTGATGATAGCCTAACCGTAAGTCTATCTTCGAAAAGCATTTACCACCCTGCAACTGGAAAAATAAATCATCAATCCTAGGGAGGGGATATCTATTCTTTATTGTTACTTTATTCAGCTGCCTATAATCAATACACATCCGCAACGACCCATCCTTCTTTCTCACAAACAGTACCAGTGCTCCCCAAGGTGATGTGCTGGGCCTGATGAAGCCCTTTTCTAATAAGTCCCTCAGTTGCTCTTTTAACTCCTTCAGCTCTGCAGGTGCCATTCTATAAGGAGGAATAAATATGGGCTGAGTATCTGGCAATACATCTATAGTGAACTCTATCTCCCGCTTAGGATGAAGACCTGGAAGTTCATCTGGGAATACATCTGGAAATTCATTAACTATCGGAACTGATTGAAGAGTCAGTACTTCTGCTTTCAAGGCATGCACCCGAACCAGATGATAAATATAACCCTTTCTAGCCATCTTCCTTGCCTTGAGCTATGAAATAAACTTACCCCTCGGCGATTCCGTATTCCCTATCCACTCTATAATTGGCTCTTCTGGGAACTGAAATCGAACTATCTTTTCTCTACAATCAACGTTAGCATAACAAGAAGCTAACCAATCCATACCCATAATAACATCAAACTCAGTCATGTCTAACTTTATCAGATCTGCCATGGTATGACGGCTATATATAACCACCGAAAAATCTCTATATACTTTCTTTGCTAAAACAGAATCTCCTACCGGTGTAGCTACCTCAAATGGTTCTATCAACTCAGGTTCTATTCCGATTCTACCAGCAACAAGGGGAGATATATATGATAAGGTGGAGCCTGGATCTATCAATGCATATACGTCCCAAGAGAAAATCGATAATATACCTGTAACCACATTCGGTGACGCCTCCTGATCCTGCCTACTAGCCAAGGCATATATGCGGTTCGAAAGACCGCTAGAACTGGAAGGTCCGCCACGACCTCTACCACGGCCTGCTGATGTCTGAAAACCAAACCCCATAGGGCGCATAGCTACAGAAGAAGATGAACCGGCAACCGATCCAGTGGGCTGAGCCACCCCACCTGGACCGTCTCCATACGGACACTCTCTCATAATATTGTCACGACCCAACCCCATGGGCCATGACTAGTGTCCGAGCTGGACACTCATATCCGAACCTATCCAATATAGTCAAATGGAAACTAAGGCAACATGGAAATGTGCAAGGACAAGCTATAGGCTCAATTGCCATATATCATAATAGACCTGTCTCCTGATGAGTCACGGCATAACAATAAAAAAATAAGCAAGCCGACAAGGCTGCCACTATACACAGGGATATCCAAAGCAAACCATATAGACACAGCTGACCAAAACTCATATACAACCCACACATGTCTATAGACCTCTAAGAGTACAAGAGTGAAATATGACGGGACAAGGCCCCGCCGTACCCCTGGATATATATAAGTCTATATAGAAGATCTATACCAAAATATCTAGGCTCCGAAACAATGGAGCTCTCCAAACAGCTGAGCAGAAGTCCTAAGCTGGAGGATCACCAAATCGAGTATCTGTACCTGCGGGCATGAAACGCAGCCCCCGAAGAAAGGGGGTCAGTAGGGAATATGTACTGAGTATATAAAGCATGTAATGCAATAAGGAAAATCACAACTGCATAAACGATTACAGGAGGCAAGTATGATAATCAAAGATACCAATGCACCTGTGCCTTACGATATGAAAATCATGCATGTCTATAACATATACCATATCTGGCCCATTTTGGGACTCGGTGAATAAGTCATCATATACCATCCTCGGCGCCATAATCACATCATCATCATCATATACATATATATATATATATATACCGTACCCGGCCCTCTAGTGAGGGACTCGGTGAACTATGTAGGGAAACTGTGCAATAAAAAAAAATACCCAGCCCGGGACTCAGTGAAAGATAAATTAACAGCATGCACGAGCAGAGTAGTGAGCAACCATATGCAAACTAAGTTATATTTGAGACTCGATAGAATAATCAAAATGAACTATCATTTGAAAATCAAAGACAATGGTCATGTCAAGTATCCTTCGAATGTCACTATGGAATATATCAAATAGAACTTCAAGAATCATAGACACGTATCAAAACATAATGAAATAGGTTCTGGAAATCAAGAACATTAGCTATCCTAGTGTCTGTAAGAATAGGAGTTTCTTTGGAGCTTATACATTCATCGTCTGTTTGTCTCACGTAGATCATGCCAAAAAGAAAGAAGGGATAGCTTTACATACCTTTAACGCTTATCCGTGACACAATACGTATACGGTGCCCGAAGTATGTCAACCTATATTAAGACGTTAAGAACTATGGTTAAGCTTATAGAAAGGCGTGAAACGTACTTCAACATTAGTAGCTTATTTCTAGACAATTGGGCAGCATTTCCCCTATGTTGTTCATTTCCCTCACATTCAAGCCAACTATGAAATGACCAAATCAACATCAACCACCACATGTCCAAGTACTATAGACTAAACAAAACAAGATTCAAGAATACCCCGAAACAACCCTCACAACATTCCAAATCAGCCCACACCTTACAACATTCGACAATAGTCAACAGAACGACTACGACATATTCAAGTTACTCCTAATAATCTATAGCCACAACACTTCATCGAAATGACCTTATAACAGTCCAACAATTACAACAACATAATGCATAATCTTAACTACACTTAGTCTTCCAATTCAACAAGAACAACAACACATATACCTACTTATAACTATATTTCCATTCCTTTCAACATAACAAGATCATTCTCAAATACAACACAATTATAACCTTAAATATCAAATTCCTTCACTTTCATCATGTAATCAATGATAACCATAACGACAACACTAATCACAATTAATCCACCATTATTACATTAGAACAACCCCAACACGGCCCAAACAGAACCTTAGCATCAACATACACAATTTCTTGCATCCAATTCCTCATCCACCAAATTATATAAAGACCAAACCAACTCTAAAACATGTAGGAGAGAATTAAACCTTACCTTAGCAAGCTTGGCCTCCCAATGTTGCTGAATTTGTGAATTAAAATTACAAGTGTTCTTGTTGCCCCAAGGATTAAATTTACGTTGCTGCTCACCTTGAATGTGTGGAACACCTTAGGAATTTAGTTTTTTGACATCAAGATCTTAAGCTTGGTCATGAACAACCATGGCCGTGAGCTGCTTGCTTGTGATGAATTTGCTTTTCAAGAATTTTTTATGAAGAAGTTGTGATGAATGAGTCATCTTATGCTATTTATAGGCAGCCCAATAATTCTACACGTGCCCCACTATGGCATGCCATTATTCATGATAAGACTTTAAATATTATGCTTGGTGGGGCCCACTTAATACACTAATTAGGCTAATTAATCCTTAATCCCCACTTAATAATCTAATCATGGTTAATTAACCCTAATCTTCACTAATATTTCTACACTAATTATTATTAACTAGCAAACCGTGCAATATTAAAAATCGGGATTAAAAAGTCCTTGTTGTTACATCCGGCATTTTTGTTTATTCGAAAAATTCAAGATAAATTGACTTGTGATGAATAAGGCCATAATTGGACATTTCTTGGTATGAATGTGTAGGTTATGAATACAATGGTGTGGAATTACGAAAGGAGGCCAAGGGCAAAATTGGAATTTTGGGAAATTTGTCCCATGAACTACAATAATTAGCCAACCATTTTGGGCTCAAAAAAAAAATATAAGTGAAGGGAGGCCCAATTTAAGGGGCCCAACCGGCCACCACACATCCAAGCCCATGGATTAATTAAATTCCATGGGAAATTATATATCATGGATAAGTATCAAGAAGTTTCAAGAAAAAGGAAAACAAGAACAACAAACAAAAAGAACAAGAGGGTTCGGGTGGGAGAGAGAAAAAGAAAGAAAAGAAAGAAAAAAATTTTGGAGCCAATTCTTTGGTTTAAAAGATCATCTCTTGTGAAAGTATTACCAAGTACAAAGCCCTCTACAAGTTGATATAAGTATTGTGGCAAGAAAGCAATTTTATCCTCCAAGTGAAGAACTTGAAGAAAGGTGAGGATTTCATACTCTTGTTATGTTATAAATGGTATATGTATGATGTAGTATGTGTGAATGAATGAAAAACATGGAAATTTTGTGTGTTGGAACTAAGTGTGTGTTGGCCGAATATATATATGTATATTGCATGATTTGGATGATTTGAATTCATGTTGTAATTTAGTTGTAGTATGATGGAAATTGTATTAGAAATGAAAGTGGAATGAATTAGTGAAAATTGGAAAATATTGTAGGTGGCCGTGTGGTTATGTGATGTTGGAAGGAGAACCAAATCTTGTTAGCATGTTAATTGTGTTGTTATGGATTTGTGAAGTAGATGGGAGGATAATGGTTAAGCTAACACGAAGTATTTGTTGGTAAAGTTGTTGTCGGAAAGTATGTTGTTTTAGCATGGTTTCTTGAAATTATGATTAAGGATAATGAACTTGGAATATGGAAATGTGTTTATGAACTTGTATGTTGAAGGTTGGGAAGATTGGATAAGTAGTAGCTTAATGGAAAGTTTGAATGTTTGCATATCTTATGTATATCGTGTGAAAATGGTATGGATGCCTCCGATGTATGTCGTAATGATTTTGATGGATAATGAATATGTAAATAATAAGTTTGGTTTGGAAATGTAAGTTTGAAACGAAAGATGTTTCGTTGTGTCGAAAGATGGCTAGTGATGCCATAGTGTATGTCTTAATGTTTATTGTTGTTTTAATGTCATTTCTGGTTTGTTGTGTTGATGAATTGAGCCAAGCTAAGTCTCGGGGATGTCGTGTATACAGAGGAAATGCTGCCGAAATTTCGGTAGGCAAGCATGTGTTAAGTTGGAATATTGAAAGTTTGAAACTAACAAATGGTAAACTCGACCATTTCAAGATTTTGGACGAAATTTGGATTGACGCCAAGCGAGCGTAAGGTGCTACCAAGGTATGTGAAACATTTCCCTTTGTTCCTAGGCATGTTCCGGATGTGATAGGCTCGTCCACGAGCCTTAAGTACGACTCCGTCCCCCGGAATTCGAGACGGAAAACCGCTCCAATTCCTTCAATCCAATTGAAGCTATTTTCTTACAAATTGCCTTTAAAGTGAATTTTTGTACAAAACTTCCCTAAACGGAGTCGGAACACTTCCAGATGATTATGGATGACCTTATAAGGTCTACTATCGGTAATTTACCTATGTCGCCTCGAGTTTATCCGCGGCGGGCCCACGAGGCCCGATACCTTCTGTATGATCTTAATTACTTTAGTTTTGCCTGATTTTCTCAGAAAACACCTGGACTACTATTCTGATCACGATACGACTGTTTTTATACAAATCTTACAAAATAGTTTTTGATATTTGAAATCTGGTTCTGGTTATAATCTGTCGTGCCTCCCCAAGTGACGTGTAGGCACGTACCTTGAAAACTATCCGAATACTTGGTTCGATCGGCCAGTTGGCCTACTTCTGTTCTGTTGAGTCTGTATGACAATCTGTATGTATGTGGTTCCTCATTAATCAGTTCGTGCACATGCTATGATTCCTTTCACCGGATCCCGGGCCGGTACGTATATCGTGCGGTGGGCCGCCGAGCCCCATATGTGAATTCTGAAGTATGATGTGTCCGGTTCCGGGGTACTGTGTTATATGTCCGTCCCCGGTTACCGAGGATATATTACGAAGTATGATGTGTCCGGGCTCGGGGTGCTGTGTTATCTGTCCGCCCCCGGGTACCGTGGTTATGTTATGATGTGTGACGGAGATCGGAGAAGAATTTCTGATATCTAACGTGTTGTGGTGCCAATGGCAGGAGTGGCGACCACGTTCCTGCACCCTATGTGTGATTCTTTCTGTCTGTATGACTTATGCTTCTGTATGTCCGTCTGGATTATCTGACCGACGGGTTATGCTTTTGTATGTCCGTCTGGATCATCTGTCCGACTGGTTATGATTCTGTATGTCCGTCCGGATTATCTGTCTGACTGGTTATGATTCTGTATGTCCATCCGGATTATCTGTCCGACTGGTTATGATCCTGTATGTCCGTCCGTATGAATCCTGATTCTGTCTGTCTCGACTATGATTCTGTCCGTTTGTCGGGACTATGACTCTGTCCGTCCGGCTTATGAGCCTGTCTATTATATTTCTGTGCTTCCGGTCTAGATCATGATTATGTTTGATATATTTCTGCTTTACATACTCGGTACATTTTTCGTACTGACCCCCGGTTCTTCGGGGGCTGCGTTACATGCCCGCAGGTACAGACGCACCCGGAGACACGCCGCCAGCGTAGGGTTCTGATTCAGCTATTTTGAAGAGCTCCTTTGATCCGGAGCGTACACTTTTGGTATATATCTTCTGTTTTCCGTATGTTCTGTATGTATGGAAATTCTGGGTACGGCGGGGCCCTGTCCCGTCATATGATTCTGTATGTCTGTAGAGGCCTGTAGATAGATATGTGGGTTACGGGTTTCATCTGTTTAGGTAAGTACGAACGATTTTGTGACTCCGTCTGTATGTTAGCCTCATCGGCTTATCTATAAATTTCTGTATGTTCAGGTATGTATATGTTCGCGCGCGTGCCGTATCTGTATCGGCCTGATTTTGTAAACATCTGTTTGAAAAAAACAATCTGTATGGTACGATGTTCTGTCAGGTAGGTATGTACGGGTACCCAGTTAGGGTACCAGTCGCGGCCCACGGGGTTGGGTCGTGACAGAAGTGGTATCAGAGCGGTTAGCCCTCGGTATGTCTACAGGCCGTGTCTAGTAGAGTCTTGTTTATCGATGTGTTGTGCACCACATCTATAAACAGGAAGCTACAGGGCATTTAGGATGTTACCCTTCTTTGGATTCTTAGATCGTGCGATAAAGCTGTATGATTAGGATAATTCTCCCCTACGAATTGCTGTATCTACAGCGAGGCTCCAAAGAGCAGAAGTGTCGGTATTTGGGGAAAATGTTTCTGACCCTCTTCCTGCAGGTGATTGTAGGTTGATAAATAATGAAGAGGAGCGCTTCGGATGATGGGGATGGGGGTGCTAATAAGGCCCCTAGGACATCACCAGGACCGAGTAGGCAGATCCCCAGCTACTCGATTGAGACAGACCCTTCGGAGGATCCAGAGACAATTCCTCCAGAGTTTTTGATCCCCAGAGCAGAGGCTCCCAGGGAAGACAGTTATGACACCGACCCTTCGGAGGACCCAGCGACGATACCTCCAGAGTTTCATACTCCCAGGGAGGAGGATAGCCCCGATGCTGAGCCACCAGAGCATCCCTCTGGGACGCCGGAGGAGGAGGTTCCCGAGGATGTGCCAGCAGCTCTGGTAGTGGAGCAGTATGTTAGACAGGCTTCCCCGGAGAGTGTTACGCCCTACTCCAGCCCTTTGTCCTGGCCGTCGGTGAACCAGGAATTGCCAGGCTACCTATACTCCTCCGACTCAGATGCAGGTAATAGTGGGGGCCAGACAGATGACGATGATGAGGGACACAGTTCCCACAGCAGCTCCCCAGGTTAGACCCGAGATTGATCAGTTATGAGTACATAAGTTTCCTAGAATTTTCGATGTGTGTATGATATCTGTAAAACGTTGTTCAATGACGATGGAAATTTAAAAGGATTAGAGACCTAGTGATTAAAGGCAAGGGCGGCTGAGATGTCCCCACCGTCAGTGTGAATCTGGGAATCCCGGATGAAAGTAAACAGGAAAGTGCCTCCGATGCCGTTTGAGTTGGGCACGTGTGGTAAGTGTCGACGTCGTTATAATTCTTATTTGAAGCTATCAGCCCCGTGTGGCTGCGATACGACATGATATGATATGCATGTGTGTGTATATGTGTTGCCCTGTGAAGCATGATTGGTACTTCTGGTGTACAGGTTTTGGATAGTAAGAAAAACAGAGGAACCTCTGCCCAAATTTTTCCAGAAATATGGAAGTAAATATGTAGATTAAGTGCTAAAGGGTTCCGCGATACTTGTCGGAATTTAGTTTTCGTCTGTCGGTGGCCGGAGAACACCTTACGGTGACATTTATCAGACTCCACCGACTATTTGGAGGCGGAATTCGTGGGACAAGATTTAAATCCGTGGGTTGTCCGTAATTGTGTGTATATGTGTATGAAAGTGAATGTTGAAGATTCAGAAAGGCAGCGCGGTAATTGTATGACTTAGCCCGGGGTGGGACCCGCTACGAGAATTCTCCGAAAAATTTGCTAAGACCCCGATCTGCCCTAAAATTTCGTGACAAAGGTCGTGCGGGGCAATCGACGAAATTATACTAGCCGTAACGTATCAAAACGCATGAAAGTTTCGGGGTTAAGCGTGCTCAAGCCAGAGCAATTCTGGGATGAGTGACACCCCTGGGAAGTAATGCAAAGTTTTGCACAAGTGTAGGTATGATGGATATAAATGGAAATTTGGGGTAATCTAAAGGAAAAGAGAATGTGTGGAGTAATTAGTGCCCTTACAAGGGTCGCGCAGAACGATGCGGGCTGAATGGGCAAAAAGAAAAAGGGGCAACACCGCTCGGGAAATTGAGCGAATTCGAATAACGGTCAAAGACGTTCGCCAGTAAGATATTAGTATGTATGTGTGTATGTGTATGTGTATGTGTATGATTTTCGTTTGGTGCCCATGTGGGTTAAGAGCCGAGTCCCGGCAACTAACGTTGTGATAGACGAAAGGTTTTACTAAACCGAATACATGAAGCGAAGCGGGGGTGAGGACACAAATGTTGTCAAGGACTAGGAAAACCCCTATTCCATTATGACTCAGTCTGGTATGACGATGTCTGAAAAGGAAAATGAGTATGGATGGTAGGAAAGACGAAAGATAAGAAATGCGAATAAGCGGAATCTTTGAAAGAGTCGAGAAGCGACACGCGAGACGATTTGTATAATAACATGGCTAACCAGGTTACCAATAAGGGAATTTTCCATAAATCACTGGAGCCTTACTAAGATTGATCTGATTAGGCTTCAGATTCTATCTGTTATACTTCTGCACTTTCGATTCTGCTAAGGCTCTGCCTATTACGTCTCTGTGCTCCTGAACTCGATTATGTTCCCACTTGATAAATCTTTGTATATCCGATTCTGAATATGTTTCTGGTCGACATACTTCTGTATGATTGATTCTGATTACGTTTCTGTCTGACATATCTCTGTGCGATTAACTCTGATTATGAATCTGTCTGACACACCTCTGTATGTCTGACTCCGGATATGAATCCGTCTGATATGCTTCTGTGCGTCTGATTTCGATCGCACGCCTGTCTGATACATCTCCGTATGTCTGACCTTGATTACGACTCTACCTGATACATTTTTGTCCGTCTGACTTTGATCATGATTCTGTATGATACATTTCTGTACGTCTGACTCCGATCTCAGATCTGTCTGACATACTTCCGTGCCCCTTACTTTGATTACGAATCCGTCCGATATGCTTCTACGCGTCCGGTTCTAGTTCTGAATCTGTTGGTATGAAGTGTTTGGTATGAAGTGGGATTACGAAAACGTGGTAGGGATCTCAGGAGTGTAACAAGAAATGATATGGACTATGACGTCTGGAAAGTGTTTGTCTGTTACAAGAATATATCTTATGGTTCGATGATTATGTGGGGAATGAGAAAATATATTATGAAGGCATTTGAATCAGTAATGTGAAAAATTACCCCATAATGTTGGTAAAGAGGCCATGTCGGAAAGTCAACAAAAGACGACTATAAAGAAAGCCCTCCCGAAGTGGTATGACGCCCCATAAGGTTAATTTAACATTCGAGGACGAATGTTTTTAAAGGGGGGGAGGATGTTACATCCGGCATTTTTGTTTATTCGAAAAATTCAAGATAAATTGACTTGTGATGAATAAGGCCATAATTGGACATTTCTTGGTATGAATGTGTAGGTTATGAATACAATGGTGTGGAATTACGAAAGGAGGCCAAGGGAAAAATTGGAATTTTGGGAAATTTGTCCCATGAACTACAATAATTAGCCAACCATTTTGGGCTCAAAAAAAAATATAAGTGAAGGGAGGCCCAATTTAAGGGGCCCAACCGGCCACCACACATCCAAGCCCATGGATTAATTAAATTCCATGGGAAATTATATATCATGGATAAGTATCAAGAAGTTTCAAGAAAAAGGAAAACAAGAACAACAAACAAAAAGAACAAGAGGGTTCGGGTGGGAGAGAGAAAAAGAAAGAAAAGAAAGAAAAAAAAATTGGAGCCAATTCTTTGGTTTAAAAGATCATCTCTTGTGAAAGTATTACCAAGTGCAAAGCCCTCTACAAGTTGATATAAGTATTGTGGCAAGAAAGCAATTTTATCTTCCAAGTGAAGAACTTGAAGAAAGGTGAGGATTTCATACTCTTGTTATGTTATAAATGGTATGTGTATGATGTAGTATGTGTGAATGAATGAAAAACATTGAAATTTTGTGTGTTGGAACTAAGTGTGTGTTGGCCGAATATATATATGTATATTGCATGATTTGGATGATTTGAATTCATGTTGTAATTTAGTTGTAGTATGATGGAAATTGTATTAGAAATGAAAGTGGAATGAATTAGTGAAAATTGGAAAATATTGTAGGTGGCCGTGTGGTTCTGTGATGTTGGAAGGAGAACCAAATCTTGTTAGCATGTTAATTGTGTTGTTATGGATTTGTGAAGTAGATGGGAGGATAATGGTTAAGCTAACACGAATTATTTGTTGGTAAAGTTGTTGTCGGAAAGTATGTTGTTTTAGCATGGTTTCTTGAAATTATGATTAAGGATAATGAACTTGGAATATGGAAATGTGTTTATGAACTTGTATGTTGAAGGTTGGGAAGATTGGATAAGTAGTAGCTTAATGGAAAGTTTGAATGTTTGCATATCTTATGTATATCGTGTGAAAATGGTATGGATGCCTCCGATGTATGTCGTAATGATTTTGATGGATAATGAATATGAAAATAATAAGTTTGGTTTGGAAATGTAAGTTTGAAACGAAAGATGTTTCGTTGTGTCGAAAGATGGCTAGTGATGCCATAGTGTATGTCTTAATGTTTATTGTTGTTTTAATGTCATTTCTGGGTTGTTGTGTTGATGAATTGAGCCAAGCTAAGTCTCGGGGATTTCGTGTATACAGAGGAAATGCTGCCGAAATTTCGGTAGGCAAGCATGTGTTAAGTTGGAATATTGAAAGTTTGAAACTAACAAATGGTAAACTCGACCATTTCAAGATTTTGGACGAAATTTGGATTGACGCCAAGCGAGCGTAAGGTGCTACCAAGGTATGTGAAACATTTCCCTTTGTTCCTAGGCATGTTCCGGATGTGATAGGCTCGGCCGCGAGCCTTAAGTACGACTCCGTCCCCCGGAATTCGAGACGGAAAACCGCTCCAATTCCTTCAATCCAATTGAAGCTATTTTCTTACAAATTGCCTTTAAAGTGAATTTTTGTACAAAACTTCCCTAAACGGAGTCGGAACACTTCGAGATGATTATGGATGACCTTATAAGGTCTACTATCGGTAATTTACCTATGTCGCCTCGAGTTTATCCGCGGCGGGCCCACGAGGCCCGATACCTTCTGTATGATCTTAATTACTTTAGTTTTGCCTGATTTTCTTAGAAAACACCTGGACTACTATTCTGATCACGATACGACTGTTTTTATACAAATCTTAGAAAATAGTTTTTGATATTTGGAAATCTGGTTCTGGTTATAATCTGTCGTGCCTCCCCAAGTGACGTGTAGGCACGTACCTTGAAAACTATCCGAATACTTGGTTCGATCGGCCAGTTGGCCTACTTCTGTTCTGTTGAGTCTGTATGACAATCTGTATGTATGTGGTTCCTCATTAATCAGTTCGTGCACATGCTATGATTCCTTTCACCGGATCCCGGGCCGGTACGTATATCGTGCGGTGGGCCGCCGAGCCCCATATGTGAATTCTGAAGTATGATGTGTCCGGTTCCGGGGTACTGTGTTATATGTCCGTCCCCGGTTACCGAGGATATATTACGAAGTATGATGTGTCCGGGCTCGGGGTGCTGTGTTATCTGTCCGCCCCCGGGTACCGTGGTTATGTTATGATGTGTGACGGAGATCGGAGAAGAATTTCTGATATCTAACGTGTTGTGGTGCCAATGGCAGGAGTGGCGACCACGTTCCTGCACCCTATGTGTGATTCTTTCTGTCTGTATGACTTATGCTTCTGTATGTCCGTCTGGATTATCTGACCGACGGGTTATGCTTCTGTATGTCCGTCTGGATCATCTGTCCGACTGGTTATGATTCTGTATGTCCGTCCGGATTATCTGTCCGATTGGTTATGATTCTGTATGTCCGTCCAGATTATCTGTCCGACTGGTTATGATCCTGTATGTCCGTCCGTATGAATCCTGATTCTGTCTGTCTGGACTATGATTCTGTCCGTTTGTCGGGACTATGACTCTGTCCGTCCGGCTTATGAGCCTGTCTATTATATTTCTGTGCTTCCGGTCCAGATCATGATTATGTTTGATATATTTCTGCTTTACATACTCGGTACATTTTTCGTACTGACCCCCGGTTCTTCGGGGGCTGCGTTACATGCCCGCAGGTACAGACGCACCCGGAGACACGCCGCCAGCGTAGGGTTCTGATTCAGCTATTTTGAAGAGCTCCTTTGATCCGGAGCGTACACTTTTGGTATATATCTTCTGTTTTCCGTATGTTCTGTATGTATGGAAATTCTGGGTACGGCGGGGCCCTGTCCCGTCATATGATTCTGTATGTCTGTAGAGGCCTGTAGATAGATATGTGGGTTACGGGTTTCATCTGTTTAGGTAAGTACGAACGATTTTGTGACTCCGTCTGTATGTTAGCCTCATCGGCTTATCTATAAATTTCTGTATGTTCAGGTATGTATATGTTCGCGCGCGTGCCGTATCTGTATCGGCCTGATTTTGTAAACATCTGTTTGAAAAAAACAATCTGTATGGTACGATGTTCTGTCAGGTAGGTATGTACGGGTACCCAGTTAGGGTACCAGTCGCGGCCCACGGGGTTGGGTCGTGACAGAAGTGGTATCAGAGCGGTTAGCCCTCGGTATGTCTACAGGCCGTGTCTAGTAGAGTCTTGTTTATCGATGTGTTGTGCACCACATCTATAAACAGGAAGCTACAGGGCATTTAGGATGTTACCCTTCTTTGGATTCTTAGATCGTGCGATAAAGCTGTATGATTAGGATAATTCTCCCCTACGAATTGCTGTATCTACAGCGAGGCTCCAAAGAGCAGAAGTGTCGGTATTTGGGGAAAATGTTTCTGACCCTCTTCCTGCAGGTGATTGTAGGTTGATAAATAATGAAGAGGAGCGCTTCGGATGATGGGGATGGGGGTGCTAATAAGGCCCCTAGGACATCACCAGGACCGAGTAGGCAGATCCCCAGCTACTCGATTGAGACAGACCCTTCGGAGGATCCAGAGACAATTCCTCCAGAGTTTTTGATCCCCAGAGCAGAGGCTCCCAGGGAAGACAGTTATGACACCGACCCTTCGGAGGACCCAGCGACGATACCTCCAGAGTTTCATACTCCCAGGGAGGAGGATAGCCCCGCAGGTACAGACGCACCCGGAGACACGCCGCCAGCGTAGGGTTCTGATTCAGCTATTTTGAAGAGCTCCTTTGATCCGGAGCGTACACTTTTGGTATATATCTTCTGTTTTCCGTATGTTCTGTATGTATGGAAATTCTGGGTACGGCGGGGCCCTGTCCCGTCATATGATTTTGTATGTCTGTAGAGGCCTGTAGATAGATATGTGGGTTATGGGTTTCATCTGTTTAGGTTAGTACGAACGATTTTGTGACTCCGTCTGTATGTTAGCCTCATCGGCTTATCTGTAAATTTCTGTATGTTCAGGTATGTATATGTTCGCGCGCGTGCCGTATCTGTATCGGCCTGATTTTGTAAACATCTGTTTGAAAAACAAAATCTGTATGGTACGAAGTTCTGTCAGGTAGGTATGTACGGGTACCCAGTTAGGGTACCAGTCGCGGCCCACGGGCTTGGGTCGTGACACTTGTCTCATATCCCAAAAATAATCTTGTCCTTGAACTTATGTCGATTAGCTTACGAATAATCCATCGTACAAAAATACGGGATATAACATCATTCCCCCTTTAGAACATTCATCCTCAAATGTTAAACTAGTTCTATAGTGTCTTATTAAAGTTTCAGGAAAGTCTCCTCTATCGCTATACCTACCAACCTGCATTTAGCAACCCACAGATGCCTCACAGGGCCACAATAACATATAGTCTTATCTACCAATCAATGTAATCAAGTAAGGGATTAATGTTACCTATAGGCATAGGGAACAAGTAGGGATAATTATTTTTCATTTCATCTTCAGCTTCCCAATTCATCTCTTCCCTATTATTTCGCCACAATACTTTGACGGAAGCCACATCTTTAGCACGCAACCTTCTAACTTGACCATCAAGTATAGCTACAGTGTTCTCCTCATAAGACAACTCCTCTGTTACCTGGACATCATCTACAGGGAATACTCTAGAAGGGTCACCAATACATTTATGAAGCATTGATACGTGAAAGACCAGATGTACTGCTTCCAACTCAGATGGTAGGTCTAACTCATAGGCAACCTTGCCTACCCTACGAATAATCTGATAAGGCCCAATGTACCTCGGGCTAAGATTCATTTTCTTGCCGAATCTCATTACACCCTTCATGGGTGACACCTTCAAGAACACCCAATCACCAACCTGAAACTCTAAGTGTCGACGTCGATTATTTGCATATGACTTCTGTCGACTCTGGGCTGCTAATAACCTCTCCTGAATAAGCTTCACCTTATCAACAACTTGCTGAATCATGTCTGGGCCGATTAACTTAGTCTCACCAACATCGAACCAACCAATAGGTGACCTGCACGTCCTTCCATATAAGGCCTCATACGGTGCCATCTGGATACTAGAATGGTAGCTATTGTAATAAGCAAACTCAATAAGTGGAAAATGATCGTCCCAGCTACCTCTGAAGTCAATGATACAGGCTCACAACATATCTTTTAGCGTCTGAATAGTACGCTCGGCATGTCCGTCAGTCTGAGGGTGAAATGCTGTGCCAAGACTCACTTGTGTCCCTAATCCCTTCTGGAATGATCTCTAGAAGTTAGCTATAAACTGAGCTCCCCTGTCTGAAATAATAGATGTGGGAACCCCATGGAGTCTTACTATCTCCCTAATATATAACCTTGCATAGTCCTCAGCTGAATAAGTAGTCCTGACTGGGAGGAAGTGGGCTGATGTTGTCAGCCTATCCACAATAACCCATATAGAGTCATACTTCCGTGGAGTGCAAGGTAAACCTGTAATGAAGTCCATATTAATTACTTCCCATTTCTAGGTTCGGATCTCTATCTCTTGTAATAACCCACCAGGCTTCTGATGCTCGACCTTAACCTGTTGACAATTCGGGCACTGAGCAACAAACTCCGCTATGTCCTTCTTCATGCCATCCCACCAATATAAACATCTGAGGTCATGATACATCTTCGTTGACCCTGGATGAACAGAGTAATGGGCATAGTGTGCCTCTTACATAACTTGTTGTCGTAGCCCTGCAACCTCAGGAGCACATAGTCTGCCTTCATATCGTAGCACTCCGTCAGGTGTAACTTCGAACAGGGTCTTCTCCTTTTGAAGAGTTGTATCTCTATACCGTGCCAGAACAGGGTCTTTGTACTGGTGTCTCTTTACTACCTCTATGATAGAGGATTCAGCGACTTCTCGAACAGAAACTTTATCATCTCCAGAATCAGCCAAACGGACTCCAAGGTTATCTAGTCGGTAAATCTCACGAACTATCTCCTTCTTTTCTGGTTGCACATCTGTCAAGCTATCCATAGATTTACGGCTACGAGCATCTGCTAAAACATTTGCTTTCCCTGGATAGTATAGAATATCAGCATCATAATCTTTTAGTAACTCTAACCACCGTCTCTATCGCAAATTCAGCTCTTTCTGCTTAAAGATATATTGGAGACTTTTGTGATCCATATAAACATCAACATAAATACCATATAAATAATGCCTCCATATCTTCAAGGCATGAATTACCGCTGCTAACTCCAGATCATGAGTAGGATAATTCCTTTCGTGCTTCCTGAGCTGTCGGGAAGCATAGGCTATAACCCTACCATGCTGCATTAATACACAACCTAATCCAACACCTGAAGCATCACAATAAATAATATAGCCATCTGGTCCCTCTGGAAGAGTTAGAACTGGAGTCGTAGTCAGCTTGTCTTTCAACAACTGGAACCTTTGCTCACATGCGTCTATCCACTGGAACTTAGCTGCCTTCTGAGTTACCCTTGTTAAAGGCGCTGAAATCGAAACAAACTTTTCTACGAATATCCTGTAATATCCTGCTAGCCCCAGAAAACTGCTTACCTCAGTTGGTGTCGTAGGTCTAGGCCAAGTCTTTACAGCCTCGATCTTCTGTGTATCTACCCGAATACCATCAGCTCCAACAATATGCCCCAAGAATGCTACTGAAGTCAACCAGAATTCACATTTAGAAAACTTTGCATACAACTTCTGGTATTGGAGCGCCCTAAGTACCATCCTCAAATGATCTGCATGCTCCTTTTCTGAACGTGAATAGACCAGAATATCATCGATAAATACAATCACGAACATATCTAGGAATGGTTTGAACACTCGGTTCATTAAATCCATAAATACCGCTGGAGCATTGGTCAACCCAAAAGACATCACTCTAAACTCATAATGCCCGTATCGGGTCTTGAATGCAGTCTTCGGAATATCTACCTCCTTCACCAGTACCTGATGATAGCCTGACCGTAAGTCTATCTTTGACTGGTCAAATAGATCATCTATCCTGGCGAGGGGATATCTATTCTTTATTGTTACTTTATTCAACTGGCTATAATAAATACACATCCGCAGCGACCCATCTTTCTTTCTCACAAATAATACCGGTGCTCCCCAAGGTGATGTACTAGGCCTGATGAAGCCCTTTTCTAATAAGTCCCTCAGTTGCTCCTTTAACTCCTTCAGCTCTGCAAGTGCCATTCTATAAGGAGGAATAGATATGGGCTGAGTATTTGGCAATACATCTATAGTAAACTCTATCTCCCGCTCAGGAGGAAGACCTAAAAGTTCGTCTAGAAATACATCTAGAAATTCATTCACTATCGGGACTGACTGGAGAGTTGGTACCTCTACTTTCAGGTCATGCACACAAACCAGATGATAAATATAACCTTTTCTAACCATCTTCCTTGCCTCGAGGTATGAAATAAACTTACCCCTCGGCGATGTTGTATTCCCTATCAGACTCCATCATATCTAACTCTATCATATCTAACTCTATCAGATCTTCCACGGTATGACGACTATAAATAATCACCGAACAATTTCTATATACTTGCTTTGCTATAACAGAATCTCCTACCGGTGTAGCTACCTCAAATGGTTCTATCAACTCAGGTTCTATTCCGATTCTACTAGCAACAAAGGGACATATATATGATAAGGTGGAGCCTGGATCTATCAATACATATATGTCCTGAGAGAAAATCGATAATGTACCTGTAACCACATTCGATGACGCCTCCTGATCCTGTCTACTAGCCAAGGCATATATGCGATTCGAAGGACCGCTGAAACTGGAAGCTCCGCCACGACCTCTACCATGGACTGCTAGTGTCTGAATACCTTGCCCCATAGGGCGCATAGCTACAGAAGAAGACGAACCAGCAACCGATCCAGCGGGCTGAGCCACACCACCTGGACCGCCTCCATACGGACATTCTCTCATAACATGGCATTGACGGCCGCAAGAAAAACAAGCACCTGTAGCAAGATAGCATTCCCCAGAATGGAGCCTACCACACCGAGAACACTGAGGCAAAGGTGGCCTCCACTGACTCGAACCTCTATTCATCTGTGAACCCGAAGCTTTGGAGCTCTGACCGACTCCACAATACCCTGTGCTGTCAAATCTCTGACCCGTGAACTGTGGGGGTGCAATCCGTGCTGGATGGGAAAAATATCTAATATACTGCTGAGGCTGCCTGCCTCGAAACTCCCCAGGATAACCAGCCGATCTAGCCCTCTTATGCTGGCCTCTGTCGTAATCTCTATCTGGCTGACGCCCTCTGTGTCGATCCTCTACCCCCTGTGCATATGCCTGTACCCAAGCAATATCCATACCTGGATGAAGAGCCACTGCCATATAGCCATCAATCAAATAACGATCCAGACCCATCACATAACGATGCACTCTATCAGCCATATCAGCTACAATAGTAGGCGCATATCTAGCCAATGAATCAAACTCAAGACTGTATTCTCGCACGCTCCTGCCACTCTGCCTCAAATGTAAGAATCTATCAACTCTAGCTCGCCTCATTTCTAGAGGTAGGAAGTGGCCAAGGAAAGCCTCTACAAACTCATCCCACACTGCTGGAGGAGCACCCTCACCCCTAGATAACTCCCACGACTTATACCAATTAACAACTACATCACGCAATCGATACGAAGCCAACTCAACAGACTCAGTCTCAGAATCCATGATTATCCTCAATGTACGCTGCATCTGCCGAATAAACTCTTGCGGATCATCCTCGGGCTTGGACCCGAAAAACTCTGGAGGATTACAACTTAAGATGTCATGAGCCCTCAAATTATCAGATCTATCCGCATGGTCAACTCCTAGTCCGTGCCTGCGAGCCTGCCCTGCTACTAATCTGGTCAGCAGCTGAACTACATCTCTTATGGACCTATCCTAAGCTTCTCTGGAGGTGGCGGTGTAGCAAAACTCGCCGACTGAAGTACAATCTTAGGCATAGATTGGGCACGGGCCCTAGTAACTCTCCAGGTCTGGCTAGTATCTCCTGCTACCGATCCGCCCTTCTGGGCAGCTGTCGATTTCTTTGGAGGCATAGCTGTAAACACAATAATTTGTTAGGGAGGGATTATCCTGATAATATATCTCTATCGCACGATCTAGAGTAGGAAGGAAAAGAAAAATCCTAAATGTCCTGTAGCTTTCTGTTTATAGATGTGGTGAAGAACACACCGATAAACATGACTCTACCAGACACGGTCTGTAGACACTCCGAGGATGAACTGCTCTGATACCACTTTTGTCACGACCCAACCCCATGGGCCATGACTAGTGTCCGAGCTGGACACTCATATACGAACCTGTCCAATATAGTCAAATGGAAACTAAGGCAACATGGAAATGTGCAAGGACAAGCTATAGGCTCAAACACCATATATCATAATAGACCTGTCTCCTGAGGAGTCACAGCATAACACTAACACAATATGCAAGCCAACAAGGCTGCCACTATACACGGGGATATCCAAAGCAAACCATATAGACACAGCTGACCAAAACTTATATACAACCCACACATGTCTACAGACCTCTAAGAGTAAAAGAGTGAAATATGACGGGACAGGGCCCCGCCGTACCCCTAGATATATATAAGTCTATATAGAAGATCTGTACCAAAATATCTAGGCTCCGAAATAATGGAGCTCTCCAAACAGCTGAGCAGAAGTCCTAAGCTGTAGGATCACCAAATCGAGTATCTGTACCTGCGGGCATGAAACGCAACCCCCGAAGAAAGGGGTCAGTACGAAATATGTACGGAGTATATAAAGCATGTAATGCAATAAGGAAAATCACAACTACATAAACAATTACAAGAGGAAACTAAGATAATCAAAGATACCAATGCACTTGTGCCTTACGATATGAAAATCATGCATGTCTATGTCATATACCATATCCGGCCCATTATGGGACTCAGTGAATAAGTCATCATATACCACCCTCGGCTCCATAATCACATCATCATCATCATATACATATATACATATATATATATATACCGTACCCGGCCCTCTAGTGAGGGACTCGGTGAACTATGCAGGGAAACTATGCACGAAAACATACCCGGCCTAGGACTTGGTGAAAGATACATTAACAGCATGCACGAGCAGAGTAGTGAGCAACCATATGCAAACTAAGTTATATCTGAGACTCGATAGAATAATCAAAATGAACTATCATTTGAAAATCAAAGACAATGGTCATATCAAGTATCCTTCGAATGTCACTATGGAATATATCAAATAGAACTTCAAGAATCATAGACACGTATCAAAACATAATGAAATAGGTTCTGGAAATCAAGAACATTAGCTATCCTAGTGTCTCTAAGAATAGGAGTTTCTTTGGAGCTTATACATTTATCGTCTGTTTGTCTCACGTAGATCATGCCAAAAAGAAAGAAGGGATAGCTTTACATACCTTTAACGCTGTCACGACCCGGCTAGGGGCCGTGACGGGTACCCGGGGCTAACCGCCGAGCACCGCTCGTACTAGTAGTCCTTAGACTTATTTAACAATCATTTATCGGATTCATGCTCAATTTATAAGAAAATCTGTTTTCCTTTAGAAACATAATGATCTTATACACATGGGCCCTTAGGCTAGCAAAATAATATATATGTATATATTTACACAACGACCACACCGTGAGACCACATGACCCACATCGAGTATCTATGAGCCTCTATGAGATGACATTTACAATTGTACACAAAAGAATCATCATAGGCACCTCCAGGACAATGGGGTGCTTTCAGTCAGCTAACAGCCTCTAAGAATCTGGAGCAAGATCTCCTCCCTGTCTACCTGTGGGCATGAACACAGCGTCCAAAGAAAATGGACGTCAGTACGAATATTGTACTGAGTATGTAAGGCAGGAATGAAATAAACAAACATAATAGAGGGATCAGGAATCATGAGAGAAGGATACAACCTGAGTGTATATCATGGACAACATACTCTCTACATATATTGCATTTACATAATCATAGTATACATGCTATCACATCCCATAAATCATCACATACACCATCATATACGTCATCACATAATCCTCACATCGTAATCCGCATCGTTACCCGCGTCCGGGTAACCCTCATATGCCGCCCACTAGTGGTGATCATGCCTGGCCCTCTAGGCTCGGTGTAAACATAGCAGCCCGCATTAGCGGTGACATGCCCGACCATATAGGCGCGGTGGAATCATATGCGGCCTGCATTAGCGGTGACATGCCCAGCCATATAGGCGCGGTGGAATCATATCATCACAAAATCAATCATAACACATCACTATTACACATCTCATACCATAGCATCATGTTATCATTTCTAGGTATTCCATACATCCCATAGTCGTATTACAAGTTAGCATTATTTATCATCTTATTGTCATAGCATACATTAGCGTTAGGAGCATACATTAGGCTTTAAGGCAACCACACTATGTCGGGGTGACGTAAGGTCATGAACCCCCGATTGTATTATGGACATTTCATGAGTATCATCATGCCTCGCCTTGAAGGAAATAAAGCATAAGGCGAGTGTTGACAATAATAACATCATTAGCATTGTAGGAACATCGTGCCACAATTTCTTGAATCTCTATACTCTAGCTCATTGTCATTATTATCATGCTTATAGGTGATTCGATATATTGAAGGACTCATAAGCTTCATCTTATAGAAGGATTATGGAAAACTTGAAGGATTCATGCCTTTTGAAAGAAGAGTTAAGCCTCATGTCACGTTCGCTTATTCTCCTTCAATGTCACGTCTCTACCTTCAAAAGAGGATTCGTACTAATGTTAGTTAATCAACTATAACAACGCACTACTATTTCTAGAGACAACTGGGCAGCACTTCCTTTGTTTATACTATTTTCCCATATTCCATATCAACTCCCCAACACTTACAACAACAATTACAATATAGCAATCAACAATCATCATTCATATATAATGACCATGATCCACCATTTCTCTTCATTTCCCACATTTATGGTTTTGGGTCCGCTATCGTATTTTCTCATGTATCACACTTTATCTCCTGGTCTACATGTCATTTATAACGCATTCATACTCACAACACACAAACATTCATGATTCAACTCAACTACCATTCACTCATGGCTCTATTCACTCATTTATGACCCATTTACTATGCTTTTCTACAATTCGGGTATCTTAACCTTCCAATACCTAAAACAATATGAAATGGTCATGAAACTTACCTTGGATGGTGGTGGAACAAGCCTTGAGTGGAGTTTCTACTCTAGCACAAAAACCCTACTACACCTCTTTTAGTTTTCTTTGAGGAAGATGAACTTGAGATGGGTTTCACACCCTTGTTTTCATGAATTTGGCATTGTTGATCTTGATTTTCCCTTGATTCTCTTGAATTCTTTTGGATGAAGTGTTTTGGAGTATTCTAGAGAGTTCTTGAAGTGTGAAGATGAGAAATGAAATAAAATGAGCTTGGGGTCCCTTCTACTGAACTTAAAAATCTGATTTTTTGGGATGCACAGTGGTCGTAAACCCAGTTTACGGGTCGTATTCTGGTTTACGGTCCGTCCTCCATGACCGTATTTAAGCATATCAGAAACAGAAAGGTTTACTGTAGGCCATGGTGGTTTACGGTCACAGTTTACGGGCCGTATTTTGATTTACGGTCCGTATTCTGAGTCATATTTAACCATTTCAACATTTGACAGAAAGTTGAAGTGTTGATAGTTGGAAGACGATGGCACTTTACGGTCCGTAAATCACCTTACGGGTCGTATTTTGTTTTACGACCACTGGGTCGCAATGCAAATCTGCAACCTTCGCATTTTCAAAACTCATGGGTAGTCATTCCCTTCTTAGTAAAACATCGTACACTCATACTCTTCGTTGGTCTACTCATTGTATGCTCACGAAAAAAAAATCCGAGGTGTCACAAACGCTTATCCGTGATACAATACGTATACGCTGCCCGAAGTATCTCAACCTATATTAAGACGTTAAGAACTATGGTTAAGCTTACGGAAAGGCGTGCAAGGTACTTCAATGTTAGTAGCTTATTTCTAGATAATTGGGCAGCATTTCCCCTATATTGTTCATTTCCCTCACATTCAACCCAACTATGAAACGACCAAATCAACATCAACCACCACACGTCCAAGTACTATAGACTAACCAAAACAAGATTCAAGAATACCCCGAAACAGCCCGCACAACATTCCAAATCAGCCCACACATTACAACATTTGACAGTAGACAACACAACGACTACGACATATTCAAGTTACTCCTAATAATCTATAGCCACAACACTTCATCAAAATGACCTTATAACAGTCCAACAATTACAACAACACAATGCATAATCTTAACTACACTTAGTCTTCCAATTCAACAAGAACAACAACACATATACCTAATTATAACTATATTTCCATTCCTTTCAACATAACCTGATCATTCTCAAATACAATACAATTATAACCTTAAATATCAAATTCCTTCACTTTCATCATGTAACCAATGACAACCATAACGACAACACTAATCATAATTAATCAACCATTATTACATTTGAACAGCCCCAACACGGCCCAAACACAACCTTAGCATCAGCATACATAATTCCTTGCATCCAATTCCACATCCACCAAATTATATAAGGACCAAACCATCTCTAAAACATGTAGGAGAGAATTAAACCTTACCTTAGCAGGCTTGGCCTCTCAACGTTGCTGAATTCGTGAATTAAAATTACAAGTGTTCTTGCTGCCCCATGGATTAAATTTACGTTGCTGCTCACCTTGAATGTGTGGAACACCTTAGGAATTTAGTTTTTTGCCATCAAGATCTTAAGCTTGGTCATGAACAGCCATGGTCGTGAGCTGCCATGGCTTGTGATGAATTTGCTTTTCAAGAATTTGTGATGAAGAAGTTCTGATGAATGACTCATCTTATGCTATTTATAGGTAGCCCAATAATCCTACACGTGACCCACTATGGCATGCCATTATTCATGATCAGATTTTAATTATTATGCTTGGTGGGGCCCACTTAATACACTAATTAGGCTAATTAATCCTTAATCCCCACTTAATAATCTAATAATGGTTAATTAACCCCTAATCTTTACTAATCTACACTAATTGTTATTAACTAGCAAAACGTGCAATATTAAAATCGGGATTAAAAAGTCCTTGTCTCATATCCCAAAAATAATCTTGTCCTTAAACTTATGTTGATTAGCTCACGAATAATCCATCGTACAAAAATACGGGATATAACAAATGTGGCCTTGACGGATGCAAGAAAAACAACCACCTGTAGCAAGACGGCATTCCCTAGAATGGAGCCTACCACACCGAGAATATCGACGCAAAGGTGGCCTCCACTAACTCGAACCTCTGTTCATCTGTGAACTGGAAGCCTTGGAGCTCTGACCGGCTTCTGAATACCCTGTGCTGTCAAATCTCCTACCTGTAAACTGTGGGGGTGCACTCCGTGCTGGCTGGGAAGAATATCTAATATACTTCTAAGGCTGCCTGCCTCGAAACTCACCAGGATAACCAGCCGATCTAGCCCTCTTATGCTGGCCTCTGTCGTAATATCTATCTGGCTGACGTCCTCTGTGTCAATCCTCTACCCCCTGTGCATATGCCTGTACCCGAGCAATATCCATACCTGGCTGAAGAGCCACTGCCATATAGCCATCAATCAAATAACGATCCAGCCCCGTCACATAACGATGCACTCTATCAGCCATATCAGCTACAATAATAGGCGCATACCTAGCGAACGAATCAAACTCAGGACTGTACTCTCGAACACTCCTGCCATTCTACCTCAAATGTAAGAATCTATCAACTCTGGCTCGCCTCATCTCTGGAGGCAGGAAGTGGCAAAGGAAGGCCTCCACAAACTCATCCCATACTGCTGGAGGAGCACCCTCGCCCCTGGATAACTCCCACGACTCATACCAATTAACAGCTACATCACGCAGCCGATACGAAGCCAACTCAACAGACTCAGTCTCAGAAGCCTTGATTATCCTCAACGTACACTGCATCTGCCGAATAAACTCCTGCGGATCATCCTCAGGCTTTGACCCGAAAAACTCTGGAGGATTACAACTTAAGAAATCATGAGCCCTCAAACTATCAGATCTATCCGTATGGTCACTCCTAGCCCATGCCTGCCCTGCTACTAACCTGGTCAGCAGCTGAACTGCATCTCTCATGGCCCTATCCTCCACCCCTGGCTGAGGAGCTGGAGGCTCAAGTATTGGGGCCTCGGGAGCTGGCGGTGGTGCCGCCCTCTGAACTGGAGCATCTACTGCTAATATAGCTCTACCTGTTATATCCCGTATTTTTGCATATTCGAAAAATTCGAAATAATTTTGACTTGTAAGAAATAAGGTCATATGTTGATTTTAATTAATATATATGCGTTGTTCATGAAGTGTTGATGTGGAAAAATGGAGGAAGGCTAGGGGCAAAATTGGGAATTCCGGAAATTAGTTTCGGGAATTACAAAATAGGACCCATAACAAAATGGGCTTGAAAAAAAAAGAGAAAAGGAGGCCCAAAAATGAAGGGTGGTCAGCCATAGTATTATGGCCCAAGCCCATGTCACTTAAAAATCCATGTGATAAATTAAATAAAAAGGGGTCCTTATCATTAGAGCATTCAAGAAAAATTGAGAAGGAGAAAAACAAAAAGAAGAAGAGCAAAAAAATAAAGGTCATTCGGCCATGCCCTAGAAAAATTTGCCCCTTGAAATCTTGTTCCAAATTTTTTTTTCTTGTGGTATTCCTACTAATTCAAGGACCCTCTACAACGTGGTGTAATTGTTTCGGAAGATAGGTCGCTCGTTTCATCGATTTCGCACCTTAGTCAAGTGAAGAACTTAGGAAGAAAAGGTAAGATTTAAACCCTTTTTGTATGTTATGAAGGCTTTGTCTATGTTGTAGTGTGTGGAAAAGAATAAAAATCATGAAAATAGGGGTATATGTGTGTGGCCAAATGCATATGTGTGTGTAGAAGGATGAACCAATTTTATTTCTGATATTAATTGTGTTGTTGTGGCCTTGTGGTGTAAATGGAAAAATACTAGCCGAAATTGGCATGAAAATTGGTTGTTAAGTTGTTGTGGGAAGTTTTGTGATTTTATTGTAAATTTATGTAATTATGGAATGGAATTGTTAGGGTTCAAATTGTGATTGTTGTTAATGTAATTGGAAGATAAAAATGTGTTGTGAATATTTATGTCGAAGGTTGAAGGTTTCGGATGAATTATGGTTTCGGTGGAATTTTTGTATATTTTGTAAAACAATATGAAATGCTTCCGAATTTCATTTGAATGACCTTGAATTAGTAAATGAATATGAAAAGGTTGATATTGGTTTGAAAGTGTGAAGTTGGAGTAGAAGTTGTTGCATTATGTAGAAAGGGAGACTATTTATGTTAGAATGTGTTTTGTATTGATTGTTGGTTTTGGTTGTATTGCTGTGGATGTTGTTGTTGACATTTTGGCCGATTTAAATTCTCGAGGATGTTGAATTTACAGGGGAGATGCTGCCGAAATTTCTGTAGACAAGTGTTACTTTAAGATTCAACTCCTAAGGGCCTATAGTTAATGTTTGGTATTTATGACCAATTGTAGATTTTGTGAAGCGCGGAACTTGAGTATGGGTTGGTGTAAGGAGCAAGTAAGGTATGTAAAGCTTTACCTTTCATTCTTTTGGCATGTCTTAGACATAATAGGTTTGGATACGAGCCTCGGGGACAACTCTATTTCTAGAAATCCGAGTTTGAATTTGACCCTTTTTCATTCAATAGAATTGAATTAAGTACTTCGTGCCTTGTTGAGACAATTGCCTAAACATCTATAATTTGCCCAAATGGAACCGGATTACACTAAAACTTTCATAAGTGGCTCCATAAAGCTTTATGTACGTAATTTGTGTGTGCCACCTCAGTTGACCCGAGGTGGGCCCACTATTTCCAAATCCTCTCCTATTGTGCTATTGATTTGTTTTCAATGTATTAAGGGGGGGGGGGGGGGGGGGGAGGATGTTATATCCCGTATTTTTGCATATTCGGAAAATTTGAAATAATTTTGACTTGTAAGAAATAAGGTCATAGGTTGATTTTAATTAATATATATGTTATATCCCGTGTTTTAACACGTTGGAAAAATTTGGAAATATTCTTGGCTTGTAAGAAATAAGGTTATAATTAATTTTTATTTGACATAAGAGTTGTGCATGAAAAAAATATTGGTGTGAAAGTGTGGGATAAGGCTAAAGTTAAATTTTGGAATTTTGGAAATTAGTTTCGGGAATTACAAAATGTGATTTACAAGTTATTGGGCTCAACAAATTGAAATGAATTGAGGCCCAAAGAGGGTTGCTTGGTCGGCTATAATGGCCTTGGTCCAAGCCCATTTCTTGGTCATGTGCTTGGTCATGTGACCAAGTCTTTATAATATATACATTAGAAGACTTATGATAAGTATGAAACAAGATAAACAAGAGCAAAAATAGAAGAAGAGAAAGAAGGTCTCGGGTTGGGAGGAAAAAATTGGCTACCAAAAATATTGTTCTAAATGTTTTTCTCTTGTTGGATTTCCAGTAATTCAAGGTCCCTTTGTAACTTGGTATAGTTGGTTTGGAGGGAGAAGCATTAGAATCATCAAAGTGATCATACCTCCAAGTGAAGAAGACTTGAGGAAAAGGTAAGAATTTCTCCCTTATCTTTGTGTTATGAAGGCTTGTTTGTGTTGTAGTATATAGAAATGTGTTGATTGTATGGAAAAATGGAAGTTTTCAAAGTGGGTTTGGAATATGGATTGTAGCCGTGGGCATGTGTGTATGGTGTGGTTATAATGTGTTGAATTCATGTTATATTCTAGTTGTGATTGTGATGAAATGCATATGGGAATTGAGAGTTGGATGAATTTAATTGATATTGATAAAATAGGCATATGGCCGTAGGGTGTGTTTGGCTTGGGATAGAAATGAATTAAGTTGTTTAGTGTGTAATTGTGATGATCATTGATAAGTTTAGAAGTTGGAAGCATGTTATGAAGTTGTATGCCAAAGGTTTGATGTTTTGCACAAGTTATGAGTTTGACGGAAAGTTGTATATTATGTATATCGAGTGTATAACTTAAGGAAAACGATATGAAATGTTTCTAAAACTATATTGTGATGATCTTGATTGTTAATGAATGTGAAATCATGGATATTAGTTTGAAAGTTTGGGTTGGAATGAAGGTTATGGCAATTGTCAGCAAGTAGAACTAGTTGTGCCATATTGTGGTTCTAATGTTCGTTGTTGATGTTAATGTTGTTGTATGGGTTGTTGTTAATGATTTTGAGCCGAGTTAAATTCTCGGGGGTGCTATATGTATAGGGGAGGTGCTGCCGAAATTTCGGTAGACAAACATGCATTAAGTTGAAATCATGGCATTCATAACTCACAACTGGTAAATGTGACCATTTGCAGATTTTTGACGAAACGGGAAGTGAGCTTGGATAGACTTAAAAAGCTCAAAAGGTATGTAAAGCTAACCTGATCCTTCTTTTTGCATGCCTAAGTGTAGTAGAATCGGATTCGGGCCTCGGAAGACTTTCTGACCCTCGGAATCCGCAATTGAAAATCTCGCTTTTTCCTTCAGTAAGATTGAGCCCATTTGGTGTGCTTTCCCTGAAATTATGCAAACTTTCTCTAAATTACTTGGGAAGCTATAGAATGTCCGTAGAACCTTTTTAGGTGACCCCATAAGCTTAAAAGGGCATAATTTGAGCCCGCCGCCTTGTTTGTCCCGAGGTGGGCCCGCTATTCCCGGTTTTGCCCTTAATGTACTTAAGCCTTCTTTTCGAATAGTTCTTAAAAGAAACGCTTTGACTACTATTCTAATTACCTAACAAACATTGTTTTAAATATTCCATTGAGTAAAATAAATTGTTTTGACACTCGGAACGATTTCAGAAAGGTTATACTTCCGTAATTCATTATGATATCCGAAACCCGTTTATTATGTTCCCGTTCGACTTCATTGGATCGGTTTGTCTTTGATATGCCTCATCGAGTTTATTAAAACATTTATGATATTTTAAATTGCATTAGTCTCTCACTATTCCATTCGTGGATGCCCCAATGTTTCCCACACTGAGCCCGGGCCAGGATATGTTGTCAAGCGTGATCCTTTGCATTGTTCGCCGTGCCTCGATGTGAGGGGGTAGGTATACGCGTACATGGGTTTGTGGAGTATGCTGTGCCATGTACGCTTGTGCTGATATGATTTACTATGACCATCTGATATGACATATTATGATACGGGGTTATGCCTCTTTTCTGATTCTTCTGTGTTGTGGCACCAGCGTCGGGAGGGTGGCCACGTTCTGTCTGCCGAGTCCCTTGGCAGGGGCCGGATTTGATATGACATATGTTTCTGTACACACTCTGCATGTTTTGAAAATATATATCTGATACTTTGTATTTTCTGTTTACTTTCTGTACGTTCTATACCAGTTATGATTTTGTTTCTGCAACTCAGGCTTTACATATTCAGTACATATTTCGTACTGACCCCCTTTCCTCGGGGGCTGCATTTTCATGCCGCGCAGGTACCGACGACAGGTTTGCGGATCCGTCCGTCTAGGATATCTTTTCTGCCATTTAGAGCGCTCTATTATTCAGAGCCATCTTTTGGTACAGTCTGCCACTTCTATATATGTATATTCTCGTTCATGGGTACGGCGGGGCCCTGTCCCGTCATATGATTCTGTCGGTCTGTTTAGAGGTCTGTGGACATGTTTGTGGGTTGGGGTCTTTCTGTACAGATGTGTGCTTATGATGTGTTTGGGCGATCCCATTCGCCGCGGCGGCCGGTCCGCATATATTTAAATGTTGCTTTGTTGGCCCTGTGTGGCCTTTGTTGGTATTTTCTGCGTGCAGGGTATATGGGATAGTCCGTAAAACAAAGGAAACTCAGCCGAAATTTTTTTCTGGAAATTATCTAAATTTGAAATAAAGCCTTGTCGGCTTCTGCTATATACTAGAATGCGTTTGAGTGCTCAGATCGGGCACTAGTCACGGCCTACGGGGTTGGGTCGTGACAAAAGTAGTATCAGAGCGGTTCGTCCTCGGAATGTCTACAGACCGTGTCTAGTAGAGTCTTGTTTATCGGTGTGTTGTGCACCGCACCTATAAACAGGAGGCTACAGAGCATTTAGGATACTACCCTTCTTTCTGTCTTAGATCGTGCGATAGAGCTGTGTTATCAGGATGACTCCTCCCTAACGAATTGTTACATTTGCAGTTATGCCTCCAAAAAAGGCGACAACGGCCCAAAAGGCCAAGGCAGCAGCTGTGGGAGAGACTAGTCGGGCCCAAAGGGTTACCAGGGCCCATGCACATATTGCTCCTGATATTTTGCCCCCGGCAGAGGGCTCTTCCACACCGCCACACTTAGAGGAGGTTGGAGCAGCAGCAGCTGCAGGTCGAGGGGCGGCTCCACCGCCAGCTCCCGAGATTCCAGTACCTGAGCCTCCAGCTCCACGGCCAGGGACTGAGGATCAGACTATGAGAGAGGCAGTCCAGCTATTGACCAGACTTGTGGCAGGACAGGTTCAGGGGCACGGACTGGGAGGTGATCAGGCTTACAGGCGTGACAGTTCGAGAGCCAGTGAGTTCTTGACTTGTGGCCCTCCAGAGTTCTTCGGGACAAAGCCCGAGGAGGATCCTGAGGAGTTTATCAGGAAGATGCGGCGCACCTTACAGTTGATTAATGCTTCCGCGACAGAGTCAGTCACGTTGGCTTCGTACCGGTTGTATGATATAGCGGCTAATTGGTACGAGTCATGGGAGTTATCCAGAGGTGACGGTGCTCCCCCAGCAGTTTGGGATGATTTTTCTCAGGCTTTTCTTAGCCATTTTCTGCCTCCGGAGTTACGGCGGGCCAAGGCTAACAGATTCTTATTGCTGAGACAGAGGGGTCGCAGTGTTCGAGAGTACAGTATGGAGTTCGACTCATTGGCCCGATACGCACCTGCTGTGGTAGCTACTATGGCTGACAGGATGCACAGGTACATTATGGGGCTGGACCGTTATTTTGTCGACAGCTATTTGGTATTGGCTGCTCAGCCCGGCATGGATATTGCCCGGATTCAGGCGCACGCCCAGGGCATGGAGGACCGGCATAGGGAGCGTCAGCCTGATAGGAGTCAGGATCGGAGACAGCCCAAGAGGGCCAGATCATTTGGGTATTCTGGAGATTTTCGGGGCAGACAGCCTCAGCAGCCGCAGCAGCCTAGCAGACATCTATCCCAGCTGGCACAGAGCGTACCTCCACAGCCTACAGGTCGCAGGTTTGATAGCCCAGGGTATTCAGGAGCAGGTAAGAGCTCCAGGGCTTCAGGTTCGCGGACAGATAGGGGTTCTGGTCAGACGAGGCCACCTAGTCCTCAGTGTTCTTATTGCGGCAGATACCATCCGGGAGAGTGCTACAGAGCCACCGGTGCATGTTTTTCTTGTGGCCGTCAGGGCCATTCTGTGAGAAATTGCCCGTATAAGGGTAGTTCGGGTGGGGTAGCGCAGCCAACCGAATCAGCCGCCGGGTCTTCATCTTCATCAGTGGCTATGCGCCCTACGGGGCCAGGTACTTCAGCACCAGCGGGTCCCGGCAGAGGCCGTGGTGGAGCTTCTGGTACTAGCGGTCCTTCGAACCGCATTTATGCTTTGTCCAGCCGCCAGGACCAGGAGGCATCGCCTAATGTCGTCACAGGTACTTTATTGGTCTTCTCTCGATCTGTGTATGCATTGATTGATCCAGGTTCGACTTTGTCATATATTTCGCCCCTTGTTGCTAGTAAAATTGGTATAACGTCTGAACCTATAGAGCCGTTTGAGGTAGCCACACCGATTGGGGACTTTATTGTAGCAAAACAGGTATATAAAAATTGTTCTGTAATTGTATGTGGCCGTGACACTAAGGCAGATCTGGTGGAGTTAGATATGGTCGAGTTCGATGTTATTATGGGAATGGACTGGCTAGCCTCCTGTTATGCTAATGTTGACTGCCAAAATAAGGTAGTTCGTTTCCAGTTTCCCGGGGAGCCAGTTATAGAATGGGCCGGTAATACAGCATCGCAGAAAGGTAAGTTTATTTCATACCTTAAGGCGAAGAAAATGATCAGAAAGGGTTATTTTTATCATCTGGTTCGGGTACAAGACTTGACAGCAGAAACGCCGACTCTTCAGTCAGTTCCCGTGGTTAATGAATTTCCGGATGTATTCCCAGATGAGCTTCCAGGCCTTCCTCCAGAGCGGGAGATAGATTTTACTATTGATTTGCTTCCAGATACTCAGCCGATATCTATTCCCCCGTACAGAATGGCACCGGCAGAATTGAAAGAACTGAAAGAGCAGTTGAAGGATCTGTTAGAAAAAGGCTTCATCAGGCCCAGTACTTCGCCTTGGGGAGCCCCGGTATTATTTGTGCGTAAGAAAGACGGGTCGCTGCGTATGTGTATTGATTATCGGCAGCTAAATAAGGTAACTATAAAGAATAAATACCCCCTCCCCAGAATTGATGACTTGTTTGATCAGTTGCAGGGCGCCAAATATTTTTCGAAGATAGATCTTCGGTCAGGCTATCATCAGGTACGGGTACGAGAGGCTGATATTCCTAAGACAGCATTCCGGACCAGATATGGGCATTATGAATTCAGAGTTATGTCTTTTGGGCTGACTAATGCTCCTGCGGTATTCATGGATTTAATAAACCAGGTATTCAGGCCATTCTTAGACATGTTCGTAATTGTATTTATCGATGATATCCTGGTTTATTCTCGGTCCGAGGCAGAGCACGCAGATCATCTGAGAGCGGTACTTGGGGTACTTCGGCATCGGAAATTATATGCAAAATTTTCTAAATGTGAATTCTGGCTGGCTTCAGTGGCATTCCTGGGGCATATTATTGCAGCTGATGGTGTCCGGGTGGATACACAGAAGATTGAGGCCGTGAAAAATTGGCCCAGACCCACGACGCCCACAGAGGTACGTAGTTTCCTGGGGTTAGCAGGCTATTACAGAAGATTTGTGGAAAAGTTTGCTTCGATTTCAGCGCCTTTGACAAGGCTAACTCAGAAGGGAGCCAAGTTCCAGTGGACTGATGCTTGTGAATGAAGCTTCCAGTTGCTGAAAGAGAAGCTGACTACAGCCCCAGTTCTGACTCTTCCAGAGGGACCCGATGCATATGTTATTTATTGTGACGCTTCTGGCGTGGGATTGGGCTGTGTATTGATGCAGCACGGCAGAGTTATAGCTTATGCTTCTCGGCAATTGAAAAAGCATGAAAAGAATTATCCTACTCACGATCTGGAGCTTGCAGCGGTGATCCATGCCCTGAAGATATGGAGACATTATTTATATGGCGTTCATGTTGATATCTATACAGATCATAAGAGTCTCCAGTATATTTTCAAGCAGAAAGAGCTTAATTTGCGGCAGCGGAGGTGGCTGGAGCTCCTGAAAGACTATGATGTGGATATTCTGTATCATCCGGGCAAGGCTAATGTTGTTGCAGATGCGCTTAGCCGGAAATCTATGGGTAGCTTGGCAGATTTACAGCCAGACAGGAGAGAGATAGTGCGTGACATTCATCAGTTGGCTAATCTTGGGGTTCGTCTGGCCGATTCTGGAGGTACACGGATTTCTGTCCGAGGGGTTTCTGAATCATCTATTAAGGAAGATATCAAGCGGCGTCAATATGAAGATCCTGTTTTAGCTCGGTACAGAGACACAACCTATGATAAGGAGAAGACTCCGTTCGAGTTTACACCAGACGGAACCTTACTATACAGAGGCAGGTTGTGTGTGCCTGATATTGCAGGGCTACGGCAGCAGGTTATGGGCGAGGCACACTATGCTCGCTGTTCTGTCCATCCTGGGTCTACGAAGATGTACCATGATCTTAGATGCCTATACTGGTGGGATGGCATGAAACGAGATATCGCAGAGTTCGTCGCCCAGTGTCCCAATTGTCAGCAGGTCAAGATTGAACATCAGAAACCGGGTGGGCTGTTGCAAGAAATGGAAATTCCGACGTCGAAGTGGGAGATCATTAATATGGACTTCATTACAGGTTTTCCTCGCACTCCACGGAAGTATGATTCCATCTGGGTTATTGTTGATAGGCTGACAAAATCAGCCCATTTTCTCCCCGTCAGAACTACTTATTCCGCTGAGGATTATGCCAGGCTTTATATTAAATAAATTGTGCGACTTCATGGAGTTCCTATATCTATTATCACTGACAGAGGTGCCCAGTTCACAGCGAACTTCTGGAGGTCTTTTCAGGAGGGATTAGGGACTCAGCTGTGCCTGAGCACAACTTTCCATCCTCAGAGTGACGGACAGGCCGAGCGCACTATCCAGACGCTTGAAGATATGTTGCGGGCCTATGTTATTGATTTCAGAGGTAGCTGGGAGGATCACTTGCCATTGATTGAATTTTCTTATAATAACAGCTACCATTCCAGCATCCAGATGGCTCCGTACGAGGCTTTGTATGGCAGGAAATGCAGGTCACCTATTGGTTGGTTTGATATTGGCGAGACAGAGTTAATTGGCCCAGATATGATCCAGCAGGCCGTTGATAAGGTGAAACTTATCCGTGAGCGACTGTTAGCAGCCCAGAGTCGACAGAAGTCATACGCAGATAAACGGCGTCGTCCTTTGGAATTCCAGGTCGGTGATTGGGTATTTCTGAAGGTATCGCCTATGAAAGGCGTAATGCGGTTCGGCAGAAAGGGTAAGCTTAGTCCACGTTATATTGGGCCTTATCTGATTGTGCGGAAAATTGGAAATATCGCCTATGAGTTAGATCTGCCACCTGATTTGGAAGTGGTACATCCGGTATTCCATGTGTCTATGCTCCGCAAATGCATTGGTGATCCCTCCAGAATATTTCCTGCGGATGATATTCAGGTGACGGAGCAGTTATTTTATGAGGAGCAGCCCGTAGCTATTTTGGACCGCCAGGTAAGAAAGCTCCAAAACAAAGATGTAGCCTCTGTTAAGGTGCTGTGGCGTAACAATAATAGGGAGGAAATGACCTGGGAGGCCGAAGAGGAGATGAAGAAGAAATATCCTCATTTGTTCCCAGTGCCCTCAGGTAATTTCGAATCTTTGCTTAATTCCATTTCAATAATGAATGTGTACCATATGTGCGGTCTATAAACACAAACTCCCCCGAAGCCATTTCAAACCCTATAAGATTAAATTTAACATTCGAGGACGAATGTTCTAAAGGGGGGGAGGATGTTATATCCCGTGTTTTAACACGTTGGAAAAATTTGGAAATATTCTTGGCTTGTAAGAAATAAGGTTATAATTAATTTTTATTTGACATAGGAGTTGTGCATGAAAACAATATTGTTGTGAAAGTGTGGGATAAGGCTAAGGGTAAATTTTGGAATTTTGGAAATTAGTTTCGGGAATTACAAAATGTGATTTACAAGTTATTGGGCTCAACAAATTGAAATGAATTGAGGCCCAAAGAGGGTTGCTTGGCCGGCTATAATGGCCTTGGTCCAAGCCCATTTCTTGGTCATGTGACCAAGTCTTTATAATATATACATTAGAAGACTTATGATAAGTATGAAACAAGATAAACAAGAGCAAAAATAGAAGAAGAGAAAGAAGGTCTCGGGTTGGGAGGAAAAAATTGGCTACCAAAAATATTATTCTAAAAATTTTTCTCTTGTTGGATTTCCACTAATTCAAGGTCCCTTTGTAACTTGGTATAGTTGGTTTGGAGGGAGAAGCATTAGAATCATCAAAGTGATCATACCTCCAAGTGAAGAAGACTTGAGGAAAAGGTAAGAATTTCTCCCTTATCTTTGTGTTATGAAGGCTTGTTTGTGTTGTAGTATATAGAAATGTGTTGATTGTATGGAAAAATGGAAGTTTGCAAAGTGGGTTTGGAATATGGCTTGTAGCCGTGGGCATGTGTGTATGGTGTGGTTATAATGTGTTGAATTCATGTTATATTCTAGTTGTGATTGTGATGAAATGCATATGGGAATTGAGAGTTGGATGAATTTAATTGATATTGATAAAATAGGCATATGGCCGTAGGGTGTGTTTGGCTTGGGATAGAAATGAATTAAGTTGTTTAGTGTGTAATTGTGATGATCATTGATGAGTTTAGAAGTTAGCAGCATGTTATGAAGTTGTATGCCAAAGGTTTGATGTTTTGCACAAGTTATGACTTTGATGGAAAGTTGTATATTATGTATATCGAGTTTATAACTTAAGGAAAACGATATGAAATGTTTCTAAAACTATATTGTGATGATCTTGATTGTTAATGAATGTGAAAACATGGATATTAGTTTGAAAGTTTGGGTTGAAATGAAGGTTATGGCAATTGTCGGCAAGTAGAACTAGTTGTGCCATATTGTGGTTCTAATGTTCGTTGTTGATGTTAATGTTGTTGTTTGGGTTGTTGTTAATGATTTTGAGCCGAGTTAAATTCTCGGGGGTGCTATATGTATAGGGGAGGTGCTGCCGAAATTTCGGTAGACAAACATGCATTAAGTTGAAATCATGGCATCCATAACTCACAACTGGTAAATGTGACCATTTGCAGATTTTTGACGAAACGGGAAGTGAGCTTGGATAGACTTAAAAATCTCAAAAGGTATGTAAAGCTAACCCGATCCTTCTTTTGGCATGCCTAAGTGTAGTAGAATCGGATTCGGGCCTCGGAAGACTTTCTGCCCCTCGGAATCCGCAATTGAAAATCTCGCTTTTTCCTTCAGTAAGATTGAGCCCATTTGGTGTGCTTTCCCTGAAATTATGCAAACTTTCTCTAAATTACTTGGGAAGCTATAGAATGTCCGTAGAACCTTTTTAGGTGACGCCATAAGCTTAAAAGGGCATAATTTGAGCCTGCCGCCTTGTTTGTCCCGAGGTGGGCCCGCTATTCCCGGTTTTGCCCTTAATGTACTTAAGCCTTCTTTTCGAATAGTTCTTAGAAGAAACGCTTTGACTACTATTCTAATTACCTAACAAACATTGTTTTAAATATTCCATTGAGTCCAATAAATTGTTTTGACACTCGGAACGATTTCAGAAAGGTTATACTTCCGTAATCATTATGATATCTGAAACTCGTTTATTATGTTCCCGTTCGACTTCATTGGATCGGCTTGTCTTTGATATGCCTCATCGAGTTTATTAAAACATTTATGATATTTTAAATTGCATTAGTCTCTCACTATTCCATTCGTGGATGCCCCAATGTTTCCCACACTGAGCCCGGGCCAGGATATGTTGTCAAGCGTGATCCTTTGCATTGTTCGCCGTGCCTCGATGTGAGGGGGCAGGTATACGCGTACTTGGATTTGTGGAGTATGTTGTGCCATGTACGCTTGTGCTGATATGATTTACTATGGCCATCTGATATGACATATTATGATACGGGGTTATGCCCCTTTTCTGATTCTTCTGTGTTGTGGCACCAGCATCGGGAGGCTGGCCACGTTCTGTCTGCCGAGTCCCTTGGAAGGGGTCGGATTTGATATGACATATGTTTCTGTACACACTCCGCATGTTTTGAAAATATATATCTGATACTTTGTATTTTCTGTTTACTTTCTGTACGTTCTATACCAGTTATGATTTTGTTTCTGCAACTCAGGCTTTACATATTCAGTACATATTTTGTACTGACCCCCTTTCCTCGGGGGCTGCGTTTTCATGCCGGGCAGGTACCGACGACAGGTTTGCGGATCCGTCCGTCTAGGATATCTTTTCTGCCATTTGGAGCGCTCTATTATTCAGAGCCATCTTTTGGTACAGTCTGCCACTTCTATATATGTATATTCTCGTTCATGGGTACGGCGGGGCCCTGTCCCGTCATATGATTCTGTCGGTCTGTTTAGAGGTCTGTGGACATGTTTGTGGGTTGGGGTCTTTCTGTACAGATGTGTGCTTATGATGTGTTTGGGCGATCCCATTCGCCGCGGCGGCCGGTCCGCATATATTTAAATGTTGCTTTGTTGGCCCTGTGTAGCCTTTGTTGGTATTTTCTGCGTGCAGGGTATATGGGATAGTCCGTAAAACAAAGGAAACTCTGCCAAAATTTTTTTCTGGAAATTATCTAAATTTGAAATAAAGCCTTGTCGGCTTCTGCTATATACTAGAATGCATTTGAGTGCTCAGATCGGGCACTAGTCACGGCCTACGGGGTTGGGTCGTGACAATATATGTGTTGTTCATAAAGTGTTGATGTGGAAAAATGGATGAAGGCTAGGGGCAAAATTGGGAATTCCGGAAATTAGTTTCAGGAATTACAAAATAGGACCCATAACAAAATGGGCTTGAAAAAAAAAGAGAAAAGGAGGCCCAAAAATGAAGGGTGGCCGGCCATAGTATTATGGCCCAGGCCCATGTCACTTAAAAAATCCATGTGATAAATTAAATAAAAAGGGGTCCTTATCATTAGAGCATTCAAGAAAAATTGAGAAGGAGAAAAACAAAAAGAAGAAGAGAAAAAAAAATAAAGGCCATTCGGCCAGTCCCTAGAAAAATTTGCCCCTTGAAATCTTGTTCCAAAAATTATTTTTTTGTGGTATTGCTACTAATTCAAGGACCCTCTACAACGTGGTGTAATTGTTTCGGAAGATAGGTCTCTCGTTTCATCGATTTCGCACCTTAGTCAAGCGAAGAACTTAGGAAGAAAAGGTAAGATTTAAACCCTTTTTGTATGTTATGAAGGCTTTGTCTATGTTTTAGTGTGTGGAAAAGAATAAAAATCATGAAAATAAGGGTATATGTGTGTGGCCGAATGCATATGTGTGTGTAGAAGGATGAACCAATTTTATCTTTGATATTAATTGGGTTGTTGTGGCCTTGTGGTGTAAATGGAAAAATACTAGCCGAAATTGGCATGAAAATTGGTTGTTAAGTTGTTGTGGGAAGTTTTGTGATTTTATTGTAAATTTATGTAATTATGGAAATGGAATTGTTAGGGTGCAAATTGTGATTGTTGTTAATGTAATTGGAAGATAAAAATGTGTTGTGAATATTTATGTCGAAGGTTGAAGGTTTCGGATGAATTATGGTTTCGGTGGAATTTTTGTATATTTTGTAAAACAATATGAAATACTTCCGAATTTCATTTGAATGACCTTGAATTAGTAAATGAATATGAAAAGGTTGATATTTGTTTGAAAGTGTGAAGTTGGAGTAGAAGTTGTTGCATTATGTAGAAAGGGAGACTATTTATGTTAGAATGTGTTTTGTATTGATTGTTGGTGTTGTTGGTATTGCTGTGGGTGTGTTGAATTTACAGGGGAGATGCTGCCGAAATTTCGGTAGATAAGTGTTACTTTAAGATTCAACTCCTAAGGGCCTATAGTTAATGTTTGGTATTTATGACCAATTGTAGATTTTGTGAAGCGCGGAACTTGAGTATGGGTTGGTGTAAGGAGCAAGTAAGGTATGTAAAGCTTTACCTTTCCTTCTTTTGGCATGTCTTAGACATAATAGGTTTGGATACGAGCCTCGGGGACAACTCTATTTCTAGAAATCCGAGTTTGAATTTGACCCTTTTTCATTCAATAGAATTGAATTAAGTACTTCGTGCCTTGTTGAGACAATTGCCTAAACATCTATAATTTGCCCAAATGGAACCGGATTACACTAAAACTTTCATAAGTGGCTCCATAAAGCTTTATATACGTAATTTGTGTGCGCCACCTCAGTTGACCCGAGGTGGGCCCACTATTTCCAAATCCTCTCCTATTGTGCTATTGATTTGTTTTCAAGCAATATTTAAAGGAAATCTTTAGTTATTGTTCCGTCTACTAAAAGATAATTGTTTTAACTATTCCACTGAATCCTACGATATATTTGACATGTACAAACGATCTCAAAAGGTTTTGTTTTGACATAATTTATCGGAATATCCGAAAGGTACGTACTGCGACTCTCATCTGATTTCCTTTCTAAATGACCTATCGTTCAGACTATCCTATCGAGTCTTTGTAAATGTTTTATGATGCATATAGTTTCTCAGTACTCTACTCGTGGATGCCTCAATGCTTCCTTCACTGAGCTCGGGCCAGGATATGTTATCACGCGTATTCCACTGCATTGTTCGCCGTGCCTCGATGTGAGGGGGCAGGTATGACACGTACATGGGTTCTGGAGTTATTCTGTGCCATGTACATATATTCTGATATTTGATGATATGATATGATGTGATATGGCCATCTGATATGTTATGATATGTCACAGAGCTATTCCCTACTCTGGAATTATGCTGTGTTGTGGCGCTAGTGACGGGGTGGCAACCACGTTCTATTAACCGAGTCCCATAATGGGGCCGGATATGGCATATGTTTGATATTCATTATCTATGTTTTATGAGTAAGCATTTTTGATATTCTGGTTATTGCATTCATTTTCTGTACTTCCTGTTCCGGTTATGATTCCGTTTATTGTACTTCATGCTTTACATACTCAGTACATATTCCGTACTGACCCCCTTTCTTTGGGGGCTGCGTTTCATGCCGCGCAGGTACAAATACTAGCTTTGGAGATCCGCCCGCTTAGGACATCTACCCTGCAGTTTTGGAGTGCTCCTTTGTCCGGAGCCCACGTTTTGGTATAGACTTTTCTGCTGCGTATGTATATGTTTATTCAGGGGTACGACGGGTCCCTGTCCCGTCTTATGATTCTGTTATTGTTCGTAGAGGTCTGTAGACATACATGTGGGTTGTGTATATGTTTTGGGTTGATATGTTCTGTGATAGCCTTATCGGCTTCCACGCGTTATATCTGTTTATCTATGATAGTTAGTAACGCCATTCGACTTCTATATCTGTATATTCTGCTTATATACTGGTTTGGGTTATTGGGTACGTACGGGTGTCCAGCACGGACACTAGTCGCGGCCTACGGGGTTGGGTCGTGACACTATCGCACGATCTAGAGTAGGAACGAAAAATAACATCCTAAATGTCCTGTATCTTCCTGTTTATAGATGTGGTGCACAACACACTGATAAACAAGACTCTACTAGACACGGTCTGTAGACACTCCGAGGATGAACTGCTCTGATACCACTTTTGTCACGACACAACCCCATGGGTCGTGACTAGTGCCCGAGCTGGACACTCATAAACATACCTGTTAGATATAATAGACTGAAACTAAGGACAATATGGAAACTTGCAAAAACAAGACATTATCTCAGAATGCTATATATCATAATAAGCCCATCTCCTGAGGAGTCACAGCGAACCAAAAGATAACACAATACGCAAGCCGACAAGGCTGCCACTACATACAGGAACATCCCCAAAATAAGTCATATTGACACAGCTGAACAACACTTATATACAACCCACACATATGTCTACAGACCTCTAAGAGTATCAATAGTGAAATATGACGGGACAGGTGTCACACCCCAATATCCCTAGGGTGTGATGGGCACCCGACCCTTACTTAGGGCCGAGCGAACCCTCAGACTCCTGCTGCACACACAATCACGCCAAACCTTTTAAATCAAATAAGATAAAATACATAGTAAATTTTTTTTCTAAAATATTCTTTCTTGTAGCTTCCAAGCCGAACAAACCTATGATCATACAAAATTCAGTACATAACACAAATCGACGTATCGGCTGACAGAGCCGCTTACAAACTGACAACCAATACCCACGACGCCGTCTGCAAAGTCTCTAACGTAATCCAGAAAGCATAACATACAAACTCTGACTCGGCAGCACTCCGGGAACAAATGGAGCTTGCCATCTGTACTGGAACAGCTTCTATACTGTCTTCAACTCACTTGGGAGTACCTGCGCGACATGAAACGCAGCCCCCGAAGAAGAGGGGGTCAGTACGGAAAATGTACTGAGTATGTAAAGCAGAAATATAACAAATATAATCATAGTCCGAACCAGAAGTACAGAGATATAGCGAGCAGAATCACCATACGGATCGGGGCACAGAATATAGCTGACATAATCGTAACCAGAGTCAGATGTACAGAAGCGTAACAGACTGAATCTTGCATGCAGAGTCATAAGCATATACATCAGATCCCGGAAGACAGATAGGGCAATCAGAATGCCAAACTGCTTTATTTATTTTTTTTGAAAAACATTTCCGTCTCATACACATAGAAAATCAAACACACATTTGCCGCGGCCAAAAGTCCAGCGGTCACTATCACACATACCGCGGCCAAGTATCCAGCGGTTAACATCCCAAACCCGACATACCGCGGAGAGGGGTCCAGCGGTCAATGTCGTAGATACCGCGGTCAGGAGTCCAGCGGTCAATATCACAAATCCGGCATGCCGCGGTCAAGAATCCAGCGGTCCATGTCGCACACACCGCGGTCAAGAATCCAGCGGTCAACATCACAAATGCGGCATACCGTGGTCAAGAATCCAGCGGTCAATGTCGCACACACCGCGGTCAAGAATCCAACGGTCAATATCACATAGTGAGCACAATACTATAACCGGCTCGGGACTTGGCAAAGGAGGTAATAACAGAATGCCAAATTTATTACCTTCCAAACATAAATCACACATGCCAGGATCATGCATCACACAAGATTCATGTATGCCAAAATCGTATATCCGAAAAATACAGAAGGTACTTAGCTTATCCAGAATATCAGAATCAGATTTCGAAAAACGTTCCAGATGTCAAAAATATTTTATAAGACTCATAAAGGTAGTCATAACACTTATCGCATAGTAAACAGAATAATAACCAAAAGCTACCCGTGAATTCCGGACAGAATTGAGTTAGCTAAAGCCATACAGAAAGTATAAGGATTTGTGGGCCCCCCTTGGGCCGAACCGAGGTGGCGTACGTAAATTTATGGATCATAGGTCATATGGAGTCATCCATGAGAGTTTTAAGGCATTCCGACTTCATTTGTGAAGGCTGCATACATATAGGTCATTTTGCCGACGAAATATTAAGAGACCAATTCAATCTCATTGAATGAAATGGAGCCAATTTCAATCTCGGATTTCTAGGAACAGGGTCGTGTCTAAGGCTCGTGTCCGAGCCTATCATGTTTAGAACATGCCAAAGAATGAACGGAAGGACTTTACATACCTTAGTTGCGCCTTACACTCGTCCAGATTCAATTCCCGTTTCGCTCAAATCTACAAATGGTCATGTTTACCAATTGTCAATAGTAAGACTTTTAGCATTCAAATCTTTAACTCATCACTTGTCTACAAAAATTTGGGCAGCATTTCCCCTATAATTTCGCCGCCCCGAGAATACATCTCGGCTCAATATATCAACAACAACAACCCAACAACATCAACAATTATCATAAAACGCACTATAACATAAATAGTCCTCTTTTTACATAAGGCGACACTTTCCATTCCAACTTCACCATATCAAGCTAATATCATTATTCTCATACTCATTTACTAACTCAAGGTTATTCAAACATATTTCAATGACATTCCAAACAACATTCACGAATTCAAGTATTTCCACCGATTCCATATTCCATCCGAAACTTCAACGAATGCAACAACAACTACCAAAGTTCACATTTAATTTCTTATTTTCACAATTATACGAAAATCATATGAAAATCACATAAATTCCCCATAACAACACACAACCCATTTCAACCAAATTCATTCAACCTTTACTTCCAATATAAATTCCACCATAACCACAACTAGATTACAACATAAAATTCAACTCATATTATCTATACAACATTGCACATACACGGCTCATGCACACATACATACCTACCATGCAAACTTCCATATTCTCATGAATTCTATCCATTTCTACACACCACAACATAAAGAAAGCCTTCATAACATATAAAAGGGGATGAAATCTTACCTTTCTTCAGAACTTCTTCACCTAACTAGGGTTGGAATTTTGTTCCAAAGAGTGATTCTCTCCTTCCATCAATCATACCATGTTAAAGAGGGCCTTCAAATTAGTGGAAATACATGAAGAAACAAATTTTTGGGTTGAGATTTCTTGAACTCAAAATTGCAAGCTATGGCCGAACCCCTTGGTCTTGCTCTCCTCTCCTTTTTTTTTTTTTTTTTTTTTTGTGTCTTGAATGTTCTAGTCATGAACAAGTGTCCCTCTTATTTATTTTGTCATATGAAACAATTAAATGGGCTTGGGTCATAAGTGTATGGCCGGCCATCCTTTAAAATGGGCCTTAAATTTTCTCATTTTTTTTAGCCCAATTGGCTACAAATCTTGTCTTGTAATTCCCGAAACTAATTCCCAAAATTCCAATTTTGCCCTTGGCCTTCTTCCATATTTCCACAACAATATTTTCCATGAACAACTTATATGTTGAACAAAATCAAAATATGGCCTTGTCTTTAACTTGTCACAATTATTTCAAATTTTTCAATATGCAAAATTGCGGGATATAACATCCTCCCCCCCTTTAGAACATTCGTCCTCGAATGTTCAGCTAATCTTATGGGGCGTCACAATACTTCGGGAGGGTTCTTTTTATAGTTATCCTTTGTTGACTCTCCGATGTGGATTCTTTACAAACATGATTGAGTATCGCTTCGCGTCGATGATTCATATACTTTCATAGCGTATTTTCTCATATTCCACACAGTCACTTGGCCATGAACTATCTTCTAGTAACCGACGAATCCTTTTCGCTCTTTCACAGACGCTGTGTTCCTTCTTTATTTCAAGAAATTCCAAACCAAACATAGATACAATAGTCGTCGTCATCCGAAATATCCTTTAAGTCCTTATCATTCTCTCCATTATTCTCTTAATGTGTCGACATGTTTAAGGGGTTCTTTATATGTCACAATCTTCGAGTATCCTTGTTTTCGATTATATTTCATTCCTCGTCTTTCTTCCCAACTCTACGCATAACATACCGAATCTTCTTACCATTAGTTGTGTCTACACCATCATTCTTGTCAATATCCCTACACCTCTTCACCCACTATTAACCTTTTCACTTATTTGGCTCACTTACTCATGATTCTTCTTAACCCCACCATCTATTTCCTTACATACCTTTCGGGAGTTTAAATTTCCTAACATTGTCACAGGGCTTTATCATCGCATTTCTTACCTCATAATTCTTGTCGTGGTCACGATTCTTTTGGCCTCGCCTGCTTAAGTTAATTTCCAAACCTCACACACTTTTCCCTCGTTTTATATAACCACACTTTATCCTTTTTCACGTGTCCATGCTTGCAGTTTACCCAAATAGTCCCGTGCTTTACCCGTCGTTCCTTTTCTGGAGGTTCTGCTCGGTCATGTTTCTTACCTTTCTCTTCCTTCCAATGTTTGACCTTTTTGCTTTTCCCTTACTTACTCTCTTTCCTTTCCAAGTATCATTATACTGGAACTTTCCAATCTTAACAGATAGAGAAATAACAGCAGCCTACCTTATAACATTTGCACCATTTACCTTTGTTATTGCTACTTGGAGCTCGGTACCCTTATTCGATTGGTGCCTTCCACATTATAGCACCGATCGCGGGGACACACGTGTTCCCCAGTACAATCACAGATAAGGCATCATACGCATTCATATGTGTATACATAATTATTTCTAACTAGGCCACAGATTACCTCCAAACGTCGTTCAAGTCTATTCTGATTCCAAAGCTGTAGCGTTCTTTCTGTCTCTTCTCTAATCTAACTGATTGCGTGCTGTGTGGCCTTTTATGGTCTCCAACCATCTCGTATATTCTAATTTCACTCAGGCTATTTTAGCTTTCCATTCGTCTCTTATATCGGAATACATAAAATTCTGACATACTTCCCAAGAGGGTCACCCATCCTCCCACCTTGGCACGCTTAACCTCGAAACCTTGGTGAGTTTCGGTGCCTTAACGCTGGTATAATCACGTCCACTTCCTCGTATGGCCCTTATTACATGATTTGGGGCTAGTTGCGGTCTTACCGATTCCGAAACATTTTCGTAACACGTCCTTTCTTTTACAATTACCGTTTTGCCCTTTGTGACCCTTAATATTCACCTTTCACTTTTGTGAATAGTTATCTTCCGTCCTGGGTTCTCAGGGTCCCATCGATAACAAAATGTGCCTTCATCACCATTGCTCATACATACACGGTCACCAACCTGTTTGAATTTCCACTCACCATTCGTACATAATGATTTACAGCAACTGCTTGTCAACTTTCTCTGAGTCCTTCAACAGACTTGGTTCTTTTACTTCTTATACCATTATTTCTTTTCAAAATATGTACACAACAGATATGAACAATGCCTTACAGATCATACGGCTAATTACCACATTCTAGCCATCCGGAACTGCCAATTTCGGGTGACAGAACAAATACATCCATACTCACCCTTGTGACCTTTTCATATCGTCACTTACCTTTTTCCATCGTAGGTAAGGCCTACAGAAGGAGTTTCGTTTCCCTATAACTTGGCTCTATCGCATGATCTATGACAATAAGAAGGTCAACAATCCCTAGATGCCCCGTAGCCTCCTGTTTATAATGTGGCGCGCTACACACCATGAACAGGACTCTACCGGACACGACTTTGCAGACAACCCCTAGGACAGACCTGCTCTGATACCACTCTGTCACACCCCAATATCCCTAGGGTGTGATGGGCACCCGACCCTTACTTAGGGCCGAGCGAACCCTCAGACTCCTGCTGCACACACAATCACGTCAAACATTTAAAATCAAATAAGATAAAATACATAGTAAATTTTTTTTCTAAAATATTCTTTCTTGTAGCTTCCAAGCCGAACAAACCTATGATCATACAAAATTCAGTACATAACACAAACCGACGTATCGGCTGACGGAGCCGCTTACAGACTGACAACCAATACCCACGACGCCGCCTGCAAAGTCTCTAACGTAATCCAGAAAGCATAACATACAAACTCTGACTCGGCAGCACTCCGGGAACAAATGGAGCTTGCCATCTGTACTGAAACATCTCCTATACTGTCTTCAACTCACCTGGGAGTACCTGCGCGGCATGAAACGCAGCCCCCGAAGAAGAAGGGGTCAGTACGGAAAATGTACTGAGTATGTAAAGCGAAAATATAACAAATATAATCATAGTCCGAACCAGAAGTACAGAGATATAGCGAGCAGAATCACCGTACGGATCGGGGCACAGAATATGGCTGACATAATCGTAACCAGAGTCAGAGGTACAGAAGCGTAACAGACTGAATCTTGCATGCAGAGTCATAAGCATATACATCAGATCCCGGAAGACAGATACGACAATCAGAATGCCAAACTGCTTTATTTTTATTTTTTTGAAAAACATTTCTGTGTCATACACATAGAAAATCAAACACACAATTGCCGCGGCCAAAAGTCCAGCGGTCACTATCACACATATCGCGGCCAAGTATCTAGCGGTTAACATCCCAAACCCGACATACCGCGGTAAGGGGTCCAGCGGTCAATGTCGTAGATACCGCGGTCAAGAGTCCAGCGGTCAATATCACAAATGCGGCATGCCGCGGTCAAGAATCCAGCGGTCCATGTCGCACACACCGCGGTCAAGAATCCAGCGGTCAACATCATAAATGCGGCATACCTCGGTCAAGAATCCAGCGGTCAATGTCGCACACACCGCGGTCAAGAATCCAGCGGTCAATATCACATAGTGAGCACAATACTATAACCGGCTCGGGACTTGGCAAAGGAGGTAATAACAGAATGCCAAATTTATTACCTTCCGAACATAAATCACACATGCCAGGATCATGCATCACACAAGATTCATGTATGCCAAAATCGTATATCCGAAAAATACAGAAGGTACTTAGCTTATCCAGAGTATCAGAATAAGATTTCGAAAAACGTTCCAGATGTCAAAAATATTTTATAAGACTCATAAAGGTAGTCATAACACTTATCACATAGTAAACAGAATAATAACCAAAAGCTACCCGTGAATTCCGGAGAGAATTGAGTTAGCTAAAGCCATACAGAAAGTATCAGGATTTGTGGGGGGCCCCTTGGGCTGAACCGAGGTGGCGTACGTAAATTTATGGATCATAGGTCATATGGAGTCATCCATGAGAGTTTTAGGGCATTCCGACTTCATTTGTGAAGGCTGCATACATATAGGTCATTTTGCCGACGAAATATTAAGAGACCAATTCAATCTCATTGAATGAAATGGAGCCAATTTCAATCTCGGATTTCTAGGAACAGGGTCGTGCCTAAGGCTCGTGTCCAAGCATATCATGTTCAGAACATGCCAAAGAATGAAGGGAAGGACTTTACATAACTTAGTTGCGCCTTACGCTCGTCCAGATTCAAATCCCGTTTCGCTCAAATCTACAAATGGTCATGTTTTCCAATTGTCAATAGTAAGACTTTTAGCATTCAAATCTTTAACTCATCACTTGTCTACAAAAATTTGGGCAGCATTTCCCCTATAATTTCGCCGCCCCGAGAATACATCTCGGCTCAATATATCAACAACAACAACCCAACAACATCAACAATTATCATAAAACGCACTATAACATAAATAGTCCTCTTTTTACATAAGGCGACACTTTCCATTCCAACTTCACCATATCAAGCTAATATCATTATTCTCATACTCATTTACTAACTCAAGGTTATTCAAACATATTTCAATGACATTCCAAACAACATTCACGAATTCAAGTATTTCCACCGATTTCATATTCCATCCGAAACTTCAACGAATGCAACAACAACTACCAAAGTTCACATTTAATTTCTTATTTTCACAATTATACGAAAATCATATGAAAATCACATAAATTCCCCATAACAACACACAACCCATTTCAACCAAATTCATTCAACCTTCACTTCCAATATAAATTCCACCATAACCACAACTAGATTACAACATAAAATTCAACTCATATTATCTATACAACATTGCACACACACGGCTCATGCACACATACATACCTACCATGCAAACTTCCATATTCTCATGAATTCTATCCATTTCTACACACCACAACATAAACAAAGCCTTCACAACATATAAAAGGGGATGAAATCTTACCTTTCTTCACAACTTCTTCACCTAACTAGGGTTGGAATTTTGTTCCAAAGAGTGATTCTCTCCTTCCATCAATCATACCATGTTGAAGAGGGCCTTCAAATTAGTGGAAATACATGAAGAAACAAATTTTTGGGATGAGATTTCTTGAACTCAAAATTGCAAGCTATGGCCGAACCCCTTGGTCTTGCTCTCCTCTCCTTTTTTTTTTTTTTTTTTTTTGTGTCTTGAATGTTCTAGTCATGAACAAGTGTCCCTCTTATTTATTTTGTCATATGAAACAATTAAATGGGCTTGGGCCATAAGTGTATGGCCGGCCATCCTTTAAAATGGGCCTTAAATTTTCTCATTTTTTTAGCCCAATTGGCTACAAATCTTGTCTTGTAATTCCCGAAACTAATTCCCAAAATTCCAATTTTGCCCTTGGCCTTCTTCCATATTTCCACACCAATATTTTCCATGAACAACTTATATGTTGAACAAAATCAAAATATGGCCTTGTCTTTAACTTGTCACAATTATTTCAAAATTTTCAATATGCAAAATTGCGGGATATAACAATAGGGCCCCGCCGTACCCCTGGATAAACATAAGTCTACATCAAAAGATCTGTACCAAAATAAGCTAGGCTCCGGAACAATGGAGCTCTCCAAACAACCGAGTAGAAGTCCTAGGCTGGAGGATCACCAAATCGAGTATCTGTACCTGCGGGCATGAAACGCAGCCCCCGAAGAAAGGGGGTCAGTACGAGATATGTACTGAGTATATAAAGCTTGAAATACAATAAAGAGGATCATGACTGAAATAGAGATGACAAGAGACAAGTATGACAATCTAGAAATCACTGTACTTATGCCTTATGAAATGAAAATCATGCATAGCTATATCATATACCATATCCGGCCCATTATGGACTCGGTGAATAAAGTCGTATACATGTATACTATGCTCGGCCCATCAGGGGTCTCGGTGCCATCATCACATCATCATATCATCATATCACCATATATATATATATATATATATATATATACCGTACCCGGCCCTCTAGTGAGGGACTCGGTGATCAATGCAGTGAAACTGTGCACGAAAACATACCCGGTCCGGGACTCGGTGAAAGTTATATAATAGCATGCACGAGCAGAGTAGTGAGCAACCATAGGCAAATTAAATCATCATCTCAGACTCAATAGAATAGGTAGAATGAACTAACCCTTGAGTATCAACGGCGACAGTCACGTCAAGTATCCCTCGAATGTCATCATGGATTATGTCAAATAGAACTTCAGGAATCATAGACTCGTATCAAGATAATATGAAATTGCTTATGGAAATCAATAACATTAACCATCCTAGTGTCTCTAAAAATAGGAGCGTATACATTCGTCGTTTGTTCGTTTCATATAAATCATGCCAAAAGAAAGAAGGGATAGCTTTACATACCTTTAACGCTTATCCGCGATACAATACGAATACGCTGTCCGATGTACCTCAATGTCACGACCCAAACCGATGGGCCGTAACAAGTGCCCGACCACTACTGGCCAAGCACTCTTGTGCTTGCATTTACTTCTCACTGACTGTCCTGGGCCCATATACAATCTGTAATTGTGCTATACTGTCTCCCGAACAATCAACATAAAAGACACCGTATCGGGAATCCACAGCCAACACATATATATAAACACCAATGCTCAGAGTAACAGCGCAAATCGATTGGCCACCTCATATATACTGTACAACAAATCAGTGCTGACGAGGTTACATAACAACACGACTACATATCACTGTCTACAGACCTCTATGGAGTACAAGCTGCGGAAGGGACAGGACAAGGCCCTGCCATACCCATATGTGTACATAACAGAATAGTATACCGAGGACTGCAGCTCCGGATCAATGGAGCGTACTGACTGCTGCTGAAGGGAGATCCTACTGCTGCAAATCGTCTGACTGGCTACCTGATCCTGCGGGCATGAACGTAGCGTCCACAAGAAGGGACGTCAGTATGAGTAATGTACCGAGTATGTAAGGCATGAATAGTAACATAATAAGGGATGTAAAGTATGAATAATAACATAATGGAAATATGGAGCATATCGTGAGATAAGAGAGTAACCTGTACATATGAGTGCCTCTTAGGGCGGGTGTCGTGCATGCTTAGCTTTCTTTTTTAAAAACATTTCCTTTTCATGTATAAAGAAAATAGAACATATCATATTGCCGAGGCGTCGGCTACGCTCCATTCAACCCCATATATCCCGCGTCCGGGCATCCCGCGTCCAGGATGATATCAGGTCATATTATACCAATTGATCAAGTGGTTACGCGTATATAACGCTCACCCCTTTTTCCCATATTCCCCATGTACATATACATATATCATATAAGCAGCATGCACGAGAGCCCAAAGAAAGTCGTGTATCTATCGGAGTGACGTAAGGTCGGTAACCTCCGATTACATTATGGAATAATCATGGTCGCTTTGTCTCACCTTGAAGGAACAATTATTATAAGGTGGGACTAACAACGATGAATAAAATTAAGGAGTCAAAAGATAGCTCAATAATCCCATATCGTCATTGAAATCATAACTTGGAACCTTTAAACATGAAATCATTCTCATCATAGTCATCATAGAAAACTATTCTCACCTTTGGCGTCATTGTCATCATGATAAAAACATGCCCATCATTGTTGTCATAAGAACTTACAAAATCATAAACCTCCGTATTGGAAAAATACAGGCATTTTGGAAAACATTTACGGGTTATCGGGAAAGGAATCATGCCTTGGAATCATAGACTTCTAACTTTTGAAAACAAAGAAGTTATGGAAGCATTTATGAAATTGTAACATAGGAATCATGCCTTTGAAAGAAAGGGACAAGCCTTAACATACCTGTTCCACCTCCTATTAGCTATGCTTATGCGTCTGAGCTCGTAAGTCTACATTTAAGAGGATTTATACTAACGTTAGCCTCTTCATCGTACACCTATTCCAAGTTTCAAACCGAACTATTCTATATTCTGCCGAAAATCGGGCAGCATCTCCCCCGTTTATATGCCTAGCCCGAATTCTCAATTCAACAACCAACAACAATCACAACAATACCAACATTAACCATAATATTTCCAATTCCAAAAATACTTCATAAACACCCCATATGGTGTTTGTCCCATATTTCCATCACAGAATCATTTTATAACAATTTTACAGCGCCTTCTTTGTAGATAAACTAAGATTAATGTTAATAACAAGAGATTCATACCTTTCTCTTGATAAGAATGCTATTCCTTCACTCTGCCACCTTGAGCTTAAGCCACAGCGCATTAATGCACAATTTTGTAGTTGCAACTATACGCCGTCTTGATCGGAATTTGGGAATTATTGTTATATCCCGTATTTTTGAATGTCAGATTATTTGCTGAGGTGGGGCCCACACATCGAGATTTTTTTGGGACATCTGAAAATTCATATGAATCACATATGAGAAGTTAAACACAACTCAAGAAGGACCCTTGGGCCAAATCAAAGTGGAAGTCCTCCAAACGAATATTTTTAAGAAAACGTTTTCGGGTGATCTGACTTCGAGTGGCAAAAACGATATTATAAGTTTGGAATTTGGAAAAGTACCAAGAAATAGAAGTTGTAGATAATTGAATTAGATTTCCAACCATAGGTCGTGGGTCCCTAGGTGACGTCGGTACAAGGAGATATGGACGTTGTATGGTTAGGAAAGTGAAGATAGGAGCGGGACCCACCGTGAGGATGTTCTGGGAGCTGTTAGAACCCCGACTTACTTTAAATAATGTGACAAAGGCCGTACGGGGCAGTCGGTAAAATTACACCAGCGTTCGCATATTAAAATGCACCAGAGTTTCAAGGTTAAGCGTGCTCAGGTGGGAGCAATTTCATGAAGGGTGACCCCCTGGGAAATATGCTGAAAATTCCATAAATTTGGGAACAAGAAACGAATGTGAAATTAGGTAGCCCAATGTAAATTAGAGTGTATGGAGTGGTTAGAAACCCTATAAAAGTCATGTAGGCGGAGACGGACTAGGCTAGCAGAAGAGGCGGACATGTTGGACCTAAAATGGACTATGACGATTCAAGAACCAACAAAAGGGACTTGTTAACGCAGAGCCAGCGTTCGGACTTAAATCAATTGGCCTATGACTTGAAGGCAACCTAAGTCCCTAAAATGGATATATTAAGCGACGTGTGAGATAATTACAAAGGAGACCTCCCCAAAGTATTATAATACACTATGAGGCTAGTTTAACATTCGAGGACGAATGTTCTAAAGGGGGGGAGAATGTTATATCCCGTATTTTTGAATGTCAGATTATTTGCTGAGGTGGGGCCCACACATCGAGACTTTTTTTGGGACATCTGAAAATTCAAATGAATCACATATGAGAAGTTAAACACAACTCAAGAAGGACCCTTGGGCCAAATCAAAGTGGAAGTCCTCCAAACGAATATTTTTAAGAAAACGTTTTCGGGTGATCTGACTTCGAGGGGCAAAAACGGTATTATAAGTTTGGAATTTGGAAACGTACCAAGAAATAGAAGTTGTAGATAATTGAATTAGATTTCCAACCATATGTCGTGGGTCCCCAGGTGACGACGGTACAAGGAGATATGGATGTTTTAAGGTCGAAAGGTCAGTGGGCTAGGCCCAAAACGGGACCAAACCGAGTTGGCCCAAAAAAATCAAAAAAAAAATAATAAGGCCTAAATTTGTGAGGCCCAACCGGCCATGGTTATGGCCCAAGCCCATATTAAATAAAATTTGGTCAATAAAAGGATGACTAAGTCATCCTTATCACAATAAGTTCTAGAGGTTTCAAGAAAAGAAGAACAAGAGAAAGAAGAGAGAAAAGTTTAAGGCCATTTCGGCCATAGAGAAAGTCCATGAGAAAAATTGATAAAAATTCTTCAAAAATTATTTTCTACCAAGTAAAGGGTGCTTAACAAGGTGGAGTTGTTGTTGGAGCAAGAAAGATTCAAAATCATACAAGATGCCAAGTTGTAGTCAAGTGAGAAGTTGAAGAATAAAGGTGAGTTTTGATCTTTCTTTATATGTTTTTGATGTTTGTATATGATATAGTATGAGAAAGTGGATGAAGTTCAAGGAAAATATTGATGTTGTGTTGTAGCCGTGTGGTGTATATTGTATGTATAGTCGTGTATATGTGTTGAAGCATGAAGAAATGGTGAGCAATTGGTAGTTAGTATTTTGGTTGTTGTGTTGTTGATAATGGTGGCCGAATGTGGTGATGTTATGTAGGACAATCGGATTGATTTTTATGTAGTGTTTTGATTGTTGTTGTTATGCATCCCATAATGAAAACGAAGTTGTAATCGTTGTGGAAGCGTCGAAGAAGTTAATTTGACATTAGCTTAAATTCTTATAATTGCATGAATGATGTTGTGAATGTGTAGAATGATAGTGAAGTTCATAAATGTGGAAGAAAGTAATGTGTGGTTGTCTTTGATGGTATTGTGAAATTCGGGCGGAAGTGTGTATAAAGTGGGTTGTTTGAACATTGTGTAAATTGAAAATAATGTTCTTGTATGGAAGACATGTAATGACATTGCTATGATGTTGTTGGAACACATGTATTATAAGGTTGTTGTTGATTGAAAACTTGCTAGGTAAATGTTGAGGATGGTGTATTTACAGAGGAAATGCTGCCGAAATTTCGGTAGCCAAGTGTTTCCTTAAGATTCTAACTCTAAGTATCCTAATAAGAGTTTTGGTAACTATGACCAAATTGCAGATTTTGACGAGATTGCGACGTGAATTTGGAATAGCAAAAAGGAGCGGAAGAGGTATGTAAGGCTTCACCCTTCTTTCTATGGCATGTCCTAGATGTAATAAGTCGGTTACGAGCCTCGGGGACAACCCTATTCCCCGGAATCCGCACCTAAAGTTTTCCACTTTTTGTTCAATAGAATTGAACTAGAAAGTGTGCCAATTGTGGGAGAAACCTCCTACACCCTTAGAACTTGTATAAATGGGACCTGATTACCCTAAGACCCTCACAAGTAACGCTATGACACGTAACATACGTAAATCGTATACGCTACCTCATCCGGCCCGAGGTGGGCCCGTTACTCTCGGATTTTCCTATAGTCGTGGTTGACTTACTTGAAGTAAATCCAAAGGGGACTTTTGATCCCAATCTCGTTACCGAATGATAAGTACTATGACTACTCTAACGAGAATGTTTCTATGAGGATAATGATAATTATAATGTTAGACAAGAGACTGTACCTTTGATAAGTACGACCGGAACGACTCTATGATTAAGATGACTAAGCTAAGTATCTTATGTAAACATGAAAGTGATACACTAATTTTTGAATCGTATTTATATTTCCTAGCTATATCTTTATTTTCTCTGACTCCAAAGCCTATGACGGTCATCTATCATGCCCACGATTTCATTCTACGGTTATTGTAATACTATTATCCGTTGATAGTCTCGCCTTAAAATACTTGTTCCTTCAAGGTGACACAAAGCTATAACTAGCATTCCATAACGTAATCGGAGGTCACCGACCTTACGTCAATCCGATGGATACATGATTTTCCTTGGCTCTTGTGTGCTTATACGATATATGTATATAAAACAGGTATATGTGTATGGATATGTATATATAAATAAGATAAGTAATTGTATATGAGACGTGTATATGTATAAAAGATAAGCAAATGTATATGTATATGTGTATGGGGAAAGGGGAAGGGTCACTGTTATATCACCACCTGATTCAGCTGGATTCCATCCTGGACGCGGGATGCCCGGACGCGGGATATGGGAGAGCCGTACGCGGCGTCTGTATATATATATAATGTATGCTACCTATATATGATGTAATGTGTTGGGACACCGTTGGGGAGGGGGCTTGGGAGAGCCGATGTATTCGGCGTCTGTAAATGTGAGCAAAAGGTACCGTTACTGAAATGTACTATTTTCTGTACACGAGAATAAGTAATATATATAAATGTTAATTCCTATGCTTATGAAAAGAAACGTTTCAAAGACGAAAGGACAAGCCTACATGACAGCCGGCCTAAAAAGGGGCCTTCCTATGCACAGGTTACTTTCTCGCCTCGTTATATGCCCTGTGACTCCATGATATTATTAATCGTACTCTATGTTACTGCTTGTATTAATTTCTATGCCTTACATACTCGGTACACTATTCGTACTGACGTCCCTTCTTGTGGACGCTGCGTTCCATGCCGCGCAGGTCAGCAGACAGGTGGACTTGATCCGTAGGAGCTCTGCCAGCAGTACTCTACAGCGCTCCAGTCGTTCCGGAGCCTTATTTCAGTGGTACTATTTTGTGTATATATAATCTCGGGCACGATAGTACTCGGCCCTTTCTATGTATAAGTGTACTATGTCTAGAGGCTCGTAGGCAGATATGTACAGTCAGTCAAGTATAGTTAGATATATGGTGTTTTGGCATGTTAATGTTGTTGTATAAAGTGCTAACGAAGTTTATTAGCCTATGTTCAGAATGACGCTGCTAATGTTAATGTTAAAAAAAAATATGGCTCTGCTTACACGGCTTGCTAAGAGGTAAAGGTAATATGATAGATAAAGAGTCCTCGGTACAAGTATCGGGTACCCGTCACGGCCCCTAGTCGGGTCGTGACAGAAGTGGTATCGGAGCAGTTCGGTCCTAGGAGTTTGTCTACGAGCCGTGTCCAGTAGAGTCTTGTTTATGGGTGTGTAGCGTGCCACAATTATAAACAGGAGGCTACAGGGCATTTAGGAAATATGACCTTCTTTGTACTCAAGATCGTGCGATAGAGCTATGCTACCAGGCTTCCATATTCCTTTCCTAATCCTATGCTATGGTTTCAGTACTGTCGATGAAGAGATCAGCTTCAGATGATGGGGGCACCAGTAAGGCCCCTAGAGTATCTCTAGAGCCGAGTAGGGGGAGCCTCGGCTATTCGATTGAGTCAGACCCGTCAGAGGATCCAGCCACAACTCCTATAGATTTCCTGACTCCCAGGGCGGAGGATCCTGCGGAGGACAGCTATGACACGGATCCATCGGAGGACCCAGCGACAATTCCTCCAGAGATTCTGACCCCCAGAGCAGGGGACTCCGCAGACAGTGGCTATGATACAGATCCCTCAGAGGATTCGGCGATGACTCCCCCAGAGCTTCTTACCTCCAGGGAGGAGGATAGTGATGGCACAGACCCGTCAGAGCACTCTTCTGGGATGACGGATGAGGAGGCTTCCGGGGGTACGCCAGTTACTCCCGTGATGGAGGACCGTGCCAGTCCGGCCACCTCGGAGAGCGCTACGGATTTCTCCTGTCCCTTGTTCTTGCCATCAGTGAACCCGGAATCACCACTATTCTCTTCGGATTCGGACGCGAGAAATGACGAGGGTCGAACGAGCGATGAGCAGGCCGACGAGAATGAAAAACATACTTCACACGGTAGCTCCCCGGGCCAGGTTCAAGATGGATCGGCTACAGGTATATGAGATTTTCTTGAAACTTTCTATTTATATGTAATCTCTGCAGGAATACTAATTAATAACGGCAGGTAGAAATTCAAAAAGGGGTCAAAGGTTTAGCGGTTATAAGTAATGGCGACTGAGATAGAGATGTCCCCGCCACCAGTGTGAGTTTAGAAACCCCGGTAAAAGATAGTTATATGTATGGATAGGAGTAAATAGCGAAGATTTAAGCAGAGGCAGTATGGTGGTTGTATGGTTAGGAAAGTGAAGATAGGAGCGGGACCCGCCGTGAGGATGTTCTGGGAGCTGTTAGAACCCCGACTTACTTTAAATAATGTGACAAAGGCCGTACGGGGCAGTCGGTAAAATTACACCAGCGTTCGCATATTAAAATGCACCAGAGTTTCAAGGTTAAGCGTGCTCAGGTGGGAGCAATTTCATGATGGGTGACCCCCTGGGAAATATGCTGAAAATTCCATAAATTTGGGAACAAGAAACGAATGTGAAATTAGGTAGCCCAATGTAAATTAGAGTGTATGGAGTGGTTAGAAACCCTATAAAAGTCATGTAGGCGGAAACGGACTAGGCTAGCAGAAGAGGCGGACATGTTGGACCTAAAATGGACTATGACGATTCAAGAACCAACAAAAGGGACTTGTTAACGCAGAGCCAGCGTTCGGAGTTAAATCAATTGGCCTATGACTTGAAGGCAACCTAAGTCCCTAAAATGGATATGTTAAGCGACGTGTGAGATAATTACAAAGGAGACCTCCCCAAAGTATTATAATACACTATGAGGCCAGTTTAACATTCGAGGACGAATGTTCTAAAGGGGGGGGAGAATGTTATATCCCGTATTTTTGAATGTCAGATTATTTGCTGAGGTGGGGCCCACACATCGAGACTTTTTTTGGGACATCTGAAAATTCAAATGAATCACATATGAGAAGTTAAACACAACTCAAGAAGGACCCTTGGGCCAAATCAAAGTGGAAGTCCTCCAAACGAATATTTTTAAGAAAACGTTTTCGGGTGATCTGACTTCGAGGGGCAAAAACGGTATTATAAGTTTGGAATTTGGAAACGTACCAAGAAATAGAAGTTGTAGATAATTGAATTAGATTTCCAACCATATGTCGTGGGTCCCCAGGTGACGACGGTACAAGGAGATATGGATGTTTTAAGGTCGGAAGGTCAGTGGGCTAGGCCCAAAACGGGACCAAACCGAGTTGGCCCAAAAAAATCAAAAAAAAAAATAATAAGGCCCAAATTTGTGAGGCCCAACCGGCCATGGTTATGGCCCAAGCCCATATTAAATAAAATTTGGTCAATAAAAGGATGACTAAGTCATCCTTATCACAATAAGTTCTAGAGGTTTCAAGAAAAGAAGAACAAGAGAAAGAAGAGAGAAAAGTTTAAGGCCATTTCGGCCATAGAGAAAGTCCATGAGAAAAATTGATAAAAATTCTTCAAAAATTATTTTCTACCAAGTAAAGGGTGCTTAACAAGGTGGAGTTGTTGTTGGAGCAAGAAAGATTCAAAATCATACAAGATGCCAAGTTGTAGTCAAGTGAGAAGTTGAAGAATAAAGGTGAGTTTTGATCTTTCTTTATATGTTTTTGATGTTTGTATATGATATAGTATGAGAAAGTGGATGAAGTTCAAGGAAAATATTGATGTTGTGTTGTAGCCGTGTGGTGTATATTGTATGTATAGTCGTGTATATGTGTTGAAGCATGAAGAAATGGTGAGCAATTGGTAGTTAGTATTTTGGTTGTTGTGTTGTTGATAATGGTGGCCGAATGTGGTGATGTTATGTAGGACAATCGGATTGATTTTTATGTAGTGTTTTGATTGTTGTTGTTATGCATCCCATAATGAAAACGAAGTTGTAATCGTTGTGGAAGCGTCGAAGAAGTTAATTTGACATTAGCTTAAATTCTTATAATTGCATGAATGATGTTGTGAATGTGTAGAATGATAGTGAAGTTCATAAATGTGGAAGAAAGTAATGTGTGGTTGTCTTTGATGGTATTGTGAAATTCGGGCGGAAGTGTGTATAAAGTGGGTTGTTTGAACATTGTGTAAATTGAAAATAATGTTCTTGTATGGAAGACATGTAATGACATTGCTATGATGTTGTTGGAACACATGTATTATAACGTTGTTGTTGATTGAAAACTTGCTAGGTAAATGTTGAGGATGGTGTATTTACAGAGGAAATGCTGCCGAAATTTCGGTAGCCAAGTGTTTCCTTAAGATTCTAACTCTAAGTATCCTAATAAGAGTTTTGGTAACTATGACCAAATTGCAGATTTTGACGAGATTGCGACGTGAATTTGGAATAGCAAAAAGGAGCGGAAGAGGTATGTAAGGCTTCACCCTTCTTTCTATGGCATGTCCTAGATGTAATAAGTCGGTTACGAGCCTCGGGGACAACCCTATTCCCCGGAATCCGCACCTAAAGTTTTCCACTTTTTGTTCAATAGAATTGAACTAGAAAGTGTGCCAATTGTGGGAGAAACCTCCTACACCCTTAGAACTTGTATAAATGGGACCTGATTACCCTAAGACCCTCACAAGTAACGCTATGACACGTAACATACGTAAATCGTATACGCTACCTCATCCGGCCCGAGGTGGGCCCGTTACTCTCGGATTTTCCTATAGTCGTGGTTGACTTACTTGAAGTAAATCCAAAGGTGACTTTTGATCCTAATCTCGTTACCGAATGATAAGTACTATGACTACTCTAACGAGAATGTTTCTATGAGGATAATGATAATTATAATGTTAGACAAGAGACTGTACCTTTGATAAGTACGACCGGAACGACTCTATGACTAAGATGACTAAGCTAAGTATCTTATGTAAACATGAAAGTGATACACTAATTTTTGAATCGTATTTATATTTCCTAGCTATATCTTTATTTTCTCTGACTCCAAAGCCTATGACGGTCATCTATCATGCCCGCGATTTCATTCTACGGTTACTGTAATACTATTCTCCGTTGATAGTCTCGCCTTAAAATACTTGTTCCTTCAAGGTGAGACAAAACTATAACTAGCATTCCATAATGTAATCGGAGGTCACCGACCTTACGTCACTCCGATGGATACATGATTTTCCTTGGCTCTTGTGTGCTTATACGATATATGTATATAAAACAGGTATATGTGTATGGATATGTATATATAAATAAGATAAGTAATTGTATATGAGACGTGTATATGTATAAAAGATAAGCAAATGTATATGTATATGTGTATGGGGAAAGGGGAAGGGTCACTGTTATATCACCACCTGATTCAGCTGGATTCCATCCTGGACGCGGGATGCCCGGACGCGGGATATGGGAGAGCCGTACGCGGCGACTGTATATATATATAATGTATGCTACCTATATATGATGTAATGTGTTGGGACACCGTTGGGGAGGGGGCTTGGGAGAGCCGATGTATTCGGCGTCTGTAAATGTGAGCAAAAGGTACCGTTACTGAAATGTACTGTTTTCTGTACACGATAATAAGTAATATATATAAATGTTAATTCCTATGCTTATGAAAAGAAACGTTTAAAAGACGAAAGGACAAGCCTACATGACAGCCGGCCTAAAAAGGGGCCTTCCTATGCACAGGTTACTTTCTCGCCTCGTTATATGCCCTGTGACTCCATGATATTATTAATCGTACTCTATGTTACTGCTTGTATTAATTTCTATGCCTTACATACTCGGTACACTATTCGTACTGACGTCCCTTCTTGTGGACGCTGCGTTCCATGCCGCGCAGGTCAGCAGACAGGTGGACTTGATCCGTAGGAGCTCTGCCAGCAGTACTCTACAACGCTCCAGTCGTTCCGGAGCCTTATTTCAGTGGTACTATTTTGTGTATATATAATCTCGGGCACGATAGTACTCGGCCCTTTCTATGTATAAGTGTACTATGTCTAGAGGCTCGTAGGCAGATATGTACAGTCAGTCAAGTATAGTTAGATATATGGTGTTTTGGCATGTTATTGTTGTTGTATAAAGTGCTAACGAAGTTTATTAGCCTATGTTCAGAATGACGCTGCTAATGTTAATGTTCAAAAAAAATATGGCTCTGCTTACACGGCTTGCTAAGAGGTAAATGTAATATGATAGATAAAGAGTGCTCGGTACAAGTATCGGGTACCCGTTACGGCCCCTAGTCGGGTCGTGACAATTATATCTGATTTCGGGCTACAAAGTTGGTGGTGGAAAGTTGGATAGTATTCTAGAAGGTTTGGGGATGTTAGGGTGTGTTTTGGACGAAAATATGGGGGCCTCCCCCTTCTATAGAATGGTCCAGGTTTTGCCTGAACTGACTTACTTTTCCTTCAGCGCGTTCGCGCTGGCTTATTTTTTCTGACTGTACCTTTGTTCAGTAAAAAGGTCATAACTCTTGATCCCTATATCGTGTGAGGGCCCACAACTATGGTTAGAAAGCCATTTAAATTATCTACAACTTTCATGATTTGTCTTTTTCCAAATTCCAAACTTATAATATCGTTTTGTTCCCTCCAAGTTAGATTATCCGAAAATGTTTCATTTAATCGTCCTTTTGGAGGGCTTATGCCCATATTTGGCTTAAGGGTCCTTCTTAGAACTTGATCAACTTTCCATGTACTACTCATATATATCTCTTCATATGTCCCTTATAAAACTCCGGTATGTGGGCCCCACTTAGCTTGCAGCAACGAGGGCTTTTCGTCAAGTAACTTATGAACTTTTGACACCATATGGTCTCCCAATGCCATACATAGGTTATTATTACATTTTTATAATATAACCTTCATTCGGAATCTGGGCCTCAAAATTGTCCAGCGCGTTCGCGCTGTGTTGGCCCTTGGCTTCCTGCGCGTTTGCGCCACTCCCTGGCGTGCGCGCAGGCTATTTTCCGGGTCCGCTAGCCCAACTTTTAATGTCCATATCTCCTTACCCCGATGTCCTATCGAGGAGCTGTTTGTTGTGTTGGAAACTAGACTTCCGGAACTTCACTTTAGACTTTTGTTTCACTTCAAAACTCTTAATATACCAAAACATATTCTTTCTTCCAATTAGGCCAAAATTTCCGTACTAACCCTTGCCCAACTTTCCTTCGAAGCCTCGGAAGCTTAATCTTCTTAATTCACTGGTTTTCTAATCCTCCTATAACCTATTACGCGAACTCGGACTCTTATAATCGTAACACAGGCACCTATAATCTTGTATCTTCTCGACAGTAACTCTGATGTTTGCAATTGAGTAGCTAATACCTCACGAATCTCAACGTACAGAAGTTACGGGTTGTAACACTCAACCTATATTAAAACGTTAAGAACTATGGTTAAGCTACAGAAAGGTTTACAACGTATTTCAACGTTGGTGACTTATTTCTAGAAAATTGGGCGGCATTTCCCCTATATTGTTCATTTCCCTAACATTCAAGCCAACTTATGAAATGACCAAATCAATATCAACAACCACACGTCCAAGTACTATATCAAGACTAGCCAGAAAAAGATTCAAGAATACCCCGAATCAGCCCGCACAACATTCCAAACCAGCCCACACATTACCACATTCAATAATAGCTAACATAACGACTACGACATATTCACGTTATTCTTAATAATCTATAGCCACAACACTTCATCGAAACGACCTTATAATAGTCCAACAATTACAACAACACAATGCATAATCTTAACTACAATAGTCCAACAATTACAACAACACAATGCATAATCTTAACTACACTTAGTCCTCCAATTCAACAAGAACAACAAAACGCCCCGAACAACCCCTAATTACAACATAACAATGCCCGATAATCTCACGAACATCTAGGAATATACCAAGCATACCACATACGCTTCATATACGATATGTTATACGCTTCTTTCTTCCAAGTTTGGTGATTCATATCAGCAACAACACAACAACGACATCAACTACTATATGCAAGGAAACTATCCTAATATCACAACAAGTCCTAAAACAGCCCATGAAATTAATACAAATTTCTAGCATGATTTAAGCTTTCCTTTAACTTTTAACGCATAATCCATAACATTAATAACAACAATAACAATCAAACCCAACCTAATTGGAACAACTCCAATTCTGCCCACTTACACGCCAACATTAATCATGCAATTTTCTTACTTGCAATTCCACTTAATACAAATTAATCTCTCCATTACAACAACATTAACTCCAATTTCATGACAAAAGAAGAAATCTTACCTCAAATTTAATTAGGACAGACCTACAATAACTTGCACCATTTGCACCACTTCATCTTCTTCAACTTAAACTCTAACCTTGCTGCTCCTTTAAATGCTTAGAACACCTTAGGAATTTAATTTTTCTTGCAACACTTGAAGTTGGCCGTGAGAGAAGACATGGTTGTTGATAATTCCTTCTCCAGATCAAGATGAAATTTGTAATGGGCTGGCCGTGAGCTTCAAGGAGTTGCTGCCATGGCCGTGTGGTTCTTTCTCTTTCAACTCAACTTTGGTGAAGATGAAGTGCTTCTCTCTCTAGTTCAACTTTGTGAATGAAACATATGAGTTATGAATCATCTTAGGCTATTTATATGCTACCCACCATGTTGACACATGCCCCATTATGGCATGGACCAATCAGATTTGGCCATGTTGTAGTGGGGTCCGTTTGGTACACTTAATTAATCTTAATTATCAATAATCCCCACTTAATAATCTAATCATGGTTAACTAATCCCTAATCTCACCTAATATTTCTACACTAATTGAATTTTACAAGAAAATAGTGCCATATTAAAAATTCGGGATTAAAAGTCCTCGTCTCATATCCCAAAAATAATCTTGTCCATGAATTTATGTCGATTAGCTTACGAATAATCCAATGTACCAAAATACGGGATATAATATAAATGTCCGATTAGCACAACAATACCAACAACAATGATAACAACCCAATAAGCTTTCTTAATCCTTTTTCAATTCAAATCGTTAATATCTAAGATTATACCCAAAATAGACCAACATACGCTTCGTATACGATACCTTATACACTTGTATTCTTCCAAATTTATGAGCCATATCAATAACAACACGACAACAACATCAACTACCATCCATGTACAAGAAAACTACTGCAATATCATTTTAATAACAAGCTCGAAACAGTCCACCAAGACTACAACATCGAAAATACAATTTTTGACCTTTACTTCACAAAATTACAAATACACGGAAAAGAGCATAATATTGCCATGAACAACAGCACCTATACTTATCTATAACTATATTTCCAGCCCTCCAACATAAACAAATTACCCTCAAATACAATACAACAACAACGACAACACTAATCAAATTTAATCCACCATCATTAAATTGGAACAACCCCAACACGGTCCAAACAGAACCTTAACATTAACGTGTACAATTCCTTGCATCCAATTCCACCTAATAAGAGTTAATCTCTCAATTACAACATCATCTACTCCAATTACACCATAAAAAGAGAAGATCTTACCTTAATTTAGTTAGGACAGATTCTATACTCACTTGCACCAATTGCACCACTTCTTCTTCCTCAATTCAATTTAAACCTTAAGGTTGCTGCCACCTTGAACGTGTAGAACACTTTTAGAATTGTTTTTTGCTATCAAGATCTTGAGTTTAGCCGTGAACTGCCATGGCCGTGAGCTGCCATGGCTGTGTTATGAATTTTTCCTTTCAAGAAATTGTGAAGATGAAGTTGTAATTAAATGAGTCATCAAATGACATATATATGCAACCAGTCCATTAAACACGTGTCCCACTATGGCATGGACCAATCAGATTTGGCCATGTTGTAGTGGGGTCCATCCAGCACCCTAATTAACTTAATTAATCATTAATCCCCTACTTAATTGTCACGACCCAACCCCATGGGCCTTGACTAGTGCCCGAACTGGACACTCGTATACGAACCTGTCAAATATAGTCAAACGGAACCTATGGACAATATGAAAACTTAAAAAAACAAACGAAGGATTCACAACGCCACATATCATAAACCTGTCTCTTGAGGAGTTATGGATAACCACAACATAACACAATACGCAAGCCGACGAGGCTGCCACTATACACGGGAATATCCAAAGCAAACCATATAGACACAGCTGACCAAAACCTATATACAACCCACACATGTCTACAGACCTCTAAGAGTATAAAAGCAAAATATGACGGGACAGGGCCCCACCGTACCCCTGGACATATGCATAAGTCTATATCAAAAGATCTGTACCAAAATAGTCTAGGCTCCGGAACAATGGAGCTCTCCAAACAGCTGAGCAGAAGTCCTAAGCTGGAGGATCACCAAATCGAGTATCTGTACCTGCGGGCATGAAACGCAGCCCCCTGAAGAAAGGGGGTCAGTACGAGATATGTACTGAGTATATAAAGCATGAAATACAATAAAGAGAATCATAATTAAATAGAAGATTACAGAAGTCAAGTATGATAATCAAAGATACCAATGCACCTGTGCCTTACGAGATAAGATTCATGCATGTCTATACTATATACCATATACCATATCCGGCCCATTACGGGACTCGGTGAATAAAGTCATCATATACCATACTCGGCGCCATAATCATATCACACACACACACACACACACACACACACACACACACACACACACACACACATATATATATATATACCGTACCCAACCCTCTAGTGAGGGACTCGGTGAATAATGCAGTGAAACTGTGCACGAAAACATACCCGGCCCGGGACTCGGAGAAAGATATATTAACGATATGCACAAGCAAAGTAGTGAGAAACCGTATGCAAACTAAGTCATATCTGAGACTCAATAGAATAATCAAAATGAACTATCATTTGAAAATCAAGACAATAGTCATGTCAAGTAGCCTTCGAATGTCACTATGGATTATATCAAAATGGGACGTTTGGAATCATAGACACATATCGAGACATAATAAAATGAGTTATGGGAATCAAGAACATTATCCATCCTAGTGTCTCTAAGAATAGGAGCTTCTTTGGAGTTATATGCTCGTCGTCTGTTTGTTTCATAAAGATCAATCCAAAAAGAAAGAAAGAATAGCTTTACATACCTTATCCGCTCCAAGCTAACCACAAATCAGATCCCGGACTACCCAATCTACAACAACAACATTGATATCAAGTATTACCTATAGTACGCTTAGAATCCAATGTTTAAGCTAGCACGTTACTTAACAAAATTCGGGCAGCATTTCCCCTATGTTACCCACTCCATTGCAACTCTAAACAACTCCCAATCAATGGTAACAACATTAGCAACAATCGTACATACAAGTTGCCATATCAAACCAAGTAAGAATTATGCCACAATCCCTTTTCAACTAATTCAAGAACACAAAATCTCTTTCCTCGAGTTTTAGTCCAAATCTTTATCAACAAATCTTCCATCGATTCTCTTTATAAACACATAGACATATATAGCAACATCAAGAACGTATTATTCATGCTATTTACCATAATTTCCATCCATAACAACATCTACATAACCCACAAAACAGTCCAATAAACAACCCATGAGCCAACAACAACATCAAATACCATTTACGGTATAATTTTCGTATTTCTCATCCCACGATTTAGCTATGACTTCAATGAATTTAAATATACTTAGAAGAGGATAATTCTTACCTTATATGCCGATAACTACACTTCTTCCACCTTATTTTACATCAAAGAAATCTCTGATTTGCTAAAATGTCATAGAACAATTGGTTTTGAGTCACGTAATCGATGTGGGCATATCCTCCACGTTGTTCTTTGTATCGCGCTGCTTCAATGGGATCAACTAAGATAAGAAGTTACTACCAATATAGTAAATACGTTGATTTACATATATGGAATTCATGTTGTTGCTACAGCTAAAAGCACGTTGTTGCAATTTCCATTAATGGAAAATTAGTGTTCAAGTTGAAACCTCGAGGAAGAAGGAATCAATTCCTTATATAGGCAGTGGGTCCCAGCTAATTTAACACCTAATTCCCTTATCCCCAAATAAATCACCACATGTACACAATGTTTTTTATTAGACATCTACTGTTATATCCCGTAATTTTGCACATTCGGATAATTTGAGATAATTGTGACTAGTAAGAGACAAGACAATATTTTTTTATCTTATTTAATGGATAAGTTGTTCATGAAAAATATTGATCCGAAAATATTGAGGAAGACTACGGGCAAAAATTGGGAATTTGAAAAAGGGTTTCATGAATTGCAAAAAAATTAGCCACAAATAATTAGGCTTGGAAAAAACAAAAAACAAAAAAGAGAAAAGGCCCAAAGAGTGGCCGGCCATAGGGGGCTTGGGCCAAGGCCCATGTAGAATTTTAATCCAAGTAAATAAATAGACAAAAGGGCCACTATTATTCATCTTCAAGAACATTCAAGAGAAAGAGACCTTGAGAGCCAAAAAAGAATAGGTCATTCAACCAAGAAAAGAAAAGAAGAAAAAAATTGAAGCCTTCAATATTTGATTCAAAAAAATTGATTCTTCTAGTATTCTTACTAATTCAAAGACCCTCTTCAACGTGGTATAATTATTAGAGCAAGAAAACTACTTTTGTGGCAAGCCCAAAAATTCTATTCAAGTGGAAAATTGAGGAAAAAGGTAAGAATTTCTCTTCTTTTATATGTTCTAGAAGGTTTATGTATGTTGTAGTGTGTAGAAATGAATTAAAAGCATGAAAATAGTGTGTTGTGGGTGTGTGTGAGTGCGTGTGGCCGTGTGGTGTTGTATAGTGGAGGAAGGATGAATTAATTCTATTTAGCATGTTAGTTGTGTTGTTGTGGCCTTTATGATGTAAATGAAGGTTTAATGGTTCAAGTCGGCATTGAAATTTGTTGTGGGTTGTTGTAGGAAATTAATGTGATTTTAATATGGTATTATGTAATTTGGCCGAGTTAAAATTCTCGGGGATGTTGAATTTACAGGGGAGATGCTGCCGAAATTTCTGTAGACAAGTACTAGTTAGAATTGAATTTCTAAGTACTTGTAGCTAATGTTGGGTAATTAATAACGTTATTGTAGATCGTGGGGAGCCCGAGACTTGAGTTGCGATTAGCTTAGAAGGCGAGCGAGGTATGTAAAGCCTAACCTTTCTTTCTTTTGGCATGACCTTTATGGAACGAATAAATGACGTATATGTATAATTTCACAAAAATCCTATTCTTAGAGCCACTAGGATGGCCAATGTCTTTGACTTCCATAAGCTATTCCACATGGTTTGATACGTAATTATGATGTTCGAAGATTCTAGTTGATATGACTAAAGTCGTGGATATATATTTTGATACGTACATATGGTCGTAAAGGCTCTATTTGATTAGATCCGTAAGGATATTTGAAAGTTACCCAATATGATTGTTACCAGAATTTCCAAAAATAGCTTCTGAAACGTGTTTAGAAAGTTCTGTACTTCAAAAGCTCGTAACTTTCTTATACTAATTCCGATTGACCCGAAACTTGTTTCTGAGCCTTCGGAAGTCGGTAAATATATTTGTTCATCGAGTCTTGGAATTTATTTATTTATTTATATGCATATAGTTTCTCACTAATATGCTCGTGCATACTACTATGATGTCGATCGCCGAGTCCCGGGCCGGTTTTGTCATCGTGCGCACTATGTTATATTCGGCTATATGATGTGTTACGGTTCCCGAGACCCTCGCCATAGGGCCGGGTACCGCTTATATACGGAGTTATGATGTGTTATGGCATATGATGTGTTATGATGTTGTGATATGTTATGATGATACGATATGTTCGGGATTGTACGGAGATTTGAAACCTTCTGGAGTATGATGTGTTGTGGCGCTAGCGTCGGAGTGGCGACCACGTTCCTGAGCCCATGCATGATTTTTATTTGCATTATTTATGTTTTCAGAAAAGGTTTTGATATACTAACTCTGTATCCATTTTTCGTACTTCTCACTTCAGTTATGGTTTGGAGTACTGTATTTCATGCTTTACATACTCAGTACATATTTCGTACTGACCCCCTTTCTTCGGGGGACTGCGTTTCATGCCCGCTGGTGTAGACGTTCGTTCTGGTGATCCGCCAGTGTAGGATACGTATTATGCTACTTTGGAGTGCTCCCTTTGATCCGAAGCCCATATTTCTGGTACATATCTTTTGTTGTACATGTTTCTGTATATATGTATGACTATTTGGGGTACGGCGGGGCCCTGTCCCGTCATATGTTCTGTTGTTGTTGTTTGTAGAGGCCTGTAGACGTATATGTGGGTCATGGGTCATTATTGTCTGGTTCTGTCTGTGATCGGTGTCTTAAGCGGTTCTGTTTACTGTGATGGCCGAAAAGGCCCATATGTGTGTGTATGGATGTGTATATTTGGGCGATGTATTTTCCGCCAGCCTTGCCGGGTTCTGTATGATATTTGCTATATATGACCGCTTAAGGCGATATCTGGCTCCAGAATCTGTATGACCTAATGTATGCTAAATATGGATAAGTCCTAGATATATCGATTTTGTAAGTAAGTGTGTATGGTTGTCCAGCTAGGGCACCAGTCACGGCCCACGGGGTTGGGCCGTGTCTAGTAGAGTCTTATTTATCGGTGTGTTGTGCACCACATCTATAAACAGGAGGCTACAGGACATTTAGGGTGTTACCTTTCTTTAAATCTTAGATCGTGCGATAGAGCTGTGATATTAGGATGATTTCTTTCTGATCGATTATTATGTTTACAGTGATGCCTCCGAAGAAGGCGACGGTAGCCCAGAAGGGCAAAGCGGTGGCAGGAGAGACCAGTCAGATACAGAGAGTCACTCGGGCTCGTGCTCAGATTATACCCGATATTGCACCCCAGTTAGAGGGTTCTGCTACACCCCCACCATTAGAGGAGCCTGGAGCGGCAGCCGCTGCCACCATGGATCAGGGGGAGGCTCCACCAGTAGGTCCAGAGGCTCTAGCGCCCGAGCCTCCAGCTCCTCAGCTAGGGGCGGAGGACAGGGCGATGAGGGATGATGTGCAGTTATTGACGAGATTGGTAGCGGGACAGGCTCGCAGACGCGGGCTAGGGGGTGATGATGTGGACAGACGTGACAGTTTGAGGGTTCGTGATTTCTTGACATGTAATCCCCCAGAGTTCTACGGGTCTAAGCCCGAGGAGGACCCCCAGGATTTCATTCGACTGATGCAGCGTACACTGAGACTAGTCAGGGCTTCTGAGACTGAGTCTGTCGAGCTGGCTTCACATAGATTGCGGGACATAGCGATTAATTGGTACGAGTCTTGGGAGCTTTCCAGAGGCGAGGATGCTCTTCCAGCTGTGTGGGATGAGTTTACAACAGCTTTTCTTAGCCACTTTTTATCTCCAGAGTTGCGGCGGGCGAGAGTTGACAGATTTTTACAACTGAGGCAGAGAGGCAGGAGTGTCCGAGAGTACAGCCTAGAGTTTGATTCTTTGGCCAGATATGCGCCCACCATTGTAGCTGATATGGCCGACAGGATGCATCGGTACGTGATGGATTTGGATCATTACTTGGTTGATAGTTGTATGGTGATGGCATCGCAGACTGGTATGGACATTGGCCGGTTACAGGCATATGCGCAAGGAATGGAGGACCGGCACAGAGGGCGTCAGCCCGATAGAGACCGTGACAGGAGGCAGCCCAAGAGGGCTAGGTCAGCTGGTTATTCTGGGGAGTCTCGAGGCGGGCAGCCTCACCAGCAGTATAGCAGATATCCTCCTCATTCAGGCAGAGTGCACATTCACAGTTTACAGGCAGACGATTTGATGGTGCAGGGCACTCAGGGGCAGGCCAGAGTTCTAGAGCCTCAGGTTCGCAGGTGAGCAGAGGTTCCAGCCAGACGAGGCCACCTATGCCTCGATGTTCTTATTGTGGGAGGTCTCACCCAGGAGAGTGTTATCAAGCCACGGGTGCCTGTTTTTCTTGTGGCCGCCAGGGCCATATTATGAGAGATTGTCCGTTGGCGGGTGGTTCTGGTGGTGCCGCTCAGCCGACGGGATCGGCTGCTGGTTCGTCCTCCACTTCGGTGGCTATGCGCCCTATGGGGCGGGGTATGCCAGCACCAGCGGGCCGCGGCAGAGGCCGTGGCGGGGTTTCTGATTCTAGCGGTCCCTCGAACCGCATATATGCCTTGGCTAGCCGACAGGATCAGGAGGTCACAGGTACATTATTGGTTTTCTCTCGAGCTGTATATGCATTGATCGATCCAGGTTCTACTTTATCATATATTTCACCCCTTGTCGCTAGTAAAATTGGGATAACACCTGAACCGATAGAACCGTTTGAGGTAGCTACACCGGTCGGGGATTCTATTATAGAAAGGCAGGTATATAAGGATTGCTCTATGATTATATGTGGTCGTTGCACCAAGGCCGATTTGGTAGAATTAGATATGATGGAATTCGATGTTATCATGGGCATGGAATGGTTAGCCTCTTGTTATGCTAATGTTGACTGTCAGAAAAAGGTAGTTCATTTCCAGTTTCCAGGGGAACCAGTTATAGAATGGGCAGGAAATACAGCATCGCCGAGAGGTAAGTTTATTTCATACCTCAAGGCCAGGAAGATGATTCAGAAAGGGTATATTTATCATCTGGTTTGTGTGCATGATACTAACGCAGAAACACCTACTCCCCAGTCAATTCTGGTTGTTAATGAATTTCCAGATGTATTTCCGGATGAGCTTCCGGGTCTCCCACCTGAACGGGAGATAGAATTTACGATAGATGTGCTGCCAGATACACAGCCTATATCTATTCCTCCTTACAGAATGGCACTTGCAGAATTGAAGGAATTGAAGGAATTGAAGGAACAACTAAAAGACTTATTAGAAAAAGGCTTCATCAGACCCAGTACGTCACCCTGGGGTGCACCGGTATTGTTTGTAAGAAAGAAAGACGGGTCGCTGCGGATTTGCATTGATTACAGACAGCTGAATAAAGTGACTATAAAGAATAAATATCCCCTTCCCCGGATTGATGATTTGTTCGATCAGTTGCAGGGTGCTAAATATTTTTCGAAGATAGATTTGCGCTCGGGTTATCATCAGGTACGGGTATGAGAGGCAGATATTCCAAAGACTGCTTTCAGGACCCGATATGGGCTTCAATGCTAGCATCTCTCTCAGCTGAAAGAAGATCAACTCTCACCCCTTTTTCGAGGAAGTAGCTCTCGACACGAGGGATATACCCCCAAAAAAAAGAAGGGAGCTACGTCTGAGTTAAACTTGGTTATGAGTTCAGAGTAATGTCTTTCGGGCTAACTAATGCTCCAGCAGTTTTTATGGATTTGATGAATCGGGTATTCAGGCCGTTTCTCGACATGTTCGTGATTGTGTTTATTGATGATATTCTGGTTTATTCGCGATCAGAAGAAGAACATTCAGATCATCCGAGGACAGTACTCGGAACGCTCCGGCAACAGAAATTATATGCTAAGTTCTACAAGTGTGAATTCTGGTTGACTTCAGTAGCAATTTTGTGGCATATTGTCGGAGCAGATGGCATTCGGGTCGATACACAGAAGATCGAGGCTGTACAGAATTGGCCTAGGCCTACGACGCCGACTGAGGTACGTAGTTTTCTGGAGCTAGCAGGATATTACAGGAGATTTGTGGAGAATTTTGCTTCTATTGCAGCACCATTAACGAAACTAACTCAGAAGGCAACAAAATTCCAGTGGACCATTTTGCGAACGCAGCTTCCAGTTGCTGAAAGAAAAGTTGATTACAGCTCCGATTCTAACTTTTCCCGAGGGGTCAGACGGGTATTTTATTTATTGTGATGCTTTTGGTATTGGGATAGGTTGTGTATTAATGCAGCATGGTCGAGTTATAGCCTATGCCTCCCGTCAGCTCAGATCGCACGAGAGGAATTATCCTACTCATGATCTGGAACTAGCCACGGTAATTCAAGCTTTGAAGATATGGCGGCATTACTTATATGGGGTCCATGTTGATATTTATACGGATCACAAAAGCCTCCAATATATTTTTAAGCAAAAGGAGCTGAATTTGTGGCAAAGGAGATGGCTCGAGTTGTTGAACGATTATGATGTTGACATTTTGTATCATCCTGGAAAGGCCAACGTTGTAGCCGATGCACTTAGCCGCATGTCCATGGGCAATTTGACCGACGTGCAGCCAGAAAGGAAAGAATTAGTTCGTGAAATTCATCAGCTAGCCAGTCTTGGAGTTCGTTTGGCCGATTGTGGAAATATTGGTGTTTCTGTTCGACAAGTTGCTGAATCGTCTATTATGGAAGAAGTAAAACGATGACAGTACGAGGATCCTATTCTGGTACAGTACAGAGATGCGGCCCTTGATAAGGAGAAGACCCAGTTCGAGATTTCACCTGACAGAGCATTATTATATAGAGGCAGGTTATGTGTACCGGACGTTGCAGGGCTGCGGCAACAGATTATGGGAGAGGCACATTATGCTCGGTATTCTGTTCATCCCGGATCCACAGAAATGTACCATGACCTCAGATGTTTATATTGGTGGGATGGTATGAAAATAGATATCGCAGAGTTCGTTGCTCAGTGCCCAAATTGTCAACAGGTTAAGATCGAGCATCAGAAGCCCGGTGGATTGTTACAGGAAATGGAAATTTCAGCTTGAAAATGGGAAATAATTAATATGGATTTCATTACAGGTTTACCGCGCACTCCACAAAGGTATGATTCTTATTCGGCTGAGGATTATGCCCGGTTGTATATTAAAGAGATAGTAAGACTTCACGGAGTTCCTATATCTATTATATCCGATAGTGGTGCGCAGTTTATAGCTAATTTCTAGAGGTCATTTCAGGAAGGATTGGGGACTCAGGTGAGTCTTAGCATCGCATTCCATCCTCAGTCTGACGGACAGGCCGAGCGTACTATTCAGACGCTGGAAGATATGCTATGGGCCTGTGTTATTGATTTCAGAGGTAGTTGGGATGATCATTTTCTGCTTATTGAATTTTCTTATAATAATAGCTATCATTCCAGCATCCAGATGGCTCCGTATAAAGCCTTATATGGTAGAAAATGCAGATCTCCGCTTGGTTGGTTCGATGTGGGTGAAACTAAGCTAATTGGTACAGATATGATCCAGCAAGCAGTCGATAAGGTGAAACTCATTCAGGAACGGTTATTAGCAGCCCAGAGTCGACAGAAATCATATGCAGATAATCGACGTCGACACTTGGAGTTCCAGATTGGTGACTGGGTATTTCTGAAAGTGCCGCCAATGAAAGGTGTAATGAGATTCGGCAGAAAGGGGAAGCTCAGTCCGCGATATATTGGGCCTTATCAGATTGTTCGAAAGATAGGCAAGACGCCTACGAGTTAGACTTACCATCCGATCTGGAAGCAGTACATCCGATATTCCATGTATCAATGCTCCGTAAGTGTATTGGCGATCCTTCCAGAATATTTCCCATGGAAGATATCCAGGTAATAGAGGAACTGTCCTACAAAGAACAACCTGTAGCAATTTTGGATCGTCAGGTGAGGAGACTGCGCACCAAAGATGTGCCTTCTGTCAAGGTCTTGTGGCGGAACAATAACCGAGAAGAAATGACTTGGGAAGCGGAGGACGAGATGAATAAGAAGAAGTATCCTCACTTGTTTCCTATGCCTACAGGTAATCTAAATTCCTTAATTGGTTATATTGATTGGTGAATAAATTATATGTGCTGCCCATAAAAATAAAAAAAATAAAAAGAAACTCCCCCGAAATGCTTGCAAGACCCTATAAGGCTAGTTTAACATTCGAGGACGAATGTTCTAAAGGGGGGGGGGGGGAGGATGTTATATCCCGTAATTTTGCACATTCGGATAATTTGAGATAATTGTGACTAGTAAGAAATAAGGCAATATTTTTTATCTTATTTAATGGATAAGTTGTTCACGAAAAATATTGATGCGGAAATATTGAGGAAAGCTAAGGGAAAAATTGGGAATTTGAAAAAGGGTTTCATGAATTGCTAAAAAATTAGCCACAAATAATTGGGCTTGGGAAAAAAAAAGGCCCAAATAGTGGCCGGCCATAGGGGGCTTGGGCCAAGGCCCATGTAGAATTTTAATCCAAGTAAATAAATAGACAAAAAGGGCCACTATTATTCATCTTCAAAAACATTCAAGAGAAAGAGAACTTGAGAGCCAAAAAAGAATAGGCCATTCGGCCAAGAAAAGAAAAGAACAAAAAAATTGAAGCCTTCAATCTTTGATTCAAAAAAATTGATTCTTCTAGTATTCTTACTAATTCAAAGACCCTCTTCAACGTGGTATAATTATTAGAGCAAGAAAACTACTTTTGTGGCAGGCCCAAAAATTCTATTCAAGTGGAAAATTGAGGAAAAAGGTAAGAATTTCTCTTCTTTTATATGTTATAGAAGGTTTATGTATGTTGTAGTATGTAGAAATGAATTAAAAGCATGAAAATAGTGTGTTGTGGGTGTGGCTGTGTGGGTGTGTATGAGTGTGTGTGGCCGTGTAGTGTTGTATAGTGGAGGAAGGATGAATTTATTCTATTTAGCATGTTAGTTGTGTTATTGTGGCCTTTATGATGTAAATGAAGGTTTAATGGTTCAAGTCGGCATTGAAATTTGTTGTGGGTTGTTGTAGGAAATTAATGTGATTTTAATATGGTATTATGTAATTGTGAAAGTGAAGTGGCTAAAGTGTGAATTGCTGTTGTTGTTTATGAATTTGGAAGAAGAAAATGCGACGTTGTAGTTTTGTTGCAATTGTAGAGATTTCGGGTGGAGTATGGTGTGTTGGTGGAATTGTTTGAATATTGTATAGATTGTTTGAAATGTTCTTGAACTGTGTTTGAATGATCTCGGATTAGTAACGAATATGTGAGCGTTGATATTGGTTTAAATGTACGTAGTTGAATTGAATGTGATAAGCTACGTAGAGAAGAAGGTTACTAATGTTAGAATGCGTTTTAAATTGATTGTTGATGTTATTAGTATGGTTGTTGGTATTGTTGGTATGGTTGTTGATAAATTTGGCCGAGTTAAAATTCTCGGGGATGTTGAATTTATAGGGGAGATGCTGCCGAAATTTTTGTAGGCAAGTACTAGTTAGAATTGAATTTTTAATTACTTGTAGCTAATGTTGGGTAATTAATAACGTTATTGTAGATCGTAGGGAGCCCGAGACTTGAGTTGCGATTAGCTTAGAAGGCGAGCGAGGTATGTAAAGCCTAACCTTTCTTTCTTTTGGCATGACCTTTATGGAACGAATAAATGACGTATATGTATAATTTCACGAAAATCCTATTCTTAGAGCCACTAGGATGACCAATGTCTTTGACTTCCATAAGCTATTCCACATGGTTTGATACATAATTACCATGTTCGAAGATTCTAGTTGATATGACTAAAGTCGTGGATATATATTTTGATACGTACATATGGTCCTAAAGGCTCTATTTGATTTGATCCGTAAGGATATTTGAAAGTTACCCAATACGATTGTTACCTGAATTTCCAAAAATAGCTTCTGAAACGCTTTTAGAAAGTTCTGTACTTCAAAAGCTCGTAACTTTCGTATACTAATTCCGATTGACCCGAAACTTGTTTCCCTGCCTTCGGATGTCGGTAAATATATTTGTTCATCGAGTCTTGGAATTTATTTATTTATTTGTATGCATATAGTTTCTCACTACTCTGCTCGTGCATACTACTATGATATCGTTCGCAGAGTCCCGGGCTAGTTTTGTCATCGTGCGCACTATGTTATATTCGGCAGTATGATGTGTTACGGTTCCCGAGACCCTCGCCATAGGGCCGGGTACCGCTTATATACGGAGTTATGATGTTTTATGGCATACGATGTGTTATGATGTTGTGATATGCTATGATGATACGATATGTTCGGGATTGTACGGAGATTTGAAACCTTCTGGAGTATGATGTGTTGTGGCGCCAGCGTCGGAGTGGCGACCACGTTCCTGAGCCTTAGATTTGTTTTATTTTGCATTATGTGCATATGTTTTCAGCACAGGTTTTGGTATACTGATTCGGTATTCTCTTTCTGTATTTTTCACCTCAGTTGTGGTTTGGATTTCTGTACTCTATGCTTTACATACTCAGTACATCTTTCGTACTGACCCCCTTTCTTCAGGGGCTGCGTTTTATGCCCGCAGGTATAGAGGTTCGAGATCCGCCAGTGTAGGCCACACATTCTGCTACTACAGAGTGCTCCTTTGATTCGGAGCCCATATTTTGGTATATATCTTTTGTCATGTATATGCTTCTGTATATTTGACTATTTGGGGTACGGCGGGGCCCTGTCCCGCCATATGTTCCATTATGATGTGTAGAGGCCTGTAGTCATATATGTGGGTCATGGGTCATGTGTGTGTTCGCTTTGGTTATGATTTGTATCTTAATGCGGTCCCGTCTGTTGTAGCGGCCAAATGGCCCGTATGTTTGTATATGTGCATATAGTTGGCGATGTGTATTCCGCCGCCCCTCCTGGCTTTGACATGATATTTTTGCACGCGTGACCGCTTAAGAGAATATTTGTATTCAGATCTGTTTAAAATTATGAATATGAAATCTGAGTTAAATTAGAATATGACGACTTGGTATGTAAGTCGGTTTGGGGTGTCCAAATAGGGCACCAGTCGCGGCCCACGGAGCTGGGTCATGACAAAAGTGGTATCAGAGCGGTTTGTCCTCGGAATGTCTACAGGCCGTGTCTCGTAGAGTCTTGTTTATCGGTGTGTTGTGCACCACATCTATAAACAGGAGGCTACAGGACATTTAGGGTGTTACCTTTCTTTGAATATTAGATCGCGCGATAGAGCTGTGCTACTAGGATGATTCTTTTCTGATCGGTTGTTGTGTTTTTCAGTGATGCCTCCGAAGAAGGCGACGGCTGCCCAAAAAGGCAAAGCGGTAGGAGAGACCAGTCAGATGCAGAGAGTTACTCGGGCTCATGCTCAGGTTATGCCCGATGTTGTGCCTCAGTCAGAGGGTTTAGCTACACCACCACCGGAGGAGCCTGGAGCAGGTCCATCATTAGCTCCAGCGGCTCCAGCGCCCGACCCTCCAGCTCCTCAGCCAGGGGCGGAGGATAGGGCGATGAGGGAGGTCGTACAGTTGCTGACGACGTTGGTGGCAGGACAGGCTCGCAGACGCGGGCTGAGAGGTGATGATGATGATAGGCGTGATAGTCTGAGGGTCCGTGACTTCCTGACGTGTAATCCCCCAGAGTTTTTCGGGTCTAAGCCCGAGGAGGACCCCCAGGACTTTGTTCGGCAGATGCAGCGCTCATTGAGACTGGTCAGGGCTTCAGAGACCGAGTCCGTTGAGTTAGCTTCGCACAAATTACGAGATGTCGCGATTAATTGGTATGAGTCCTGGGAGTTGTCCAGAGGTGAGGGTGCTCCCCCAGCGGTGTGGGACGAGTTTGTAGCCGCTTTTCTCCGCCACTTTTTTCCCCCGGAGTTGCGGCGGGTGAGGGTTGATAGATATTTGCAGTTGCGGCAGAGGGGTCGGAGTGTTCGTGAGTATAATTTGGAGTTTGATTCTCTGGCTCGATATGCACCTGCTATAGTAGCGGATATGGCTGACCGGATGCACCTGTACGTGATAGGGTTGGATCGCTACTTGGTTGACAGTTGCATGGCGATGGCATCGCAGACTGATATGGACATCGCCCGGTTACAGGCCTACGCTCAGGGGATGAAGGACCGACATAGGGGAGAGCAGCCTAGTAGGGATCGAGATAGGAGGCAGTTTAAGAGGGCCAGATCAGCGGGATATTCTGGAGATTTTCGAGGCGGGCAGCCTCAGCCGCAGCAGTCAGGCAGATATCCTCCTCCGTCAGGCCGGGGTACACAGTACGCCGGTAGTCGATTTGATGGTGCAGGACCGTCTGGGGCCGGCCAGAGTTTCAGGGCACCAGGTTCACAGATGACCAGAGGTTCCAGCCAGTCCAGACCACCCCGGCCCGGTTGTTCTTATTGTAGGAGATCACACCCAGGGGAGTGCTACCGAGCTACAGGAGCCTGTTTCTCTTGCGGCCGTCAGGGTCATGTCATGCGAGATTGTCCGTTGGCGAGTGGTTCTGGTGGTACAGTTCAGCCGACGGGATCAGCCGCTGGTTCATCCTCTACTCCTTCAGTTATGCGCCCTGCGGGGTGAGGTATGTCGGCACCGGCGGGCCGCGGTCGAAGTCGTGGCGGTGTTTCAGATTCTAGCGGTCCTTCGAACCGCATATATGCATTGACTAGCCGCCAGGACCAGGAGGCATCGCCAAATGTTGTTACAGGTACATTACTGGTTTTCTCCCGATCTGTATATGCATTGATAGAATTAGATACGCTGGAATTTGATGTTATTATGGGCATGGACTGGTTAGCTTCCTGTTATGCTAATGTTGACTGCCAGAAAAAGGTAGTTCGTTTCTAGTTTCCAGGGGAATCAGTTATAGAGTGGTCAGGGAGTACAACATCGCCGAGGGGTAAGTTTATTTCATACCTCAAGGCTAAGAAGATGATTCAGAAAGGTTATATCTATCATTGGTCCGTGTGCACGATACCAAAGCAGAGACACCTACTCTTCAATTAGTTCCGGTTGTTAATGAATTTCCAGATGTATTCCCAGATGAGCTTCCAGGTCTTCCCCCTGAACGGGAGATAGAATTTACGATAGATTTGTTGCCAGATACGCAACCCATATCCATTCCTCCATACAGAATGGCACCGGCAAAACTGAAAGAATTGAAGGAACAACTGAGAGATCTATTGGACAAAGGCTTCATCAGACCCAGTACATCGCCCTGGGGAGCGCCGGTATTATTTGTAAGAAAGAAGGACGGGTCACTGCGGATGTGTATTGACTACAGACAACTAAATAAGGTGACTATAAAGAATAAATATCCCCTCCCCCGGATTGATGATTTATTTGATCAGTTGCAGGGTGCTAAATATTTTTCGAAGATAGATTTGCGTTCAGGCTACCATCAGGTACGGGTACGAGAGGTCGATATTCCGAAGACTGCTTTCAGGACCCGGTACGGGCATTATGAATTCAGAGTGATGTCTTTTGGGCTGACTAATGCTCCAGCGGTATTCATGGATTTGATGAATCGGGTATTCCGGTCGTTCCTTGATATGTTCGTGATTGTATTTATTGATGATATTTTGGTTTATTCACGATCAGCAGCGGAGCATTCAGATCATCTGAGAACAGTACTTGGCATACTTCGGCAGCAAAAATTATATGCTAAATTCTCCAAATGTGAATTCTGATTGACCTCAGTGGCATTCTTGGGGCATATTGTCGGAGCAGATGGTATTCGGGTCGATACACAGAAGATTGAAGCTGTACAGAATTGGCCTAGGCCTACTACACCGACAGAGGTACGCAGTTTTCTAGGTTTGGCCGGATATTATAGAAGATTTGTGGAGAATTTTGCTTCTATTGCGGCACCATTGACAAAGCTAACTCAGAAGGCGGCAAAATTTCAGTGGACTGATGCCTGTGAGCGCAGTTTCCAGACGCTGAAGAAAACATTAATTACAGCTCCAGTCTTAGCTCTTCCAGAGGGGTCAGACGGGTACATCGTTTATTGTGATGCCTCCGGTATTGGGATAGGTTGTGTGCTAATGCAGCACGGTCGAGTCATAGCCTATGCTTCACGGCAGCTCAGACCGCATGAGAGAAATTATCCCACTCATGATCTGGAATTAGCCGCGGTGATTCATGCTTTGAAGATATGGCGGCATTACTTATATGGGGTCCACGTTGATATTTATACGGACCATAAGAGCCTCCAGTATATTTTTAAACAAAAGGAGCTGAATTTGCGGCAGAGAAGATGGCTTGAATTATTGAACGATTATGACGTCGATATTTTGTATCATCCTGGGAAATCTAATGTGGTAGCTGATGCACTAAGCCGCAAGTCCATGGGCAGTTTGACTGATGTGCAGCCTGATAAGAAAGAATTGGTTCGTGAGATTCGTCAGTTAGCCAGCCTTAGAGTCCGTTTGGCAGATTCTGGAGATGCTGGGGTTTCTGTTCGAGAGATTGCCGAATCATCAATTATGGAAGAGGTAAAGCAGCGTCAGTTCAAAGATCCTGTTTTGGCACAGTACAGAAATGTGGCCCTTAATAAAGAAAAGACTCAATTCGAAATTTCGCCTGAAGGGGTATTATTATATGGAGGCAGATTATGTGTACCGGACGTTGCAGGGCTACGGCGGCAAATCATGGGCGAAGCGCATAATGCTCGGTATTCTGTTCATCCTGGATCCACTAAAATATACCATGATCTCAAATGTTGATACTGGTGGGACGGTATGATAAGGGACATTGCAGAGTTCGTTGGCCAATGCCCAAATTGTCAGCAAGTCAAGATCGAGCATCAAAAGCCCGACGGATTACTACAGGAAATGGAAATTCCAGCCTGGAAATGGGAAATGATTAATATGGATTTCATTATAGGATTACCGCGCACTCCACGCAGGTACGATTCTATTTGGGTTATTGTTGATAGATTGACGAAATCAGCCCATTTTCTTCCAGTCAGGACTACTTATTCGGCTGAGGATTATGCTAGATTGTATATTAAGGAGATAGTAAGACTTCACAGGGTTCCTGTATCTATTATCACTGACAGAGGTGCCCAGTTTACAGCGAATTTCTGGAGATCATTCCAGGAAGGATTGGGGACTCAGGTGAGTCTTAGCACAGCATTTCATCCTCAGTCCGACGGACAGGCCGAGCGCACTATTCAGACACTGGAAGATATGTTGCGGGCCTATGTTATTGATTTCAGAGGTAGCTGAGATGATCATTCGCCGCTTATTGAATTTGCTTATAATAATAGTTATCATTCCAGCATCCAGATGGCACCGTACGAAGCCCTATATGGTAGAAAATGCAGGTTTCCGATTGGTTGGTTTGCCGTGGGCGAAACTAAATTAATTGGGCAGGATGTGATTCAGCAAGCGGTTGATAAGGTAAAACTTATTCAGGAACGGTTATTGGCTGCCCAGAGTCGACAGAAATCATATACAGATAAACGACGTCGACCGTTAGAGTTCCAGATTGGCGACTAGGTATTTCTAAAGGTGTCCCCTATGAAGGGCATAATGAGATTCGATAAAAAGGGTAAGCTTAGTCCGCGGTATATCGGGCCGTATCAGATTATTCGAAAGATAGGCGAGGTCGTCTATGAATTAGACTTACCATCCGATCCGGAGGCAGTGCACCCGGTATTTCATGTATCCATGCTCCGTAAATGTGTTGGTGATCCTTCCAGAATATTCCCAGTAGATGATATTCAGGTGACGGAGGACTTGTCTTATGAAGAGCAACCTGTATCTATTCTGGATCGTCAGGTAAGGAGGTTGCATACCAAGGATATACCATCTGTTAAGGTTTTATGGCGAAACAATAATAGAGAAGAAATGACCTGGGAAGCAGAGGATGAAATGAAGAAGAAGTATCCTCACTTGTTCTCTACACCTACATGTAATCTAAATTTCTAAATTTGTTACATTGATTGGTAAGTAATCGATATGTGCTACTCATAAAAAGAAACTCCCCCAAAATGCTTGTAGGACCCTATAAGGCTAATTTAACATTCGAGGACGAATGTTTTAAAGGGGGGGGGGGGGGAGAATGTTATATCCCGCATTTTTGCGCATTTGGAAAATTTGGAATAATCTTGACTTGTAGGAAATAAGGCTATGTTTTTATTTTATTTGACATATGTGTGATATTCATGAAAAATATTGATGCGGAAATACGGAGGAAGGCAAGGGCAAAATTGGAATTTTAGAAATCAGTTCCGTGAATTACAAATAAGATTTATAATAAATTGGGCTAAAAAAAAATATAAGAGAAATTGAGGCCCAAACCAATGGGGTGGCCGGCCATATGGCCTTGGCCCAACCCATGGGAATTTTTTTTTTCCATGTGATTAATATATTTAAAAGGGGGACCCCTTCATTTTATCAAGAAGCTTCAAGAAAAACACAAAAAAATTGAGAGTGCCTCAAAAGAGGCCTTCGGGCATAGCAAAAAAAAAAAAGAAGAAAAATTTTCAAGTCCTTCAATCTTGATCCAAAAATCTCTTTCTTCTTGAATTCTTATTCAGCTCAAGACGCTCTTCTACGTGGTATAATTAGTTAAGTGAGAAAACTACGTTTGCGGCAAGTGGAAATTTGAAGAAAAAGGTAAGAATTCTATTCTTCTATGTTATGGAAAAAGTGTATATGTTATAATGATTGGAATTAGATGAGAATCATGGAATTGTGATGTGTATGTGCATGGCCGTGTGGGTGTGTGAGTGGGTGCATGGCCGTGTATGGTGTTGTAGTGTAGGGTAGGTGGAATAAATTTTATTTAGTTGTTAGTTGTGTCGTTGTGGCATTTATGACGTAAATAAAGGTATAACGATTCGAGTCGGCATTGAAATTGGTTGTAGGTTGTTATGGGAAATTATGTGCTTTTAATATAGTTTTTAGGTAATTATGGAAGTAGAATTCTAAAGTGTGAATTATTGTTGTCATTAATGAACTTGGAGGAAAACAATGCGACTTTGTTGTTTCGTTGCATTTGTAGAGGTTTCGGATGGAAAATGGAATTGGCGGGATGGTTTGAATCCTTGAATATTGTTTGAAATACTAATGAATTATGTTTGAATAATCTTGAATTAGTTAATGAATATGGGAATGTTGATATTATTTTGAAAGTGTGAAGTTGGAATGGAAGTTGTTGCATTATGTAGAAAAGAGAATATTTATGTTAAAATGTGTGTTGTTGGGATTGTTGATGTTGTTGGTATTGTTGTGGGTGTTGTTGTTGATATTATGGACGAGATAATTCTCGGGGATGTTGAATTTATAGGGGAAATGCTGTCGAAATTTCTGTAGACAAATATGGATTTAGGATTGAATTCTTAAAAGCTTGTAATTCACATTTGGTAATTATGACCAATTGTAGATTTTGGTGGAAACGGGAGTTGAGCTCGGACGAGCGTAAAACGCGAATAAGGTATGTAAAGCCCTACCTTTCCTTCTTTTGGCATATCCTAGGTGTACTAGGTTTGGATTTGAGCCTCGGGGAATATTCTGTTCATGGAAATCCGAGTTTACTTTTAGTACTATTTCATTCAGTGAAATTGAATTAGAACCTTTGCATTTTGTTGGAAAGAAATGTTCAAACATCTGTAACCTTCACAAACGTAACCGAATCGCCTTGAAACTTTCAGAGATGACTCCATAGAGTCTAATGTTTGTAGATTACGTACGCCACCTCGACTTGACCCGAGGTGGGCCCACTAACCCCGAAATCTCCTTCGTTTGTCCTATTTGACTTATTTTTGAATGATATCAAAAAGGGCTTTTGCTTATGATTTTAGCTACCCAGGAATAATGTTTTAATTGCTCCATTACATTCTGATATACACTTTGAACTACAAATGCGATTTCAGAAGTACTTTTGTGAGACAGACCCTATATTGATCAGTTGTTCAAACTAGTTTGGCTAACTTGTTGTCATACGATTATGTCAAGTCTTCACAAATATTTTTATATGTAAATTTCATTTAGTTTCTCACTACTCCGCTCGTTCATGTTATTATGATATCGTTCGCCGGATCCCGGGCCTGTTTTTTGATCGTGCGTACTATGACATATTCGGCAGTATGATGTGTTACGGTTCTAGAGACCTCGCCATAGGGCCGGGTACAGTTTGCATACGGCGTTATGATGTGATATGGCATATGTTATGTTTGATGATATGATATGTATGATGATATGGTGTGTTCGGGGATTGTACGGAGATTTGAAACTTTCTGGAGTATGATGTGTTGTGGCGCCAGCGTCGGAGTGGCGACCACGTTCCTGAGCCTTATGCATGATTTGTTTTATTTTGCATTATGTGCATATGTTTTCAGCACAGGTTTTGGTATACTAATTCGGTATTCTCTTTCGGTATTTTTCACCTTAGTTGTGGTTTGGATTTCTGTAACTCTATGCTTTACATACTCAGTACATCTTTCGTACTGACCCCCTTTCTTCGAGGGCTGCGTTTCATGCCCGCAGGTAAAGAGGTTCGAGATCCGCCAGTGTAGGCCACACATTCTGCTACTACAGAGTGCTCCTTTGATTCGGAGCCCATATTTTGGTATATATCTTTTCTCATGCATATGCTTCTGTATATTTGACTATTTGGGGTACGGCGGGGCCCTGTCCTGCCATATGTTCCATTATGATGTGTAGAGGCCTGTAGTCATATATGTGGGTCATGGGTCATGTGTGTGTTCGCTTTGGTTATGATTTGTGTCTTAATGTGGTCCCGTCTGTTGTAGCGGCCAAATGGCCCGTATGTTTGTATATGTGCATATAGTTGGCGATGTGTATTCCGCCGCCCCTCCTGGCTTTGACATGATATTTTTGCACGCGTGACCGCTTAAGAGAATATTTGTTTTCAGATCTGTTTAAAATTATGAATATGAAATCTGAGTTAAATTAGAATATGACGAGTTGGTATGTAAGTCGGCTTGGGGTGTCCAAATAGGGCACCAGTCGCGGCTCACGGAGCTGGGTCGTGACAGGAGGTCTCACCCAGGAGAGTGTTATCGAGCCACCGGTGCCTGTTTTTCTTATGGCCGCCAGGGCCATATTATGAGAGATTGTCCGTTGGCGGGTGGTTCTGTTGGTGCAGCTCAGCCGACGGGATCAGCTGCTGGTTCGTCCTCCACTTCTATTGCTATGTGCCCTAGGGGGCGGGGTATGCTACCACCAGCGGGCCGCGGCAGAGGCCGTGGCGGTGTTTCTGATTCTAGCGGTCCCTCGAACCGCATATATGCCTTGGCTAGCCAACAGGATCAGGAGGCATCGCCAAATGTAGTCACAGGTACATTATTGGTTTTCTCTCGAGCTGTATATGCATTGATCGATCCAGGTTCTACTTTATCATATATTTCTCCCCTTGTCGCTAGTAAAATTGGGATAACACCTGAACCGATAGAACCGTTCAAGGTAGCTACACCGGTCGGGGATTCTATTATAGCAAGGCATAAGGATTGCTCTGTGATTATATGTGGCCGTTGCACCAAGGCCGATTTGGTAGAATTAGATATGATGAAATTCGATGTTATCATGGGCATGGATTGGTTAGCCTCTTGTTATGCTAATGTTGACTGTCAGAAAAAGGTAGTTCGTTTCCAGTTTCCAGGGGAACCAGTTATAGAATGGGCAGGAAATACAGCATCGCCGAGAGGTAAGTTTATTTCATACCTCAAGGCCAGGAAGATGATTCAGAAAGGGTATATTTATCATCTGGTTCGTGTACATGATACTAACGCAGAAACACCTACTCCCCAGTCAATTCCGGTTGTTAATGAATTTCCAGATGTATTTCCGGATGAGCTTCCAGGTCTCCCACCTGAACGGGAGATAGAATTTACGATAGATGTGCTGCCAGATACTCAGCCTATATCTATTCCTCCTTACAGAATGGCACCTACAGAATTGAAGGAATTGAAGGAACAACTGAAAGACTTATTAGAAAAAGGCTTCATCAGACCCAGTACGTCACCCTGGGGAGCACCGGTATTGTTTGTAAGAAAGAAAGACGGGTCGCTGCGGATGTGCATTGATTACAAACAGCTGAATAAAGTGACTATAAAGAATAAATATCCCCTTCCCCGGATTGATGATTTGTTCGATCAGTTGCAGGGTGCTAAATATTTTTCGAAGATAGATTTGCGCTCGGGTTATCATCAGGTACGGGTACGAGAGGCAGATATTCCAAAGACTGCTTTCAGGACCCGATATGGGCATTATGAGTTCAGAGTAATGTCTTTCGGGCTAACTAATGCTCCAGCAGTGTTTATGGATTTGATGAATCGGGTATTCAGGCCGTTTCTCGACATGTTCGTGATTGTGTTTATTGATGATATTCTGGTTTACTCGCGATCAGAAGAAGAACATTCAGATCATCCGAGGACAGTACTCGGAACGCTCCGGCAACAGAAATTATATGCTAAGTTCTCCAAGTGTGAATTATGGTTGACTTCAGTGGCATTTTTGGGGCATATTTTCGGAGCAGATGGCATTCGGGTCGATACACAGAAGATCGAGGCTGTACAGAATTGGCCTAGGCCTACGACGCCGACTGAGGTACGTAGTTTTCTGGGGCTATCAGGATATTACAGGAGATTTTTGGAGAAGTTTGCTTCTATTGCAGCACCATTAACGAAACTAACTCAGAAGCCAGCAAAATTCCAGTGGACCGATGCTTGCGAACGCAGCTTCCAGTTGCTGAAAGAAAAGTTGATTACAGCTCCGATTCTAACTCTTCCCGAGGGGTCAGACGGGTATGTTATTTATTGTGATGCTTCTGGTATTGGGATAGGTTGTGTATTAATGCAGCATGGTCGAGTTATAGCCTATGCCTCCCGTCAGCTCAGACCGCACGAGAGGAATTATCCTACTCATGATCTGGAACTAGCCGCGGTAATTCATGCTTTGAAGATATGGCGGCATTACTTATATGGGGTCCATGTTGATATTTATACGGATCACAAAAGCCTCCAATATATTTGATCACAAAAGCCTCATATATATTTTTAAGCAAAAGGAGCTGAATTTGCGGCAAAGGAGATGGCTCGAGTTGTTGAAAGATTATGATGTTGACATTTTGTATCATCCTGGAAAGGCCAACGTTGTAGCCGATGCACTTAGCCGCAAGTCCATGGGCAGTTTGACCGACGTGCAGCCAGAAAGGAAAGAATTAGTTCGTGAAATTCATCAGCTAGCCAGTCTTGGAGTTCGTTTGGCCGATTGTGGAAATATTGGGGTTTCTGTCCGAGAAGTTGCTGAATCGTCTATTATGGAAGAAGTAAAACGACGACAGTACGAGGATCCTATTCTGGTGTAGTACAGAGATGCGGCCCTTGATAAGGAGAATACCCAGTTCAAGATTTCACCTGACAGAGCATTATAATATAGAGGCAGGCTATGTGTACTGGACGTTGCAGGGCTGCGGCGACAGATTATGGGAGAGGCACATTACGCTCGGTATTCTGTTCATCCCGGATCCACAAAAATGTACCATGACCTCAGATGTTTATATTGGTGGGATGGTATGAAAATAGATATCGCAGAGTTCGTTGCTCAGTGCCCAAATTGTCAACAGGTTAAGATCGAGCATCAGAAGCCCGGTGGATTGTTACAGGAAATGGAAATTCCAGCTTGAAAATGGGAAATAATTAATATGGATTTCATTACAGGTTTACCGCGCACTCCACGAAGGTATGATTCTATATGGGTTATGGTTGATAGGCTGACAAAATCAGCCCATTTTCTTCCGGTCAGGACCACTTTTTCGGCTGAGGATTATGCCCGGTTGTATATTAAAGAGATAGTAAGACTTCACGGAGTTCCTATATCTATTATATCCGATAGAGGTGCTCAGTTTACAGCTAATTTCTAGAGGTCATTTCAGGAAGGATTGGGGACTCAGGTGAGTCTTAGCACCGCATTCCATCCTCAGTCTAACGGACAAGCCGAGCGTACTATTCAGACGCTGGAAGATATGCTACGGGCCTGTGTTATTGATTTCAGAGGTAGTTGGGATGATCATTTGAGCTTATTGAATTTGCTTATAATAATAGTTATCATTCCAGCATCCAGATGGCTCCGTATAAAGCCTTATATGGTAGAAAATGCAGATCTCCGATTGGTTGGTTCGAAGTGGGTAAAACTAAGCTAATTGGTCCAGATATGATCCAGCAAGCAGTCGATAAGGTGAAACTCATTCGGGAACGGTTATTAACAGCCCAGAGTCGACAGAAATCATATGTAGATAATCGACGTCGACACTTAGAGTTCCAGATTGGTGACTGGGTATTTCTGAAAGTGTCACCTATGAAAGGTGTAATGAGATTCGGCAGAAAGGGGAAGCTCAGTCCGCGATATATTGGGCCTTATCAGATTGTTCGAAAGATAGGCAAGGTCGCCTACGAGTTAGACTTACCATCCGATCTGGAAGCAGTACATCCGGTATTCCATGTATCAATGCTCTGTAAGTGTATTGGCGATCCTTCCAGAATATTTCCCATGGAAGATATCCAGGTAACAGAGGAACTGTCCTACGAAGAACAACCTGTAGCAATTTTGGATCATCGGGTGAGGAGACTGCGCACCAAAGATGTGCCTTCTGTCAAGGTCTTGTGGCGGAACAATAACCGAGAAGAAATGACATGGGAAGCGGAGGACGAGATGAAGAAGAAGTATCCTCACTTGTTTCCTATGCCTACAGGTAATCTAAATTCCTTAATTGGTTATATTGATTGGTGAATAAATTATATGTGCTGCCCATAAAAAAAAAAGAAACTCCCCCGAAATGCTTGCAAGACCCTATAAGGCTAGTTTAACATTCGAGGACGAATGTTCTGAAGGGGGAGAGGATGTTATATCCCGTAATTTTGCACATTCGGATCATTTGAGATAATTGTGACTAGTAAGAAATAAGGCAATATTTTTGATCTTATTTAATGGATAAGTTGTTCACGAAAAATATTGATGCGAAAATATTGAGGAAGGCTAAGGCTAAAATTGGGAATTTGAAAAAGGGTTTCATGAATTGCAAAAAAATTAGCCACAAATAATTGGGCTTGGAAAAAACAATAAAAAAAAGAGAAAAGGCCCAAAGAGTGGCCGGCCATAGGGGGCTTGGGCCAAGGCCCATGTAGAATTTTAATCCAAGTAAATAAATAGACAAAAGGGCCACTATTATTCATCTTCAAGAACATTCAAGAGAAAGAGAACTTGAGAGCCAAAAAAGAATAGGCCATTCGGCCAAGAAAAGAAAAGAAGAAAAAAATTGAAGCCTTCAATCTTTGATTCAAAAAAATTGATTCTTCTAGTATTCTTACTAATTCAAAAACCCTCTTCAACGTGGCATAATTATTAGAGCAAGAAAACTACTTTTGTGGCAAGCCCAAAAATTCTATTCAAGTGGAAAATTGAGGAAAAAGGTAAGAATTTTCTTCTTTTATATGTTATAGAAGGTTTATGTATGTTGTAGTATGTAGAAATGAATTAAAAGCATGAAAATAGTGTGTTGTGGGTGTGGCCGTGTGGGTGTGTGTGGCCGTGTGGTGTTGTATAGTGGAGGAAGGATGAATTAATTCTATTTAGCATGTTAGTTGTGTTGTTGTGCCCTTTATGATGTAAATGAAGGTTTAATGGTTCAAGTCGGCATTGAAATTTGTTGTGGGTTGTTGTAGGAAATTAATGTGATTTTAATATGGTATTATGTAATTGTGAAAGTGAAGTTGCTAAAGTGTGAATTGTTGTTGTTGTTTATGAATTTGGAAGAAGAAAATGCGACGTTGTAGTTTTGTTGCAATTGTAGAGATTTCGGGTGGAGTATGGTGTGTTGGTGGAATTGTTTGAATATTGTATAGATTGTTTGAAATGTTCTTGAACTGTGTTTGAATGATCTCAGATTAGTAACAAATATGTGAGTGTTGATATTGGCTTGAATGTACGTAGTTGAATTGAATGTGATAAGCTACGTAGAGAAGAAGGTTACTAATGTTAGAATGCGTTTTAAATTGATTGTTGATGTTATTAGTATGGTTGTTGGTATTGTTGGTATGGTTGTTGATAAATTTGGCCGAGTTAAAATTCTCGGGGATGTTGAATTTACAGGGGAGATGCTGCCGAAATTTCTGTAGATAAGTAATAGTTAGAATTGAATTTCTAAGTACTTGTAGCTAATGTTGGGTAATTAATAACGTTATTGTAGATCGTGGGGAGCCCGAGACTTGAGTTGCGATTAGCTTAGAAGGCGAGCGAGGTATGTAAAGCCTAACCTTTCTTTCTTTTGGCATGACCTTTATGGAACGAATAAATGACGTATATGTATAATTTCACGAAAATCCTATTCTTAGAGCCACTAGGATGGCCAATGTCTTTGACTTCCATAAGCTATTCCACATGGTTTGATACGTAATTATGATGTTCGAAGATTCTAGTTGATATGACTAAAGTCGTGGATATATATTTTGATACGTACATATGGTCCTAAAGGCTCTATTTGATTTGATCCGTAAGGATATTTGAAAGTTACCCAATATGATTGTTACCTGAATTTCCAAAAATAGCTTCTAAAACGCTTTTAGAAAGTTCTGTACTTCAAAAGCTCGTAACTTTCGTATACTAATTCCGATTGACCCGAAACTTGTTTCTGAGTCTTCGGATGTCGGTAAATATATTTGTTCATCGAGTATTTGAATTTATTTATTTATTTATATGCATATAGTTTCTCACTACTCTGCTCGTGCATACTACTATGATATCGTTCGCCGAGTCCCGAGCCGGTTTTGTCATCGTGCGCACTATGTTATATTCGGCAGTATGATGTGTTACGGTTCCCGAGACCCTCGCCATAGGGCCGGGTACCGCTTATATACGGAGTTATGATGTGTCATGGCATATGATGTGTTATGATGTTGTGATATGTTATGATGATACGATATGTTCGGGATTGTACGGAGATTTGAAACCTTCTAGAGTATGATGTGTTGTGGCGCCAGCGTCGGAGTGGCGACCACGTTCCAGAGCCCATGCATGATTTTTATTTGCATTATTTATGTTTTCAGAAAAGGTTTTGATATACTAACTCTGTATCCATTTTCCGTACTTCTCACTTCAGTTATGGTTTGGATTACTGTATTTCATGCTTTACATACTCAGTACATATTTCGTACTGACCCCCTTTCTTCGGGGGCTGCGTTTCGTGCCCGCAGGTGCAGACATTCGTTCTGGTGATCCGCCAGTGTAGGATACGTATTCTGTTACTTTGGAGTGCTCCCTTTGATCCGGAGCCCATATTTCTGGTACATATCTTTTGTTGTACATGATTCTGTATATATGTATGACTATTTAGGGTACGGCGGGGCCCTGTCCCGTCATATGTTTTGTTGTTGTTTGTAGAGGCCTGTAGACGTATATGTGGGTAATGGGTCATTATTGTCTGGTTCTGTCTGTGATCGGTGTCTTAAGCGGTTTTGTTTACTGTGATGGCCGAAAAGGCCCATATGTGTGTGTGTGGATGTGTATATTTGGGCGATATATTTTCCGCCAGCCTTGCCGGGTTCTGTATGATATTTGCTATATATGACCGCTTAAGGCAATATCTGGCTCCAGAATCTGTACGACCTAATGTATGCTAAATATGGATAAGTCCTAGATATATCGATTTGGTAAGTAAGTGTGTATGGGTGTCCAGCTAGGGCACCAGTCACGGTCCACGGGGTTGGGTCGTGACATCTGCTACCACTTGCCTTATGATTCCACGTAGACACTTCACCACACACTAATTGTCACGACCCAACCCCATGGGCCATGACTAGTGTCCGAGCTGGACACTCATATTCGAACCTGTCCAATATAGTGAAATGGAAACTAAGGCAACATGGAAATGTGCAAGGACAAGCTATAGGCTCAAACGCCATATATCACAATAGACCTGTCTCCTGAGGAGTCACAGCATAACAATAACACAATATGCAAGCCGATAAGGCTGCCACTATACACGGGGATATCCAAAGCAAACCATATAGACACAAATGGCCAAAACTTATATACAACCCACACATGTCTACAGACCTCTAAGAGTTATAAGAGTGAAATATAACGGGACAGGGCCCCGCTGTACCCCTGGATAAACATAAGTCTACATCAAAAGATCTGTACCAAAATAAGATAGGCTCCGGAACAATGAGGCTCTCCAAACAGCTGAGTAGAAATCCTAGGATGGAGGATCACCAAATCGAGTATCCGTACCTGCGGGCATGAAACGCAGCCCCCCAAAGAAAGGGGGTTAGTACGAGATATGTACTGAGTATATAAAGCATGAAATACAATAAAGAGGATCATGACTGAAATAGAGATTACAGGAGACATGTATGACAATCAAAATACCAATACACTTGCCTTATGAAATGTAAATCATGCATATCAACATCATATATCATACCCGGCCCATTATGGGACTCGGTGAATAAAGTCATCATATATCATCCTCGGCGCCATAATCACATCATCATATCATATATATATATATATACCGTACCCGGCCCACTCGTGAGGGAGTCAGTGAACAATGCGGTGAAACTGTGTACGAAAGCATACCCGGCCCGGGACTCAGTGAAAGATATATTACGGCATGCACGAGCAGAGTAGTGAGAAACTATATGCAAACTAAATCATATCTAAGACTCAATAGAATAATCAAAATGAACTATCATTTGAAAATCAAGACAATAGTCATATCAAGTACCCTTCGAATGTCACTCTGGATTATATCAAAATAGGACGGCTGGAGCCATAGACACGTATCAAGACATAATTAAGTAAGTTCTGGAAATCAATAACGTTAGCCATCCTAGTGTCTCTAAGAATTGGAGTTTCTTTGGAGTTATATACTCATCGCCTATTTATTTTATAAAGATCATGCCAAATAGAAAGAAGGGTTAGCTTTACATACCTTTAACGTTTATCCGTGATTCAATACGTATATGCTGCCCGAAGTGTCTCAACCTATATTAAGACATTAAGAACTATGGTTAAGCTACAGAAAGGTTCATAACGTATTCCAACATTAGTAGCTTATTTCTAGAAAATTGGGCGGCATTTCCCCTATATTGTTCATTTCTCTCATTTTCAAGCGAACTATAAAACAACCAAATCAACATCAACAACCACACGTTCAGGTACTATATCAAGACTAGCCAAGACATGATTCAAGAATACTCCGAACCGCCCACATAACATTCCGATCAGCCCACATATTACAACATTCAATAATCGGTAACATAACGGCTACGACATATTCAAGTTACTCTTAATGATTTATAACCATAACACTTTATCGAAACGACCTTATAATGGTCCAACAATTACAACCACCCATAAACAATCTTTCGGACTACTAGAAGTACGTTTTGAACTTATCTTTTCTTTCTAATCGAGCAACACAATAATCAGTGGCTATTATCCATATACAAGAAAATCCCATTAATAACTTAACAACAACATCCCCAAACAACCCCTAATTACAACATAACAATGCCCGATACACCTCGAACATCTAAAGATACACCAAACAAGCCACATACGCTTCGTATACGATATCTTATACATTTCTTTCTTCCAAATTGGTGATTCATATCAGCAACAACACAACAACGACATCAACTAATAAATGCAAGAAAACCATCCTAATATTACAACAAGTCCTAAAACAGCCCACCAATTATAACAACACAATACAAAATCTTAACTACACTTAGTCTTCCAATTCCACAAGAACAACCCATGAAACCAATATAAATTCTAGCATGATTTAAGCTTTCCTTTCACTTTTAACACATAATCCGTAACATTAATAACTACAACAACAGTCAAACCCAATCTAATTGGAACAACTCCAATTCTGCCCATTTGCACGCCAACATTAATCATACAATTTTCTTACTTCCAATTCCACTTAATACAATTTAATCTCTCCATTACAACATCATTAACTCCAATTTCATGACAAAAGAAGAAATCTTACCTCAAATTTAATTAGGACAGACCTATAATAACTTGCACCATTTGCACCACTTCATCTTCTTCAACTTAAACTCTAACCTTGCTGCTCCTTTAAATGCTTAGAACACCTTAGGAATTCATAATCTTCTTGCTATCAAAATATAGGACTTGGCCGAGAGCTTGGAAGTCATGGTTGTTCATAGTTTTTTCTCCACAACAAGATGAAGATTAAAAATTTAATGGTGTGGAGGAGGGCTGGACGTGAGCTCTCAAGGGCTGCCATGGCTGTAAGCTTTAAGAGCTGCCATGACCGTGAGCTCTAAGAGCTGCCATGGCTTAGGTGCTTCTCTCTCTCCTTGAATAAGTTTTGTGAAATGAAATATGATCAATTAGTCATCATATTGCATTTATATATGTAGCCCACCTATGAGACATGTGTCCCGCTATGGCATGGACCAATCCTAATGAGCCATATTGTAGTGGGGCCCACTTAGTGGTCTGGTCATGGTTAATTCTGATCATGGTTAATTCTAACCATGGTTAATTCTGATCATGAGGCCCACTTGATACACTAATTAGGCTAATTAATCATTAATCCCCACTTAATAATCTAGTCATGGTTAATTAATCCATAATCATCACTAATGTTTCCATACTAATAGTAATTAGCTAGCAAACCATGCATTATTAAAATCGGAATTAAAAAGTCCTTATCTCATATCCCAAAAATAATCTTGTCCTTGAATTTATGTCGATTAGCTTACGAATAATCCAACGTACAAAAATACGGGGTATAACATCCTTCCCCCCTTTAGAACATTCGTTCTCGAATGTTAAACTGGTTCTGCGCTCCCAATACTTTCTTACATGTCCTTTTATTGAATTATGATGCTTTTCACATGTCCTTTTCGTTGGTCGAATCCCTTCACTTTATTATAACACATTCCAGCTCTCTAAGCAACCATTCCTGTAATATTTCTTCTTGCTCTTGCCTCTCAAGGTGATAATTCCATGTCGTTGTCTTTACTCTCCTCTTCATTTCGCAGTCGGTTGACGGTTGTATTGCGAGTTCTTCCATTGAAATCTTACTCTCTCCCTGGTGTACTTAGTCATAACTCGACTCTTTCTTCTTCTATAGTTACCCCCTTAAGATGTATCGTTCACTTCATCTTACCTCTTAATCTTTAAATAATATTTTATAATGCACAGACGTCCCTTGTCGATTTATTAGACTTTACAATCCTTGGAGTATTTCATGCCTCTGGTAACCTGTAGACCCTTCGCAGATTCTACGAATAAAACAAAATTTCCCTTGGTGTAATATTATTTTACTTCAATAACCTTACATTGCTCCGCTGTTACAGTCCATCTTCTGCAATCTTCAGCATCATGTATCACTTCTCGACTTTCACTGTCACTTTACCTTTTTTTTGGCTCTTATCTCGATCTTTAGAGTTGGCTATCAAGTAGCGCTGGAGTTCCCTCATATTATAACTTTACATAGCTGCTCTGTGGTCTGTCTATTATTAACTGGTGTAATTCTAAAAGAATTTTTTATTTGACCTGTAAATTCACTGTCATCCAGTAATCAGCTTGTTCTGATCGTCTCGCTTAAAATATTTCGCAATTTCCCTTTGTTACACCCCAGAAAATTTCGTGTTACTAAGGCTACAGACGGCTTAATGTGAGTTCGAGGAGGAGCAAATATCACAAGTATAAAGAATGAAATTTTACTGTAGTAGCATGAGTATGATATTTGAAATTCGTACAATATGATTGGAATAATACGTTAAATGATATATAGCCCTCGTAACCGTAAGCTGAGGTGAGGCCCACATGATGGGATTTTTATAAAGGACATATGATAAGTTATATGAACAATATATGTGAAGTTAAACACAACTTAAGAAGGACCCTTGAGCCAAATCCATGTGTAAGCCCTCCAAAAAGATATTTTTAAGTTACGTTTTCGGGTGATCTGACTTCGGGAGGCCATAACCCCATCATTATTTGGGAATTTGGGAAAACTCCTAAAATTAAAGTTGTAGATAATTGAAATACCTTTCCCACCATAGGTCGTGGGCCTGTATGTGACATCGGGATAAAGATTTATGCACGTTTTAAGGTAGAAAGGTCAAGCTGGGCAGCGAAATGGGCCCAACCCTATTCCAATCCGGGTCAGGCCCATTTCCCTTGTTATTTAAGGGAAGTTTTAGCCTTCTCCTCCTCATTTTCAGACCAAAAATACCCAGAAAATTCTAGAGAGAGAGAGGGAGGAAAGCCTTAGAGAGAGGAACCAAGTGTTGATCAAAATTCAAGCCCCGAATCCCGAAGCTCATGAAGAGAAAAGTGTTGTACGTTGCGTTGCCTTCAATTTGAGCTAAAAATCAGCCAAGAAGAAGAGTGTTGACGTGGTTGCTGCATAATTAAGGTAAGATTAAGGTCCATTTTTCATTGTTAATAAGTTTATTTAGAGTTTTAACGGATTAGAACGGAGAAAATAGCGTTATAAATTCATTTGTTGTTTTGTTGAGATTTATGGATCGGGGGATGTTTTAGTTGGATTAAATGGATGGAATTAGCTGAGTTATGATGTATAATAATTGTTGATGTTGTTGACAAGTTGCTGTTCTTGAATTTGGGAGAATAAAGTGTATGAAGATATCATATACAAAGCGTATACCGGGCTGTTTTTATATGATTTTCGTGGCTGTTTTGTGACAATATTTTGGGGCTGTTTGGTGGTTGTTATGAATTGTTTTGTGGGCTGGAATATCGTGGGATTGGCTGTAGTTGTTGTTGTTGTTGTGTTTGTTGTTATACTATAGATATACGAAAATAAAGAAGTGTATACAAGCATTGGTATACGAATGTATATTGGAGTGTTTTGGAAGTGATTTAACAATGGATTTAATTCTAGTTTGATATGAAATTTTTGGTGTTGTTGTTGTTGGTATTTTGATTGATGTTTGGCTAAATTGGAATCTCGAGGATTGTTATGTTTTCAGGGTAAATACTGCCTGAATTTCGTTAAGTTTCATTCTTACTTGGATTGGTTAGTAAGTGATGTGGATGATCTAACTGTGGCTTATGTTATCTTAACTTTAGACCTACGAGCTCGAGAAGTAGACGTTGGACATTTAAATAAGCGTTAAATGTATGTAAAATTGTCCCTTCTTTCTTTTGGCATGTCTTAGATTTAAGTGACGAATGATATGAGCTTTAGGGTAATTATATTCATAAGTTTCGAGTGTGATTCATGATTCTTATTCACTTCTTGATGTTAGAACTCTTAAAATGATTGAGCTTCCCTCTTCAGTTTTCTATACGTTGGATAGTAGTCGATATATATAAGCTCCTATTCTTAGAAACTCTACGATAACTCATGTCTTTGACTTCTATAAGTTGTTTCATATTATATTGACATATGTCTATGACGCCTAAGGCTCTTTTGATATTATTTATGATGACATTCGGGGGATATTTGATATGATTGTCGCTATTGATACTCAGGTGTTAATCCTTTCTTCTTATTCTGTTTGAGTCTTGATAATGCTTTAAATTGCATATGGTTGCTCACTACTCTGCTCGTGCATGCCTCAATATGTCCTTCACCGAGTCCCGGGCCGGGTATGTTATCGTGCACAGTTTCACTGCATTGTTCACCGAGTCCCTCACTAGAGGGCCGGAATATGATATATATATATATATATATATATATATATATATATATATATATATATATATATATATATATGATGGAGGTATGCTGTGTTATGGCGTTGTGATGTGTTTATGGAGTTATGCTGTGTTATGGCGTTATGTTGTGTTTATGGAGTTATGTTGTGTTATGGCGTTATGATGTGTTTATGGAGTTATGTTGTGTTATGGCGCCAAAGACTGGGTGGCGTCCATGTTCACCGAGTCCCATAATGGGCCGGGTATGATATATGATATTGACATGCATTATTTATGTTTCAAAAGGGCAAGTGTTTTGGTATTCTGGACATTGTACTGGTTTTCTGTACCCCCTATTTCAGTTATGATCCTTTTTACTGTATTTCATGCTTTGTATACTCAGTACATATTCCGTACTGAGTATATGCCCGCAGGTACAGAGAGTCGGTTTGGCGACCCTTCAGCATAGGACTTCTACTCAGCTGTCTTGGAGAGCTCCGTTGTTCCGGAGTTTAGACTTTTGGTAAAGATCTTATGATATATATATGTATGTTCATTCGGGGGTACGACGGGGCCCTGTCCCGTCATATTTTACTGTTAGTACTCTTAGAGGTCTGTAGACATATGTGTGGGTTGTGTATAGGTTCTGTTCAGCTGTGTCTATACGATGTGCTATGATATGATATTTGTCTGTAGTGGCAGCCTTGTCGGCTTGCATATGACATGATATTGATGTGTAGTGGCAGCCTTGTCGGCTTGCGTATCATTTTATGATTTGATCAGTTGTGACTCCTCAGGAGACAGTTTATCTGAATATACATGTATGATGACGTTATGAACCGTTGAAGTTCTTTTGCAAGTTTCCATACTGTTTCATAAATTACTGGGAGTTACAGAGGTAAGATATTTCATCGAGGTTACGTTATCAAAAATTTTATATACCGAATGGCAAACTGGCCATCATCAAGGTAAGTTATTGAAGTATAGTAGGGAAATCGATTGAATGTATATATATTGTTGATAAGTTCAGTTATAAGGTGTGAACAGAAGAAGCTGAACGAATCAGTAAAAAGATAGGTAAGCAGGGTACATGTCAGATATGGTATGAATGTTGCAGGTATGATTGAAACCTGCAGTTAAAGATTGAAAGGGAAAGTAAACAGGAAAGTGTAACAGGTACAGTTCGAGTTGGACATACGAGTTAAGTTCATCATTTTCATACTGTTATTGATATGGGGAGCCCTGTGCGGCTATGATAGGATATAATATATACATATATATGTTGGCCCTGTGAGGCATTGTTGGTATTTCCTGCGTGTAGGTTTTGGGATAGTAAGAAATACAGAGGAAACTCTGCCAAAATTTTTCTAGAAGTAAAAAGAGAATGAGATATAAGTTCGTAAAAGTCTTGAAAGGTCATGTCAACAGTAATGATGAGATTTGACTAAGTTGCAAGTACATCTGACTTCGAGAAATAAAGTTAACGGTTGAATTGATAATAAAGTAATTATGAGGTCGGCATCGATATGGTAAATTTATTATGTTGGATTAAAGCTTTAAGAGATACCCTTCATGTCATCCGTAAGAGGCATCATTCTTATTTGGGAAATTTGATTTCGAAGAAGCAAATGTGAGCAGCAAAGTTTGGAATTCATTTGAACGGACCAGAATACTTTCCAGACACATTTTACCTTAGAAAAAGCTCATGTTGAAGAGCAAAAACGTCCAGCAATTAAGTTTCACTTTTATTTGAAGAGTACAAAGCATACAACAAGTAGTTTGTGAACTAAATAGTTCGTTCATGACCCAAGAACAACTCTGAAGGTAAACTATGTGAATCAAGCATTAGATGTCCCGTGGTGCTTGTTATATTCTAGTTCTTCTTCTTGTACTGGTTTTGGAGGATTCTTCATGGTGACGTAATCTTGGAGTTGGAGCGTTCTAGTGTTCTTGAGGTAACATTTTATCATATCTTTATGTCCTTGAGTTTATTAGTTCTTAATCAACTAATTGGAGATGGAATTTGTAGAAGGAAAACTCAAACTTGTGGGCTGTCTTAGATCATGTGTTTCATGTGTTGTTGATGGAATGCTTGGATAATTTGGAAGGGCTTGAGATACTAAGAGATGATTTAGAAAAAGCTGGCAAATCTTAATAGGGTATTATATTGAGGTATCACTGAATTGACAAGCAGGGATAAATTACGACGAGTTTATAGTTAGAAGAAATAACAGTATGATTGAGATAAGAGTACAGAGGAAGAAGAATTGCGACAAATAGGAATGTATTGGTAAGGTGGCTTGTGAGATATTGAGGTTAAGATTAACCAGAAAGGGTAAAAGGTTAAGTATGTCTACTCCATAGAGTGTGATTAAACCATAGTAAGAATCGTGAATAAGATTAAGAAGTGTTATTATAGGATTGATTACGAACAAGATATTATGTGAGTATAATAAGGATTGTTATGAAAATGAGTAAAGCCTAGCGAGGAAGTGGCTAAAAGGTATGACGTGATCTATGTGATTAAAGTATAAAGGCAAATGTGAAATGGAAAGGCAGGGTATAGAACGAATGAGAAAGACTTATAAAGTTCTATAGGGAAAGTTCAGAATAAAGATTATGCGATGACGGAAATGAAAGCGAGTACAAGAAAGAAGGAGGTAATTAAAAGAAGGAAATAAGAAGGAAGCGAGCGAGATAACAGTGCAGTAATAGGTTATGACATGTATAGCTGATGACACGAGTAATATAAGTGACGGAACTGTGAAAGACCAAACTATAAAAACATGAGCAACGAAGCAGAATGAGTGTAAGAAAATGACTGGGATGGTAAGAACAAATAGGGATGAACAGAATACACTTTGAAAAAGATAAAGGGATTATGCAGGAGTGGTGTTTTCCAAAGGATACAGGGGTAGCATGAGGTTCTTCGTGCACAGAACAAAAGATGGACATAGACTGGAGAAATGGAAAGGAATACTAAAGAAAGCACCTAAGATAGACGTAATAGATTGAGTACGAGTATAAAATAAAAGAGAAATATATAGCTACGAACTTAAAGGTGTAGTACGACGACAAGGTGATAAGATAAGACCATTATTAAGACGAACTTAATTCAATTTTGAATAAGTTAGAAGTCGGTGCTGGGTACACAACAAGGGTAAAAGAGTATAAGGCATAAGGGGGTATTGCGTGTATATGACTTCACCTCGGAAGTAGTGAATTCCTTAAAGGATAAGGACTGTAGGCCTGAGGAACAGATGAGGTATTGTAAATTTATTAGAGGAAATAGATTATATCCGCTGGGGTGAAGATATCGTTATAAGAGAGCTTTGGACACTTATCATCAGAATATAAGTGCTACCTAATTGAGAATTTGGAATGACTACAGGTACTATATATCGAAAGGTTCTCGTCACTTCCTGATTTTTATTAAGGTTGCGTACGTGGATAACCAAAGTTATAAATTATAAAGAAAGACATAGGTACGGTACAGTATACCAAATGAATTGGAAAAAAAAGATCAGATGAATTTGAGATTGGAAATAGGGACATAAGGCGGAATATAAGTAGATAATGGTATAAGTATGTCCTTAAGAGGGGTAGCAGGTGAGACAAGTGCAAGTGTAAGATGGAAACAATTAAAGTTGCAATATATTTGATATGGATGCTTAAACTTCAAGTGAGATCCCTTGCTAAAACAAGTTAGCAAGATCTGAAGGCCAGTAATAAACGGATAGAAGTCAGGATGGTATTTGAGACAAGACCGAGGATCATTTGTAAAGATCTTATATGATATGACATTAGGAAGTGAGTGCTTGTAAAAAGAAAGAGTACGACAAGAGAATGGTAATGAGTAATTTAAGAGATATTATAAAGGATAGCTACGCTATACTGGGTTAAAGACTAAGATGTTGGCAATAGAGTTGTTCGCTAATGATATTGCGACTTAAAAGTAGTAAGGAGAAGGGATAGAGAATATCCTATAGTAGAATACAAGAAAATCAAAGGGTGAATAAGGGAAAGGAAAGGAGTATGACAAGATAGGCTACGAGCGAGTTTTGGTATGGATGAGCTATGTAAAGCAGAATGAATCAGGAGAAGGAAAGACTATGACTAGGATTGGACATACTTTATACAAGATGTACAAAAATAGTTATGCAACCTACGAATATTTGTATGCTAAGGATGAGACCAAGTGAGTACTTGATAAGGAGAGTAAGGATTCAATAATAACAATGCGGTTGCGATATTTTGGATACATTAAGGAAAGGTGTAAGATGGTTTGAACCAAAGTACTGAGATAGAATTAGTACTGAGGGAAAATAGGACATGGCCATAGTTGAGCCCCGATACCGATTGAAAGATACAACAGAAAAATGCAAGTAAAGCATAAAAGATTAGTGAAACGACGCTAAGGTATTTGAGCACCTTCGCATGCTCTTGAAAAGATCACAACATAATGTGAGACAGAAAAGCTAAGAAAAAAAATAAAATAAAGAAACGGCACGGGATAATATGCCTAATGTGTTACAAGTTGGAGTAAGGGAAATGGTGAATCAGTTCAAGCGAGACGATCGGAACAAACTGGTTACTGGATGACATTGAATTTATATGTCAAATTCAAAAATTCTTTCAAAATTGTACCAATTAATAATAGACAGATCACAGAGCAGCTAGATTAGGTTATCATATGAGGGAACTCTAGCGCTACTTGATAGCCAACTCTAAAGATCGAGATTAAGAGCTAAAAGCAAAGTGAAAGTTAAAATCGTTTAATAAGAAAGTCGAGAAGTGATACATGATGCTGAAGATTCCAGAGTATGGACTGTAACACAGAGCAACGTAAGGTTATTGAAGCAAAATCATGTTACACCAAGGGAAATTTCATCTTATTCGTAGAGTCTGCGAAGGGTCTACAGGTTACCAGAGGCATGAAATACTCAAGGGATTGTAAAGTCTAATAAATCGACGAAGGACGTCTACGCGTGAGAGGTAAGATGAAGTGAACGATACGTCTCAAAGGAGTAACTATAGAAGAAGAAAGAGTCGAGTTAAGACTACGTGCACCAGGAGAGAGTAAGATTTAAGCGGAAGAGCTCGCAATACAATCATCAACCAACTGCGAAATGAAAAGGAGAGTAAAGACAACGGCGTGGAATTATCACCTCGAGAGGCAAGAGCAAGAACCGATATTATGGGAATGGTTACTTAGAGATCTGGAATGTGTTATAATAAACGGAAGGGATCGACCAATGAAGGAGGCATGCGCAGGGCATAATTCAGTAAAAGAACGTTTAAGGAAGTATTGGAAGTGCAGAATTAGTTTAACATTCGAGGACGAATGTTCCAAAAGGGGGAAGGAGGTTACACCCCAGAAAATTTCGTGTTACTAAGGCTACAGACGGCTTAATGTGAGCTCGAGGAGGAGCAAATATCACAAGTATAAAGAATGAAATTTTACTGTAGTATCATGAGTATGATATTTGGAATTTGTACAATATGATTGAAATAATACGTTAAAAGATATATAGCCCTCGTAACCGTAAGCTTAGGTGGGGCCCACATGATGGGATTTTTATAAAGGACATATGATAAGTTATATGACCAATATATGTGAAGTTAAACACAACTCAAGAAGGACCCTTGAGCCAAATCCAAGTGTAAGCCCTCCAAAAAGATGTTTTTAAGTTACGTTTTCGGGTGATCTGACTTCAGGAGGCCATAACCCATCATTATTTGGGAAGTTGGGAAAACTCCTACAATCAAAGTTGTAGATAATTGAAATACCTTTCCAACGATAGGTCGTGGTCCTGTATGTGACATCGAGATAAAGAGTTATGGGCGTTTTAAGGCAGAAAGGTCAAGCTGGGCAATGAAATGGGCCCAACCCGATTCCAATCCGGGTCAGGCCCATTTCCCTTGTTATTTAAGGGAAGTTTCAGCCTTCTCCTCCTCATTTTCAGACCAAAAACACCCATAAAATTCTAGAGAGAGAGAGGGAGGAAAGACTTAGAGAGAGGAACCAAGTGTTGATCAAAATCCAAGCCCCGAATCCCGAAGCTCATGAAGAGAAAAGTGTTGTACGTTGCGTTGCCTTCAATTTGAGCTAAAATTCAGCCAAGAAGAAGAGTGTTGACGTGGTTACTGCATAATTAAGGTAAGATTAAGGTCCCTTTTTCATTGTTAATAAGTTTATTTAGAGTTTTAACGGATTAGAACGGAGAAAATAGCGTTATAAATTCGTTTGTTGTTTTGTTGAGATTTATGGATCGGGGGCTGTTTTAGTTGGATTAAATGGATGGAATTAGCTGAGTTATGATGTATAATAATTGTTGATGTTGTTGACAAGTTGTTGTTCTTGAATTTGGGAGAAGAAAGGTCATGAAGATATCATATACAAAGCGTATACCAAGCTGTTTTTATATGATTTTCGTGGCTATTTTGTGACAATATTTTGGGGCTGTTTGGTGGTTGTTATGAATTATTTTGTGGGCTGGAATATCGTGGGATTGGCTGTAGTTGTTGTTGTTGTTGTGTTTGTTGTTATACTATAGATATACGAAAATAAAGAAGTGTATACAAGCATTGGTATTGTTATATCCCGCATTTTGTGCGTTCGGATAATTCAAGATAGTCGCGGGAAAATAACAAGCAAGGCCATATTTTATTTTGTTTGGCATACAAGTTGCTTATGAAAAATCTTGAAGTGGAAATATTAAGAAAGACGAGGGGCAAAAAGGGAAATTTGCAATATGACTCGTGGAAATATGGAGGAAGACGAAGGGTAAATTTGGAATTTGAAAAAAATATAAATTTTCATGAAGTGCAAAAAAAAAAATAGTGGGCTTGAGTTATTGGGGGCCTTGTGGCCGTCCCAACTACATGGGCCAAGCCCATATGGTGGTCAAATTAAATAAGACCAAAGATGACTTATTAGTTATCTTATTTGCCTTATTCTCTAGAAATTTCAAGAAACAAAGAACAAGAGAAAGAGGAGAAAAATCTCCAAGGCCATTCGGCCATAGCAAAAAAAATCAACAAAACCTTGGAAAATTTTACTTAAAAATTATTTTCTACTAATTGAAGGGTCCTTAGCAAGTTGGAGTGTTTATTAGAGCAAGAACAACACCTATTCTTGCAAGTTCTAAGTTCTAGCTAAGTGGGAGGTCAAGAGAAAAAGGTAAGAATTCATTTCCTTTTTATATGTTATGGGTGTTGGTGTATGTTATAGTATGTGAAAATGGATGGAATTTATGAAAATATGGATGATATGTGGTAGTCGTGTATATGTGTAGTGTAGCCGTGGGTGTGTAGTGTGTGTATGACCGTGTATAATAGTTGTATTGTGAAGGGATGGTGAGCAAATTTTATCTAGTATTTTAGTTGTTGTTGTAATGAAATCTATGGTGAGAAAGGGAAGTTCAATAATTCTAGTTTAAATTGTTATTGTTGGAAAGTTGTTTTAGAAGTGATGTGAATTGAATATGGTGCTCTTGTATTCATGCAAAATAATGTTGTTAGTGTGTAAATTGTTTGTATGGTTTATGAACTTCAAAGATGGAAATGTGTCGTTAATGTTCTTGTCGCATTTGGAAGGTCGCGGGTGAAGTAGTATGTCGATTGAGTCACTTTGAATGTTATACAAATTGAATTGAATATGAATGAAGTGCCGTTGAATTGTATGACGAAGATTGCTAATGTTAGAATGTATCTTGGGTTGTTTGTTGAAATTGTTAGTATGATTATTAGCATTGTTGTTGATAGATTGGCCGGGTTGAATTCCCGGATTGTTGTTGATTGAAATTGGCTAAGTTAGATTTTTGGGATGGTGTATTTACAGGGGAAGTGCTGCCGAAATTTCTGTAGAAAAAGTGTTAGTTTAGGATGAGATTCTTGGATGTTCATAGCTAATGTTTATATTCATTAATATTGTTATAGATTTTGGGAAGGCCAAGAGTTAAGTTGGATTGACTAAGGAAGCGAACAAGGTATGTTAAGGCTCGTCCCCCTTCTTTCAAGGCATGATCCCGATGCTATAATTTCGTAATTATTTCCATACCTTCCTTGTCTTCAAAGGTTAAAAGTCTAGGGTTCCAAGATATGATTTCCTTCCTAATAATCCGTAGATGTTTTCCAAAACGTCTATACTTTTCCAAAGCAAAGGTTTATGATTTTTTGTAAGTTTTCATGACTATAACGACGGATATGTTCTTGTAATGAAAACGAAGTTATCAAGGATGAGAATGGTTACATGTTCGAAAGTCTCAAGTTATGAAATCAATATGAATATGAGAATATTGAGTTAGTTCTCGATCCTTAACCTTATTCCTTAATTATGATTCCATTTTCTAAAGACTTCAAGAACATAAGTTAACACCTTATGAGTTTCATGATCTTATTACATGTTTTCTCTTAATACCATTTTTTATTTATAGTCTCGCCTTATAGCACTAGTTCCTCCAAGGTGAGACAAAGCGGCCATGGTTATTCCATAATGTAATCGGAGGCTACCGACCTTATGTCACTCCGATACGGACTTGACTTTCTTTGGGCTCTCATGCATGCTGTTTATATGTTATAAGTATATGTATATGTATATGGGGAAGATGGGTAAAGGGAAGGCGCTATAGACGCATAGCCACCTGATCAGTTGCAGTATGATACATGATATCGTCCCGGACGCGGGATGCCCGGACGCGGGATATATGGTTAAATGGATCGGAGCCGACGCCTCGGCAATATGATATGTTCTATTTTCTATATATTTGAAAAGAAATGTTTTCCAAGAAAGTAAATTATTATATGTATATGGATCGGGCTGCACGTTCCGCAGCATTACGCATGCATGGTATCCGCCAATGGGCAATTATATGTACAGGTTACTTTTCTATCTCATGACATGCTCTGTATTTCCTTTATGTCGTTATCCATGCTCTGTATTTCTCGTATGTTATTATTCATGCCTTACATACTCGGTACATTACTCGTACTGACGTCCCTTCTTGTGGACGCTGCGTTTCATGCCACGCAGGTAAACAGGTAGACGGGCTTGACTCTTAGGAGCTTCATCAGCAGTACTTGAGGGTGCTCCAGTTGTTCCGGAGCTCCAGCTTATTGGTACTACTTTTGTGTACATACTCGGGCACGGCAGCACCCGGCCCTCCTTGTTATTATATGTATTTTGTTTAGAGGCTCGTAGACAGATATGTACAGCTAGATGTTTCAAAACCTTGTTTACTCCCGTCACTATATAATATGTTAGTAAAGTTTATTAATACCCGTTTATAATAATGTTAATAATAGTGTTAATTAAAGAAATGACGGTATTCATTTATACGGCCCACCTAGTAGTAAGAGTGCGATACGAGATAAGGGGTGCTCGGTACAAGTATCGGGTACCCGTCGCGGCCCCTAGTTGGGTCGTGAAAGGTATACGAATGTATATTGGGCTGTTTTGGAAGTGATTTAAGAATGGATTTAATTCTAGTTTGATATGAAATTGTTGGTGTTGTTGTTGTTGGTACTTTGATTGATGTTCGGCTAAATTGGAATCTCGAGGATTGTTATGTTTTCAAGCGAAATGGTGCCTGAGTTTCGTTAAGTTTCATTCGTACTTGGATTGGTTAGTAAGTGATGTGGATGATCTAACTGTGGCTTATGTTATCTTAATTTTAGACCTACGATCTCGAGAAGTAGACGTTGGACATTTAAATAAGCGTTAAAGGTATGTAAAGCTGTCCCTTCTGTCACGACCCAACCCCGTAGGCCGTGACTAGTGCCCGATCTGGGCACTCAAACACATTCTAGTATATAGCAGAAGCCGACAAGGCTTCATTTCCAATTTAGATAATTTCCAGAAAAATTTCGGCAGAGTTTCCTTTGTTTTACGGACTATCCCATATACCCTGCACGCAGAAAATACCAACAAAGGCCACACAGGGCCAACAGAGTAACATTTAAATATATGCGGACCGGCCGCCGCGGCGAATGGGATCGCCCAAACACAACATATACACACAGCTGTACAGAAAGATCCCAACCCACAAACATGTCTACAGACCTCTAAACAGACCAACAGAATCATATGGCGGGACAGGGCCCCGCCGTACCCATGAACGAGAATATACATATATAGAAGTGACAGACTGTACCAAAAGATGGCTCTGAATAAAAGAGCGCTCCAAATGGCAGAAAAGATATCCTAGACAGACGGATCGGCAAACCTGTCATCGGTACCTACGTGGCATGAAAACGCAGCCCCCGAGGAAAGGGGGTCAGTACGAAATATGTACTGAATATGTAAAGCCTGAGTTGCAGAAACAAAATCATAACTGGTATAGAACGTACAGAAAGTAAACAGAAAATACAAAGTATCAGATATATATTTTCAAAACATGCGGAGTGTGTACAGAAACATATGTCATATCAAATCCTGCCCCTGCCAAGGGACTCGGCAGACAGAACGTGGCCACCCTCCCGACACTGGTGCCACAACACAGAAGAATCAGAAAAGGGGCATAACCCCGTATCATAATATGTCATATCAGATGGCCATAGTAAATCAATCAAAATATCATAAATGTTTCCATAGACTCGATGAGGCATATCAAAGACAAACCGATCCAATGAAATCGAAAGAGATCATAGTAAATGAGTTTCGAGTATCAAAATAGTTTATCAGACCTTAATGGAATATTTGAAACAACGTTTGTTAGGAAATTAGAATGGTAGTCAAAACATTTCTTTCAAAAACCGCTCGAAAGTAAGACTTGAGTACAATACGGGCAAAACCAGGAATAGTGGGCCCACCTCGGGACAAACAAGGCGGTGGGCTCAAATTACATATTTTAAGCTTATGGAGTCACCTACAAAGGTTCTAGGGACGTTCTATAGCTTTCCAAGTAGTTTAGAGAAAGTTCGCATAATTTCTAAGAAAGCATACTAAAAGAGTTTAATCTTATTGAAAGAAAAAGTGATATTTTCACTTGCGGATTCCGACGGGCAGAAAGTCTTTCGAGGCCCGAATTCGATTCTAATACACTTAGGCATGACAAAAGAAGGATCGGGGTAACTTTACATACCTTTTGAGCTTTTTAAGCCTATCCAAGCTCACTCTCCGTTTCGTCGAAAATCTGCAAATGGTCACATTTACCAATTGTAAGTTATAGATGCTACGAATTCAATTCAACTCATATTTGTCTACCGAACTTTCGGCAGCACTTCCCCTATACATATAGCACTCCCGAGAATTCAACTCGGCTCAAAATCATCAACAACAACCCAAACAACAACATCAGCATCAACAACAAACATTAGAACACAATATGGCACAACTAGTTCTACTTGCCAACATAATGCCATCACCTTCATTTCATCTTCAATTTCCAAACAAATCTCAATGGTTTCACATTCGTCATTAATCTAGATCATCACAATATAGTTTAGAAGCATTTCATATCGCTTCCTTAAATTATATACACGATATACATAATATACAAACTTTCCGCCAAAGTCATATTTCATCCAAAGCTTCTAATCTTTGGCATACATATTCATGACATGTTTTCATCTTCCAAATTCATCAATAATCATCATGACTTGCAACCTAACAACTTCATTTTCGCAATGTCGTAAGATCGTACTAAAACGACATAAGCTTCTACATTCCATTTCAATACAAACTTATATCATTTTATCTTCATTTACGTTGCAAGTATCACAATAACACAACTAACACATTAAACAAAATTAATTCATTAGCACCCTACCAACACCATACCACACGGCCAAACCCCTATATTTCAACTTCAACCAAATTTATTCAACTTTCATTCTCCATATGAATTCCATCATACACACAACTAGAATACAATATAAATTTCAACTCATTTCACTTACACATTAACACACACACACGGCCACATTCTATATTCCATACCCACTTTGCAAACTTCCATTTTTCCATACAATCAACTCATTTCTACATACTACAACACAAACAATACTCCATAACACAATAATAAGGGATAAATTCTTACCTTTTTACTCAATCTTCTTCACTTGAATATAGGGTCAACTTGAAGAAACAAGACTTCTTCGTTCCAAACCAATTACACCAAGTTGCAAAGGGACGTTGAATTAGTAGGATTCCAACAAGAAAATAATTTTAGAGGCAAGGTTTTTGAGGGTTGAATTTCTAGGGCAAGGCCGAATACTCCTCTTTCTTTTTCTCTTGTTTTGCTTTGTTCTTTCATGAATCTTCTAAGAGACGAAGATGATATAATATATGATATATACACTATGGTCCCTTAGTAATTGATCACATGGAAAATATAATAAGGCCATGGGCTTGGGCCACCCCATGGCCGGCCACCCTTCAATGAAAATGGGCTTCATTTTGCTTCTTATTTTACAAGCCCAATTGGCTACAAATTTTATTTTTTCAATTCCCGAAACTAATTTCCGAAATTCCACGTTTTGCCCTTAGCCCTCCTCGACACTTCCATATTAATATTCTTTCACAAACAACTCAAGTGCTAGATGTAATCAATTATGACTTTATTTCATACAAGTCAAGATTATTTCTAATTTTCCAAATGTGCGAAAACACGGGATATAACATCCTTCCCCCCTTTAGAATATTCGTCCCCGAATGTTAAATTAATCTTATAGGGTTTGAAAATACTTTGGGGGAAGTTTCTGTTTATAGACAGCACATATGACCCTCATTCATTATTGAAGTGGAATTAAGAAAAGATTCAAGATTACCTGTGGGCGTAGGGAACAAATGAGGATACTTATTCTTCATTTCCTCTTCGGCCTCCCAGGTAATTTCTTCCCTCTTGTTGTTCCTCCACAGCACCTTAACAGAGGCTACATCCTTGTTCCGGAGCTTTCTTACCTGGCGGTCCAAAATAGCTACGGGCTGCTCCTCATAAGATAACTGCTCTGTCACCTGAATATCATCCGCAGGAAATATTCTGGAGGGATCACCAATGCATTTGCGAAGCATAGAAACATGGAATACCGGATGTACCGCTTCCAAATCAGATGGCAGATCTAACTCATAGGCGACATTTCCAATTTTCTGCACAATCAGATAAGGCCCAATATAACGCGGACTAAGCTTACCCTTTCTGCCGAACCGCATTACGCCTTTCATAGGCGATACCTTTAGAAATATCCAATCACCAACCTGGAATTCCAAAGGACGACGCCGTTTATCGGCGTATGATTTCTGTCGACTCTGGGCTGCCAATAGTCGCTCTCGGATAAGTTTCACCTTATCAACGGCCTGCTGGATCATATCTGGGCCAATTAACTCTGTCTCGCCAATATCAAACCAGCCAATAGGTGACCTGCATTTCCTACCATATAAAGCCTCGTACGGAGCCATCTGGATGCTGGAATGGTAGCCGTTATTATAAGAAAATTCAATCAATGGCAAGTGATCCTCCCAGCTACCTCTGAAATCAATAACACAGGCCCGCAACATATCTTCAAGCGTCTGGATAGTGCGCTCGGCCTGTCCATCACTCTGAGGATGGAAAGCTGTGCTCAGGCTCAACTGAGTCCCTAATCCTTCCTGAAAAGATCTCCAGAAGTTCGCTGTGAACTGAGCACCTCTGTCAGTGATAATAGATATAGGAACTCCATGAAGTCGCACAATTTCTTTAATATAAAGCCTGGCATAATCCTCAGCGGAGTAAGTAGTTCTGACAGGGAGAAAATGGGCTGATTTTGTCAGCCTATCAACAATAACCCAGATGGAATCATACTTCCGTGGAGTGCGAAGAAAACCTGTAATGAAGTCCATATTAATGATCTCCCACTTCCACGTCGGAATTTCCATTTCTTGCAACAGTCCACCCGGTTTCTGATGTTCAATTTTGACCTGCTGACAATTTGGACACTGGGCGACGAACTCTGCGATATCCCGTTTCATGCCATCCCACCAGTATAGGCATCTAAGATCATGGTACATCTTCGTAGACCCAGGATGAACAGAATAGCGAGCATAGTGTGCCTCGCCCATAACCTGCTGCCGCAGCCCTGCAATATCAGGTACACACAACCTGCCTCTGTACAGTAAGGTTCCGTCTGGTGTAAACTCGAACGGAGTCGTCTCCTTATCATAGGTTGTGTCTCTGTATCGAGCTAAAACAGGATCTTCATATTGATGACGCCTGATATCTTCCTTAATGGATGCTTCTGAAGCCCCTCGGACAGAAATCCGTGTACCGCCAGAATCGGCCAGACGAACCCCAAGATTAGCCAACTGATGAATATCACTTACTATCTCTTTCCTGTCTGGCTGTAAATCTGCTAAACTGCCCATAGATTTCCGGCTGAGTGCATCTGCAACGACATTAGCCTTACCCGGATGATACAGAATATCCACATCATAGTCTTTCAGGAGCTCCAGCCACCTCCGCTGTCGCAAATTAAGCTCTTTCTGCTTAAAAATATACTGGAGACTCTTATGATCTGTATAGATATCCACATGAACGCCATATAAATAATGTCTCCATATCTTCAGAGCATGAATTACCGCTGCAAGCTCCAGATCGTGGGTAGGATAATTCTTTTCATGCTTTTTGAGCTGTCGGGAAGCATAAGCTATAACTCTTCCGTGCTGCATCAATACACAGCCCAATCCCATGCCAGAAGCATCACAATAAATAACATATCCATCGGGTCCCTCTGGAAGAGTCAGAACTGGAGCTGAAGTCAACTTCTCTTTCAACAACTGGAAGCTTCGTTCACATGCATCGGTCCACTGGAACTTAGCTCCCTTCTGAGTTAGCCTTGTCAAAGGCGCTGAAATCGAAGCAAACTTCTCCACAAATCTCCTGTAATAGCCTGCTAACCCCAGAAAACTACGTACCTCCGTGGGCGTCGTGGGTCTGGGCCAATTCTTCATGGCCTCAATCTTCTGTGTACCCACCCGGACACCATCAGCTGCAATAATATGTCCCAAGAATGCCACTGAAGCCAGCCAGAATTCACATTTAGAAAATTTTGCATATAATTTCTGATGCCGAAGTACCCCTAATACCGCTCTCAGATGATCTGCGTGCTCTGCCTCGGACCGAGAATAGACCAGGATATCATCGATAAATACAATTACGAACATGTCTAAGAACGGCCTGAATACCCGGTTCATTAAATCCATGAATACCGCAGGAGCATTAGTCAGCCCAAAAGACATAACTCTGAATTCATAATGCCCATATCTGGTCCGGAATGTTGTCTTAGGAATATCAGCCTCTCGTACCCGTACCTGATGATAGCCTGACCGAAGGTCTATCTTCGAAAAATATTTGGCGCCCTGCAACTGATCAAACAGATCGTCAATTCTGGGGAGGGGGTATTTATTCATTATGGTTACCTTATTCAGCTGCCGATAATCAATACACATACGCAGCGACCCGTCTTTCTTACGCACAAATAATATCGGGGCTCCCCAAGGCGAAGTACTGGGCCTGATGAAGCCTTTTTCTAACAGATCCTTCAACTGCTCTTTCAGTTCTTTCAATTCTGCCGGTGCCATTCTGTACGGGGGAATAGATATAGGCTGAGTATCTGGAAGCAAATGAATAGTAAAATCTATCTCCCGCTCTGGAGGAAGGCCTGGAAGCTCATCTGGGAATACATCTGGAAATTCATTAACCACGCGAACGAACTGAAGAGTCGGCGTTTCTGCTGTCAAGTCTTGTACCCGAACCAGATGATAAATATACCCTTTTCTGATCATCTTCAGCGCCTTAAGGTATGAAATAAACTTACCTTTCGGCGATGCAGTATTACCGGCCCATTCTATAACTGGCTCCCCGGGAAACTGGAAACGAACTACCTTATTTTGGAAGTCAACATTAGCATAACAGGAGGCTAGCCAGTCCATTCCCATAATAACATTGAACTCGACCATATCTAACTCCACCAGATCTGCCTTAGTGTCACGGCCACATACAATTACAGAACAGTTTTTATATACCTGTTTTGCTACAATAAAGTCCCCAATCGGTGTGGCTACCTCAAACGGCTCTATAGGTTCAGACGTTATACCAATTTTACTAGCAACCAGAGGCGAAATATATGACAAAGTCGAACCTGGATCAATCAATGCATACACGGACCGAGAGAAAACCAATAATGTACCTGTAACGACATTAGGCGATGCCTCCTGATCCTGGCGGTTGGACAAAGCATAAATGCGGTTCGAAGGACCGCTCGTACCAGAAGCTCCACCACGGCCTCTGCCGTGACCCGCTGGTGCTGAAGTACCTGGCCCCGTAGGGCGCATAACCACTGATGAAGATGAAGACCCGGCGGCTGATCCGGTAGGCTGCGCTGCACCACCCGAACTACCCTTATACTGACAATCTCTCACAGAATTGCCCTGACGGCCACAAGAAAAACATGCACCGGTGGCTCTGTAGCACTCTCCCGGATGGTATCTGCCACAATAGGAACACTGAGGCCTAGGTGGCCTCGTCTGACCAGAACCCCTATCTGTCCGCGAACCTGAAGCCCTGGAGCTCTGACCTGCTCCTGAATACCCTGGGCTATCAAATCTGCGACCTATAGGATATGGAGGTGCGCTCTGTGCCGGCTGGGATAGATGTCTGCTAGGCTGCTGCGGTTGCTGAGGCTGTCTGCCCCGAAAATCTCCAGAATACCCAGATGATCTAGCCTTCTTGGGCTGTCTCCGATCCTGGCTCCTATCAGGCTGACGCTCCCTATGCCGGTCCTCCATGCCCTGGGCGTGCGCCTGAATCCGGGCAATATCCATGCCGGGCTGAGCAGCCAATACCAAACAGTTGTCACAAAAATAACGGTCCAGCCCCATAATGTACCTGTGCATCCTGTCAGCCATAGTATCTACCATAGCAGGTGCGTATCGGGCCAATGATTCGAACTCCATACTGTACTCTCGAACACTACGACCCCTCTGTCTCAGCAATAAGAATCTGTCAGCCTTGGCCCGCCGTAACTCCGGAGGTAGAAAATGGCTAAGAAAAGCCTGCGAAAAATCATCCCAAACTGTTGGGGGAGCGCCGTCCCCTCTAGATAACTCCCATGACTCGTACCAATTAGCCGCCACATCATACAACCGGTACGAGGCCAACGCAACTGACTCTGTCTCGGAAGCATTAATCAGCCGTAAAGTGCGCCGCATCTTCCTGATAAACTCCTCAGGATCCTCCTCGGACTTTGTCCCGAAGAACTCTGGAGGGCCACAAGTCAAGAACTGACGAGCTCTCGAACTGTCACGCCTATATGCTCGGTCACCTCGCAATCCGTGCCCCTGAACCTGTCCCGCCACAAGTCTGGTCAATAGCTGGACTGCCTCTCTCATAGTCTGATCCTCAGTCCCTAGCCGTGGAGCTGGAGGCTCAGGTACTGGAATCTAGGGAGCTGGCGGTGGAGCTGCCCCTCGACCTGCAGTTGTTGCTGCTCCAATCTCCTCTACATGTGGCGGTGTGGAAGAGCCCTCTGCCGGGGGAAAAATATCAGGAGCAATATGTGCATGGGCCCTGGTAACCCTCTGGGCCCGACTAGTCTCTCCCACAGCTGCTGCCTTGGCCTTTTGGGCCACTGTCGCCTTTTTTGGAGGCATAACTGCAAATGTAACAATTCGTTAGGGAGGAGTCATCCTGATAACACAGCTCTATCGCACGATCTAAGACAGAAAGAAGGGTAGTATCCTAAATGCCCTGTAGCCTCCTGTTTATAGGTGTGGTGCACAACACACCGATAAACAAGACTCTACTAGACACGGTCTGTAGACATTCCGAGGACGAACCGCTCTGATACCACTTTTGTCACGACCCAACCCCGTAGGCCGTGACTAGTGCCCGATCTGGGCACTCAAACACATTCTAGTATATAGCAGAAGCCGACAAGGCTTCATTTCCAATTTAGATAATTTCTAGAAAAATTTCGGCAGAGTTTCCTTTGTTTTACGGACTATCCCATATACCCTGCACGCAGAAAATACCAACAAAGGCCACACAGGGCCAACAGAGTAACGTTTAAATATATGCGGACCGGCCGCCGCGGCGAATGGGATCGCCCAAACACAACATATACACACAGCTGTACAGAAAGATCCCAACCCACAAACATGTCTACAGACCTTTAAACAGACCAACAGAATCATATGGCGGGACAGGGCCCCGCCGTACCCATGAACGAGAATATACATATATAGAAGTGACAGACTGTACCAAAAGATGGCTCTGAATAAAAGAGCGCTCCAAATGGCAGAAAAGATATCCTAGACAGACGGATCGGCAAACCTGTCGTCGGTACCTGCGCGGCATGAAAACGCAGCCCCCGAGGAAAGGGGGTCAGTACTAAATATGTACTGAATATGTAAAGCTTGAGTTGCAGAAACAAAATCATAACTGGTATAGAACGTACAGAAAGTAAACAGAAAATACAAAGTATCAGATATATATTTTCAAAACATGCGGAGTGTGTACAGAAACATATGTCATATCAAATTCGGCCCCTGCCAAGGGACTCGGCAGACAGAACGTGGCCACCCTCCCGACGCTGGTGCCACAACACAGAAGAATCAGAAAAGGGGCATAACCCCGTATCATAATATGTCATATTAGATGGCCATAGTAAATCATATCAGCACAAGCGTACATGGCACAGCATACTCCACAAATCCATGTACGCGTATACCTACCCCCTAACATCGAGGCATGGCGAACAATGCAAAGGATCACGCTTGACAACATATCCTGGCCCGGGCTCAGTGTGGGAAACATTGGGGCATCCACGAATGGAGTAGTGAGAGGCTAATGCAATCAAAATATCATAAATGTTTCCATAGACTCGATGAGGCATATCAAAGACAAACCGATCCAATGAAATCGAAAGAGATCATAGTAAATGAGTTTCGAGTATCAAAACAGTTTATCAGACCTTAATGGAATATTTGAAACAACGTTTGTTAGGAAATTAGAATGGTAGTCAAAACATTTCTTTCAAAAACCGCTCGAAAGTAAGACTTGAGTACAATACGGGCAAAACCAGGAATAGTGGGCCCACCTCGGGACAAACAAGGCGGTGGGCTCAAATTACATATTTTAAGCTTATGGAGTCACCTACAAAGGTTCTAGGGACGTTCTATAGCTTTCCAAGTAGTTTAGAGAAAGTTCGCATAATTTCCAAGAAAGCATACTAAAAGAGTTTAATCTTATTGAAAGAAAAAGTGATATTTTCACTTGCGGATTCCGACGGGCAGAAAGTCTTTCGAGGCCCGAATTCGATTCTAATACACTTAGGCATGCCAAAAGAAGGATCGGGGTAACTTTACATACCTTTTGAGCTTTTTAAGCCTATCCAAGCTCACTCTCCGTTTCGTCGAAAATCTGCAAATGGTCACATTTACCAATTGTAAGTTATAGATGCTACGAATTCAATTCAACTCATATTTGTCTACCGAAATTTCGGCAGAACTTCCCCTATACATATAGCACCCCCGAGAATTCAACTCGGCTTAAAATCATCAACAACAACCCAAACAACAACATCAACATCAACAACAAACATTAGAACACAATATGGCACAACTAGTTCTACTTGCCAACATAATGCCATCACCTTCATTTCATCTTCAATTTCCAAACAAATCTCAATGGTTTCACATTCGTCATTAATCTAGATCATCACAATATAGTTTAGAAGCATTTCATATCGCTTCCTTAAATTATATACACGATATACATAATATACAAACTTTCCGCCAAAGTCATATTTCATCCAAAGCTTCTAATCTTTGGCATACATATTCATGACATGTTTTCATCTTCCAAATTCATCAATAATCATCATGACTTGCAACCTAACAACTTCATTTTCGCAATCTCGTAAGATCGTACTAAAACGACATAAGCTTCTACATTCCATTTCAATACAAACTTATATCATTTTATCTTCATTTACGTTGCAAGCATCACAATAACACAACTAACACATTAAACAAAATTAATTCATTAGCACCCTACAAACACCATACCACACGGCCAAACCCCTATATTTCAACTTCAACCAAATTTATTCAACTTTCATTCTCCATATGAATTCCATCATACACACAACTAGAATACAACATAAATTTCAACTCATTTCACTTACACATTAACACACACACACGGCCACATTCTATATTCCATACCCACTTTGCAAACTTCCATTTTTCCATACAATCAACTCATTTCTACGTACTACAACACAAACAATACTCCATAACACAATAATAAGGGATAAATTCTTACCTTTTTACTCAATCTTCTTCACTTGAATAAAGGGTCAACTTGAAGAAACAAGACTTCTTCCTTCCAAACCAACTACACCAAGTTGCAAAGGGACCTTAAATTAGTAGGATTCCAACAAGAAAATAATTTTAGAGGCAAGGTTTTTGAGGGTTGAATTTCTAGGGCAATGCCGAATACTCCTCTTTCTTTTTCTCTTGTTTTGCTTTGTTCTTTCATGAATCTTCTAAGAGACGAAGATGATATAATATATGATATATACACTATGGTCCCTTAGTAATTGATCACATGGAAAATATAATACGGCCATGGGCTTGGGCCACCCCATGGCCGGCCACCCTTCAATGAAAATGGGCTTCATTTTGCTTCTTATTTTACAAGCCCAATTGGCTACAAATTTTATTTTTGCAATTCCCGAAACTAATTTCCGAAATTCCACGTTTTGCCCTTAGCCCTCCTCGACACTTCCATATTAATATTCTTTCACAAACAACTCAAGTGCTAGATGTAATCAATTATGACTTTATTTCATACAAGTCAAGATTATTTCTAATTTTCCAAATGTGCGAAAACACGGGATATAACACCTTCTTTCTTTTGGCTTGTCTTAGATTTAAGTGACGAATGATATGAGCTTTGGGGTAATTCTATTCATAAGTTTCGAGTGTGATTCATGATTCTTATTCACTTCTTGATGTTAGAACTCTTAAAATGATTGAGCTTCCTCTTCAGTTTTCTATACGTTGGAGAGTAGTCGATATATATAAGCTCCTATTCTTAGAAACTCTACAATAACTCATGTCTTTCACTTCTATAAGCTATTTCATATTATATTGACATATGTCTATGACACCTAAGGCTCTTTTGATATTATTTATGATGACATTCGGAGGATATTTGATATGATTGTCGCTATTGATACTCAGGTGTTAATCCCTTCTTCTTATTCTGTTTGAGTCTTGATAATATTTTAAATTGAATATGGTTGCTCACTACTCTGCTCGTGCATGCCTCAATATGTCCTTCACCGATTCCCAGGCCGGGTATGTTATCGTGCACAGTTTCACTGCATTATTCACCGAGTCCCTCACTCGAGGGCCGGAATATAATATATATATATATATATATATGATGGAGTTATGCTGTGTTATGGCATTGTTATGTGTTTATAGAGTTATGCTCTGTTATGGCGTTATGATGTGTTTATGGAGTTATGATGTGTTACGGCGTTATGATGTGTTTATGGAGTTATGCTGTGTTATGGTGCCAAAGACGGGGTGGCGACCATGTTCACCGAGTCCCATAATGGGCCGGTTATGATATATGATATTGACATGCATGATTTATGTTTCAAAAGGGCAAGTGTTTTGGTATTCTGGACATTGTACTTGTTTTCTGTACCCCCTATTTCAGTTATGATTCTTTTTACTGTATTTCATGCTTTATATACTCAGTACATATTCTGTACTGACCCCCTTTCTTCGGGGGGATGCATTTCATGCCCGCAGGTACAGATAGTCGGTTTGGTGACCCTTTAGCATAGGACCTACTCAGCTGTCTTGGAGAGCTCCGTTGTTCCAGAGTTTAGACTTTTGGTATAGATCTTATGATATATATATATGTATGTTCATCCAGGGGTACGATGGGGCCCTGTCCCGTCATATTTCACTGTTAGTGCTCTTAGAGATCTGTAGACATATGTGTGGGTTGTGTATAAGTTCTGTTCAGCTGTGTCTATACGATGTGCTATGATATGATGTCTGTCTGTAGTGGCAGCCTTGTCGGCTTGCATATGACATGATATTGATGTGTAGTGGCAGCCTTGTCGGCTTGCGTATCATTTTATTTTTTGATCAGTTGTGACTCCTCAGGAGACAATTTATCTGAATATACATATATGATGACATTATGAACCGTTGGAGTTCTTTTGCAAGTTTCCATATTGTTCATAGATTCAGTGTGATTATATGTAACAGGTTCGTATACGGGTGTCCAGTTCGGGCACTAGTCATGGCCCACAGGGTTGGGTCGTGACACCCTTAATCCAACTTGTAATACTTTAGGCATATTATCTCGTGTCTTTCTTTATTTTTAATTCAAACCCTTCTATTGCCTCTTTACTCAGATTTTGCTCTTAGGTTTTCTATCACACATTATGTTGCAATCTTTACAAGAATATGCGAAGGTGCTCAAATTAGCCCAAGAAGTAACTTGCGTCGTTTCACTAGTCTTCATGCTTTACCTTGCATTCTCCTCTCATATCTTACAATCGGTATCGAGATAAATCTTCAGCTCAACTATGGCCATGTCCTATTTGCCCTCAGTACTAATTCTATCTCGATAATTTGGCTCAAACCATCTTACATCTTTCCTTGATGTACCCAAAATATCATAACCGCATTGTTATTACTAAATCGTTACTCTTCTTATCAATTACTCACTTGGTCTCATTCTTAGCATACAAATATTCGTAGGTTGCATAACTATTCTTGTATAAAATATATCCAATCTCAGTCATAGTCTTTCCTTCTCCTGGTTCATTATGCTTTACGTAACTCATCCGTACTAAAACTCGCTCGTCGCCTATCTTGTCATACTTTTTTCCCTTCCTTTATTTCCCCTTTTGATTTTCTCATATCCTACTATAGAAGATTTTCTATCCCTTCCCTTTGCTACTTATAAGTCGCAATATCATTAGCGCACAACTGTATTGCCAAATCTTAGCCTCTAATCTAGTATAACATTGCTATCCTTTATAATATCTCTTAAGTTACTCGTTACCATTCTCTTATCGTATTCTTTCTTTTTATAAGCACCCATTTTTTAATATCATATCATTCAAGATCTTTATAAATAGTTCTCAGCACTGTCTCAAATACCATCTTGACTTCTATCCGTTTATTGCTGGCTTTCAGATCTTACTAACTTGTTTCAGCAAGGGATCTCACTTGAAGTTTAAGTATCCATACCAAATATATTGCAGTGTCAATTGTTTCCATCTTACACTTGCATTTCTCTCGTCTGCTTCCCCCCTTAAGGGTGTACTTATACCATTATCTATTTATATTTTGCTCTATATCCCTATTTCCAATCACATATGCATCTGCTTTATGTCACTTGGTATACTGTACCATATCCATATCTTTTCTTTATAATTTATAACTTTGATTATCCACGTACGAAACCTTAACAAAATCATGAAGCGACGAGAACCTTTCTATATATAGTACAAAATCTCATCTGACCAGATGTACTCGAGTAATGCAACCAATGTAGCATCTCATCCAAGGCCACATTCCACTCACTCCAATCAATAATTATTTAGTACTTGCAGTCGTCCCAAATTCTCAATTAGGTGACACTTATATTCGGATGATAAGTGTCCAAAGCTCTCTTGTAATATTATCTTTATCCCAACCTGTTATATCCCGTATTTTTGAACGTCGGATTATTTACTGGGGTGGGGCCCACACATCGATATTTTTTTGGAACATGTGACAAGTTATATGAATCACATATGTAAAGTTAAACACAACTCATGAAGGACCCTTGGGCCAAATCAAAGTGGAAGCCCTCCAAACGAATATTTTTAAGAAAACGTTTTTGGGTGACCTGACTTTGAGGGGAAACAACGGTATTATAAGTTTGGAATTTGGAAAATTACCAAGATATAGAAGTTGTAGATAATTGAATTAGCTTTCCAACCATAGGTCGTGGGTTCCCAGGTGTCGTCGGTACAAGGAGATATGGATGTTTTAAGGTCGAAAGGTCAGTGGGTTAGGCCCAACTCGGGCCCAACCGGGTTAGGCCCATTACCCACACCCTTTTAAATGAAATTTCAGGTCTTTCTCCTCATTATTCATACAAAGAAGACCAAGAGAAAAGAGCATTGGAAAGAAGAAAAATCAATTTTGATCAAAATCCGAGCCCCGAATCCCGAAGCCCATGAAGACAAAAGTGTTGTATGTCGCGTTGTCTTCAATTTGAGGTAAAAATCAACCAAGGAGGAGGGTGATAACGTGGTGGAAGAATTCTTAAGGTATGGATAAGGCTCCTTTTCATTGCTAACAAGATTATTTAAGGTTTTAACGGATTACAACGGGAAAAATAGCGATATAAATTCGTCCGTTGGTATTGTGAATTATGGAATGAGATTTGAAGAGAATTTTGGATGAAAATAAATGTAGTTAACTTGTAGAATGTGGAGGATGTTGCTATTGATGTTGTTAGTATTAATTTCGACTTCATTACGGAAATAAAAATTATGAAATAGCTATATGTGAATTGTTATGTTGGTTGGTGAATTTAGAAGGATGCTAGTCCATATTAGCATGAAAGATTGGTTGTTAAGTTGTTATGGGAAGTTTTGAGATTTTATGGTAAATTTATGTAATTATGAAAAATGAAATTTTTAAGGCACGAATTATGATTATTGTTAATGAAATTGGAGGATGAAAATGTGTTATGGATATTTATGTCGAAAATTAGAGGTTTCGGATGAATTATGGTTTTGGTGGAAAGTTTGTGTATTTTGTATATCTTGTGAATATATTGTAGAAATTATATGAAATGTTTCCGAATTATATTGTAGTGATCTTGATTAGTAATGAATATGAGCATGTTGGTATTGATTTGAAAATGCGAAGTCGGAATGAAAGCTATTGCATTATGTTGGAAAGAAGTCTAATTGTGACATATTGTGATTTGTAGTGATTGTTGTTGTTGTTGGTGTTGTTGTTGGGTTGTTGTTGAATTATTTTGGACGAGTTGAATTCTCGGGGTGTCGTATTTATAGGGGAGGTGCTGCCGAAATTTCGGTAGACAAGTACTAATTCAAGATTGGATGCCAAAAGCCTTATAGTAACATTTGGTAGATGTGACCATTTGTAGGTTTCAGACGAAACGGGATTTGAGGTTTGGCGAGCGTAAAAGGCAAGAAAGGTATGTAAAGCTCCAACTTTCCTTCTCTTGGCATGTCCTAGATGTATTAGCATTGAATTTGGACCTCGGGGACTACTCTACTCTTCGGAACATGCGTCTAAACTTGTCCTTGTTCCATTCAGTGGAATTGAACTAATTCTGTTGCAAATGGTTAGAAAAGTTGTCTAAATACCTAGAACTTGTGTAAATAAAATCCGATTACCTTAAAACCCTCATAAGCGACTCCATAATGTTTATTACACATAATTTGTGCTCGCCACTTCAGTTGACCCGATGCGGGCCCACTATTTCTGAATCCACTTCTATTGTGCTATTGAATTATTTCCGAACGATATCTAAAGCAAACGCTTGGCTGCTCTTCTAATTCCTAAACGACAACTGTTTGAAATATTCCATTAAGTCCTATGAAATGTTTTGATATGTACAACGAATCCGGAAGTTCTGTTCTGACATAATCCACCGTGACATCCAAAAGGTATGCACTACGATTATCGTCTGACGTCTTTCTAATGATCTGTTGTTTGGGTTCTTCGATTGAGTCTGTGTAATTGTTTTTATACTTTACCCTGCATTTGGTTTCTCACTACTCTGCTCGTGGATGCCTCAATGCTTCTTTCACTGAGCCCGGGCCAGGATTTGTTATCAAGCGTATTCCACTGCATTGTTCGCCGTGCCTCGATGTGAGGGGGCAGGTATGACATGTACATGGGTCCGGAGTATGATGTGCCATGTACATCTATGTTCTGATGTTGGTGATATGATATGATATGATATGATATGATATGGCCATCTGATATGTTATGATATGTTACGGAGCTATTCCCTACTCTGAAGTATGATGTGTTGTGGCGCCAGTGATGGGGTGGCGCCACGTTCTGTTCACCGAGTCCCGTATTGGGGCCGGATTTGATATATGTTTCTGCATACACTATTTATGTTTTGTTAGTATGAATTTTGATATTCTGGACTTTGCACTCATTTTCTGTACTTTCTGTTCCGGTTATGATTTTGTTTACTGTACTTCATGCTTTACATACTCAGTACATATTCCGTACTGACCCCCTTTCTTCGGGGGCTGCGTTTTCATGCCCGCAGGTACAGATACCCACTTCAGAGATCCGCTCGCTTAGGATATCTGCTCTGCTGTTTTGGAGTGCTCCTTTGTCAGGAGCCATATTTTGGTATAGACTTTTCTATCACATATGTATATGTTTATTCAGGGGTATGACGGGGCCCTGTCCCGTCTTATGTTTCTGTTAGTATTGTTTGTAGAGGTCTGTAGACACATACGTGGGTTGTGTATATATGTTCTGAGAATATGTATTTTGTGACGGCCTTATCGGCTTTCGTGTGCTACATCTGATTATGTACGATAGCTTGCGACTCCATTTGGCTTTTATATATGCGTATCTAATTTATATGTTGGTTTGGGGTTATTGGGTACGTAAGGTGTCCTTCTCGGACATGAGTCGCGGCCTACGGGGTTGGGTCGTGATAGAAGTGGTATCAGAGCGGTTTGGTTCTCGAAATGTCTACAGACCGTGTCTAGTAGAGTCTTGTTTATCGGTGTGTTGTGCACCACACCTATAAACTGGAGGCTACAGGGCATTTAGGATGTTACCCTTCTTTCTTGTCTTAGATCGTACGATAGAGCTGTGTTATCAGGATGATTCCTCCCTAACGAATTGTTACATTTGCAGTCATGCCTCCGAAAAAGGCGACGACGGCCCAGAAGGCCAAGTCAGTGGCAGCGGGGGAGACTAGCCAGGCCCAGAGGACTACCAGGGCCCGTGCATATATTATTCCTGAGATTTTGCCCCAGGCAGAGGGCTCCTGTACACCGCCACACCCAGAAGGGATTGCAGCAGCTGCGGATCGGGGGACGGATTCACCGCCAGCTTCCGAGATTCCAGTACCTGAGCCTCCAGCTCCACAGCCAGGAGCTGAGGATCAGGCTATGAGAGATGCGGTCCAGTTGTTGACCAGACTGGTAGCAGGGCAGGTTCAGAGGCACGGATTGGGAGGTGATTGTGCAGACAGGCGTGACAGTTCGAGAGCTCGTGAGTTCCTGACCTGTAGCCCACCAGAGTTCTTCGGGACAAATCCCGAGGAGGATCCAGAGGAGTTTATCAGAAAGATGCGTTGCACGTTACACTTGATTAAGGCTTCTGCGACCGAGTCAGTTGAGTAGGCTTCGTACCGGTTATACGATGTAGCAGCTAACTGGTATGAGTCTTGGGAGTTGTCTAGGGGTGACGGCGCTCCCCCAGCAGTATGGGACAAGTTTACTGAGGCCTTTCTTGGCCATTTTCTGCCTCCGGAGCTACGGCGGGCTAGGGCCGACAGATTTTTGCTATTGAGACAGAATGGTAGGAGTGTCCGGGAGTATAGCTTGGAGTTTGACTCATTGGCTAGGTATGCACCTGCTGTGGTAGCTACTATGACTGATAGGATGCACCGGTATATAATGGGGCTGGATGATTATTTGATCGATAGTTGTTTAGTGATGGCCGCTCAGTCCGGGATGGATATTGCCCGTATACAGGCGCACGCCCAGGGCATGGAGGACCGGCATAAAGGGCGTCAGCCCGATAGGAGTCGGGATGAGAGCCGGCCCAAGAGGGCCAGATCGACTGGGTATTCTGGAGAGTTTCGGAGTATGCAGCCTCAGCAGCAGCAGCAGTTCAGCAGACATCCTTCCCAGTCGGCACCGAGTACACCTCTGCAGTTTTCAGGCAGGAGGTTTGATAGCCTAGGGCATTCAGGGATAGGCCAGAGCTCTAGGATTTCGGGCTCACGGACGGACAGAGGTTCTTGCCAGTCGAGGCCACCTATGCCTCAATGTTCTTATTGCGGGAGGCACCACCCTGGAGAGTGCTATCGTGCTACAGGTGCCTGCTTTGCGTGCGGCCGTTAAGGCCACGCTGTGAGAGAGTGTCCGTATAGGGGCGGCCCGGGTGGTATGGCTCAGCCTACGGGGTCAGCTGTTGGTTCATCATCTTCATCTGTGGGTATGCGCCCCACGGGGTAAGGTACACTGACACCAGCAGGCCGCGGTAGAGGCCGTGGCGGAGCTCCCAGTTCCAGCGGCCCTTCGCATCGCATCTTTGCCTTGACTAGTCGACAGGACTAGGAGGCGCCACCAGACGCGAATGCAGGTATATTATCGGTCTTTTCTCGAAATATATATACATTGACAAGTTTAGGCTCTATTTTGTGGTATATTTTCCCTCCTAATTACTGATAGAATCTGGATAAGATTCGAAGCAATAGGATCGTGAGAGGTAACTATTTCTATGGATAAAAAGGTGAATGTTGAGGATTTAAAGGACTAATTCGGTAATTCCTTAAGTTAGAGAAATAAAAGACCCTCTTTTGAGCGGAGTGGGACCCGCTACGATAATTATCGGGAAATTGTTAAGACCCCGGCTTGCCCTAGACTGTGTGATAAAAGTTGTGTGGGGAAGTCGATGCAATTATGTCAATGTTAACGTGCCGAAATGCACTAAAGTTTCGAGGTTAAGCGTGCTAGGGCCAGAGAAATTCTGGGATGGGTGACCCCTGGGAAGTATACTAATATTTTAATAAGTGTGAGTATAAGAGACAGATGGGAATTTGGGGTAACCTAAAAGAAATTAGAATATGTGAAGTGATTAGAAACCCTCGAGAAGTCAAGTAGATTATGGCAAGATAAGCCGGTAAGGAAGAAGATAGTGCAATGCGTCTTGGGAATGAGAGTAAGTTTAAATAAGCATTTGGGAAATGTTTTGTAAGCGAAATGGTAGGAAAGGTATAAATGTGCCTATGACACCCCATTCATGACTGTACCGACCGACAGGTGGACCTCAGCAGCCAGTGTCGCGTGGTATGAAAGATATTAACTGAACAGAATTTGAGAAACAAAGCGAAAGACATGGTACAAATATTACAAAGTAGACTGATACTAGCCCCACCACTAGTCAAGGCTGGAAAGTCCTAGTATCACGATGTTCGGGAATGGAGAGAAAGTGAGTACGAAAAAGGGGATGGCAATTGTAACATTTGAAAATTTTTGAAGGAAAGAAAGAGACCTCTTGAAGTTTAACTATATGAGGGACCGTCCCGAAGTATTATAACACCCCATGAGGCCAGTTGAACATTCGAGGACGAATGTTCTAAAGGGGGGGAGGATGTTATATCCCATATTTTTTAATGTCGGATTATTTGCTGGGGTGGGGCCCACACATCGATATTTTTTTCGAACATGTGACAAGTTATATGAATCACATATGTAAAGTTAAACAAAACTCATGAAGGACCCTTGGGCCAAATCAAAGTGGAAGCCCTCCAAACGAATATTTTTAAGAAAACGTTTTTGGGTGACCTGACTTTGAGGGGGAAAAACGGTATTATAACTTTGGAATTTGGAAAATTACCAAGATATAGAAGTTGTCGATAATTGAATTAGCTTTCCAACCATAGTTCGTGGGTTCCCAGGTGTCGTCGGTACAAGGAGATATGGACGTTTTAAGGTCGAAAGGTCAGTGGGCTAGGCCCAACTCGGGCCCAACCGGGTTAGGCCCATTACCCACACCCTTTTAAATGAAATTTCAGGTCTTTCTCCTCATTATTCATACAAAGAAGACCAGAAAGTTCTGGAGAGAGAGAGAAAAGAGCATTGGAAAGAAGAAAAATCAATTTTGATCAAAATCCGAGCCCCGAATCCCGAAGCCCATGAAGACAAAAGTGTTGTATGTCGCGTTGTCTTCAATTTGAGGTAAAAATCAACCAAGGAGGAGGGTGATAACGTGGTGGCTGAATTCTTAAGGTATGGATAAGGCTCATTTTCATTGCTAACAAGATTATTTAAAGTTTTAACGGATTAGAACGGGAAAAATAGCGATATAAATTCGTCCGTTGGTATTGTGAATTATGGAATGAGATTTGAAGAGAATTTTGGATGAAAATAAATGTAGTTAACTTGTAGAATGTGGAGGATGTTGCTATTGATGTTGTTAGTATTAATTTCGACTTCATTACGGAAATAAAAATTATGAAATAGCTATATGTGAATTGTTATGTTGGTTGGTGAATTTAGAAGGATGCTAGTCCATATTAGCATGAAAGATTGGTTGTTAAGTTGTTATGGGAAGTATTGTGATTTTATGGTAAATTTATGTAATTATGAAAAATGAAATTGTTAAGGCACGAATTATGATTATTGTTAATGAAATTGGAGGATGAAAATGTGTTATGGATATTTATGTCGAAAATTAGAGGTTTCGGATGAATTATGGTTTTGGTGGAAAGTTTGTGTATTTTGTATATCTTGTGAATATATTGTAGAAATGATATGAAATGTTTCCGAATTATATTGTAGTGATCTTGATTAGTAATGAATATGAGCATGTTGGTATTGATTTGAAAATGCGAAGTCGGAATGAAAGCTATTGCATTATGTTGGAAAGAAGTCTAATTGTGACATATTGTGATTTGTAGTGATCGTTGTTGTTGGTGGTGTTGTTGTTGGGTTGTTGTTGAATTATTTTGGCCGAGTTGAATTCTCGGGGTGTCGTATTTATAGGGGAGGTGCTGCCGAAATTTCGGTAGACAAGTACTAATTCAAGATTGGATGCCAAAAGCCTTATAGTAACATTTGGTAGATGTGACCATTTGTAGGTTTCGGACGAAACGGGATTTGAGGTTTGGCGAGCGTAAAAGGCAAGAAAGGTATGTAAAGCTCCACCTTTCCTTCTCTTGGCATGTCTTAGATGTATTAGGTTTGAATTTGGACCTCGGGGACTACTCTACTCTTCGGAAGCTGCGTCTAAACTTGTCCTTGTTCCATTCAGTGGAATTTTACTAATTCTGTTACAAATGGTTAGAAAAGTTGTCTAAATACCTAGAACTTGTGTAAATAAAATCCGATTACCTTAAAACCCTCATAAGCGACTCCATAAAGTTTATTACACATAATTTGTGCCCGCCACCTCGGTTGACCCGAGGCGGGCCCACTATTTCTGAATCCACCTCTATTGTGCTATTGAATTGTTTCCGAACGATATCTAAAGCAAACGCTTGGCTGCTCTTCTAATTCCTAAATGACAACTATTTGAAATATTCCATTAAGTCCTATGAAATGTTTTGATATGTACCACGAATCCGGAAGTTCTGTTCTGACATAATCCACCGTGACATCCGAAAGGTATGCACTACGATCATCGTCTGACGTCTTTCTAATGATCTGTTGTTTGGGTTCTTCGATTGAGTCTGTGTAAATGTTTTTATACTTTACCCTGCATTTGGTTTCTCACTACTCTGCTCGTGGATGCCTCAATGCTTCTTTCACTGAGCCCGGGCCAGGATTTGTTATCAAGCGTATTCCACTGCATTGTTCGCCGTGCCTCGATGTGAGGGGACAGGTATGACATGTACATGGGTCCGGAGTATGATGTGCCATGTACATCTATGTTCTGATGTTGGTGATATGATATCATATGATATTGCCATCTGATATGTTATGATATGTTACGGAGCTATTCCCTACTCTGAAGTATGATGTGTTGTGGCGCCAGTGATGGGGTGGCACCACGTTCTGTTCACCGAGTCCCGTATTGGGGCCGGATTTGATATATGTTTCTGCATACACTATTTATGTTTTGTAAGTATGAATTTTGATATTCTGGACTTTGCACTCATTTTCTGTACTTTCTGTTCCGGTTATGATTTTGTTTACTGTACTTCATGCTTTACATACTCAGTACATATTCCGTACTGACCCCCTTTCTTCGGGGGCTGCGTTTTCATGCCGCGCAGGTACAGATACCCACTTCAGAGATCCGCTCGCTTAGGATATCTGCTCTGCTGTTTTGGAGTGCTCCTTTGTCCGGAGCCATATTTTGGTATAGACTTTTCTATCACATATGTATATGTTTATTCAGGGGTATGACGGGGCCCTGTCCCGTCTTATGTTTCTGTTAGTATTGTTTGTAGAGGTCTGTAGACACATACGTGGGTTGTGTATATATGTTATGAGAATATGTATTTTGTGACGGCCTTATCGGCTTTCGTGCGCTACATCTGCTTATGTACGATAGCTTGCGACTCCGTTTGGCTTTTATATATGCGTATCTAATTTATATGTTGGTTTGGGGTTATTGGGTACGTAAGGTGTCCTGCTCGGACACGAGTCGCGGCCTACGGGGTTGGGTCGTGACAGAAGTGGTATCAGAGCGGTTTGGTTCTCGAAATGTCTATAGACCGTGTCTAGTAGAGTCTTGTTTATCGGTGTGTTGTGCACCACACCTATAAACTGGAGGCTACAGGGCATTTAGGATGTTACCCTTCTTTCTTGTCTTAGATCGTACGATAGAGCTGTGGTATCAGGATGATTCCTCCCTAACGAATTGTTACATTTGCAGTTATGCCTCCGAAAAAGGCGACGACGGCCCAGAAGGCCAAGTCAGTGGCAGCGGGGGAGACTAGCCAGGCCCAGAGGACTACCAGGGCCCGTGCATATATTATTCCTGAGATTTTGCCCCAGGCAGAGGGCTCCTGTACACCGCCACACCCAGAAGGGATTGCAGCAGCTGCGGATCGGGGGACGGCTTCACCGCCAGCTTCCGAGATTCCTGTACCTGAGCCTCCAGCTCCACAGCCAGGAGCTGAGGATCGGGCTATGAGAGATGCGGTCCAGTTGTTGACCAGACTGGTAGCAGGGCAGGTTCAGAGGCACGGATTGGGAGGTGATTGTGCAGACAGGCGTGACAGTTCGAGAGCTCGTGAGTTCCTGACCTGTAGCCCACCAGAGTTCTTCGGGACAAATCCCGAGGAGGATCCAGAGGAGTTTATCAGAAAGATGCGTTGCACGTTACACTTGATTAAGGCTATGCGACCGAGTCAGTAGAGTTGGCTTCGTACCGGTTATACGATGTAGCAGCTAACTGGTATGAGTCTTGGGAGTTGTTTACGGGTGACGGCGCTCCCCCAGCAGTATGGGACAAGTTTACTAAGGCCTTTCTTGGCCATTTTCTGCCTCCGGAGCTACGGCGGGCTAGGGCCGACAGATTTTTGCTATTGAGACAGAATGGTAGGAGTGTCCGGGAGTATAGCCTGGAGTTTGACTCATTGGCTAGGTATGCACCTGCTGTGGTAGCTACTATGACTGATAGGATGCACCGGTATATAATGGGGCTGGATGATTATTTGATCGATAGTTGTTTAGTGATGGCCGCTCAGTCCGGGATGGATATTGCCCGTATACAGGCGCACGCCCAGGGCATGGAGGACCGACATAAAGGGCGTCAGCCCGATAGGAGTCGGGATGAGAGCCGGCCCAAGAGGGCCAGATCGACTGGGTATTCTGGAGAGTTTCGGAGTATGCAGCCTCAGCAGCAGCAGCAGTTCAGCAAACATCCTTCCCAGTTGGCACCGAGTACACCTCTACAGTTTTCAGGCAGGAGGTTTGATAGCCTAGGGCGTTCAGGGATAGGCCAGAGCTCCAGGATTTCGGGCTCACGGACGGACAGAGGTTCTGGCCAGTCGAGGCCACCTATGCCTCAATGTTCTTATTCCGGGAGGCACCACCCTGGAGAGTGCTATGGTGCTACAGGTGCCTGCTTTGCGTGCGGCCGTCAAGGCCACGCTGTGAGAGAGTGTCCGTATAGGGGCGGCCCGGGTGGTATGGCTCAGCCTATGGGGTCAGCTGTTGGTTCATCATCTTCATCTGTGGCTATGCGCCCCACGGGGTAAGGTACACCGACACCAGCAGGCCGCGGTAGTGGCCGTGGCGGAGCTCCCAGTTCCAGCGGCCCTTCGCATCGCATCTTTGCCTTGACTAGTCGACAGGACCCGGAGGCGCCACCAGACGCGAATGCAGGTATATTATCGGTCTTTTCTCGAAATATATATACATTGACAAGTTTAGGCTCTATTTTGTGGTATATTTTCCCTCCTAATTACTTATAGAATTTGGATAAGATTCGAAGCAATAGGATCGTGAGAGGTAACTATTTCTATGGATAAAAAGGTGAATGTTGAGGATTTAAAGGACTAATTCGGTAATTCCTTAAGTTAGAGAAATAAAAAACCCTCTTTAGAGCGGAGTGGGACACGCTACGATAATTATCGGGAAATTGTTAAGACCCCGGCTTGCCCTAGACTGTGTGATAAAAGTTGTGTGGGGAAGTCGATGCAATTATGTCAATGTTAACGTGCCGAAATGCACTAAAGTTTCGAGGTTAAGCGTGCTAGGCCAGAGAAATTCTGGGATGGGTGACCCCTGTGAAGTATACTAATATTTTAATAAGTGTGAGTATAAGAGACAGATGGGAATTTGGGGTAACCTAAAAGAAATTAGAATATGTGAAGTGATTAGAAACCCTCGAGAAGTCAAGTAGATTAAGGCAAGATAAGCCGGTAAGGAAGAAGATAGTGCAATGCAGCTTGGGAATGAGAGTAAGTTTAAATAAGCATTTGGGAAATGTTTTGTAAGCGAAATGGTAGGAAAGGTATAAATGTGCCTATGACACCCCATTCATGACTGTACCGACCGGCAGGTGGACCTCAGCAGCCAGTGTCGCGAGGTATGAAAGATATTAACTGAACAGAATTTGAGAAACAAAGCGAAAGACATGGTACAAATATTACAAAGTAGACTGATACTAGCCCCACCACTAGTCAAGGCTGGAAAGTCCTAGTATCACGATGTTCGGGAATGGAGAGAAAGTGAGTACGAAAAAGGGGATGGCAATTGTAACATTTGAAAAATTTTGAAGGAAAGAAAGAGACCTCTTGAAGTATAACTATATGAGGGACCGTCCCGAAGTATTATAACACCCCATGAGGCCAGTTGAACATTCGAGGACGAATGTTCTAAAGGGGGGGAGGATGTTATATCCCATATTTTTGAACGTCGGATTATTTGCTGGGGTGGGGCCCACACATCGATATTTTTATGGAACATGTGACAAGCTATATGAATCACATATGTAAAGTTAAACACAACTCATGAAGGACCCTTGGGCCAAATCAAAGTGGAAGCCCTCCAAACGAATATTTTTAAGAAAACGTTTTTGGGTGACCTGACTTTGAGGGGAACAAACGGTATTATAAGTTTGGAATTTGGAAAATTACCAAGATATAGAAGTTGTAGATAATTGAATTAGCTTTCCAACCATAGTTCGTGGGTTCCCAGGTGTCGTCGGTACAAGGAGATATGGACGTTTTAAGGTCGAAAGGTCAGTGGGCTAGGCCCAACTCGGGCCCAACCGGGTTAGGCCCATTACCCACACCCTTTTAAATGAAATTCCAGGTCTTTCTCCTCCTTATTCATACAAAGAAGACCAGAAAGTTCTGGAGAGAGAGAGAAGAGAGCATTGGAAAGAAGAAAAATCAATTTTGATCAAAATCCGAGCCCCGAATCCCGAAGCCCATGAAGACAAAAGTGTTGTATGTCGCGTTGTCTTCAATTTGAGGTAAAAATCAACCAAGGAGGAGGGTGATAACGTGGTGGCTGAATTCTTAAGGTATGGATAAGGCTCATTTGCATTGCTAACAAGATTATTTAAAGTTTTAACGGATTAGAACGGGAAAAATAGCGATATAAATTCGTCCGTTGGTATTGTGAATTATGGAATGAGATTTGAAGAGAATTTTGGATGAAAATAAATGTAGTTAACTTGTAGAATGTGGAGGATGTTGCTATTGATGTTGTTAGTATTAATTTCGACTTCATTACGGAAATAAAAATTATGAAATAGCTATATGTGAATTGTTATGTTGGTTGGTGAATTTAGAAGGATGCTAGTCCATATTAGCATGAAAGATTGGTTGTTAAGTTGTTATGGGAAGTATTGTGATTTTATGGTAAATTTATGTAATTATGAAAAATGAAATTGTTAAGGCACGAATTATGATTATTGTTAATGAAATTGGAGGATGAAAATGTGTTATGGATATTTATGTCGAAAATTAGAGGTTTCGGATGAATTATGGTTTTGGTGGAAAGTTTGTGTATTTTGTATATCTTGTGAATACATTGTAGAAATGATATGAAATGTTTCCGAATTATATTGTAGTGATCTTGATTAGTAATGAATATGAGCATGTTGGTATTGATTTGAAAATACGAAGTCGGAATGAAAGCTATTGCATTATGTTGGAAAGAAGTCTAATTGTGACATATTGCGATTTGTAGTGATTGTTGTTGTTGTTGGTGTTGTTGTTGGGTTGTTGTTGAATTATTTTGGCCGAGTTGAATTCTCGGGGTGTCGTATTTATAGGGGAGGTGCTGCCGAAATTTCGGTAGACAAGTACTAATTCAAGATTGGATGCCAAAAGCCTTATAGTAACATTTGGTAGATGGGACCATTTGTAGGTTTCGGACGAAACGGGATTTGAGGTTTGGCGAGCGTAAAAGGCAAGAAAGGTATGTAAAGCTCCACCTTTCCTTCTCTTGGCATGTCCTAGATGTATTAGGTTTGAATTTGGACCTCGGGGACTACTCTACTCTTCGGAACCTGCGTCTAAACTTGTCCTTGTTCCATTCAGTGGAATTGAACTAATTCTGTTACAAATGGTAAGAAAAGTTGTCTAAATACCTAGAACTTGTGTAAATAAAATCCGATTACCTTAAAACCCTCATAAGCGACTCCATAAAGTTTATTACACATAATTTGTGCCCGCCACCTCGGTTGACCCGAGGCGGGCCCACTATTTCCGAATCCACTTCTATTGTGCTATTGAATTGTTTCCGAACGATATCTAAAGCAAACGCTTGGCTGCTCTTCTAATTTCTAAACGACAACTGTTTGAAATATTCCATTAAGTCCTATGAAATGTTTTGATATGTACCACGAATCCGAAAGTTCTGTTCTGACATAATCCACTGTGACATCCGAAAGGTATGCACTACGATTATCGTCTGACGTCTTTCTAATGATCTGTTGTTTGGGTTCTTCGATTGAGTCTGTGTAAATGTTTTTATACTTTACCCTGCATTTGGTTTCTCACTACTCTGCTCGTGGATGCCTCAATGCTTCTTTCACTGAGCCCGGGCCAGGATTTGTTATCAAGTGTATTCCACTGCATTGTTCGCCGTGCCTCGATGTGAGGGGGCAGGTATGACATGTACATGGGTCCGGAGTATGATGTGCCATGTACATCTATGTTCTGATGTTGGTGATATGATATGATATGATATGGCCATCTGATATGTTATGATATGTTACGGAGCTATTCCCTACTCTGAAGTATGATGTGTTGTGGCACCAGTGATGGGGTGGCGCCACGTTCTGCTCACCGAGTCCCGTATTGGGGCCGGATTTGATATATGTTTCTGCATACACTATTTATGTTTTGTAAGTATGAATTTTGATATTCTGGACTTTGCACTCATTTTCTGTACTTTCTGTTCCGGTTATGATTTTGTTTACTGTACTTCATGCTTTACATACTCAGTACATATTCCGTACTGACCCCCTTTCTTCGGGGGCTGCGTTTTCATGCCGCGCAGGTACAGATACCCACTTCAGAGATCCGCTCGCTTAGGATATCTGCTCTGCTGTTTTGGAGTGCTCCTTTGTCCGGGGCCATATTTTGGTATAGACTTTTCTATCACATATGTATATGTTTATTCAGGGGTATGACGGGGCCCTGTCCCGTCTTATGTTTCTGTTAGTATTGTTTGTAGAGGTCTGTAGACACATACGTGGGTTGTGTATATATGTTCTGAGAATATGTATTTTGTGACGGCCTTATCGGCTTTCGTGCGCTACATCTGCTTATGTACGATAGCTTGCGACTCCGTTTGGCTTTTATATATGCGTATCTAATTTATATGTTGGTTTGGGGTTATTGGGTACGTAAGGTGTCCTGCTCGGACACGAGTCGCGGCCTAGGGGGTTGGGTCGTGACAGAAGTGGTATCAGAGCGGTTTGGTTCTCGAAATGTCTACAGACCGTGTTAGTAGAGTCTTGTTTATCGGTGTGTTGTGCACCACACCTATAAACAGGAGGCTACAGGGCATTTAGGATGTTACCCTTCTTTCTTGTCTTAGATCGTACGATAGAGCTGTGTTATCAGGACGATTCCTCCCTAATGAATTGTTACATTTTCAGTCATTCCTCCGAAAAAGGTGACGACGGCCTAGAAGGCCAAGTCAGTGGCAGCGGGGGAGACTAGCCAGGCCCAGAGGACTACCAGGGTCCGTGCATATATTATTCCTGAGATTTTGCCCCAGGCAGAGGGCTCCTCTACACCGCCACACCCAGAAGGGATTGCAGCAGCTGCCGATCGGGGGACGGCTTCACCGCCAGCTTCCGAGATTCCAGTACCTGAGCCTCCAGCTCCACAGCCAGGAGCTGAGGATCGGGCTATGAGAGATGTGGTCCAGTTGTTGACCAGACTGGTAGCAGGGCAGGTTCAGAGGCACGGATTGGGAGGTGATTGTGCAGACAGGCGTGACAGTTCGACAGCTCGTGAGTTCCTGACCTGTAGCCCACCAGAGTTCTTCGAGACAAAGCCCGAGGAGGATCCAGAGGAGTTTATCAGAAAGATGCGGCGCACGTTACACTTGATTAAGGCTTCTGCGACCGACTTAGTTGACTTGGCTTCGTACCGGTTATACGATATAGCAGCTAACTGGTATGAGTCTTGGGAGTTGTCTAGGGGTGATGGCGCTCCCCCAGCAGTATGGGACGAGTTTACTGAGGCCTTTCTTGGCCATTTTCTACGGCCGACAGATTTTTGCTATTGAGACAGAATGGTAGGAGTGTCCGGGAGTATAACCTGGAGTTTGACTCATTGGCTAGGTATGCACCTGCTGTGGTAGCTACTATGACTGATAGGATGCACCGGTATATAATGGGGCTGGATGATTATTTGATCGATAGTTGTTTAGTGATGACCGCTCAATCCGGGATTGATATTTCCCGTATACAGGCGCACGCCCATGGCATGGAGGACCGGCATAAAGGGCGTCAGCCCGATAGGAGTTGGGATGAGAGCCGGCCCAAGAGGGCCAGATCCACTGGGTATTCTGGAGAGTTTCGGAGTATGCAGCCTTAGCAGCAGCAGCAGTTCAGCAGACATCCTTCCCAGTCAGCACCGAGTACACCTCTACAGTTTTCAGGCAGGAGGTTTGATAGCCTAGGGCATTCAGGGATAGGCCAGAGCTCCAGGATTTCGGGCTCACGGACGGACAAAGGTTCTGGCCAGTCGAGGCCACCTATGCCTCAATGTTCTTATTGGGGGAGGCACCACCCTGGAGAGTGCTATCGTCCTACAGGTGCCTGCTTTGCGTGCGGCCGTCAAGGCCACGCTGTGAGAGAGTGTCCGTATAGGGGCGGCCCGGGTGGTATGGCTCAGCCTACGGGGTCAGCTGTTGGTTCATCATCTTCATCTGTGGCTATGCGCCCCACGGGGCAAGGTACACCGACACCAGCAGGCCGCGGTAGAGGCCGTGGCGGAGCTCCCAGTTCCAGCGGCCCTTCGCATCGCATCTTTGCCTTGACTAGTCGATAGGACCCGGAGGCGCCACCAGACGCGAATGCAGGTATATTATCGGTCTTTTCTCGAAATATATATACATTGACAAGTTTAGGCTCTATTTTGTGGTATATTTTCCCTCCTAATTACTGATAGAATCTGGATAAGATTCGAAGCAATAGGATCGTGAGAGGTAACTATTTCTATGGATAAAAAGGTGAATGTTGAGGATTTAAAGGAATAATTCGGTAATTCCTTAAGTTAGAGAAATAAAAGACCCTCTTTAGAGCGGAGTGGGACCCGCTACGATAATTATCGGGAAATTGTTAAGACCCCGACTTGCCCTAGACTGTGAGATAAAAGTTGTGTGGGGAAGTCGATGCAATTATGTCAATGTTAACGTGCCGAAATGCACTAAAGTTTCGAGGTTAAGCGTGCTAGGGCTAGAGAAATTCTGGGATGGGTGACCCCTGGGAAGTATACTAATATTTTAATAAGTGTGAGTATAAGAGACAGATGGGAATTTGGGGTAACCTAAAAGAAATTAGAATATGTGAAGTGATTAGAAACCCTCGAGAAGTCAAGTAGATTAAGGCAAGATAAGCCGGTAAGGAAGAAGATAGTGCAATGCAGCTTGGGAATGAGAGTAAGTTTAAATAAGCATTTGGGAAATGTTTTGTAAGCGAAATGGTAGGAAAGGTATAAATGTGCCTATGACACCCCATTCATGACTGTACCGACCGGCAGGTGGACCTCAGCAGCCAGTGTCGCGAGGTATGAAAGATATTAACTGAACAGAATTTGAGAAACAAAGCGAAAGACATGGTACAAATATTACAAAGTAGACTGATACTAGCCCCACCACTAGTCAAGGCTGGAAAGTCCTAGTATCACGATGTTCGGGAATGGAGAGAAAGTGAGTACGAAAAAGGGGATGGCAATTGCAACATTTGAAATATTTTGAAGGAAAGAAAGAGACCTCTTGAAGTATAACTATATGAGGGACCGTCCCGAAGTATTATAACACCCCATGAGGCCAGTTGAACATTCGAGGACGAATGTTCTAAAGGGGGGGAGGATGTTATATCCCATATTTTTTAACGTCGGATTATTTGCTGGGGTGGGGCCCACACATCGATATTTTTTTGGAACATGTGACAAGTTATATGAATCACATATGTAATGTTAAACACAACTCATGAAGGACCCTTGGGCCAAATCAAAGTGGAAGCCCTCCAAACGAATATTTTTAAGAAAACGTTTTTGGGTGACCTGACTTTGAGGGGAAAAAACGGTATTATAAGTTTGGAATTTGGAACATTACCAAGATATAGAAGTTGTAGATAATTGAATTAGCTTTCCAACCATAGTTCGTGGGTTCCCAGGTGTCTTCGGTACAAGGAGATATGGATGTTTTAAGGTCGAAAGGTCAGTGGGCTAGGCCCAACTCGGGCCCAACCGGGTTAGGCCCATTACCCACACCCTTTTAAATGAAATTCCAGGTCTTTCTCCTCGTTATTCATACAAAGAAGACCAGAAAGTTCTGGAGAGAGAGAGAAAAGAGCATTGGAAAGAAGAAAAATCAATTTTGATCAAAATCCGAGCCCCGAATCCCGAAGCCCATGAAGACAAAAGTGTTGTATGTCGCGTTGTCTTCAATTTGAGGTAAAAATCAACCAAGGAGGAGGGTGATAACGTGGTGGCTGAATTCTTAAGGTATGGATAAGGCTCCTTTTCATTGCTAACAAGATTATTTAAAGTTTTAACGGATTAGAACGGGAAAAATAGCGATATAAATTCGTCCGTTGGTATTGTGAATTATGGAATGAGATTTGAAGAGAATTTTGGATGAAAATAAATGTAGTTAACTTGTAGAATGTGGAGGATGTTGCTATTGATGTTGTTAGTATTAATTTCGACTTCATTACGGAAATAAAAATTATGAAATAGCTATATGTGAATTGTTATGTTGGTTGGTGAATTTAGAAGGATGCTAGTCCATATTAGCATGAAAGATTGGTTGTTAAGTTGTTATGGGAAGTGTTGTGATTTTATGGTAAATTTATGTAATTATGAAAAATGAAATTGTTAAGGCACGAATTATGATTATTGTTAATGAAATTGGAGGATGAAAATGTGTTATGGATATTTATGTCGAAAATTAGAGGTTTCGGATGAATTATGGTTTTGGTGGAAAGTTTGTGTATTTTGTATATCTTGTGAATATATTGTAGAAATGATATGAAATGTTTCCGAATTATATTGTAGTGATCTTGATTAGTAATGAATATGAGCATGTTGGTATTGATTTGAAAATACGAAGTCAGAATGAAAGCTATTGCATTATGTTGGAAAGAAGTCTAATTGTGACATATTGTGATTTGTAGTGATTGTTGTTGTTGTTGGTGTTGTTGTTGAATTATTTTGGCCGAGTTGAATTCTCGGGGTGTCGTATTTATAGGGGAGGTGCTGCCGAAATTTCAGTAGACAAGTACTAATTCAAGATTGGATGCCAAAAGCCTTATAGTAACATTTGGTAGATGTGACCATTTGTAGGTTTCGGACGAAACGGGATTTGAGGTTTGGCGAGCGTAAAAGGCAAGAAAGGTATGTAAAGCTCCACCTTTTCTTCTCTTGGCATGTCCTAGATGTATTAGGTTTGAATTTGGACCTCGGGGACTACTCTACTCTTCGGAACCTGCGTCTAAACTTGTCCTTGTTCCATTCAGTGGAATTGAACTAATTCTGTTGCAAATGGTTAGAAAAGTTGTCTAAATACCTAGAACTTGTGTAAATAAAATCCGATTACCTTAAAACCCTCATAAGCGACTCCATAAAGTTTATTACACATAATTTGTGCCCGCCACCTCGGTTGACCCGAGGCGGGCCCACTATTTCCGAATCCACTTCTATTGTGCTATTGAATTGTTTCCGAACGATATCTAAAGCAAACGCTTGGCTGCTCTTCTAATTCCTAAACGACAACTGTTTGAAATATTCTATTAAGTCCTATGAAATGTTTTGATATGTACCACGAATCCGGAAGTTCTGTTCTGACATAATCCACCGTGACATCCGAAAGGTATGCACTACGATTATCGTCTGACGTCTTTCTAATGATCTGTTGTTTGGGTTCTTCGATTGAGTCTGTGTAAATGTTTTTATACTTTACCCTGCATTTGGTTTCTCACTACTCTGCTCGTGGATGCCTCAATGCTTCTTTCACTGAGCCCGGGCCAGGATTTGTTATCAAGCGTATTCCACTGCATTGTTCGCCGTGCCTCGATGTGAGGGGGCAGGTATGACATGTACATGGGTCCGGAGTATGATGTGCCATGTACATCTATGTTCTGATGTTGGTGATATGATATGATATGATATGGCCATCTGATATGTTATGATATGTTACGGAGCTATTCCCTACTCTGAAGTATGATGTGTTGTGGCGCCAGTGATGGGGTGGCGCCACGTTCTGTTCACCGAGTCCCGTATTGGGGCCGGATTTGATATATGTTTCTGCATACACTATTTATGTTTTGTAAGTATGAATTTTGATATTCTGGACTTTGCACTCATTTTCTGTACTTTCTGTTCCGGTTATGATTTTGTTTACTGTACTTCATGCTTTACATACTCAGTACATATTCCGTACTGACCCCCTTTCTTCGGGGGCTGCGTTTTCATGCCGCGCAGGTACAGATACCCACTTCGGAGATCCGCCCGCTTAGGATATCTGCTCTGCTGTTTTGGAGTGCTCCTTTGTCCGGAGCTATATTTTGGTATAAACGTTTCTATCACATATGTATATGTTGATTCATGGGTATGACGGGGCCCTGTCCCGTCTTATGTTTCTGTTAGTATTGTTTGTAGAGGTCTGTAGACACATACGTGGGTTGTGTATATATGTTCTGAGAATATGTATTTTGTGACGGCCTTATCGGCTTTCGTGCGCTACATCTTCTTATGTACGATAGCTTGCGACTCCGCTTGGCTTTTATATATGCGTATCTAATTTATATGTTGGTTTGGGCTTATTGGGTACGTAAGGTGTCCTGCTCGGACACGAGTCGCGGCCTACGGGGTTGGGTCGTGACACAACCTATATCATCTGCTTCCTTTAATAAATTTACAATACATTATTTGTTCCTCAGGCCTACAGTCCTTGTCCTTTAAGGATTCCACTATTTTCGAGGTGAAGTTATATACACGTAGCACTTCTTTATGCCTTACGCCCTTTTACCCTTGTTGTGTACCCAACACTGCCTTCTAACTTACTCAAAATCATATCAAGTTCATCTTAATGAAAGTCTTATCTTATCACCTAGTCGTCGTACTACACCTTTAAGTTCGTAGCTATATATTTCCCTTTTATTTTATACTCGTACTCAATTAATTACGTCTATCTTGGGTGCTTCCTTTAGTATTCCCTTACCACGTCTCAAGTCTATGTCCATCTTTTATTCTGTACACGAGGAATCTTATGCTACCTCTATATCCTTCGGAAAACGCTACTTCTACATAAACCCTTTTCTCATTTCCAAAACTTATTATGTTCATCCTTATTTGTTCTTATCATACTAGTCATTTTCTGGCACTCGTTCTGCTTCGTTGCTCATCTTTTTGTAGTTTGGTCTTTCACAGCTCTGTCACTTGTATTACTCGTGTTCTCGGATATACATGTCATAACCTATTACTGCACTGTTATCTAGCTCGCTTCCTTTTTATTTCCTTCTTTCAATTAACTCCTTCTTTTCTTGTGCTCGCTATCATTTCCTTTATCACATAATCTTTATTCTGAACATTCCCTATAGAAGAACTTTATAAATCTTTCTTATTCATTCTATAGCTTGCCTATATACTTTAGTCACATAGATCACGTCATATCTTTTAGTCACTTCCTCACTAGGCTTTACTCATTTTCATAACAATCCTTATTACATTCACATAATATCCTGTTCGGAATCAATCTTATAGTGTAACACTTCTTAACCTTATTCACTATTCTTACTGTGGTTTAATCACACTCTGCGAGGTCGGCATACTTAACCTTTTACTCTTTCTGGTCAATCTTATCCTTAATACCTCACAAGCCGTCTTATCAATACATTCATATTCGTCACAATTCTTCTTCCTCCGAACTCTTGCCTCAATCATACTATTACTTCTTCTAACTATAAACTCGTTGTAATTTACCCCTGCTTGACAATTCGGTCGATGCCTCAATATAACACTCTATTAAAATTTGCCAGCCCTTTCTAAATCATCTCTTATTATCACAAGCCCTTCCAAATTGTCCTAGCATTTCCTTTTTACCATATTGATATCGACCTCATAATTGCTATTACTATTAATTCAACGGTTAACTTATTTCTCGAAGTCAGCCATACTCGCAATTTAGTCAAATCTTATCATTACTTGTTGACATGGCCTTTCAAGACTTTTTATGAACCTATATCTCAATCTCCTTTTTATTCTTAGGAAAATTTTGGCAGAGTTTCCTCTGCATTTCTCACTATCCCAAAACCTGCAAGCAGGAAATACCAACAATGCCTCACAGGGCTAACATATATACATAAATATATTATCTCGTATCATAGCCGCACAGGGCTCCCATATCAATAACAATACGAAAACGATGAACTTACCTCGTATGTCCAACTCAAACTGCACCTGTTACACTTTCTTGTTTATTTTCCCTGTCAATCTTTAAATGCAGGTTTCAATCATACCTGCAACATTCACACTATATCTGACATATATTCTGCTTACCGTTACTGATTCCTTCAGCTTCTTCTGTGCGCACCTTATAACTAAACGTATCCTCAATATATATACATTCAATCTATTTTCCTACTATATTTACAATTACTAACCTTGATGATGACCAGTTCACCATTCTGTATATACAAATTCTGATAACGTAACCTCAATAAAATATTAGCTAATGTAGCTCCCAGTATCATTATTTACCTTCTCTTGTCGACACCACTCTCCTGCTGAAATCAAAGGTCTGTATATAAAGGATATCATTTCCTATGGTTTGGCTCTATCGCACGATCTAGAGTAAGAAGGAAAGGTAACATCCTCAATGTCCTGCAGCCTCCAGTTTATAGATGTGGTGCACAACACACTGATAAACAAGACTCTACTAGACACGGTCTGTAGACACTCCGAGGATGAACTGCTCTGATACCACTTTGGTCACGACCCAACACCATGGGCCATGACTAGTGTCCGAGCTGGACACTCATATCCGAACCTGTCCAATATAGTCAAATGGAAACTAAGGCAACATGGAAATGTGCAAGGACAAGCTATAAGCTCAAACACCATATATCACAATAGACCTGTCTCCTGAGGAGTCACAGCATAACAATAACATAATATGCAAGCCAACAAGGCTGCCACTATACACGGGGATATCCAAAGCAAACCATATAGACACAGCAGGCCAAAACTTATATACAACCCACACATGTCTATAGACCTCTAAGAGTTATAAGAGTGAAATATGACGGGACAGGGCCCCGCCGTACCCCTGGATAAACATAAGTCTACATCAAAAGATTTGTACCAAAATAAGATAGGCTCCGGAACAATGGGGCTCTCCAAACAGCTGAGTAGAAATCCTAGGCTGGAGGATCACCAAATCGAGTATCCGTACCTGCGGGCATGAAACGCAGCCCCCCGAAGAAAGGGGATCAGTACGAGATATGTACTGAGTATAAAACATGAAATACAATAAAGAAGATCATGACTGAAATAGAGATTACAGGAAACAAGTATGACAATCAAAATACCAATACACTTGTCTTATGAAATGTAAATCATGCATATCAACATCATATATCACACCCGGCCCATTATGGGACTCGGTGAATAAAGTCATCATATACCATCCTCGGCGCCATAATCACATCATCATATCATATATATATATATATATATATATATATATATATATATATATATACCGTACCCGTCCCTCTCGTGAGAGACTCGGTGAACAATGCAGTGAAACTGTGCACAAAGGTATACCCGGCCCGGGACTCGGTGAAAGATATATTACGGCATGCACAAGCAGAGTAGTGAGCAACCATATGCAAACTAAATTATATCTGAGACTCAATAGAATAATCAAAATGAACTATCATTTGAAAATCAAGACAATAGTCATATCAACTACCCTTCGAATGTCACTATGGATTATATCAAAATAGGACGGCTGGAGCCATAGACACATATCAAGACATAATTAAGTAAGTTCTGGAAATCAATAACGTTAGCCATCCTAGTGTCTCTAAGAATTGGAGTTTCTTTGGAGTTATATACTTATCGCCTGTTTGTTTTATAAAGACCATGCCAAAAAGAAAGAAGGGTTAGCTTTACATACCTTTAACGTTTATTCGTGATTCAATACGTATATGCTTCCCGAAGTGTCTCAACCTATATTAAAACGTTAAGAACCATGGTTAAGCTACGGAAAGGTTCAAAACATATTCCAACGTTAGTAGCTTATTTCTAGAAAATTGGGCGGCATTTCCCCTATATTGTTCATTTCTCTCATTTTCAAGCCAACTATAAAACGACCAAATCAACATCAACAACCACACGTTCAAGTAATATATCAAGACTAGCCTAGACATGATTCAAGAATACTCCGAACAGCCCACATAACATTCCGATCAGCCCACATATTACAACATTCAATAATCGGTAACATAAAGGCTACGACATATTCAAGTTACTCTTAATGATTTATAACCATAACACTTTATCGAAACGACCTTATAATGGTCCAACAATTACTCCCACCCATAAACAATCTTTCAGACTACTAGAAGTACGTTTTGAACTTATCTTTTCTTTCTAATCGAGCAACACAACAATCAGTGGCTATTATCCATATACAAGAAAATCCCATTAATAACTTAACAACAACATGCCCCAAACATCCCCTAATTACAACATAACAATGCCCTAATACACCTCGAACATCTAAAGATACACCAAACAAGCCACATACGCTTCGCATACGATATCTTATACATTTCTTTTCTTCCAAATTGGTGATTCATATCAGCAACAACACAACAACGACATCAACTTCTAAATGCAAGAAAACCATCCTAATATTACAACAAGTCCTAAAACAGCCCACCAATTATAACAACACAATACAAAATCTTAACTACACTTAGTCTTCCAATTCCACAAGAACAACCCGTGAAACCAATATAAATTCTAGCATGATTTAAGCTTTCCTTTCACATTTAACACATAATCCATAACATTAATAACAACAACAACAACAACAATCAAACCCAATCTAATTGGAACAACTCCAATTCTGCCATTTGCACGTCAACATTAATCATACAATTTTCTCACTTCCAATTCCACTTAATACAATTTAATCTCTCCATTACATCATCATTAACTCCAATTTCATGACAAAAGAAGAAATCTTACCTCAAATTTAATTAGGACAGACCTACAATAACTTGCACCATTTGCAGCACTTCATCTTCTTCAACTTAAACTCTAACCTTGATACTCCTTTAAATGCTTAGAACACCTTAGGAATTCATAATCTTCTTGCTATCAAAATATAGGACTTGGCCAAGAGCTTGGCAGCCATGGTTGTTCATAGTTCTTTCTCCACATCAAGATGAAGATTAGCAATTTAATGGTGTGGAGGAGGGATGGACGTGAGCTCTCAAGGGCTGCCATGGCTGTGAGCTCTAAGAGCTGCCATGGCCATTAGCTCTAAGAGCTGCCATGGCTTAAAAGCTTCTCTCTCTCCTTCAATAAGTTTTGTGAAATGAAATATGATCAATTAGTCATCACATTGCATTTATATATGCAGCCCACCTATGAGCACCTATGAGACATGTGTCCCACCATGGCATGGACAAATCCTAATCAGCCATGTTATAGTGGGGCCCACTTAGTGGTCTAGTCATGGTTCATTCTGATCATGGTTAATTCTAACCATGTTAATTCTGATCATGGGGCCCACTTGATACACTAATTAGGCTAATTAATCATTAATCCCCACTTAATAATCTAATCATGGTTAATTAATCCCTAATCTTCACTAATGTTTCCATACTAATAATAATTAGCTAGCAAGCCGTGCATTATTAAAATCGAAATTAAAAAGTCCTTGTCTCATATCCCAAAAATAATCTTGTCCTTGAATTTATGTCGATTAGCTTACTAATAATCCAACGTACAAAAATATGGGGTATAACACTAATCCCACTACTCCTTAATTAATTCATTTTTACCACTCCACCATCATTTTGTCAATTGTCCACACAATTAATTTCTTGGTCTCAATTCACTTAAACATGGATCACTTTTTAACACACTTTATACACTCATTATCATAGTCATGTAGTACAACATAGTCCATAGCCTCATCTGTCACACATAAAATATTATTTTCAATCATCGTCATCACACTTGTTCGTCTTAAAGAATTTTGGGACTTCATTCCTTGTATACACCGAGCTCTTGATTTTCACCCTCTGATATGATCGAATTCTCCGAGCTCGGGTAAATTTGCTCATGTTGGGCGGTTCAATTCCCTGGTCCATTATATGGGATATTTAGCTTGGACCGTATTCCATACAAATAAATTTCGAACCTCGACGAAACTTATTTTCTTCGATTTGTTTAACTTCTAGTCCTTACGGTACATCTGTACCATCACTTTAACCACCTATAAGGTTGGGGGATAAACTCATGTTCGTTAGTAATATCATTTAACTCGCACACTTTCCAATCCATGAGAACACGGGATGTAACACTATTAAGCTTGGCTGTGAGCTCAAGGTGGTGGTAGCCATGGCTGTTTGTAACATTCTCTCTCAAATGGAGTTTTGGTGAAGATGAAAGTGTTATTAGTTAGTCATCATATACAATATATATATATGCAGCCCACCCTTATGACATGTGTCCCACTCAACTAAGCACCAATCAGATTCAGCCATGTTTTAGTGGGGCCCACTTAGTGGTATAATTAAGTTAATTAATCATTAATTACCCACTTAATAATCTAATCATGGTTAATTAATCCGTAATCTCCTCTAATAGTTCTACAGTAATTGTAATTTACAAGCAAATCGTGCACTTATTAAAATTGAGATTAAAACGTCCTTGTTCCATATCTCAAAAATAATCTTGTCCTTGAACTTATGTCGATTAGCTTACGAATAATCCAACGTGCAAAAATACGGGATATAACATCCTTCCCCCCTTTGGAACATTCGTCCTCGAATGTTAAACTAGTCCTGCACTCCCAATACTTCCTTAAATGTTCTTTTATTGAATTATCCCCTTCACATGCCTCTTTCATTGGTCGATTCCCTTCAATTTATTATAACGCATTCCAGCTCTCTAGGTAACCATTCCTGTAATATTTATTCTTGCTCTTTCCTCTCGAGGTGATAATTCCACATCGCTGTCTTTACTCTCCTCTTCAGTTCGCAGTTGGTTGACAGTTGTATTGCGAGCTCTTCTGCTGAAATCTTACTCTTCTCTCTGGTGCACTTAGTCATAAGTCGAATATTTCTTCTTCTATAAGTTACTCCCTTAAGATGTATCGTTCACTTCATCTTACCTTTTACGCGTAGACGTCCCTCCTCGATTTATTAGACTTTACTATTCCTAGAGTATTTCATGCCTCTGGCAACCTGTAGACCCTTCGCAGACTCTCTGAATAAAACGAAATTTTCTAAGGTGTTACATTATTTTACTTTAATTAACCTTACATTGCTCTACTGTTCCAATCCATATTCTGGAATCTTCGGCCTCATGTATCACTCCTCAACTTCTTTAAAAGACTTTAACTGTCACTCTACTTTTTAGCTCTTAATCTCAATCCTTAGATTTGGCTATCAAGTAGCGCTAGAGTTCCCTCATATAATAACTTTACAGAGCTGCTCTGTGATCTGACTATCATTAACTGGTATAATTCTGAAAGAATTTTTTATTTGACGTATAAATTCACTGTCATCCAGTAACCCGCTTGTTCTGATCGTCTCGGTTAAACTGTTTCCCTTAATCCAACTTATAACACTTTAGGCACATTATTTCGTGTCGTTTCTTTATCTTTAATTCAAACTCTTTTATTGCCTCTTTACTCAAATTTTGCTCTTAGTTCTACTATCACGCATCAGAATATGCGTAGGTGCTCAAATGAGCCCAAGAGATATCTTAGCATTGTCTCAGTAGTCTTCATGCTTTACCTTGCCTTCTCCTCTCTTATCTTACAATCGGTATCGGGATAAATATTCAGCTCAGCCATGGCCATGTCCTATTTGCCCTTAGTATTAATTCTATCTCGGTAATTTGGCTTAAACCATCTTTACATCTTTCCTTAATGTATCCAAAACATCATAACCGCATTGTTATTACTAAATCCTTACTCTTCTTATCAAGTACTCACTTGGTCTCATTATTAGCATACAAATATTCGTAGGTTGAATAACTATTCTTGTACAACTTGCATAAAATATATCCAATCTTAATCATAGTCTTTCTTTTTCCGGGTTCATTATGCTTTACATAACTCATCTGTACTAAAACTCGCTTGTAGCCTATCTTGTCATACTCCTTTCCCTTGATTTTCTCATATCCTACTATAAGAGATTTTCTATCCCTTCCCTTTGCTACTTGTAAGTCGCAATATCATTAGCGCACAACTCTATTGCCAAATCTTAGCCTCTAATCTAGTATAGCGTTGCTATCCTTTGACAATATCTCTTAAATTACTCCTTACCATTCCCTTGTCGTACTCTTTCTTATTATAAGAACCCACTTTTAATGTCATACAATTCAAGACCTTTACAAATGATTCTCAGCACCGTCTCAAATGTCATCCTGACTTCTTGTCACGACCCAACTAGGGGGCCGTGACGAGCACCCGGTGCTACCCCACCCGGACACCCCTTAACATACTTTCACATAAAATCTAAGTGAGCCACATAGCAAAACATACATTTCTATCCATCAAACTAGTCCCACTTGGACAACAACATCTTTATATCATCATAGGCATCTATGCCACATCAAATGTACAAAAGCCGACAAGGCTACCATAAGACATACAAAATATAGGCTGACAAGGCCAGGCATATCTAACCATATACACGTGACTACGAGCCTCTACGAAGAGTATAACATATCGCATAAGCAGGACAGGACCCCGTTATGGCCATAATTATGTACACAAAAGAATGAGTACCCAAAAGCTACGACTCCGAATGAAATGGAGCTCTGCTATATAATCCCTGGGAAAGCTGCTATGGATCAAGCCTGTCTCCTTGTGCACCTGCTGGCATGACGCAGCATCCACAAACAAAAGGACGTCAGTACGAACAATGTACTGAGTATGTAAAGCATGATCAACACCGATATAGAACCATAATAGACAACATATGAGGAAGCATAGGAGGGGAGACAATAATATCATCATCATGGAACTTACTTGCTTTCCATAGGAATATTCCGTTTCTATTGCGTATCCGTATACATACATCCATATCCGTACTTAATTACCCTCATAATCATTTACGTCTCATATACATAACACATTCGTACTCTTAATGATGTCATACACATACCATATACACATATATACATAGCGTGCCCGACCATGAAGGTTCGGTGTCTTATACATACTTGGCCAGCCAAGGCTCAAGGTTATACATACCTGGCCCTACCAAGGCATCAGGGTTATTCGTACCATCTGCAGATATGTGCGTGCGTTACGTAATCATATACATACTCTATATACATCCATATACCTATATATTCTACTCGGCATCATAAGCTCGGGGTTTCATTATAGCCCTTCATAGGCACACGTTCATATAATAGCCCATAGGCACCTTTAGCATCACTATTATTATCATCATCGTTACTATCATCATCATTATCATTACGTCTACATTATAGGCTTACTCGTCATGACAGGAACGTAGTACACATCAAGGATCACAGGCTCGGTAGCTTTTGAGAGTAGAATCATATGGAGCACATCATGAGCACATAGAAGAATAAATGATTGGCCAAAGAACCATGCCTTATGAATGAAGGGTTAGCCTTACATACCATTCCGTTTCACTATTCTATACTTGCACGTTCTCTTCCGAAGCTCACGTTTCTACCTTCATTAAAGTCATACTATCATTAGAATCGATAACTAGCACACATGGCTAAAGCTAGAGAAAATCGGACAACATTTCCTTCACGTCATAATTCAACTCCCAAATATTAACAATGCATTCACAATATCATAACAATGGCCATTAGTCATTCACGTTATCCATATTCCTCAATTTACTTTCATTTGCCCATATCTATGGCTATAACCCATGATTTTTCCCATTCACATACAATGTCTATTTCATGGTATTTCAACGTCATTTATAACCCATTCATGTCACAATATAACAAAAATCATGATTC